>NC_050581.1:108856736-110066911 GCF_011100635.1 Trichosurus vulpecula
GACTACAGATATATACTGACCATAGTCATTGAACAAGTCATTGAACTTCCCAGTGCTCTAGGTAAATCTCTGAGTTTAAGTTGCAGAGAAGGTGCCAAACCTCATTAGCAGAGAAAGTTTCCTCATCTAGGAACTCACTATACAAATTAAAGATTCAGCCCCTCTTTCTATTTTAAAAACAAATGGATAGATGGATGGATGGATGGAGGGAGGGAGGGATGGATGGATGGGGAGAGGAAGGGAGAGAGAGAGGGAGGAAGAGAGAAGGGAATACACACACACACACACGCACACACACACATATACATATGCACACATACACACATATATATACACATACATATATATATATATATATACATACACATACATATGTATATACACACATACACACACATATATATATAAGAATATATATATATGTACATTTCCACTCTATCCAATAAAAGTGTCCATGGTATATGTTACATCTTATAAGTATATAGGAATTGAGCAACTCTTCAAAACTTGGAGTTTGAAGCACCTCTGCATCAGTGTCAAAAATATTCCTGAAAAAGAAACCCTACTGCTGTATACATGTTTATCCAATCTTTATTCAAAGAGTGCAAGTGAAGGAGAATCCACTGTCTTTCTATATAGGACATTGCATTTATGAATGTTTTTCCTTATTCTTTTGTTTAATAAGATTCCACTTTAGAACTTCAATAATAGGAAGTTGAAATCCCTTCCAAGATCAATTTTAAAATTTAGGAAAATGAGGCTGAATTATTATAGCTACTGCTTCAGATTTCTTTTACTGAATTCTTTGGGTCACTCACTGAAGAGTCTTAGGAGATTTCATCATGTCATTTCTTCAGACATCCATATTGATGCTGACAAAAAGTCACCTTTTATGGATCCTTCACTTACTAATCTGAATGAGGTTTCATTTTGATTTAACTTTTTTAAAAAAGACTGAACCAGTCTTGTTTCAAAGAAAAGAGAAATTTTCCCTCTTCTTTACTTGAAAAAGCAAGTGTGTGTATATGTGTATGATGTGGGGCAATGTAACAGCAACCACACTGGCATACCCAGTTTGGCTGCTAGTGCAGGTTCTTTTGTCTGCTTTACAAAGGAAAGCAACTTAAAAGGGGTCAATGATCTTCCTTAATTACATAAAACACAAACAGAGGAAATATAGAAAAGAGAAATAAAGACCAACTGACAGGGCTCTACTGCCTGAATGAAAACACTATTGCTATATATACTTTACATTTATCCCTGGATTGAGAGAGCCTTTACTTCAGAGTAGTTGAGGGGTCTGAACATAGGGCTACTCAGAGTCTCAACCTGGGAATCACAAGGTCCTTCTCATAAGCGAGCCCCCAAAGCAAAAGCTCACCTCTCAGAACATATAGTCTTTCAGCTAATAGACTCAGAGCCAGAAGGCATCACAACCCTCCTGACTCAGTGCCTAATTAGCAAAAGGTGTTTAAGCCTTCCTACAAGCAAGCAAGCCTCCCTTAATTGGCTCCACAAGGCCTATTGATGGGCAGGGAAGATCTCATATCCCCCACATTAGCATTACAGGCAAAGAGGGAGAAGGGACACGTTACACATTCAATACTTCTATTAAAGGGGTCTACCATGAAAGCCACCATGCTAGGATTGGGACAGACTTATGGTTCAGATATATATATAGAGAGATCTATGGATAGATATAGATATATAGACACACACACACACACACACACACATATATATATGTATATATACATACATGTATATATGTATATGTGTATATATACACATAAACACACACATATGTGTGTGTGTGTTTAAAGAGAGAGAAAGAGAGAGAGAAAAGAGATGATAGAAGAATCTGAGCCTTAAGGTATTACAGGAATATTTGTGTTGGGCCCAGGAATAGGGCCAAAATAGAATTTTGTTTTGTTTCATTTATGCTTCCAATATGCCATTCCCTTATTTACTAAAGAGATGTGTCACTGTCAACCCTCCATGATGCACTCTAGTTTCTAAGAAGGCCTTGTAGCTTTTTGCTTGGTGGTACCATAAGGAATATTACACTAACCATAATTAAGACTTTACTGAACATGACTGACTTGAAAACAAAATGAAAACAATCTGGTATTTGACAGTGATACAAAAACTTTAAAAATAGGTTTTTTTCCTAATTCCCCAAAGATAATAATGTCTTTGCAGGTTCTGGTAGTGGTTTTTGAATATCCTTTCCTCAACACTCTGTAATTGAGGAGTAGCTATAGAAACACATGCATTTATTTTTGTGAACATTGTTACTTGTTCTAATTTTTATTATAATTGCTGTTTTACCAGAGAGAGCAACATGTCCCTGAACTTAGTATTCTTAAACAACAAGATTAAACTATGATCATAAAGCTGTAAAGCAGTAAATGAAGAAATCAAATCTCTGAAGTTTGGTGACTTTTTCTCTTCACTTTCATCCAATAGCACTTTGCCTATTTTTATCCTTTGCATTTGTTGCTAATTTAGTGCAGGAAGAGGTGAGGTAGGGGTGGGGTGCTGTATTGAAGAGACTTCTGGAAAGAACCAAGATTTTAAAGTATGTCTGTAATTACCTTTCTGGGCTTCGTATACTGTAGGGAACTGAAAGAATGTGGCAGATTTCTTCCTTCTTTAATTGTCATGAAGAATACCATTAATTTTCCTATATTTAGAGAGGCTATAATTCAAGGATAAAGACTATTTCCTATATAAAACAGAGGGGAGCACTTCTAATGCTATCCATCTTAGAAAAGGAGTTAGGATATGAGGACATACATATCCATCTTTATTTCCTTCTGGACTTTCAGTCAGTGATTCTAGCTGAACTAATATGTGTCTTAGGTCAAGAAACTTAAGTTCTATGGGCCATTATTATTTCTCTGAAAAATACAAGGATTGGACTTTATGATATCTAAGTTTCCTTCCAAATGCTATAAAATCTACTTTGCAATAATTACATGCCTGCAATTTGCTTCAGTTACCACTAAATGCTTCTCTTGTATCCTTCATAATATCATTGTCATATCTTTTTCTGTAAAATATAATCATCAGCTATATCTTAAGCAAATTAATCTTGCTTTGTAAAATATGAATGTTTAGCTAACTAATGATGACTAGATATAAGAAAATAAATATCATTTAAAGAAAGGTTTCAACAAACACAAGGATTTATCCTCCAGGAAGAAACAATTAACTTCCAAGCATCTTCTCCAAACAATTCAACAAAATGTTGTGACAAAATTAACTGATTGCTCTTAAGGATAGTAGCACTTTACAACAAAATTACTTCTCTTGGTCAAAAACCTTCTGTGAGTTTCTCATCTGTGCAGCGGTAAATGACAACTTACACTGAAATATACACTTCCTTCAGTTGGCTAACAAGGTAGGTTACCTAAAAGAACTCTTCTCACTACTACAACTATTGATACTGCAGAACATGTTTCTGGCTGCACTCCTCTCAGTACTCTGCCTGAACTGTTACTGAACTCATTAAACCCAAAAGATAACTGCTTTCCCATGAAGTGAAACTGTGGCAAGGATAAGACATAGAGAATATATAGTACCATGGACAGCTCATTATCTCTCCAGGAACTCTGTTTTTCTTCTTTCCCATCTCGACTTAAATTGCAGGATTAGCTTCCCTTGCATTCACTTGGCTTTTTTCTCAAACTCTACCATCAAAGTATCTATTAAACTTTAAAGATCTGTATCTCATAATTAAAACATATATAAACATAATTTTTAAAAAGTTTTCTTTACCATCTTTTAAAGCATTATGCAGAAAACAGTGACCAAAATTTCAAAGTAATATTGCTGTTTTTTTTTTTAATTGGCGGGGACAATGCAATCTGAAAAATGTTACTCACTAGATGAATAATTGGTTGGTGGACAATTAAGAAGCACTGTCCCTGATTAAAATGGATTGTTTGGGTCGTGTGCTTTAGGAAGCAATTGCTTGGTGTGGCAAGAGGTGATATCCAAGAAGGAAGAACATATTGCAAAGCTTATAAAATATGAAAATATTCTTAATGCCATATCAACAGTATTCTGGGTTTCTTTTATTCAGGAAATTCCATATTACGCATATGCACAAGCAATGTGTTTCATTAAAAAGAAATTTAGACTTAGAATTAAGAGACCTAAATTCAAATGCAACCTCTCATAGTTATTATTTACTGTACTTTGAATAAAATACTTCTCAATACTCTCATATATAAGATGATAGCATTAATACCTACCTCATGGAGTTATTTTGAAAGATATTCTATGTAAAATAGCATATGCATGAGTTTTTATTATTTCATCAAATTTTAGAGTTACATAAGTGCTTGGTAATATTCCCATTTCATGGCTGAGGAAAGCAACATCTCAAGAAGTTAAATGATTTTTCTGAAGTCAGATAGCTAGATAGTGACAGATCAAAGAACCCAGAAACTCTGATTCCCAGTGCCATCTACTTTTCACTAGACTGTATGCTCTGCATCATTAACAATATTTCTTTATCAGTGTAGTTTCATTAATATTATCCTTCAATCATAAATAGTCACAGAAGTAGCTTAAAATAGCTAATTAGGAAGGTAAAAAAAGAATTGACCAACTTTCATCAGAAAATATCAGGTATAGCATTTCAAGTGGATTGTTAGAGGTCTAAATGTATGTGTCTTAGGTCAAGAAACTTTAGTTCTATGGGCCATTATTATTCCTCTGAAAAACACAAGGATTGGACTTTATGATTTCTAAGTTTTCCTTCCAAATGCTATAAAATCTACTTTGCAATAATTACATGCCTGCAATTTGCTTCAGTTACCACTAAATGCTTCTCTTGTATCCTTCATAATATCATTGTCATATCTTTTTCTGTAAAATATAATCATCAGCCATATCTTAAGCAAATTAATTTTGCTTTGTAAAATATGAATGTTTAGCTAACTAACGATGACTAGATACAAGAAAATAAATATCATTTAAAGAAAGGTTTCAACAAACACAAGGATTTATCCTCCAGGAAGAAACAATTAACTTCCAAGCATCTTCTCCAAACAATTCAACAAAATGTTATGACCAAACTAACTGATTGCTCTTAAGGATAGCACAGGTAGATAATTGTTTAAGTCTGTATATTTTAATATTTGACTTGGGTAGGAATATTTTCAGTGGACACGTGCAAGACTTTTTGCACTGTGGTCCAATACAACATTGTGCATGCAAAGTGGAAATGCATATAATGTGAACAGGTTCAGTTTCCTCATCTGTAAAATGGCAGTAATAATAGCACCTAATTGACAGTGAAGGGCAGTGGCTGTGGCGGCTTCTGTGATCCAGATTTCAATTATGGCAGATCCATATGGCAGTCAGTATCATTTCACTGGTTTTAAGAAATACTTCAATTCATACACCCTTCATGGCAGAAAGAATTATGTACTGGCCACTTACAGAGCAATTGCTTTGCTCATACTTTACTTCAAGGCAAGGTCTAAAAAATGCCAGCTGTGAAAGCAACATAAGTGGAGCCCAGTATATGTGTGTGTATATGTGTATATTTTATCCATCATCAAGTTCCCTGGCTAAAGGATCTGCTGTCAACCTAGCATGTGATCCACAGTTCTTGAAATAAAACATGAACTCAGAAAAAAAAATAATAGCACCTAATCTCAAAGAGTTGTATGGAACAAATGAAATAAATTATGTCAAGTGCTTTGTAGTGGTATAAATTCTGCCATGCAAATTCTATTATTATTATTCTTAAAAGATGTTCTGATAGAAATATCCAATAAGCATTCAGAAAGCATCTGCTATGTGCAAAGCACTGAAACAAAACAACTCGTATGCATATATCACTTTTAATGCTTTATGGATATGTTTTGGTTTTATATTATAAACATTCAAAAATTACTCCTACTTCCTAAGAAGTAATAAAGGAAAACAGTTAAGTAAAGTTAATAATACATTGACCTCATTTGGAAGTGTATTTAACATTTCTCATCTGCAGAATCCCCTACCTATTTTTTAACTATCAGAAATCTGATCTCTCTCCATTCAATCCTTATGTCACTGGGGAAAAAAAGAAAAAAAAATTATTTTAACAAATAGAGGTAGGTAAGCAAAACAAAATCCCTCAAAGGGTGCACACAAAAGTATTTATATTATATTCTATAATCCAAATCCATCAACTCTCTGTAACGGATAACATGTTTCATTATCAGTCTGCTGGAATTGTGAATAGTTATTATATTGATGAGAGTTCTTATATATTTCAAAATTTGTTTTTACAGTGTTCTTAATGAAGACATTGTTCTGATTCTGGTCATTTCATTCTTCATCAGTTTATATAAGTCCTCAAAAGTGTTAATTTTTATGTTATGGGCTATATATATATATATATATATATATATATATATATATATATATAATATACACATATATGACCATAAGTGTATATTCCTATGCATATATATATATATGTTCATCTTCTAATTGGAATAGATAGATAGATAGGTATATTGGTATACTGACTTCCTGATTCTACTCACTTCATTCTACATTGTTTCATTTAAGTATCTCCATGTCTTTTTGAAATCATCTATTTTTTCATTCCTTACATCACAATAGCGGTCCATGACATTCATACACACATTCAACTGTTCCTCAGTTGATGGACATTATATTAGCTTACAGTTTTGGTTTGTTTTGTTTTTTCCACCACAAAAAAAGCTGCTAGAAATATTTTTTTGTATATAAAGGACTTTTTTTTTTCTTCCTGTGGTCATTTTTGGGTATAGGCCTAGAGGTAGTATTCCTAGGTCAAAGAATATGTACTCTTTAGAAACGTTTTTATGTATAATTCCAAATTGCTTTCCAGCATGGTTGTATATATTTAACAGGTCTAGCAATCATACTTCAATATATCTGATTTTCCACAGTCTCTCCAATGTTTACCACTTTCCTTTCTTGTCATTTTGCCAGTCTTATAGGCATGAGGTTGAATCTCAGAATTACTTTGATTTGTATTTCTTTAATTACTAGTGATTTGGAATGTTTTTTTTCATAACACTATTGATAGCCTGGATTTCTTTCCAGGTTATTAATAGACATAGTCTTAGACTATTTAACAACTAAAAATGGCTTCATTTTTATAAGTTTAAGTCTATTTTATAAGTTTAAATCAGTTCCTTATAGATCTTGGAAATGAGACCTTTGTCAGAGAAATTTGCTGCAAAAAGCTTCCCCAGTTAATTGTTTCCTTTTTAACCTTAATTTTGTTAGATTTATTTGTGCACTTTTCTAAAAATTTTATGTTCATCAAAATTATCCATTTTAGCTTCTGTGATCTCTATTACTTACATAAAATTTTTCTCCTTTCTGTAGATTTTAGTAACTTTTCCTGTGTTTCTCTAATTTGTTTATGATGTGTTTTTTTCATATCTAGGTCACCTACCCATTTGGAATTTATCTTTTAATAAGAGGTGAGATTTTGGTCTAAATCTAATACTGCACAGACACACACACACACACACACACACACACACACACACACACACACCTACAAAACTTGACAAGCATAGATTCATTTGAGCCTCACATTTATCTCCTGGCAGAGAGAGTCTAAGTCACTTACTCCTGGTCATGTACCTAATAATTATCAGAGAGGCACTTGACCCCAGTTCTGCCTAATTCTGGATTCAACACTTTCCCTATTACATGTTATTACTTCTCATCTATGCATTCAGGAGATAGAAAGCTCATCAACTTCCCAGCCTAACTCAGTGAATCTCGTTAATGATCATTCTAGGAATGTTGGGAGACCCCCAAGATCTAGATCCAGAGTCACTTTCCCCAACTATCAGAAAGAGAAAGCTGGACATAGTTGGCAAAGCTCCTGAGTGGAGGAAATGCCTCAAAGAAAAACCAAACAAATCAAAATGAGAAAGATAGAGGTTTAATAATTTCTCCATCACATGTTTATTTTCCTGCTTGCTACAAGGTCTATTGCCTTCAATAAAGAGTATTTGTTCTTGATATAGAAAAAAAACCCTGAGTAAAACTGACAAGACTGAAATTCTGAATTCTGATATCTGCATCTAAGAGTCAAGATTGGACTTTCTTATTGTGGCTTGTAAAGTGAAGAAATGTGCCCTTGGTGAGCCTATTTAGGAGGCAGAATTCAATGAGTAAATAAGCATTTATTAAAATATCCAATATGTGCCTGGCACTGTGCAATGTGCTAGAAATGCAATGGGTAAGAAAACACATAAAAGGAAAATGAAATGTCGGGGTGGGGAGAGAGAAGTGAAAGGGGCAAAGGTACACAGCACAGGGCATATAGTAAAGGAAATCCAGAATACATCCTGGACACAAATAAAACATGGCTGGTCTGGGTTTCTTTCTTAAATAGAAGTTCTGGGCAGAAACATTCAGAGGGAAGGGCCAGCAGGGGTGAAGAGCAATTCTGAGCTTTGAATCCCAGGACTATTGCTGTTCAGTCATTTTTCAGTCCTGTCAGACTCTTCATGACCCCCTTTGGGGTTTTCTTGGCAGAAATAATCCTGGAGTGATTTGCCATTTCTTTCTCCAGCTCATTTTACAGCTAAGGAAACTGTGGCAAACAGGATTAAGTGACCTGCCCAGGGTCATACAGCTAGTATGTTTCTGAGGCAAGATTTGAACTCAGGAAGATGAGTCTTCCTGACTTCAGGCTGGAAACTCTATCCACTGTGCCATCTAGCTGCCAACATTCCAGGAGCAGAGAGACGCTTAAGGATGAAGAGTTTTGTCAGTGGAGAAAGTCAGGAATGTAGCCTAGAGAGGAATGTAATGGGAACTATGTCTCAATCTATAATTTTGAATATTTTTTTCTGATCCCTGCTCCAGGCACCAATTGCCAAAAGACTGCCTGAAGGATAGCTTTAGCTGAGCCTATGAGATCTGATTTTTAGACATTGCTTTGAAAATGGCCCCTAGGGACTAAATGTCAGCAAGAAACTGGTAACAAGATCAGGCTAGCTCAACTCAGCTTTGTGACCCTGGCTGCTCTGCTAACCTAAAGGAACTTTTGAATGCTTTCTAAATCACTTAAAAGCAATGGAGCAGAGGTCTCAGTTTACTGCCCATCATAAAATTGTCAAAAGAGATATGAGCAATCTAATCCAAATAATAAAAAATAAATAACCCAGAGTTCAGCAAACATTCTAACCTCTCACTTTGCTCTATATGAGGTATGAATGGAATAGTTAAATACTAAAGCATTAGTAGATGGCAGGGAAAATAATAGGTTACTTTCTACCCTAACAATTTGGGGGTTGTTATCCTAAAGCAGAGCCTCCTGGAACAAAGTCTGATGTACCAATGAGACTTGGCAACAGAAAAAAACAAAACTTTGGGGTACTTTCTTATTGAAATTTTTCCATTTGCATTGGTTCTCATCTCCTATGCAAGTGCTCTCAAATTCTCCAAACGGATCTGTTTGATGTCAGTAATCCCACCAATGATTCTGATTACAACCAGTCAACACATCAGTTTGTGTGACACATTCTTGTGCTGCCACAAATTTAGTGCTGATGGCCATCCTCATTTTTTTCTAGACATAATTAGGATATCAGTGGAGAATATGTTCTATCCATTGGTTAGCCCTCGCTCTTAATATGGGAACAGCCCTTTTCTATGTATGTGTAAGCACAGCTAAAGGAGGGAAAAACCTCAGCATAAAACATAAATTCATTTTGATGTGCTTAATCACACCAAAGTTTAAGTTTGTAATGATAAATAGAATATTTAGGGTATCTTTTTTGCATACTCTGAAAGATATAATCCCTTTTCTTCTTAAAAGGGGACATTTAAATACTTCATTCAAATGCATGTAACTACTGGTATGAGTTACATGGTATATATTTGGGAAGTCTTGTCATTTCCACTTAGTGTTTGAGGAAAGCTTAAAATTTAGATGCTTTCTGTTGATTATCAGGGTGTTATAGCCCACATGAAACTTAGCCTTGGCCACTGAATATATGAAAATATTATGCTAATCTTTTTTCACAAAAAAAAATGTAGGCACATGCATACATCCAGAAAGGCATTATGGCTAAGTGGATAAAGAGTCAGCATCAGAGTCAGGAAGATGTGGATTAAAGACTTATTTCTGAAACATACTGTCTGTATCTATGATGGACAATCATTTAACCTCTTGGCTCACCCAGTTAACTTCCTAAAACTATAATCTGCACAAGTACCAATTTGCATCAGGAGAATTTTCTCACTGGGGTTCTCTATACCAATAGTGTCAAACTTAAATACAAACAGAGCCATTAAACTGTATATCAAGATCCCTGTGGATTGCCTGTTGACTTAGAAACCTGCATATTATCTAAATTCTATTGTATTTTTATTTTGTTAAATATTTCCCAATTATATTTTAATCTGATTCAGGCTAAACTCAAGACTATTATAGGATGCTGGCCATATATGTGACACCTCTGCTCTACACCAACGAAATCCAGTTTCTGTGTGTATGTATATGTATATATAAATATGCGTGCATGTTCATAGATGTGTATACTACCCTAGTTCTACCCCTTATTGCCTCTCAAATGTACTATAGTAGTAGATTCTTTTTGGTCTCCTTGCCTCAAGTCACTTCCTTGCTTCAGTCAATCCTCCACTCCAGTGTCAAGGTAATTTTCCTAAAGTATAATCCTGACTATGTAACTCTCCTATTCAATAAATTCCAATGGTTCCTTATTGATACTAACACGAAATGTTATTTATTATCTTATCCCTTAAAATTTTTCTGTGTTTATATAATTTTATAAGACATACAATTGTGAGTACAAGAGTGAATACACAAGTGTGTATGTGTGTATATGTGTTGGTGTATTCAAAAGGTTGTTGTGAAAGCCAAATGAGAAATTTTTTTAAATGCTTTTAGTATAGTGCCTGACACAGAACAGATTTTATGCACACACACACACACACACACACACACACACACACACACACACACACATTTCCTTCTACCCCCATATGTTTTATGCTTTGGTACATATGATGAGATGGTTTTTTAACAACATTTTTCTGTTATTATTGCATCTTTCAGGGAATCTTGTAGATATAATATATTATCATAATTTTATAGAAATGAGATAGCAGGCCTATGGGAATGGTAGTTATTTATATATGTCACTTTTTTAGTTTCTGTAATATCTGTGATCTTTCCCAATTATTCAGTATCTTGCCATCTTTTAGTTATCTTTAAAATCAATTTCTCTTCATCCTCAAAATTGTGTTGGTTCCAGCATATTCTATCTATGAATACTGGATTTGATTCAGCTGCAGATACTACCTTTGTTTCCTTTACTATCATTTTTTGTTGCCTCAGATCAGATATTAAAAATAAAATGTGTTAGATCTACTGTTATTGATAGAGGGGGGAAAATATTTACCACAAAAATCTTAAAAGAGTTTTTCCCTTTTTTATGTTTGTTGTCCTTTCAGTCACATCCTTAAATGTTGTCAGAATTATCTGACTAAATTGGGTCTCATTCCAAGTTTTGTGTAAACTTATTCATCTGTCCACCGATACTCATTGTTTATGAAGTGGTATTTTCATAACAAGTAGTCTGGGGGCTTCTCGTCAGTCTTACTCCCCTCTGATGTCTTTGGCCTTGGTGATGCCTCTTTCCAGCAGATGACCCCGGGAATCCTTGGCAGGGGGAGGGGGGGAAGCCAAGGAAAGGCCAGAAGCAAAGGCTGTCCTTTTACCCCCCTTCCTCTACCCTACTTCCCCATCCTCCAGCCCCAGTCCATACTTGTCCACATCAGATTGGACCAGAGACCTGTGCCACTGCTGTCCTGAAAACACAGAAACTGTCTCTCCTGAGCCCACTGCTCATTTACTTCTCCAACAACCATGAAGGGGATCTGAGGTGGCTCCTTCTGATGCCTGCATCGGCTATGGCCAGTTAAGGCCAGATTCTTTTCAACCTGTTTCATTCTCTGGAAGTAGCCAGAAGCATTCAGTCCAAGCTTTTGCCAATCACAGGACAGCTCATAAACCTGAGCTCTCCACTGATCAGCCCGAGTCCTCTGGAGGACAAAGAAAACCTGGATTCCCTGCTCTTCAAGTTCTAGGTGGGCACCAACCCCTCTGGGCCGCCATCAGGCCCAAGACACAGATAGGAAACCAAAGCCATAATGAAGAGACAGGTGCATCCAGTGTGCCCAAATCTGGAGAATTGGGGGGATGGAGACTGCCCTGACCTCCAGACCTGGGATAAAGGCTGGCCAGCCCATCTATAGATCTTCCCACTTTCTTCCAGGGTGACAGAACACCCAGAAATTCACCAGTGAACAAAAAAATGTTTAATTTATAGGGACAAATTAAGAAATTTTGTTGGTTTTTTTAATGTCTGCTTTATCAATTCTATCTAAAAAGCCCAACATAGATTAAATAACACTCAATGGGGGGAAAGTCCTCCTCCATAAGACTTTGCCAAAGATTTTATTGTCTAAATGGTGTTGCCCTTACATATATATGTTTGATAGGGAGAGCAAATGTTTTCTCACTGGGGTGGCTTCTAGATTCATTTGGCTTCCTCAAATAGTTAATTGCTTAACTTTGATTGAACTTCCTTTAAAGTGATGATAATCTATGCTGATTTTTGTTCCTTTATCATTTTAAAAGCTTTAATAATTTGATAGCAAGAAGTCATTTTTAATTGCATGCCACATTTTCTTCTCATCTTCATTCTTATAAATTCATCTCTTTCATTTCTTGACCTTGAACCATATTTTCTTAAATATTTTTCATTGTTCTTTCCCCTGCCCACATTTCTTTTTCATGTCACCACATGTTTTTTTTTTTTCTGATTTTAAATGCAATTTATTTATTTAACATATTTGGTTTTCAGCATTGATTTTCACAACAGTTTGAATTACAAATTTTCTCCCCATTTCTGCCCTCCCCCCCCACTCCAAGATGGCGTATATTCTGGTTGCCCTGTTCCCCAGTCAGCCCTCCCCTCTATCACCCCCCTCCCCTCTCATCCCCTTTTCCTTTCCTTTCTTGTAGGGCAAGATAAATTTCTACGCCCCATTGCCTGTGTATCTTATTTTTTAGTTGCATACAAAAAGTTTTTTTGTTTTTGAACATCTGATTTTAAAACTTTGAGTTCCAAATTCCCTTCCCTCTTCCCTTCCCACCCACCCTCCCTAAGAAGTTGAGCAATTCAACCTAGGCCACACATGTATTATTATGTATAACCCTTCCACAATACTCATGTTGTGAAAGGCTAACTACATTTTGCTCCTTCCCAACCCATACCGCTTTATTGAATTTTCTCCCTTGACCCTGTCCCCTTTCCAAAGTGTTTGTTTTGATTACCTCCACCCCCATCTGCCCTCCACTCCATCATCCCCCCGCCTTTTATTTTTTTTTTATCTTCCTCCCTCTTCTTTCCTGTGGGGTAAGATACCCAACTGAGTATGTATGGTATTCCCCCTCAGGCCAAATCTGATGAGAGCAAGGTTCACTCATTCCCCCCTCACCTGCCCTCTCCCCTCCTCCCATAGAACTGCTTCCTCTTGCCACCTTTATGGGAGATAATCCACCCCATTCTATCTCTCCCTATCTCCCTCTCTCAGTATGTTACTCTCTCATCCCTTAATTTCATTTTATTTCTTTTAGATATCTTCTCTTCATCCTCAACTCACCCTGTGTCTGCTCTCTCTCTTTTACATATATATATACACATACATATATATACACATAGATACATACATACATTCACATTCACTTATATATATACTTAAACATATATATATATGCATATATATATATATATGCATATTCCCTTCAACTACCCTAATACTGAGGTCTCATGAATCATACTCATCATCTTTCCATGTAGGAATGTAAACAAAACAGTTCAACTTTAGTAAGTCCCTTGCAATTTCCATTTCTTGATTACCTTTTCATGCTTCTCTTGATTCTTGTGTTTGAAAGTCAAATTTTCTATTCAGTTCTGGTCTTTTCACTGAGAAAGCTTGAAAGTCCTCTATTTTATTGAAAGTCCATATTTTGCCTTGGAACATGATACTCAGTTTTGCTGGGTAGGTGATTCTAGGTTTTAATCCTAGCTCCATTGACCTCCGGAATATCGCATTCCAAGCCCTTCGATCTCTTAATGTAGAAGCTGCCAGATCTTGGGTTATTCTGATTGGGTTTCCATAATACTCAAATTGTTTCTTTCTGGCTGCTTGCAGTATTTTCTCCTTGATCTGGGAGCTCTGGAATTTGGCAACAATATTCCTAGGAGATTTCTTTTTGGGATCTATTTGCGGAGGCGATCGATGGATTCTTTCAATTTCTATTTTGCCCTGTGGCTCTAGAATATCAGGGCAGTTCTCCTTGATAATTTCCTGAAAGATGGTATCTAGGCTCTTTTTTTGATCATGGCTTTCAGGTAGTCCAATAATTTTTAAATTATTTCTCCTGGATCTATTTTCCAGGTCAGTGGTTTTTCCAAGGAGATATTTCACATTGTCTTCCATTTTTTCATTCCTCTGGTTCTGTTTTATAATATCCTGATTTCTCATAAAGTCACTAGCTTCCACTTGCTCCAATCTAATTTTTAAAGTAGTATTTTCTTCAGTGGTCTTTTGGACCTCCTTTTCCATTTGGCTAATTCTGCCTTTCAAGGAATTCTTCTCCTCATTGGCTTTTTGGAGCTCTTTTGCCATTTGAGTTAGTCTATTTTGTAAGGTGTTGTTTTCTTCAGTGTATTTTTCAGTATTTTTTTGGGTCTCCTTTAGCAAGTCATTGACTTGTTTTTCATGGTTTTCTCGCATCCTTCTTATTTCTCTTCCCAATTTTTCCTCTACTTCTCTAACTTGCTTTTCCAAATCCTTTTTGAGTTCTTCTATGGTCTGGGGCTAGTTCATGTTTTTCTTGGAGGCTTTGGTTGTAGGCTCTATGACTTTGTTGTCTTCTTTAGGCTGTATGTTTTGGTCTTCTTTGTCACCAAAGAAAGAATCCAAAGTCTGAGACTGAATCTGGGCGCGTTTTCGCTGCCTGGCCATATTCCCAACCAACTAACTTGACCCTTGAGTTTTTCAGTGGGGTATGACTGCTTGTAGATTACAGAGTTCTATGTTCTACGTTTGGGGGGGAGGTGCCAGCTCTATCAGAGCCGCACTCCTCCTTCCCCAAGGACCCCCAGTCCAGACTGGGCTCAGATCTTCGGCAGGCTGTGCACCCCTGCTGTGATCCGCCACTTAATTCCTCCCACCAGGTGGGCCTGGAGCCTGAAGTAACAACAGCTGTAGCTGCCCCACCTCCGCTGCCCCCGGGGCTGGAAGCCGAACCGCGAACTCCTTCCACTCCCGCAGCTTTTCCCACTAACCTTCTCTGCAGTCTTTGGTGTTTGTGGGTCGAGGGGTCTGGTAACTGCCGCAGCTCACGTATTCAGGGCGCTAGGGCCCCCTCCGCCCGGCTTCCGGTCTGGATCGTCCACGCCGCTCAGGCTGGGCTCTGCTCCACTCCGTTCCCAGCTCCCAGCTCCCAGCTCCCAGCTCCGTGTGGAATAGAGCTCACCCAGAGACCATCCGGGCTGTCCTGGGCTGGAGCCCTGCTTCCCTCTGCTGTTCTGTGGGTTCTGCCGTTCTAGAATTGGTTCAGAGCCATTTTTATAGGTTTTTGGAGGGACTTGGGTACGGAGCTCACTCTAGTCCGTGCTTACCAGCTGCCATCTTGGCTCCGCCCCATGTTAAGGTGTGTTCTGATTTAATATGGAGGACATTATCAAGTTCTTCATAGAATTCCTCTATTTCATCATCAATTACAACAGTTGCCAGCACATAAATTGCAATTGTTTTCATTTGTTTTTTTCCTTATTGTTGTGTTTATGCACATTGTGAACAGTGTAATTCACAATAACTAAGTTAGCTATGAAATGATGGGGAGTTCTAGCAGAGTTACTTAAAGATACTGCTTCTGATGCTGGCCTGTCTCTGCCTCAGTCTCTCACTATCTCTCTATTTCTTTCTATCTGTCTTTTTCTCTTTAAGTATAAATATGTGTGTATGTATGTGTACTACATACATGTGCATGAACTGTGTGTCCTTCCCTTTCATTTTCTGAACTGAGCTACTTCTTTTCAGGCAACTTTTTTATGCCTGAGTTTTTAAGTGAATTATGAAATGTTAGGGCTGGAAAAAAACCTTGAAGGTTGTCTAACTTCCACCTAATGTAAAATGACCTTATTCATATAACTTTCTTTGGCGAATCAAAGAGGTATCTTATTAATTGTTTATTCAAATCTTAGTAAACATCAGTAAAACAAAAATAAAAAGATTTGAATGATTTAACATGAAAAGACCTGACTTCATTTACTTATTGTATAATCATTTGGTTTCTTATTCTGAGGAAATTACCTCTCTCTCTCTCTCTCTCTCTCTCTCTCTCTCTCTCTCTCTCTCTCTCTCTCTCTCTCCCTCTCTCTCCCCCTCTTTCACACACACAACACATATATTTGTGCATACTGTATATTTGTGTATATCAGTATACACACATGTAACTGGAATTTTGGATTCATGGAGATATTTCATTGTGTATCCAATGCCAACAAGAAATATAACTTCACGGAACCTGTGCCCATCTTGACTCAAACTGATCATAATGAACATAAGCTTGAAAAACACAAACACAATTTTAGCTAAAAGACATCTGTTGCAGAGATTAAAAATATAAATTATAGCAGGAATTCAAGAAGCTCGTCCAGACCAAGACTACATTTGCAACAATGCTTTCTGACTTCAAAGTTAGTATATGGGAGGATATTATGGGTTCATCTCCAATTGTCCTGAACTATGTCCTGCCATTGGACTCAGATGACTCTGGAAGAGAGAGTGAGGCTGAAAACTTTGCACAGCCCTGCCTCACTTAAATCCAATTCATTTGCAAGTCAAGACATCACCCTCCTGATGTCATCTTCTAGAATGAAGGACAAATAACAATCTGTGAGTAGTGGTAGCTAGCTTCCCCACTGGGAACACAATTGGCCAGTTCCAACTGGGCAACATTCTTTCCTTCCTTCCTTCCTTCCTTCCTTCCTTCCTTCCTTCCTTCCTTCGTTCCTTGTTTCTCTCTCTATCTCTCTATGTCCACATGAGGAATCATACCCTTACATGTGAATGTTCTGCCCAAAGGAATATAAATTGTGATCACTGAAGCCTTGCAAGATATCTTGGGGTTTGGGGGCTAGATTTTTTTTCTTCCCTATTTAGTTATTCAATCTTTTAAAAACTGGTACAATTAATTCTTTTGTCCCATATAGTTTCATTTATGGTGTCTTGAAATAGAGCTCTGGAAAACCAGGCTTTGATAAAGCCCCATTGGGATTAAAATGGAACTACCTGACCATGTCTTAAACCCAAATTACTCTGGCTTTCACTGATTGGCCAATAATAGGTCCCAGCCTATGCCTCAGTTGGTCATTCTTTGGGCTCTGATGGCTGAGAGTGAGTGTAAATATCAATTGTTTCTGTTCTGGCCAGAAATCTTAAGCGTCTTCCCCTCCCAGTTTGAATTTTTTTGAGTAGACAAACTAGGCCATCTTTTGCCTCATTTCTTGCCTAGCCTTAAATCATTGAATGGTTATTGCCTCAGACAAATTGAGACTTGGGAAAAATCTTAGCTTAAAAAGGCCAAGGTCACCTATTGCATCTGGGGTCATCTCCAAGCATCCTGTCCTATGTCTTGCCACTCAGGTGACCCTGAAGGAGACAGCGAGGCTGATGACTTTGCACAACCCTGCCTCACTTAAGTCGAATTCACTTTCAAGTCAAAACACCACCCTCCAGATGGTATTAGTCCTCTTCAAAAATGAAGGACAAACAACAATAACAATGGGAGGGTGGTAAAATTTATATTGGAAGATATGGTTTAACATTAATAAATGGAAGAGGCCAAAATCTTGGAGACAACTTAGAAGTCTCATATCTAAAAACCATAAACACTTTATTCAAGAATATGGCCAGTATCTCTCAAGGCAGCTAGGTGGCACAGTGGATAGAGTGCTAGACCTGGTGTCAGGAAGACCTGTGTTCAAATCAAGCCTCAGACAGTCATTAACCTTCAGTCAACCTCAGTTAGTCATTAAACTTTCTGTCTGTCTCAGTCTCCTCTTTTGTAAAATGGGGATAGTAAAAGCACCTAACTCCTAGGGTTGCTAAAAAGATAAAATGAGATATTTGGAACTTAATTTATAAAAATTTAAGTACTACATAAATAAGTAGTTATTATAGCTGTTATCATCAAAATTTACCTCAGTTAGAAATTATTATTAATTGTTATTATTATCATTATCATAAAAACTAACTTTAATGATCTTTTGTCATTTGACTCCAACATATCCTTCCAGACTTATTACATTCTGGCCTAACTGGTCTACTTTCTGTTCATATATTTGCTTAGCTGTTTTTGCCTACGTTTTTTTTTACCTGTTGGAACTTTCATTATTTCTTCAAGCACTGGAGTAAGTAAGACCTGAATTCAAATTCCACTAGAGACTAGCTGTGTGAACTTAGGAGAATCACTTATCCACTCTCAGCCTCAGTTTCCTCATCTGTAAAATTGGGATGATAATAATAGCACATATATCCCATGGTTGTTGAGAAGATCAACTCAAATGGCATGTAAAGGGTTTTGCAAACTTAAAAGTGTCCTGTAAATGCCAACTTCTCATATTTTTATGCTTATGCTTCTAATATAATTGTTATTTCTTCATGTTCTAGCTCAAGGGTGAGGAACCTGTGGCCTTGAGGTCATGTGTGGCCCTCCAGGTCCTCAAGTGTGGCCCTTTTATTAAGGGGATTTGTTCTGTGAAGTTTGGGTTCTGTCAAAAGGCCATACTTGAGGACCTAGAGAGTTGTGTGTGGCCTCAAGGCTGCAGCTTCCCCACGCCTGGCATAGCTCATATGCCTCTTCCTAGAAAGATGCTGATTTCTCCAGTTGCTGGCTGGTGCCTCCTAACCATTACTTTGAAGTGATTACACATATATCTTGTATTTACTTATCCATAAACACATTTTTACCCAGCTAAATATAAACCCCTTGAGGACAGGCATTGTCTTATTTTTGTCTTTGTAGTCCCATCACCTAGCACAGTCTAGTTCATAGTAAGCTATTAATAAAGCTTGCTAAATTAAAGAAGAGAGTAAAGAAATGGTTAGTCTGATCAGAAATAATGAAGTTTACTATGCCTTAATAGTTAGTAAATTACTACTTACTAATGCAGAAATCATTTCTGAGTCAGGTGTCTATGTGCATTCAATGAATTGTCTAGTTAGAGGAAAGCCTGGAATGAACTCCTAATTTGAAAAAAGGATGAAGCTAAAAAGACACTAAGAATGTAATAAAAACAGCTTCAACATGACATATTCACATAAGCCCCTGAATATCACCAAATGAGAAATGAATAGAGCAAGGAAAACATAGGAAAAGTATTACCATTTACTAAAGCAATGCTATATCAAAGAGGTGGAAAGAATTCCCCCAAACTTTCTCTGCCAGCAGACGCTTGACCTGCTTGCTGAACAAAGAGACATGGAAGCTAAGATAACCAGTCTAGAAGTTGATTTTTATTTCTCCAAAGTGTTACAGAGAAGGATAGTAGAAGGTAAGATGAAGCATCATCTCACAAAACAACAAAGAGCAGTAATGAAGGAAAGGAGACCACCAAAAACTTGACATGAAATGGAACTTAGCTGGATCATGCCAATAGCACTTTTAAATGAAACTGAAAGAATGGCAGACTAAAAACTACAGAACAAATTTGCCAGCATTTCTACTGTAAACTATCTTCATCACTCATGGCAGTGGGGGAAAACAGCAATATATAGTCTCTAATTCCTTGGTCTTCAATATTCTAAATAAGCATTTAGAAATGGTAATAAAGAAGTTAAAGATAGAAAGAAGGGCTGGAATGTAAATTGAAGGTGACACTATTCTGGAAAGCTGGAGGCACTGATTTTAAAGATATTACAAAAGAAAAAAGATACTAATCAGAAAAAAATCAATGGTATTATCAACATTAGCAGACCACTCACAATACCTATATATCTATCTGCTTAGCTTCTCATCTCAAGAAAATATTTTTGAAAATTATCTAAATATTTATCAAGGATACCCTTAATGAAACTGTGATAAGAGATGAGACAAACTTTGTAAACAATTATCTATCAGGCAACAATTTTACAGGCGAATAATTGACTGAAAGGTATATGAGATCTTGATGTGGTTTTTTGTTATTGTTTAGAGAAAAAAAGCATTTGACTCAGAGAAAAATGTATCCTTAAAAAGATTTCCCTTACATCTCTCACATACAAAATTGCTGGACAGATGCAACCACAGAAATTATTTTATTCAACAATACCCTAAAAATGATTATCAATTCAATTATACTTTAGTGGCACCATTCTGTGAAAAATCCAGATGAACAAAGGCAACCCTGTAGAAGGTTAAGGAGATAAGTGGAGCAGTAGATAGAGAGCTGGGCTTAAAGTCAGGAAGACCTAAGTTCAAATCCCACTTCAGAAACCAGTTGTGTGACCCTGAGCAAGTCACGTCACTTCCGTTTGGCTCAGTTTCCTCAACTATAAAATACGGACCTCACAGGGTTGTTATGAGGATCAACTGACATATCTGTAAAGTGCTTAATACAATGCCTGACACATAATAGACATTTAATAAGCACTTGTTCCCTTTCCTCCCCCCTCCAAATCATCCTGCTAACAGATGGCATTTTGCTGATTTTATCAAACTTCAAAATATAACAGGACTTTCAAAATGAGAACTATAATGATGCAAAAGACTTTGGTATAACAATCCACACAGGGGGAAAAAGGGTGAAGCATGCCTATATTCCAAATCATAATATACAGTTGGAAGTTCTTTAGGAACTATTTCAAGGACAAGTACTGCAATGATAACTAATAACTAGTGTTTGTATTGTGCTTTGAGGTTTGCAAAGTGATTTACATAATTGATCACATTTTATCTTCACAACAATCCTGTGAGGAAGATGTTATTATTAATCTCATTTTACAGATGGGAAAATTGAGTCTAAGAGCAGTTAAGTGACCTGCCCAGGGTCACACAGCTAGTAAGTATGTGAGGCATATTCATATCTTTCCTGATTCCAAGCCCAGGGTTTTACACATTCTGCTGCCAAACTGCAGATAGACAATTAGCTAGTCCCAGAATTGAAGAGAAGAAAGAGAATAATACGGGCTTTATTTATAAAATTTCACAGTGCTTCAACAATCCCCCAACACTTTTTTTAATGCCAGAATTCTCACAGGTTTTATAAACAATAGCTCCTTCAGAATGATGCCAAGTGACTAAAAAATTGGATGTGGACCAAAAGGAAAAGGCTATGTCATATTATTAGTGATTATACTTATGCATGAAGTAGCATAAAACATTTCATCCAAGAAAGTACTATTTGAAAAGGAGGTGGACCAGTCAAATAGAGAAATTGAGGACATTTCATTGGAATGTGAAAATACTTGGAGAAAGGTCTCCAGCACATCGGGTGGACTCTGTGGAGCAATCATTGGAGTGTATGGACAAGAGCTTCCCAAGAAAGAAGATGGAGATGAATTGTGATCTGTACCATTTGAGAGAGTGCCCACACGGAAGAGGAAAGAGATCATCAGAAGTATTCAAGTATTACCTTTGTAAGACATGAATCCCATATTGGAACAGGAAATTGATAGCACTATTTCTGTAGCGCTTAAAGATTTACAAAGGCCTCTTCACGAATATTCCTTTGAGGTAAATTATGCAAACATTATGACTCCCATGATTACTCCCCATTTACAGAGGCACAAAGTGCCCTACCTAGGGCCATTCGCCTCATGTGTTTCAGTGTCAGTGCTTTATAAATCTGGAATCACTATAGCGATGTGAGTTTTTATTACTCTTTTGATCACTTTCGAACTACCCTTTTCAGGGCAAATAGCTGCAAAACTTTTGGTTATCATTTGCTAAGCTGATTGCAAAGTATTCAACAAATCAGCCAAATTCCTGATGGTAACTATGCATTAAAGGTTTTCATTTACTCCATTGTCTCGGACGCCTTCATCCTGTCCTAAATGCTGTATGCCTGACCTGTTTTCAGTAATCCTATATTCTACTTCTCCTTAGCCTTTCCCAATTACTACCTCCATGGAAACCAATCAGTAGCACCCTCAGCAACGAGGGATGTGGAATGATATCATGAATGCGTAATATTTCAGGGTAGATTTTTGGAGTTAATACTTTGCTAATAACATTAGGTACTCCCAAAGAATAGGTCAATGATTTATGCATGATTTTTGGCACCGTGCTGAACTTAGAATTGAGAGACATGGTTTCACATTCTTTCTTTTACACTACTTAACGGAAAATTTATGAGCGAATCCCTTTATCCTCCCTGGAACTCAGTCTCCTCATCTGTAATATTGCAACAATAATACTTATACCTACTTCACAGGGTTTTGAAAGAAAAAAACTTCATAGATCTAAAAGAACTAAGGAAATGTGACTTGTCAGTAGGCTGAAAACCTTTCGATAGGTTTTTTTTCTATAGTGCCATGAAAAATTCAGACCTAGTTAGGTGGCTCAGTGGATAGAGCACTGGGCCTGGAACCAGGAAGACCTAAGTTCAAATCCGGCTTCAGACACATATTAACTATGTGACCCTGAGCAAGTCACACATTTAACTTTTACCTTAATCCACTGAAGAAGGAAATGGCAAAACACTTCATTATCTTTGCCAAGAAAACTTTATGGGGAGTGCAGTCCTTAGGGTCATGAAGAGTTGGACAAGACTGAACAACTCAACATGAAAAATCCAACCATCAGGATCCCAAATTATGATGTTGGAGTACTCATTGAAGGAAAAGACAATAGGACTCTGCCCTTGGGAGAGACTCTGAGGCAAAGGTTCTTAACTTTTAATCCATGGACCAAGGGATCCATGAAATAAACCTCAGGAATCCAATGTACTTGGATTGGAAAATTATTATCTTCATTTTAACTAGCCTCTAACAGAAGTTTGACATTTCCTTCAATTGGTGAAAATGTTGGAAGTGTTCTCTGTATTTCCCTTTCTAAGTGTCTCAGAAACTTTGCAGATGGCACCTCTTGCCTTCCCTTGCCTGAGTTTTGTCTATATTTGACAAGTATGAAGAAAATCTGTATCCTAAGTTTGGCGGAATGTTTCCAAGCCTATAAATTTTTGTCTCTTTAATAATGAAACAGGAGTGATGAAACTGTTTTGACTACAGATCATAATTTTGAATCTGCAAAGCAGAGCACAAAGAAGAAAATCTGGTACTGGTCAAAAGTTGGAAGCTGAGAACAGAACCAAGGCAAGCAACCATTTGATTTCTATGCCGAGTTCTTACTTGGAGTAACATACAAGACAAATATTTAAATTCCAGTGTGGGAAATCTGCTAACACTTGTGAGAAATTTGAAGGAGAATAGTCCCTGGACCTTTTAAAGAAACCATCAGGGACTCTAGGATCTGATGCTAGAAGGAGCTGTAAAGATCATGAAATCTAATCCTCCCCCAAATATTTTACAAATGTATAATCTGAAGCCCAGAAAAGAAGAATAAGTTACCCAAGGACATCCAAGTAATAAGTCAGAAATCTGAGACTAGAGCTTATTTCCTCTGATGCCAAACCCAGAACCTGTTCCACTGTACCAGGCTGCTTCCATTTCAAATTATTATCATCATCCTTAAATGAAATACTTCCTTCAATTCATTTCCACTTTCTGTAAAAGAATAAAGGACTACATTGACCCAGTGGAATTGAAACATGTCCTGACAGAGAATTTGAGAATTGCAAACTAGACAGACAGACCATTAAAATATTCCTCATTATAGCAAAGGATACGCATGAATTAATAGAAATGCTTTACAAAATTCTTCCAAAAATATTCTTCCCTTAATTCATTCTTTGTAAAAACAAAACAAAAAACAGACCTAGCAAATTATTTTCCTTTAAAACTCTCATAGAGTGTAATAGGAAAATGCTACCTACTTGATAAGGGTCTATTAACATTGAAGGCTGCCACTCTAAAGTCAATAGCCTTTCTCCAATAGACCACATCAGCCTTAGTCATTTGCTATATGAGGAGAATTTTTTTTCCCATTATTAAACTCTTGAGAGCCAGGAACAATACCAGTGTTAAAAATCTGATTGTAAGATTCCTTGGTAGTTTGATCTAGTGCCAAGAAGTGGGAGCATCACTGAGGTTTAAAATCCAAAATGCCTTCCTTCTCCATACTATAACGGGGGGGGGGGGGGGGGGATGGTAGAATAATTAGATAAGTCATGCCCTCAGAGCAGAGGTATCTAAAAGAAAATAAAGTCAAATCAGTAAACAAATGGATAGGCTTGCTTTAGGATAGGATAACATGAGCTTTTCCATGCTTAAGAGGAAGTGGGGGAGCACTTTCAATTTTTATTATGTTCTACTGAAGAGAGCATCGAAAAATACTTTCCATATTCTTTTCAGAAAATATCCTGACTTCTCCTATCTCTATCTGGAAATATCGTGAGTATCCCCAGCCTAACCAGAATCCCACAAGAGTAAGTGTGCTGTTATTAGCAGTATTAGCATTCACATCTCATAACCTCTTCTTTCTGGCTTGTCCATTTGTGTAAACCAACTATGCTGGATCCTGATTCCACTAAACCTGCTGTTTCAATCTTTATCATTCTTTTTGCCTACAGAGAGATAATATGCAATAGTAGAAAGAGAGTTTGTATTGGGGCTAGGAAGACCTTAATTCAAGTCCCACTGCTGAAACTATGTGACCCTGAACAAATCACTGACCTCAGTGCTATAGGAGATCGCATAGGGCTGCAATTTGCAGAAAGAGTACCAAACTTTTTTATCTAGGAGTGTCCTATACCAATGATAATGTAGATTGAAAACCTGTCCCTTCTCAGAAGTTTAAACAAGGGCCCTTTATTGTCCCAACAAAAGTCTGGACAGCTTTACTAATACAGATGATTAGGAGAGTTTGAATTATACAGTCTTAACACTTAAAGCCTAAAGACCAGTGCTTTAAAATGCAAGTGTACAGGGGTGGAGCCAAGATGGTGGCTGGAAAGCAGGGACTAGTGTGAGCTCCCTGCTGAGTCCCTCCAAAAACCTATAAAAAATGGCTCTGAAACAATTTTAGAACTGCAGAATGTACAAAACAGCAGAAGGAAGCAGGGCTCCAGCCCAGGACAGCCTGGATGGTCTCTGGGTGAGGTCTATCCCACACTGAGCTGGAAGCAGAGCGGAGTGGAGTGGAGCAGAGCCCAGTGTGAGCGGCGCAGACCAACCAGACCAGGATACTGGTGGAGTGTGCCCTAGTGCCCTGAATCAGTGAGCTGCAGCAGTTACCAGACTTCTCAACCCACAAACACCAAAGACAACAGAGAAGGTTAGTGGGAAAAGCTGAGGGAGTGGAAGGAGTTCCCAGTTTGGCTACCACCCCGGGGGCAGCGGAGGTGGGGCAGCTACAGAAGTACAGCTGCAGTTGCTTCCCACCCCAGGCAAATCTGATGGGAGGAATTAAGTGGTGGATCAGAGCAGGAGTCAAGAGCCTGCTGAAGATCTAAGTCCAGTCTGGGTTAGGGGCTCTTGGTGAAGGAGGAGTGCTGGTGTGGCAGAGCTGGTGAATCCCCCCAAGCATGGAACATAGTTCTCTTAACTCCACAAGCAGTCATACCCCACTGAAAAACTCAAGGGTAAAGTTAGTTAGCTGGAAATATGGCCAGGCAGCGAAAACGCACCCAGATTCAGTCTCAGACTTAGGATTATTTCTTTGGTGACAAAGAAGACCAAAACATACAGACAGAAGTTAACAAACTCAAAGAGCCTACAACAAAAGCTTCCAAGAAAAACATGAACTGGTCCCAGGCCATGGAAGAGTATAAAAAGGATTTGGAGAAGCAAGTTAGGGAAGTAGAGGAAAAATTGGGAAGAGAAATGAGAAGGATGCAAGAAAACCATGAAAAACAAGTCAATGACTTGCTAAAGGAGACCCAAAAAATAATGAAAAATACCCTGAAGAAAACAACACCTTAAAAACTAGACTAACTCAAATGGCAAAAGAGCTCCAAAAAGCCAATGAGGAGAAGAATGCCTTGAAAGGCAGAATTAGCCAAATGGAAAAGGAGATTCAAAAGACCACTGAAGAAAATACTACCTTAAAAATGAGATTGGAGCAAGTGGAAGCTAGTGACTTTATGAGAAATCAAGATATTATAAAACAGAACCAAAGGAATGAAAAAATGGAAGACAATGTGAAATATCTCATTGGAAAAACCACTGACCTAGAAAATAGATCCAGGAGAGATAATTTAAAAATTATTGGACTACCTGAAAGCCGTGATCAAAAAAAGAGCCTAGATATCATCTTTCAAGAAATTATCAAGGAGAACTGCCCTGATATTCTAGAGCCACAGGGCAAAATAGAAATTGAAAGAATCCATCGATCGCCTCCTCAAATAGATCCCAAAAAGAAATCTCCTAGGAATATTGTTGCCAAATTCCAGAGCTCCCAGATCAAGGAGAAAATACTGCAAGCAACCAGAAAGAAACAATTTGAGTATTGTGGAAATATAATCAGAATAATCCAAGATCTGGAAGCTTCTACATTAAGAGATCGAAGGGCTTGGAATACAATATTCCAGAGGTCAATGGAGCTAGGATTAAAACCAAGAATCACCTACCCAGCAAAACCGAGTATCACGCTCCAAGGCAAAATATGGGCTTTCAACAAAATGGAGAACTTTCAAGCTTTCTCAGTAAAAAGACCAGAGTTGAATAGAAAATTTGACTTTCAAACACAAGAATCAAGAGAAGCATGAAAAGGTAATCAAGAAAAAGAACAAGAAAAAGAAATTGCAAGGGACTTATAAAGTTGAACTGTTTTGTTTACATTCCTACATGGAAAGATGCTGTGTATGATTCATGAGACCTCAGTATTAGGGTAGCTGAAGGGAATATGCATATATATATATATATACATATATATATATATATATATATATACATACATATATATATGTGTGTGTGTGTGTGTGTGTGTATATATAAGTGAATGTGTATGTATGTATATATGTATGTATGTATGTATGTGTATATATATATATATATATATAGAGAGAGAGAGAGAGAGAGAGAGAGAGAGAGAGAGATGACACAGGGTGAGTTGAAGACGAAGGGAAGATATCTAAAAGAAATAAAATCAAATTAAGGGACAAGAGAGGAATATATCGAGAGAGAGGGAAATAGGGAGAGATAGAACGGGGTGGATTATCTTGTGTAAAGGTGGCAAGAGGAAGCAGTTCTGAGGGAGGAGGGGAGATGGCAGGTGAGGGGGGAATGAGTGAATCTTGCTCTCATCAGATTTGGCCTGAGGAGGGAATACCATACATACTCAATTGGTTATCTTACCCCATAGGAAAGAAGAAGGAAGAAGATAAAAAAGGCGGGGATGATGGAGGGGAGGGCAGAGGGGGGTGGAGGTAATCAAAAACAAACACTTTCAAAAGGGGATAGGGTCAAGGGAGAAAATTCAATAAAGGGGGATGGGTTGGGAAGAAGCAAAATATAGTTAGTCTTTCACAACATGAGTATTGTGGAAGGATTATACATAATGATTCACATGTGACCTATGTTGAATTGCTTGACTTCTTAGGGAGGGTGAGTGGGAAGGGAAGAGGGGAGAGAATTTGGAAGTCAAAGTTTTAAAAACAGATGTTCAAAATCAAACAAAAAAAAAGTTTTTGCATGCAACTAGAAAATAAGATACACAGGCAATGGGGTGTAGAAATTTATCTTGCCCTACAAGAAAGGAGGGGAAAAGGAGATGGGAGGGGAGTGGGGTGACAGAAAGGACGGCTGACTGGGGAAAAGGGCAATCAGAATATACTCCATCTTGGAGTGGGGGGGAGGGTAGAAATGGGGAGAAAATTTGTAATTCAAACTCTTGTGAAAATCAATGCTGAAAACTAAATATATTAAATAAATTTAAAAAAAATAAATAAAATGCAAGTGTACAAATGAAGAAAGGAGATGTAATCATGGCCAACTCTTAATCTCAAATATAATTGAGACATGGAGTGAAGGAACTCTTGTGGAACAAAATAAGAAAGCCAACTTCTATTAGAATTCACATCCCAAACAATTTTTGCACTCAATTCTCATCTCCCCTACCCACAAAAAAACCCTTATAAGCAGAAATTATATGCCTGTTTTTAAAAATTGTACAATTATACTGCAAGACAAATTTACAGCATTGAAAACTTGATATAGTTTATGTCTTCTGACCTTCAAAAATAGCAATAGCTACAACAATTAGCTTTTAACAGTTCTTTCTCCCTCAATACCCTTAGCTAGTCTGTCACTAATTCCTGTCTACCACCACTACATTTTTCATAGCCAGCCTCTCCTTTCTGTTTTTGTAGATAATATCCTACTAGAGTCCCTTTTGCCACCCATATGGACTACTTCTATGACTTTCACGTCGGCTTTCCCACCTTCACTTTCGCCACCATCCATTCATCCTTAATTCATACTGGTATAGAACAGCATAACAGAGAAAGTGCCAAACTCGGAGTCAGAAGAGGTAGCATTTAAATGTCACCTATGGTACTATGATGCTGTCATTAATCACTTAATGAATGTATCTGCCTCTAAGTTTGCTTATCTCTCAAACTGTGATAATACCAATTGGCTCTACCAACTTAAGTTCATTGTGAAGTTCAAATTAAATAATGTCTATTAAGGATTTGAAGAGCCTTAAAAACTATATAATTGTTTGTAATTAATATATTCTATTGCTGACATAATATTTCTTGAACATAAATCTGGTGATTCCACTTTCTGCACAAAGATATTGTTTTTCCCTATGGTTTCCTGAATAATGTTCAAATTTCATTGCTTTGCATACGAGTCCTCCAAATTCTGGCTACTCTTTACCTTTCCACCTTTATATTTGTTACTCTCTTTCATGTATTCTCTGCTGCAGCCATTATTCTCTCTTACTTAAACATATCATATGCATTCATTCCTGGTATTTGCCTCAAATGGTCTTTACCCTTTTCTGTCTGTTCAACCTTTATACAACCTTTAAAGTGCATTACAAATACCATCACCTTCAATAAGTAACCACTTTTCCTCTTGGATCTCACATAGCACTTAGGTTTGTACCTCTCTAAACAATTTATTATTTAATCATTTAATAATTTGTGTTAGTTATTTACATTTTTTCTCTCTCTTAACTGTAACAGGGCAGGGAAGGTATCTTATCCAAACTTCTCCTCTCCTCTAACACTGAGCATAGTACTCTGCAAAGATAGTTAAGAGTAGGTCATTGTTTTTGGTCCAGATCTCTGATTTTTCCTGTGCAGGGAATTCTCAATTTAGAAATGCCATCCCCATGTATAGAAAGTGGTATGCAGGTATGCCCCAGGAAAGCATTCCCTTCCCCTCTGGAAAAAAGGCAACATAAATGATTTCTGAGCACGTTCTGGCACAGCTATGCCTCCATCCATGTAGAGGGATATAGATAGCTGTTCATATGTAATTTACAATCCTATCCACAGTCACACAGATAGTATGTGTCAGAAACACAACTGGAACCCAAGTCTTCCTGAGTCCAGGACAGTTTAGCCTCTCTGTCCACTATATTATGTTGCCTCTTAGATGGTACTTGATACTATAATAAAGATTTATTTAATGAAGATAAAGATTCATTAAATAAAGATTCATAAAAATTCATTAAATGTACCCTGTGAAGTTGGCAGTCTGCATAATATTACCACCAGTTTGCAGATAAGGAAACATGGAGAAGATTGATGCTTTCCTTACTGTTATATTACTAGTAAATGGTAGAGCTGGAGTTTAAGCCAGGTCTTTGGACTCCTAGTTCTATTATAACAGACTATTACAATTCACATCCTACTGAGTTTTCACATGCAAAAAAAATACTTTATTTTTAATTAATGTTTGAGTATTTAAGTTAAATGAGAAATAGAGTAGTCTTTCATTCATCAGTCACCATAAAGTTGTAGCACTATTCAATGAGTGTATTTTCTAATTTTCATTTTGAAAGGGAAAAAATACTTATTCATTCATGCTGGCACTGCAGCATCCTTCACTTTTCATATACTATCCCACTGTCTTTTCTTGTCATGGCAAAATCTTAAAATTTAAAGGTGCAGGATGTCAATGAAACAGTAATGTTCTTGTCTTGTACTCTATTTTAGGGATCTTAGATGCTTTTCATATACTAACAGTTAAAAATACTAATAATTTGTCATTCTTAAGAGTTAAGTTCACCAATGTCTATGAATTTCTTTAGGTAGCATTTCTAATATATTTCCAGACAGCATAATGAGGAAATTACTGATTGGGTTTTAATAAGATAGCCTAATATCTCTTTAAATTCAGGAATAAGAAAATGTCACTGAAATCTTGATACAGATTATTTTAGCTCATTTTTCTTTTTTTTTAAAAAGAAGAAAATAGAAATTGGACAAAATCCCATTGTAATGAGCTCTGAAAAAAATTCAAAAAATTTTTTCCTGTGTTTTTTTCACATAATGAATGACATATTGCTGGAAATCACATTCCTAGTCTGTGGGACTTCATAATAAAATACAACCAACAAATCTGTTGATACATTGGTAAATGAAAAGCAGATTCTTTTTAACTAGTTAAGGGGAAACATACATGCTATGAACAGATTATTTGCTATCCCACTTCAAGTTCTGTGACTTTTTTGAGAGTAATGGTGTTTGGGTAAATGTGTTTTCTTTCTGTCATGAGGGTGTTTAGAATATTTTGTGCAGCATCCAGACTTGCCTTTCTGACTATAGTAGCCCACTTTGTGGTTTGAGGTACTACCAGTATGTGTGTATACATGTACATACACACATATACATATATACATGCATGTATATATGTAGGTATATGTATGTATATATACATACATGTATGTATGTCTATTTCTAAAAGTGACATAAGTAACGGGTCATGCCTGTGAATTTACCACTTGGAACAATGGGAAAGGGCACTAGCTTTGGAGTAAGAATATCTGGTTGACATCTTAATTCTTATGATTATTGCCTATGTAGCCTTTGGCAAGTACAATCTCCTTGGGCAATACAACTTCTTTGGGCCTCATTTTTCCCATCTATAAAATTAGAAAGTTGGACAAAATGACCGCTGAAGTCACTTCTAGTTTTAGAATTGTGACTCTTTGATTTCATTAATTATATATTAAAGTTGCAAGTGAGACCCGCCCCCCACTCCTTTTTTTCGAGGGAGACAAATTAAAATTTTCTTTTTGTAACATTTGTAAAAAACATGGCTGGAAGTTGTCACTCACAGAGCCCCTAACCTTCATATGACCACCACCCATAATGGTAATTTGTTCCAAGGTCAGGATAAGTTCTACTACCTAAACTAAGGAAGTAGTCTACTTTGACATAATAGCTACCTGCAAATTCCATTGTAAATATGCCATCGTTAGGCTAATCATGAATAAATGCTTATAATATTCCTTCCACTATTCAAACAACTCATCCATTTCTGAGTCCATTGAGGATCTCAAATGTGCACTAAGGCTGAGTTTCCCAAGAGACAATCATGAGTTCACAAAAGAGGGCATAAAAACTTTACTATATATATTACATCCAAGTAGTGCTCCCAAATTTTCAAAGCTGATGAAAAAGTGTTGTTGATAAATCACACAAAATATGGAGTTTCTGAGCTTTCTATAGAAAAGAACAATCCAGAATAAAGTTTAATTGTTTCTGAAGCCCCATGATATTACCCACACACAGATTCTGAGACTTGCTTAAGAATGTTGTTAGTTGGCATGGGATCAAATTTATGATACCAAATACATAATACCAGGGTGGCATGTCCCTCACTTAGGAGGAACTCTGCAAACTTTCATGTTTCCTGTGTTGGCTATTTATTTGAGACTGGTCAGCAATACCATATAGTTAAATAAGCAGCTCTAGAATATACATGAGTTACACACATAGGGTTTTGTGCCTTGGTGACACAGAGGATATAGTGCTGAATTCAGGAAGACTCCAGTTCAAATCTATCCTCAGACACTAGCTGTGTGACCCTGGACTTAACACCTGCCTGCTTCATTTTGCTCAACTGTAAAAATAGGATCAAAATAGCACCTACTTATCAAATTATAATGCAGGTATTCTATGGTGAGCTCAAAGAGAACAGAAACCTCCTGTGGAACAGATGAGCAAAAGCTTGCTTATTCTTGATTTTCATTATGAGTATAAGACCACAAAAGTAGGGCTTCACAATCCTTCTGACTTATGAAGTTTTAAGAAAGTGGTATCATAAAAGGCACTGCAAGGATAACTGGCTTGTGGTGAGCCAAGCATTCATGACAATATCACTCTTTCAAAGTTGGCTCTTCCTATTATTATGAAATAATTCAAGAAGAATTAGATTGTTCATCCAATAATGGGAAATGTGAGCTGGGATTAGGTTATGAAACTGGTTAGTTTAACCCTACTGATGAGAAGTTGTTGCCATCATTACCTTGCTCAGTACAAGAGGAATCACAGGTTTAGACATTTTTCATCATTCAGCCTAGGGTATCTAGGTGGCACAGCAGATAGGGCACTGGGACTGGAGTCAGGAGTTCAAATGTGACCTCAAATATTTACTAGGTGTGTGACCCTGGACAAATAGCTTAATCTTTTTTGCCTTAGTTTCCTCATTTGTAAAAGGAGAATAATATTAGCACCTACCAGCCAAGGTTGTTGTGAGGATCAAGTAAAATATTTAGTGCAGTGCCTGGTACATAACACTATGTAAATTGTAGTTATCATCATCATCATCATCATCATCATCAACCCAAAAGTTTTTGTGAAGATCAAATGGCATAATATCTGTAAATGTCCTAGCATGATGCCTGGCACATATTAGGAACTTTAAAATGCTTGTTTCTCTGCTTTTACAGTGGTAAAAGCATTATGGTGAGGTAATTATATTTGTTACATAATTATCCATTTAGAGAGCATTTACTATAAAAGTTGCATACCAAATGGGAGATACTGATGACTTCTTTAATCCTTGGAATTTGACCTTCAGACTTATGATAGATGAAAGAAATTGAAGGATAATTGAAATTTGGTTTCTGGAAAAAAAAGATTAGTAACTCTTCACTGGTCAGCTTTATTTGAATTCATAAGAATATATATGACCTTAGATATTGTCTTAAATGTAATCCAACCCCATCATTTTGGAGATAAGGAAGCAAGAAGGATCCTACAAGAAATAAACATGAAAGCCAGGATTTGCATCCATATTCTTTAATTCAAAATTCATTATTTTTCTACTATTTCAAACTACTTCTCAAGATTGTTCATTTTAACCAGCATTGTTACCAATGTTTATCTACTAAGAATTGAAAACAGCTTGTTAGAAAAATCACAGTAACATATTTTATCTGTATGATTGAACAAAAATAGTAAAGATTCATTTAGCAACTTTATATATTAACACATCATTTTTAATGTAAGCAAAAATTTAACCAAGAAGGAAATGAATCTAAGAGACCATCAAGTCCCTTCCTTGTTTCTTGGTAACATTGTATACAGCAGACCCTGGAAAAACTTGACATGCCAAGTCATACATAGATTAGAGAACATATTGTTTTGAAAATTTAAGCATAACTTGTTAATCTACATAAGCTAAAGAAGATTAAAACAATATTTTGTAAGCCTTTTTCTTAGCCACTCTAGAAAATAAGACTTTCATTCAATGATCAAAAACCCCAACCAATGCATAAAAGAAAACTAAACAAATAAACCACCAAAATAATTTCCTGAAGTCCTTATCTTCTACCACTCCACCACCTAAAACAAAAACAAACAAACATAAATTCCCTTGGCTCTTGTAGTTCCCATAGCAGGCTGATCAATTCTCTAAATTGGATTTGAAAGATATCACATTAATGGTATTACCATATTCAACAGCAATAACAACTGAAGCCTAAATTTCTTATTTTTGCAAAAATGACAATGATCAAATGGCAACTTGTTTTCCTACTTACATACAAAAATCCTCAACAAGTTATGATTTTATTTCACATCATTTTTCAAATAAAACCTAGACCAAACAAAATATAGAAACCTATTCTTGGGAGAGACCTCAAAAACTGGTTTTATATGTAAAAGTTCTGTTCAAGCACTTCATTAAGAAAATTCATCCAGACTGATGCTAAGCTAACCCCACCTCACGTTGACTCCCTCATTGGTGAGAAGCATTTGAGGAGATGCAGTGTTTTTCAACATCCATACTTGGGTATAATGGAGGACTTGAAAGTGGCTTAAAGAGAATAAGCTATGCAAAAGAGCCAGTATGGAAAATCAGGAAAGAAAATAGAGATAGAAGACTATAGAACTTTACAATTATTCAACCCTGTTCTATGACAGGATAATCAAGTAAGTGGTTGAGTTTTGTCCTAATTATACCCAGTAGATGAGGTGCTGTGGTACCAGGGCAATAAGCCTTTAAAGGATGTTACCCATTATCATTCTGCCAATTCCTGGGTAATCTGTCTCCCATATGGGAAATATACTTCTACCTCATTTTAACCTGTGGAAATTCTTCTCTTCCTTAAAGGTAGACAGTATACAGAAAGATAGGTGATAGATGGTAGGTAGATAGATTAGATAGATATTGATACATAGAGAGAGACATATGGATAAATAATTGAAATGTGTCAGAGAACTCATCAAGTGTTTACTATGTGATAGCCCATTCTGTCTCTAAGAGCAGACTGCAATTTCCACCTTTATGGGGAACTGTGCTTAGGTGTTTGCTCTTTGTCTTCTTATCTCCAAAAGGAGAATTGGCCTAGAATTATAATTTCCACTTTATGTAATATTTATATTATTAAAAATAAATAAAACGAATTGTATATACATACATATATACACACATACATACATACATGCATACATACATATACACACATATCCTCACCACACCTCAGTGCCACCTTTAGATGATATTTATCTTACTACAGTCAGCTTAGGTCCCTTCTACCAAAAGCTAGCTATATAAAGTAACTATCACAAATAGGTAGTAAACCTCTTTATCAAAGAAAGTGGCAGGGTAAAAGAGGCACAAAAAATACTGAAGAAAGTAACACCTTCAAAACAGAGTTGGTCAAATGGTGAAAGAAGCATAAAAATTAACTCAATGGAAAAAAACTCCTTAAAAATCAGAATACACCAAATTGAAAGAAGGTACAAATTTTACTGAAGAAAAGAACTCTTATAAGGCAGAACTGACCAAGGGGAAAGAGGTACAAAGGCTCACTGAAGAAAATGATTCCTTAAAAATTAGAATCAGGCAAGTGAAAGCTAATGATTGCATGAGACATCAAAAAACAATAAAACAAAGTCAAGAGAATGAAAATAATCGAAGTAAATGTGAACTATCTCATTGGAAAAACAACTGAACTGGAAAGTATATTGAGGAGAGATAATTTAAGAATTATTGGACTACCTGAAAGCCATGATCAAAGAGCCCAGACATCATCTTTCAAGAAATTATAAAGGAAAATTTCCCTGATATCTTAGGTGCAGAGGGTTAATTAGAAATTAAAAGAACCTACCAATCACCTCCTGAAAGAGATCCCAAAATGAAAACTCCCAGGAATATTATAGCCAAATTTCAGAAAACTCAGGTCAAAGAGAAAATATTGCAAGCAGCCAGAAAGAAACAATTTAAATATTGTGGAATCACAGTTGAAATCACAAAATATTTAGCAGCTTCCACATTAAATGAGTGGAGAGCTCAGAATATGATATTCCAGAATGCAAAGTATCTAGGATGACAGCCAAAAATAACCTACCAGGAAAAACTAAGTATAATTTTTCAAGGGAAAAATGGAAATTTAATGAAATAGAGGACTTTCCAGCATTCCTGATGAAAAAACAAGAACTGAACAGAAAATTTAACATTCAAACACAGGACTCGAGAAGCATAAAAAGGTAAACATGAAAGATATATCATAAAGGATTCTAAAAGGTTAAATTATTTACATTCCTGTATGGGAAGATGACAACATGTAACTCCAAAGAACTTTATCATTATTAGGGCATTTAGGAATCTACTTAGACAGAGAGCATGGGTATGAGTTAATTATGTTGGGATGATCTCAAAAAAAATGAAGGGGTGAGAAAGAGGGACGTGCTGGGTAAGTGGAGAAGGGAGAGGAAGAATACACATACATACACATACACATGCACTCAGTTGGATATGAAAATCTGTCTTAACAACATGGAAGCAAGGAGGGAAGGAGATAAGAGAAAGGAAGGGGGAAAGCCAGTAAAAAAAAATACAGAATTTGGAGATGGAGTGGTATATGCAAAAAAATAGCAAGAAGTCCAGTAACATGGTAAAGTGTAAGAAGACTCAAAAGGTACAAAGATTATGAAGGACTTTAAAAGTCTGATGATTTTGCATTTGATCCTAAAAGCAATATGGAATGACTGCAGTTTATCAATTATGGAGTGACATGGTCTCACTTACACTTTATAAAGATTAATTTGACAGTTTAGTGGAGAATATACTGCAGTGGGGAGAGACAAGCCAGGGAGACAAACCAGGAGATAACTAAGTAATGCCATAGAGCATGGGATGTGAAGTAAGAAATATGAGTTCAAATCTGGCCTCGGACACCTAATATCTGAGTGACTCTGGACAAGTCACTGAACCTCTGCCTCAGGTTCCTTGACTATAAAATGGGGATAAGAGTAGCACCTACCTCTCAGGATTGTTGTAAGGATCAAATGAAATATTATCTTTAAAGTACTTATCACAGAGTCTGGCATAAAGTATGTGCTTAATAAATGTTTGTTTCCTTCCTTTCTTTCCTCCTTTCTAGAAAATAAGATTGAGGAGTGGTCTGACAGTTAGAAGAACCATGGGAAAGCAGCATCACGAAAACCTAGAAAGAAAAAAAATATCAAGAAGAAGAAGGAGATTAATAGTGTAAGAGGCTGCAGAGAGGTCAAGGATGATGAGAATAGAGAAAATGTCATTAGATTTGGAAGCATTGGTAACCAGAGAGAGCAGTTTCTGTTGAAATATGAGGTCATAAGCCAGAGAGTGTAAGGAATAAAAATGAGAGAAGAGAAAGTGGAGACATCTTTTGTAGACAGCCTTTTCGAGGAGCTTATCATGAAAGAGAAAAGATATAGAGTGGTTGCTATTCAGGACAAATGGACCACATGACTTTTTTGAGGATGGGGAAGACATAAGCATGCTTGTAGGCAGCAGGGAAGCAAACAGTAGACAGGGAGCAGATGAGGATCAATGACAGAATAGCTATGATAAAGGAGAAAATCTGCTGGAGAAGATGGGATGGCATGGGATCACTTATGCATGTATAGAGGTTTACCTTGGGAATGAGAAGGGCCACTTATTTAAATGAAACAGGTTAGAGAAGATAGTGGAAGGCATGTGAGTGGTTGAGATAAGGAGAAAGGGAGAAGCCTTTGCTTTCTTCCTCTCCTGTAGAAAAACACAAAATAAAAGGACAATTATGGCCACTCAACATTCATACCCATAGCATGAGTCCATATGATTGTTGTTTTCCTATTGGAGATTTCCTAATAGATGTATACTAAGCCTTTTAAAAATGTATGTCCTATTGACATTCTGACCTACAAGTCCATACTTTTCCAACTGTCCACAGAAAATTTGATTATTCTCTGACTCCAGGAGTTTCATTATATCTAATACATGGTATCAATTTTTGGAAGATCAGAGATGAATATATCCTTATTTAGCAAAGAGCAAAAAAAAACTAAGGATCTTTCCACTATATTTTTTAAATTAAATTGAAATTTTAATGTAACTGCTTTCTTAATAATAACTTTAAGAATAAGGTTCTCATCATTAAAAACATAGAATGAAATCTTGCAGTGGAACCAGTCTAACAAGGCATAAAATAATGGCTTTGAAAGTGGAATCTGGGAACTTTGATAAGTGAAATTTGAATTGAGATCATGAGATACTTCATTGTTCTTCTTCCATATGATTCAGACAAAAGGAAAACCTAATGGAATTCAGTCTCTTATATAAATTAGTGATAAAATATATTTATTTTTCAGTTTTCACATACTTCATTTGCAAAACCCACAATTACAAAGAATTTTTCAGAAGCGTTACATAATTAGAAGAATAATGGATAGGAAATCAGGAAACTTGGGTTATAGACCTAATGCTACGATCAACTGGCTATGTAATTCTCTATCCTTTCCAACATTATTACAGATTTCTTATGAGTCTCTGTAATTCATAGGAATTTATTGTAAAGGCTGCAGATTTTTCCTTCATTCATCAGTTATTTTCTTTTCTAAGGTTCATTGGACTCAGAATCAAAAAATCTGTATTCTTGTCCCCAGTGAACCACATACCATTCAAATTGTATAATCCCCAAGATTGCGCTGATAGTAGTGATAATCGTGGTCAAACTTGTGGATACAACATTGGCTGGAACTGATATCTGCTATGGCCTGGAGTAGTCCCAGATGCCTCAAAATAATTCAGTCACCTCTGCCAAATCACTGGTGCATCCTTAAGTGCTGTATGAATTTCCAGGGTAATATTTTGCCCAGAATAGCCTGTGAAATAAGTTTCTAGACTATAAGATCTATCAGGATAGATTCTGTATCATATTTTTCTTTGTGTAATACAAGGTGCCTAGCATCGACTACATAGTAGGTAGTTAATAAATGTTTATTGAATATAATTTAATTTGAGTGTGAAGTATCTCTTCTAAGGCAATCTGACATTGACATATGCTATGTAGGTATCCAGTATATTTTGTTGAATTGATTTCAAAGGCTGTCACATTAATACTCACATATCCCTTACCTTTATGCCAGACACAACACATTTGTTACAGAAGAATGGAATCTTATTAGAGCTGGATAACAATAGACAATAGAAAACGCATCTTATATATGCCCTTAAATCACTAAAGGTAAGCTCTGCTCTGAAACTTGGGTTGTCATATGCTTATAGAGATCTCATGCCAGTAACTTTGAAATCTAACATATGGCGATAACCTTATTTTCCTCTTACTCTAAGTGAAATTCAGAAATGCACAGCTCCCAACTAGTAGCATCTCCAAAGTGGGAAATATTTGCAACTGTAGGTAGCAAACAAGCAAGCCACTGTATATTACCCATGATAGGCACCTATCTCTCGATTTAAAAAAAGGACCAAAGAAGTCTCAGTCAAAAAGAATCCATGGATTTCACGGGAGCAATTTAGTGGAAGAACTTCTTAAATGAAGCAAAAACTAACTCAGAAAGGGTAAAAGTTTGATAGCTTCCAACTCACAACTGAAACAGTCACAGATCTGCACCAGTTATTCGAAATATAGAGCTTTTATTGTGCTATTTTTAAGTGTGAACTTGCATTTTAATTAGTTGTTTAAGGAATTTGTGGACTGGAGCCCTAATCAAGTGGTGAGCATCATGTCTTATTTTTAATACTTCAAAAGATCTGTGATTTCACTGATGTGGTTATAGCTACTATATGCAATTATCATCTCTTTCAGAAATCACTACTTTTACATTCCTTAGTATGCATTGAGAGAGAGAGAGAGAGATTGAAATATTCAAAAATCTCAGTCTCAACAATCTCTATCAAGACTTATCGAGGGCAAATATAGATGGATCCTGGAAGCTAATCTGTCTGTACATACTCTTTACTTATTTTTTTTTACAGCAGCCTTTGCTAGGTAATATGCATTTGGACAAAAGTTAGTTACTAACATAGTAATTAAGGTGATAGGACCAACTGCATATGAAATTCTGAGAGCAGATGAATTTGTGAGGCTTTTCTAATTAGATTGACTATAAAGTTCCTCTTCTAAGTGTATGTTATATACATAGTAGGTGTTTTACAAATGTTTATTGAATTGGATTTAACTTTAATTTGAAACAACTCTGCTATTACAACTTAATGTTGTTTTTTTCAACCACACCTTCTGAGATCTCATCAAATTCACAAGACAAGATTGATGTTACGGGTAGCTTCACAGACTGCATAATTGTTGAAGTTGATTCACCTAGTGCTCCCATGCCCCATGTTATAACACAAAGAAAGCCTTGCTGAATGAAACTATTCACTTTGTGACAAACGTTATACTAGTGAAGTTTTGTCAAGATGGCAAGGTGACTGGTTGTGACCAATATGAATTCCCTTGCAGAACTTCAAACAAAAACAAATAAACCAAAAATAAACAAACAAGTTAATAATAAAAGGATGACAACAACAACAAAAGTAGCAGAAAAAGAGAGATCCTCATCATAGGAAAAAGGATTTTAGAAAAGGAACAAAAGAAATTAATAAGGACAAAAGGGCTATCTGCAATGAACAAATGCTAGAGGAGGGAAGGAAGCAAGGAGAACTCTCCAGATAAGAAGGTTGCATTAACAACCATTCCTTTAGACTCCTAATGCAAAATGCTATCTGAACTGATGATTTCTGAGTACAGGTTGAAGCATATTTTCTTTCACTTTATTTTTCTTGCTTTTTTCTCCACAAGATGCCTTATTTGGAAATGTGTTTTGCATATGTAATAAATATCATATTTCTTGCCTTCTCAATGGGTGGAGGAGTGAGGGAGAGAATTTAGAAGTGAAAAAAATTAAGCAAAAATAAAAGTTAAAAAACACTATTCCTCTAGAAAAGAGAATGAACACGATCTAAGGGTAGTTTGGAATCATAGTAAGAGAAATTATGTGAGATTTCTTATCTATTAATTAGACGTTAAAATGTTGAATTTAAGATAAGCGTGAGAATTAGCAACCTAGAGGATACAGTCAAAAACTTTAATAAAAAAACTATAGTATTCCAAATAGTTCAGGAAGAATAGAAAATATAGCAATGGAAGAACAAACAGAATAAAAATATGGCAAAACTGAATGAAGATTTCATATCTCCAAAAATTTAATTAATAAACCTGGAAGACAAAAATAATCTGTTCCCTAAGAAAAATAAAAGTAATATAGTGTGAAATTCTGGCAAATTACATAAAAAAACTGCTTAGAAGTATTGAAAACAAAAGGTAGATTGCATATCAATAGTATTCACTGGATGTAGAGAGAAAACCTAAATTTAACTCATAGATATAATTGCCCACATATGTATATCTTCAGTCCTAAAGAACGAATCTTATAAGCAACCATGAGGAAACCATTCATGTATCAACAGGCACCAATTCAAATTGTTTAAGACTTCTTAAAGGTATTGAAAAATGAAAGAAGAGGCAAGGATATGATATTCCAAGGAGCAAATAACAATACCACAGAAGTACCAATCCTGAAAAACTAGAGGAAAAGCAGTTCTTAGGTGAATTCAGACAATTTCATGCTTTTCTACTAAGAAATGCAGAATTGGGCAAGGATCCAGTAGGTGAAATTTTTAAAAATCATCTAGTTTTGAAGGCAAGAAATGGATAAAAATGACTAAATGTGTACAATGAGAAGCTATTGAATTTATTATAACACATAAGTCATGTGAAAGCAGTAATAAAAATGAATATGTATATATAGTGCTTTAAGGTTTGCTGAATACTTTACATAGGTTATCTTCAGTTGATCCTCCCAACAACCCTGTGAGGTGGATGCTATTATTATCCTCATTTAACAGATAAGGAAACTGAGGTTGAGAGAAGTTAATTGATTTGCCCAGGGTTTCACAGTATCAGATTACACAGGGTTACGAATATCAGCTTGAGGATATGAACTCAGGTCTTTGTCACTACAACTCTATCACCATGTCCTCTATAGAACCTAGCTTCCTGTCCACCTATTATAAAGGTAATTAAAAAGCAATGGCTAGTAATTTGATGAAAGAGAATAATACTGAATATTTGAAACTGTGTGCAGTTGAGTTAAAGTAGTTTTTACTAGAAAATATATAACAGTTGATCACTGATATTAACAAAAGAGAAATCATGAAAGAATCATGCAACTTGAAAAAAATCTAGAAAACTACAGAATAATAATCCCAAAACCTTCCCATAAAAAGAGATTTTAAAATTAAAAACATGATAAATTTGAAAATAAAAGTTCAACTGACAAACTGACAAAATTGGTAAACTTTTAGGTAATTTAATTTATATGAATTTATTATAAAGCAACAGAACTGAAAATCCAAATTAAATGGAAAATAGCAATTAAAATATAAAGTGAACAAAAAATGAATAGTAAGTCAAGTAATATGATTTCAGAGGAAAAAAAAACAATCGCCAATAAATTGATTTCCATGAGGGGAAAAAAGAAACCTTCAAAGGATAAATGAATTTACAAGTGAAATATAGCAAACATTTCAAGAACAAATCATCCCTATGGCATACAAACTTTTTTGTAAATTGTACAGAAAAAATACAACACTCTTTCTTTGAAGCAAAAAAAATTCTAATTCCCAAACCAGGGAGTGATAAACAAGAGAAAAGAAATTGCTTAAGGTCACTAATGAGCATTGGTGCAACAAACTTAAATAAAATGCTTACAAAGATTGTTTGCCAAAATATATTCAAAAATCATCCATCTGGATCACGTTGTATTTAGACCATTATTGTAAGGATGGATCAGAATTAAGAAAACAACACAACAAATAACATTAAAACAAACTCATATAATTATATAAAAGGAAAAAACTTCCAAGAGATTATAACTAATTTATGTTTAAAAAAACACCACAAAATATAAATATGAAAGGATCTTTCTTTAATATGATTTAAGAACATTTATATAAGAACAAAACCTGAAATTATTTATATTGTAGGAAAACACTGGATGATTTTCCATTAAGATCAAGAGTAAAACAAGGACACCCATTATCAAAGTATTTTTGTACACTACTAACAGAAACCAACAACAAGGATTAGAGAGCAGTACACCAGACAAATTAACAGTAATTAAATAGCTGGAAATTAATTTGCCATGACATACATAAAGGACTTTTATAAATACAACTACATAACTATTTTCACAAAACTAAAGGAAGATCTAAATAGTTGAAAGAGATGCTTACGTCTATGGTTCAAAAACATAATAAAAATGATGATACTTTCTAAATTGCTTTACGAATTCAATTCTATGCCAATCAAATTACCAAGGGAATACTTAATAGAATTAGTGACAAATAATAACAAAATACTTGTGGAAAAACTAAAGGTCAGAAATATCAAAACATAAAATTTTTATTTCAAATAAGAATAAATGGCTAAATCTCAAATTATATTATAATGTGGTTATTGTCAAAATCATCTGATACTAAATAAAAAAGACAAGTTTTTCCAGTAGAAAACATAAGAAAAGTAAAGCACACAAAAAGGCAATTCATCTTTAATTAACCCAAGAACACAATCTTTACAAAGGGTTCTTTATTGTAAAGAAATAGATAGCAACTTGATAAAAAAAAAGTTGCAGATAGTGTCTTTCATTATATAGCCATGCACACATGCAAGCCTGCCTGTAATCCTAAACACATGCCAAAACTGATTACATTGGTTGAAGGAATTCCCAAAGAAACTCACTTTGCAAATTATTATCTTGTAGAGTTTCCTGGATATACCATTTGGGTACCTTCAGTCACACTGCCAGCATGTACAGGAGGGAGGGCTTGAACACAAATCTTCCTTGGTGTGAAGTTAGTGAAGCTAGTTAGTTCTCTATCTATTAAGCTGTGGTGATTCTTCTTTCAATATTTATCACAATAAATATCTATTTGCCAAATGAACAAAATATAAAAAGCACAACTATTAAAAAGTTAGATGTGGATGAAAGGTTATTGTTTTTCATTATTGTGGGTAGAGACCGAACTAAAAATTATAGAGAATATTGAAAAGTATAAAAGTAGTAGGGGCCTTGATATGTATCAAGCAAGCCTGCCCTGGACACTTCTAGGGACACATGCTCAGTGCTAAATATCTTAGCACTTAAGGATGATGCAGCAATATCTTTATCACAGCAGCAGTTAGTCAATATTGTTGAAGAATATGGGGTTGTTGCTAAGAGTGCTTCCCTGAGTCTCATACAGTGGAGTTATCTAGGAGAATGAATGACATTCTGAATCACATTCTGAATCTGAGTCTGAATGAGGGAATATTATATATGACTAAGAAACTCAGTAAAAAGTGGAGTAACAGAGGAAGATATCTGTATTACTCAGGACACAACAGAAGAGGTCTTCCATGTGGTCAGCATCTGCTTGGGCACCCCACTAGAAAAATTTACCTGGGAATATCGAGACAAGGATAAGACTTACAATAATAATGGACCCATCTCATCCTTGGAGCAGGGAACATATCAAGCCATTCTTCAACATGCAGGACAAGATTTATCTAGTGAATGACCCTTGGAGTCAGTATAAGTGCATATATTGCCAATGTGATGCCCACAGTGGCTACTATGAATATGCTGGCATATTTACAGTTTTGAATTGCAAGATACAACAGACTTTCCAGCTCAAAAATGAAATCAAGACATTTATTCAAATACCAGGAAGCCAAATGCATCATAGTAATAAAAAAAGTCTATACACATTATCAGTTAAAGGAGCTATGCCATCCCCAAGCCGTCCCTCTGTTAGGCCTCCCCACAATCTCCCTCAAGCAAAATCACTCCTTTTTCACTCATGCTAACTGCTCTACCTGTGCCTGCCTCTCTTTCCCAGCTCCACCACACTCATACTTCCTGTTCCACTCCTTCCTGCTCCACCCATTCAGCAAGTTCCTCCCACCAAAGACTCCATGTGACTGGCTCATGTAACTCAGGCTTCCATGTGACTCAAGCTCAAAGCATGTCACTCAGGCCTATTAATGGAAGGGAAAGATCTTTCCATTCCCATTAACATAACAGTAGAACAGGCTGTACACTGTAGAATACTTGAGCAATATGGCTGTGGGAGAAAAACCCTTTACAACAACCAGCCAATTGACTTATTGAAAAAGATGGTTGCAGCCTCCATTAAAGGAGAGGTCATGTGATTTGGCTGTGATGTTGGAAAATAGCTCAATGGCAAGCTGGATATCAATGATATCTATGACCATGAACTGGTGTTCCATGTCTCCTTGAAGAAGATGAACAAAGCAGAGAAACTGACTTTTGGCAAATCCCTGATGACCCATGCAATGATCTACACAGTCATCATGGAGGATGCTCATGAAGGAACATAAGAAAAATGGAGAGTGGAGAATTCCTGCAGTGAAGACCATGGATACAAAGGCTACCTCTGCATGACAGACCAGTGGTTCTTTGAGTACGTCTACAGAGGTCATCATGGACAAGAAACACATGCAGGAGGATGTTTTTGCCATCCTAAAGCAGGAGCTCATTGTGCTTCCAGCCTGGGACCCCATTGAGGCTTTGGCCAAATGACTCCCATGGCCTTCAGTTCTCACTTCCTGGAGCATGACTGAGATTCCTGGGGACTGAAGCCAAAGTAAAGGAAGTGACTATGATCTTGCTGAGCCTTGTTGGATTCATGTTTTGCTGAATCCCTCACTCCAGAAGCTCTTGGGGAATTGTACTTTATGCTGTACTGTGGAATCCAAACACTCTCACTTCAGACAGGCTACTCTTTAAAAATGAAAAGGCCAGGTCATACTGTTTCCTCTCCTCAACCCCAGTCACTCAGGCTCTTGTCACAAGCTCTACCTGATTCAGGGGGAAGGGGGAGGAGGGAAATCTCTTAGTGTTTTAATAAAAGTAAAAAAAAAAATTTAAATTCTATAGATCAGAGAAAGAATTTTAGGACATAGGTGGATGGAGAAAGTTGGATTGTTTTTCACCATTGCCCATGGTTCTCAGGTTTCAGAAGGAAAATGTCACCCTAAGATTTAAGCCCACATAGCTACATGCTGCTTGACCAATGACAGAGACTCTTTCACTCTGTTTGCTGAATTTCATCTTTTCCATTTTAGCTTTATCTGCCTCTACCAGCATGGGATGGGGATGGGGACAGGAAGGTTGTGAGTTTGGCCTGGTTCCCATGGCTTGGAGTTACAAGGGGTGGGGGCCGGAGAAGGGCGAGGGCATACCACCATTTACCAAAATCCCATCTAATTTGGGGCTTAGGAAGTTAAGGTGAAGCAGTGACCAAAATCATACCGTGAACTGAATTTTAAAAAATAAGATCTCTAGCCAAAGGCGTCATTTTAAACTTCTGCATCTGTAGAGGGTTAGGGTTGGGGCTGCATTCTTTAAGACAACTGTATGATGCTGTGAAGCTTTTTAATGAAACATTTTCCTAAATGCAGGGTTCTTAGTTGTTCTTTAAGGTCCCTTCTAGCCCTAAGTCCTATAAACATAGCCTGCATTTAACTAGGCCCTAAGACTTGCACACTTCATCCCACACATAATCATCCTTGATTCTCACAACAGCACTTCTTTCCTTACTTCCAGTCTTCCTTCCCTCCTCTTCTTCTTCCCTTCCTCCCTCCACTTGAGGAATCTTACACTTAGATGTGTGTGATCTGCTCAAAGGAATGTAAATTTATTGAAATAGAGCTCTGGAAAAGCAGGCTTTGATAAAGCCCATTGGGATTCAAATGGAACTACTTGACTATACCTTTAAACCTAATCACTCTGGCTGTCACTTATTGGCCAATAATAGGTACCAGCTCATGCCTCACTTGGTCATTCTTTGGGTTTTGATGGCTCTGGGTGATTGTAAATGGCAATTGTTTCCATCCTGGTCAGAAGCCCTCAGGGTTTTCCCATCCCAGTTTGATTTTTTTTTCTTTTTGAGTAGGCAAACTGTGCCAGCTTTTGCCTCATTTCTAGCCTAGCTTTTATTCACTGAATGGGTGTTGTCTCAGACAAGCTGAGGCCTGCCGAAGACCTTAGTTTAAAAAGGCCAAGGTCTCCCACTGCATCTGGGGTCATCTCCAGTCATCCTGACCTATGTCTCCCCACTGGACTCTGATAACTCTGGAGGAGAGAATGAAGTTGATTACTTTGCACAGCTCTGCCTCAGTTAAACCCAGTTCGCTTGCAAGTCAAGACATCACCCTCCTGATTTCATTGGTTCTCTTCCAGGTAGAAGGACTGACAAGAAAGGCAGGAAATAGGGAGAGTTAAAGGGCTTAAGCTCTTGTCACATGAGCATAAGTAAAAAGTTTTGGGGTTGTTTAGCCTGAATAAGAGGAAAGTTTGGCTGCAGGACTGGGGTGGAACACTAATAGCTATTTTGAAATATGTTAAAGGCTTTTGTGTAGAATTACAGACTTGTTCTGTCTGCCTTTACATCTCTCCACTCTCCCCCTGTCCCCAGAACATAGAACTAGAAGAAAATGGTAGAAGTTGCAAAGAAACAAACTTGGACTTGACTTAAAGAATAACCCCCTAACAATTAGGACTATCCAAAAGTGTAATGGGTGGCTTTTGGAGGCAGTGGGGTCCATTTTATTGTACTGGGACCAATGAGGGATTTCAAAGTGGTCATTTTTGAATGAAACATTAAATATAAATAATTAATTTAGAAAGACATCACTTACTGGCTTGATTTTTTAGGATAACATTACGTCTTGTCTCTCTTTTAAGATGGTTCATTTAAAAGCATTTCTATTCTACACCACAATTTTTTAAGAGAAGATTTTTAAGAAGCATCCTACCAATAACTGACATGCACAGGTGATGTTCAAGGTGTTGCTCGTTGGTGCCTTCTCTATTTCTAGGTTGCTGATTTCTTCATAAATTAGCTTTGAAGAGCACTTTTAAGAAAGATTACTGACTTCATGTTCAAGTTAATGTAGCCTTTAAGTTTAACTATACCCTCTCAGACTGTGCTCACAAAACAAATAGTAAAAAGGCAGTTTAGCAATTGCCTCAAATTAACATAAAATAATTCAGGCACAATTGATATTTCAGGTATAGTCCATCCAAAAGAAATGGTGAACACTTTTACGTAAAAGTGTAGACTGTTTAGAATTAACTGGGCTCCCTGTCAAGGCATTTATTTTACAAAGATTTCTGATGCCTTAAGGATAGATTGTAGCTTTTTCTCCCTATGAAAAGTGCATTGTTACATTAGATATTTGGTTAAGGAAGTGCTTTGCAATATATTCATGGCTTTTTCCTTAGCCTGAATTGAAATTTGATAACCTCTCAGGGTTTCTGCCATTTCACACAGCTTCTTCTTCCATCTATGATATTTTCTCCAGGATATATGCACAGAAAATAAAGGGAAAAGTAATGACCATCCCCATGCAAGAGACCAGTGATGGAAATTCTCATTCATCTCACATGTTCTTGAGTAGATAAAGCTCAATTCTGAGAAAGAAGTTCTAGAGGGTAGGCATCTTTCCAGTTGCTGATGTACTTGATTCATTTCCTTCTATATATTCAATTTATTTATACTGTGGTAGGTAAATTCTGTTGACTTTACCTATGCTCACCCCCACCTAAGGCAGTCACAAAACTGAGTATGATTTTCTTGTCAACTTAGGTCTATAATTGGGACTTCTCAATAATAAAGACAGATGAAGACTTTAAGAAAGGTGGTGAAGAGGCTATGGGAGAATCTAACTAGCCAAGTTCTCCCTCAAAAATAATTTTAAAATTCTGATTTAAAAAAAAGGTTGTTTCTAGCACAAGATTCTTTTCACTAGTGACTATTTGTTACTTTAATGTATGAATAGCCATAGATAAAAATAACTACTTTAGCTAAATAACCAAATGCTATATTTGGTCTTGAGATTAAAAGTGGTACAATGCTGGGCCTGGAGTCAGGAAGTCTCATCTTCCTGAGTTCAAAACTCAGATGTGTAAACTTGGGTAAGTCATTTAACCCTATTTGCCTCAGTTCCTCATCTGTAAAATGAACTAGAGAAGGAAAGGGCAAAAAATTCCAGTATCTTTGCAAAGAAAACCCCAAATAGAGTCACAAAGAGGTTGGACATGACTGAAAAATATCTAAACAACAACAGAAACAAATGTAATGATTTTAGAGATGAAAAAATAAAAGAATAGATTAATGAGTTTGGGTAGGATAGAGGGAGGGGAGCAAGGGACAACCAAATTTAAACATGCTGAATATTTTGTGCTAAAAATAACAAAATAAAAGTCTATATTTCCTTCTTATAAAGTGAAAAACAACTTAATAAAACATTTAAAGTTAAATATAACAAATTGCAATATTTAATATAAGTGGTTTAAATTCACACATAAAATAACATCATGAAATGGATTTTAAAAATAGAATGTTGTCTTTTGGAAATATATAATGCAAAAACTATTTATGCATTTATTAGAATTTATTATATTATAGCTAATCTGAGAAAATCTGGAGCTTCATTCATTTCATTTTGCAGTGAAATTAAAAGTAGAAAACATTAAGAAAGATAAATAAGAATGTTTTATTATATATGTAAGTATGGCACAAAAATGATATAGCAACTTTGAATACATATTTTCACACTTTGATGGATCTGTGATTTCTCTGGCATGAATTCTTCCACTACTGGTATAGATTATAGTCCTGGCACGATGTCTCACACTGTGAATTTTTTTTCAATGTCTGTAAATTCACCAGAGATGAACCATGCTATCTTACTTTTCAATGACAATGCATGACTGACCCACTTCCTTGTTTTGTTGTACACTTCATTGATGATGACTTTTATGCCACTTCTCATAGACAAGTCATTCCTGGTAATATGCTAGAGGCCTTTTTTATTGCTTGGGTTAATGCCATTTGGGTAGGCAGGACCCAATGGAGGCCCACTGCCATTATAATTAATCTTTTACCATTTAGAGTAGCACAATGATTATATTGGTGGTAAAAATGGATCTTTGTGGAAGCAAGAACTACATGAGTTGCTAAATCCTTTCCATCTCAATCTCCTTATCCTATTAAATTCTGTGCTCAACTAATTGTCCTGTTCTCAATGCCTGCTCAAGATATATATATACTGATGAACTATCACAATAAGTTGTCCATTCAATTGGATGTCATGATCTAAGGATGATGTATTTTTCATTCACTTTGCTTTCCAGTATTAATGGATAAGCTGATTTCTTTTGAATAGCTCTGGATTTCTTTGAAGTGACTTTGTAGTGTTTAAAGGCTTATGACAATAAGTACATTTTCACATCCAAATAGTAGCATTTAGAGAATCTCGTAATAAATAAGAAATATTTTTTTCTGTGTAGACTTGACCATGGCCCTAGCCATGCACAAGTGAGCATGTGTTTACCTGTTTTATGCTTTTGCTTGATTCTAATACTTATAGAGCATAACTTTCATCCACTGACACAGTCAGTGGGCATATGTTGAGCATGGTTATACATTCCTGAACTCTATATCACAGACAGGAATCCCTGGAACCATATTCATATTTGGGCCAGGACTAGAGTAAGATTACATGAACTATTCTAATCTATCCATAGCTGCTTCAAATGGAACACTTTTGGAGCATGGCAGATCTAACAGCCTGAATGGCCAGTGAACTCTGAGAATCAATACACCCCTCCAAAAAAATGGATACTCTATATACACTAGTGTCTCCAGCTTTTCTGAGTTTATAGAATACCCATTAACTTACCACACCACATTAGGAAAATTCTTTCTTATCCCTAGCAGCTAGAATTCTGTCTCTCACCTATTGCCTAACTCTAATTTATATCAGTAATCGTCATCAACAGTCTATCCATGTCCCCTACTCTTACACCCATATACATATATGTGTGTATGTATGTGTATATACATACATATATGCATGTATATGTGTATGTATGTATATATGCATACACATATATACATTTATAGGTATAAATATAAATTGTAAAGAAGAAATCCAGATTTTATGGCTCCTAAGACTCAAGTCATCAGGAATTTTGAGATATGTTGAAGGAATTTAGATTCTTGGACTTTATACCAGTGGTATCAAACTCAAATGAAAACAGATCCCTGAAGGCAGTATATTAATTTGGAAAACAACAAATCATTATTTGTATTTTTTATTTGTTCTGTTAAACATTTTAATTACACTTCAATCTGGTTACCTGACTAGTATATTTTGCTGGATGTTTTGAGGGACCCGCCTGAATTTGCCTCCTCTGGTTTATACTACACCAACCTTCCTTTGTTCTAATTCTATTCCTGTACATTTCTGCTGAAGTAGAGGATTGGGTGAGGTCAATCTATGTCATTAGAAAGACTGAAACATCACAAACAGTACTAACTTATTACATGTTTTGTTTTACCAGGAAAATCTCTCTATAAACAACAAAAACAAAGATAATTTTGTTTCCTGACCTCTCGGTTTCCAAACATAAAGATCTCTTCTCATCCCTCATTTTTCTTGGCCTCTCTGCAGCCTTTGACACTGCCCACAGGCCTTTTCTTCTCAATATTTTCTTACTGATAAGTTTTCATGATACTACTCAATATTTATTCTTTTACCTGTTGAATCACTCCTTGTTACTGTCAGTAAACATTTATTAAAGACCTATTATGTGCCAGACTCTATACTAAGTTCTGAAGATATAAAGGAAGCCAAAAGACAGTACCTGCTTTCAAGGATCTCACAGTCTAATAAGGCAGATAACATGTAAGTAACAATGTACAAACAAGATATATGCAGAATAAATTGGAGATGATCAATAGAGGAAGGCTCCTTATCAGCCTCCTTTCCTAGATCTTCATCCAGGTCACATCTGCCAACCATGGGTGTCCCCCAAGACTCTATTTTGAGCCCTCTTCTCTTCTCCCTTTTATTCTTTTGCTTTAAGATTTCATCAATGCTGATGGATTCAATTATCATTTTTATGCAGTTGCTTCTAAGATCTATTAGTTCAGTGCCAACCGCTTTCCTGACCTTAAGTCTCACATCTCCAAATGCCAATTAGACATTTCAAACTATATGTCCTATAGACTTTTTAAGTTGAATGTTTCCAACACTGAACTAATTTCCTCTCACCTCCATCCCTTTCCTATTATTGTCAAAGGTACCGCCATCCTCTCATCAACCCATAAAGTGTTATCCTTAAATTCTCACTCTCTCACAGCCAATTTATTGCAAAGGCCTATAATTTCACCTTGTAGCCTCTTCTCTATATTCCCCTTTTCTTTTCTGACACTCATACCACCCTTATTCAAGCCCTTATCAGCTCACACCTGAATTACTGCAATAGCCTTCTATCTGGTCTCTTTGCCTTGCCACAAGTCTCTTCTTGCTAGAGTTCCTCCTCCATTCAGCTATCAATTTGATCTTCCTAAAGTGTGGATCCAACCATGTTGCCCTCCTACTCAATAAATTCTACTGGTTCCTTATCAGCTCCAGGATCAAATATAAGATCCTCTATTAGACATTCAAAGCCCTTTTTCGCATGACAACTTAGCATGACAACTACCTTTTCTGTTGTCTTATACTTTATTTCCCCCACCCCTACACAATCTATGATTCAGTGACACTGACTTCATTGCTCTTTCCAACATGACGTACTCCATCTCCTCAGTCTGGAAATATTCGCTGACTATCCTTCATGCCTCAAATACTTTCCCTTCTCATCTCTGTTTCCTGGCTTACCTGTATTCCCACAAATCTTAACTAAGATTCCTTGATTCTGCAAGAAGCCTTTTTGGGTTCCCCTTAATGCTGCTAGTGTCTTCACTGTGCTGATTATCTTCAATTTATCGTGTTTATGTCTTGTTTGTACTTAGTTTGCATGTTGTCTCCTCCATTATACTGCGAGTTCCATGAGAGTAGAGACTTTTATTTTTTACCTTTCCTTGAACCTCCAGTACTTACTAGTCAACCTGATACATACATAGTTGGTGGTTTAAAAAATGTTTTTTGGCTACATCACTGAATTAGAAGCCAATAGATGTTGAGGGAAGATTTTTGTAAAGGGGAAATTATTCCATATCCACTCAAAAAAGCCTCAAAAACTAGAGCAGATTACAAAAAGACAATATGTTCTGTGTAACTTCCTGTACTGAGGTGTGAAAGTATCTCTCATTCTATAAGGTTATGCCAGTGAATCATAAACTATATGAGGAATTTTCCTACCATTCTGGAGAGGCTTCAGGTCTAGGGCTTGTAGCAGCCTGGCATCTGAGCACCAACAAAACTAAGTGTGGAAAGGCAAGTCTGTAGAGTCTAATTCGCTGTTATAAATATACTCATATTGTCTAGGAATAAAGAATACTCATTGGGAAGGCAGGAACATTTTAATTATATTTTACATTTATTCATTCTGAATAAATGGGTATATCCCCTGAACAGACTGAGGCAAGTATAAGGACTCAGATGGATGCCATTTCTTTTATTGATTTCCAATTTGAATCTCTCACCAGGTTCTTCATTGGCCAGATGCAACCGCCTGACTGCTTAAGTCATGCCCTCCTCAAATGGCTCCTTTAAGCATGTGTACAAGCCTCTAACCTTTCACCCAACCAGAAGCCTGGTCTCTGCTAGATCACAGCTCTGATTAGAACTGGTTCTAATCAGTCACCTGACTTACATTCTGCTAAAGCTGGGGAAGAGCGGGGGATACTTTCAACTCTGTGGAAACAAAACTGCTCCCACCATTTCTCACAGTTATTCACTAAGTGATTGATTTTTTTTTCTGGGCAAGGCAACTCATGAAACCTTCTACTTTATGATATTAAAAGAGTTTAAAATTTATGTCAGTAAAAAGAGTACCAACGTTCAAAGAGTTGTCCACAAGTGTACAAAGAAAGTCAAGAATAGAGCAGGGACAACATACAGACAACTTTGAAAAACACACAAACTCAGTATCTGACAGAAAGAAGAATTGAAAGCTTTGGAAAGTAGAGAGAAAGAACGGAGGAAAAAGGTGTTTTGATTAGGGTGAACTTTGTTTTTGTATTTTAAGGAATATTTTTGTACTTGTAACATCTACAAAACAATCACATAAATATATAGTTTTTAATATGCATTGGTTAAATCACTATGAAAAATCAGGTTCAAATCTTGCTGAAGATAGATAGGAGAAGCAGATGTACAAGCCTTGGCAAGATGCACTGGTGTTGTGGATTAGACAGAAGCCGTGAAAATAAAATGGCAATAAGCCACTCAGCAGCAAGGCAACGTAGGTGGACTGGAAGTCAATTGGAGAGAGAGCCCTGGGAAAGTATCAGAATAAATCATGCAGGAGAAAAAGACAGAGCAAGATGCCAGAAGCCTATGAGTATATTTGGATCGAAAACAAAGGTTAAATGTCAGAGAAACATTGCATGTGGTTTTAATAAGAGACCAACTTGATTAAGATAGAAAATAACTTTATATGTGTACACTGTTTTAAAAACAAGCAAGAGTTTCAACTTCCACAAATGTTAAAAAACTTTTCTGTAATTGTTTTCAAGAAAGATGTTTCATATGCAAAGAAGGATAATTAGTTATATTTAAATGCAGGTAGATTTATATCTAATGGTACATGAAAAACAAATAGGCATAAAAAATGCTACCCTTTGTTTGGATGGGTCTAACTGACAATAATTTTTGATTCTGGTTTCCATAGCTCAGGGCCATCCTCTACCCTTCTCTGATTCATCTTTAATCAGATTGTTTTTCTGCCATTACACTTCCCTTTCTTTCAAAGTAGGACCTAGCCTCCATCTGAATTCAATTCATTTTGACAAGCGCTATACTTCCCAAGTTCGTTCATATTTTAAATAACCCTCTTACCAAATGTTCAGCAGTGTCTTAGATGAAGGTTTCGATGGCACGCTTATGAAGTTTAGTAATGGCATGAGGGTGGGAGAGATAATAACATGGAATGACAGAATTGGACTCTAGAAAGACATCAGCAGGCTTGGATGAAGGTCAAAATGTATTAAGATCAAAGGAAATAGGTATAAAAGTTAAGTCTTTAACTTGAATTTACAAAATCAACTGAAAAGTACAAAATAGGTGGAGCTCAGCTGAGAATTCATACAAAAAAGAAAGAGATATTAGTGAATTATAGATTAAATGGCATCTATTAGTGTAATGAGGTAGCCAAAAAACAATCCATGGGAAAGTTAGGCTTTAATAAGAAAAGCATGCTGGCCAGGATTAAGGACACAATAGTTCCATTGTAGTTTGATCACATGACATCTAGAATATGGTTTTCAGGTAACAGGATGATATCTTTGAAAGTAGAAGGGCCCTTAGAGGTCATCTAGTCAAATCTATTCACTTTATGGATAAAGGAAATGAGATCCAGAGAAATTAAGTGATGTGCTCTAAGGTCACTCAAAGTGCTGTTTGGGTGTTTCTCACTTTTGTTGTTTTGTTTTTGTTTATACTACATCACACTGCTATGCTGCTGGGCACCTACTTGGAAAAAGATAGTGAGAAGTTGGAGAGTGTCCAGAAAAGGACAATCAGAATGAAGATCCTTGATATCATGCCATTTAGGGATTGCTTCAAGGAACTAGGGTCATTTAGCTTGGAGAAGAGAAGATTCACTGGGAACAAGATAGCTATCTTCAAGTATTTGAAGGGCTATCATGCATAAGAAAGGATAATAATTGTTCTTACTACCAAAGAAGAGAAATTGAAGCAATGTAGATTTAGACTTATATGATTCTAAAAGAACATTGTACTATGAGAAAAAATGAGTAGGATACTTTCAGAAAATACTGAAAAAAAAACATACATGGACTGATGCAAAGTGAAGTGAGCAGAACTGGGAGAACATTGTACACAATAACAGCAATATCGTACAATGAACAACCATGAATGACTTTACTATTCTCAGCAAAACAATGATTCTAGACAGTCCCAAAGGACCCAAGATGAAAAATGCTCTCTGCCTCCAGAGCTAGAACTGATGTCATCCAAATACAGACCAAAGGATAGTACTTTTCTCTTCATTTCTTCCTTCCTTCCTTTCTTTCTTTTTGCTTCCTCCCTTTCTTCTTTTCTTTTTTTCTTCCTTCTTTTATTCCTTCCCTTCTTTCAAGTTTTCCTGCACAAAATGACTACTGTGGAAATGTTCTACATGATTTCACATGTATAACCTATATTAGATTGCTTACTGTCTCAGGTAGGGGAGAGGGGAAGGAGAGAGAACTTGAAACTCAAAACAAAAAAGGAATGTTAAAAAATTTACGCGTAATTGGTGGGAGGGGGGAATAAAATGTTTTTTACAAAAAGGTATAGATGTAGACTTGATATAAGGATAAATGTCCTAATAACCAGAACTATTCATGAGTAGCCTTTGGAAGTAGCAGCTTTACCCTCACTGAAGGACTTCAAAGTGTGTGGAATGTAACAAAAAGGATTCTTTGTCAGATATAGATTGGTCTAAAGAGCTCTCATGTCCCTTCTAGCTCTCAATCTATGATCCTATGAACTTTCATTCCTGGGTAAAATTATCTTTTTGCCCTTGGAAGCTGTTAGTCTTCCATAATTCTATCATCACGGTAGCCAAAAGCAACTAAACTTATATTCATCCTTTCCGTCTTTCAAAGGCTACTTTAAAGTAAAAAAAAAAAGGTAGATGAAGGAGGACTTGTACTAATATAAATAGCATCCAAGTCAAGAGGGTATTAAGTTCTCTTATAATGCCTGCCACAATTTGCTCAGTGCCCAGGGAAATGCTAGCAACTAAATAGAATAGAATTTTAAAGCACAAAGGCTCCATAGAGATGTTACAGCTCAGCCCATACATTTTCCAGATGAGAAAACTGTGGTCCAGTGAAATTAAGTGACTTGGGCAAAGTCAGACAACTAATTATTGGTAGGACCATTCCACTATGATATGCTTTCCATTACACCATATTGCTTCTGATTATAACTATTTACATGCATTTCTCTTCATGAAAAAGTACTTCACCCATTACAAAGCTTTCCCCAAATACAAGAGGCTAATAGAATTCAAAAGGATTGAATTAGGGCTACTTACTGCAGTTATTTGAATAACAGTTATTTGTGTGAGTTCTAGGATTTTTCAAATAAGAAGACTTGATCAGTTGCTCCCAATCATTCAAAATTATACATTTGGTGGTACAACTGTCTCCATATGAGCTGTTATATGGCAAACTAGTGCCTGTACTACAGAGGGGGAAAGAGAACAATCCATGTACAATACATACAAGTCCTTTATGAGACATTATAATGTGAGACATTGTATAATGTCAAGTATGTCTCTTGTGTGTCATGGACCCCTTTGGCAGCCTGGTAAACCCTATGGACCCATTCTCAGAATAATGTTTTTAAATGCATAAAATAAAATACATAGCATTACAAAGAAAATCAATTATACAGAAATAGTTATCAAAATACTTTTAGAAATAACCAAGATCATGGTTCACATTAAGACCCTCTATATAAAAAGAGCAAATATATTAAAGCCAGTTCAAGACAGAAAAAGGGTACCATGGTCCTCTAAGTCTAGAGATAGTGAGGCATCTAGGCACATTTGGTGAGAAGTCAACTTTGAAGATGGCTTTCAACCTTTTCCTTTTGCACAAGAAAAGTACCAACTCCAACATGCGTTAAGGATGTTCACTTATGTTTCTGGAAAGTAAGGTATTATCCATTAACTCTGCTCCCATGTCTTTGCATTGGAAAATTTGAACATTTTCACTAGTTGAAGGGGCAAAGAAGGGAGAAAAGGAAGTAGAGTTGACTTTAGGTCTGTTCACATAGTGATATGAAGTTATCTTTGAACTGAGAACTCTTCATTCTTTTACCACCTTTAACCTCCTCTATTACCAAGAAAAAAGTGACTGATTTATCCAACTAGAAGGAACCTTCCAGAGGTTAGAGACAAAAGCATAGAAATTGAAGGTTCAATATTTATCACAACATCCATATAAGGACATTTTGTTTACAAAAGACCTGGTTTGGTTTTGTCATGCTCAGCTCCAGGACCATTTCATACTTGAGGCCTTTCCAGATATGCTTTTCATGGCTTTGCCTCTATTTCTAAAATAGTCTCCCCTGTATACCTGGTCATGAACTCACACAAAAAACAAAGGTACAAAAATTTGTTCACATTCTAGTTCTCCTTAATGAGTCACTAGGCTCTAAAGCACAAAGTAGAACTCAGGGCCTTTGGTTCAGGACTTCATACACAAGGGTATCATCCATCTATGATATGGTCCAGCAGTCAATTTTCCAGGAACAGAATTTGCCCTAATATTATGTTCCCCAGTAGTATTAATTGAATGTGCTACTCATTCAGGCATGTACTCACTTAATCATTTACTGTCTTCAAATGTTCAACAGTCTAACAAACTTTTATTAAGCATAAGGCACTATACTAAAGAGGCCTTTCTTGATCGCTAACCCTCCCAGACACTAAAGCCTCCCTAAGGTTCCTTTGCTTTTAATTCTGTATATGTCTTTGTTTACATATCCTTCCCATTAGAATGTGGGTGTTTTGAGGCTGAGAATGTTTTTTGTCTTTTCTTTTTTGTATCCCCAGCATTTAGCACAGTGTCTGGCACAAAGTAATCATGAATGCTTGTTGATTACTTCATTAAGCATCAGTTATATACAGGTGTTCAATAAATACTTTCTGAAAATTACTGAACAAAAGACTGTCAAAAATTTTAAACATCGGAGAGGATTCTGGGAAGATGGCGAAGTAGGTCAGAAAATTCTAAGCTCGCAAGATTTTCCACCAAAAGAGTTAAAATAGCACCTTAGGGCGAACAAAGTGCAGGTGGAGACAAAGAAAAATAGGATGAAATAGGGGCACAACCAAGATGTTCCTGGGACAGTTTGAGAAGATCTGAAGAAAAATCTCAGGACCAGGTTTGGTCCCTGCAAGGAATAAATACCTTCAAGACTAGGTTCCATTTTAACAACAAGTAGGTCATCTGCTTAAACATCTAGCAGCAAGCCCTAGGGTTAGTTGGTTTGAGAGGTTGCCTGGGCCAGAGCCACTGGAACTTTTTACCCCGGGATAGTGAAGGGAGTCAGGCTTTTGAACCCAGGAAGATTAAGGGAACCTCTGTTGACGAAGAATCCCAGACCCAGCTGTGCTGCAAAGAGTGATGGGGGCAAGAAGGAACCAGCACACTCCCGGTGAGTGTAGAAGCAGTAGGGCGGAAAGCCCCTGGCTGTGGGCACTTACAGGAGGTTGGAGGTTTGGCTTTGGTTCCAGGCTACAGGGGAGAAATGAAGATCTGGGGCAAGAGACACAATTTCCCATACCCCAGGGCTAGAGGTGATTACAAAAATCAAGTTATTACCACAAAAAAATGCACAGGCAAAAGAGAAAGAATCTAACCATAGAAACCTATTACAAAAATAAAGATGATTGAGGTTCATCTTCAGAGGAGGATATTGATATAAAGAAACTCCCAAACAGCAACATCAAATGGTCACTTGCCCAAAAAGAATTTATAGAAGATCTTTTAAAAGACTTTAAAAATCAAATGACAGAGACAGAGGAAAAACTAAAAAAAATAAAAATAATCCAAGAAAAAGAAGAAGGTTATAAAAGGAAAGTCAACCAATTAGAAAAGGAGATCCAGAATCTCAAGGAGGAAAATGACACCTTGAAAATCAGAATTGGGCAAAGTGAAGCCAGTGAAATTATAAGAGATCAAGAAATAATTAAACAAAACATGAATAATAAAAAAAGAAGAGAAAGTGAAACATAAGAAAAACAACAGATTTGGAGAATAGATCGAGAAAATATAAAAATAATCAGACTAACTGAAAGTCATGATCAAAAAAAGAATCTTGATAAAATAATACAAGAAATAATTAAAGAAAATTGTCCTGAAGCTTTGGAACAAGGCAGGGAAGTAGAAATAGAAAAAAAAATCCATCGCACACCACTTAAAAGAGATCCTATGAGGAAAACTCAAAGGAATATCATAGTCAAATTCAGAAATCCCCAACTCAAGGATAAAATGTTAAAAGCATCAACATTAAAACAATTCAAATATGATGGTTCCACAATTAGAATTACACAAGACCTAGCAGCAGAGACATTAAAGGACTGCAGGTCTTAGAACACAATCAAAGAGCAAAAGACCTGGGATTCTGGCCAAAAATATCATACTCTGCAAATTTAAGTATTATCTTGAATGAAAAAAATGGACATTTTACAAACCCCCAGACTTTCAAGACTTTGTTAAAAAAAATCCTCAACTTAATAGCAGATTTGATATACAAGAAACAAGAGAAACATGAGGTACAGGTACATACCAAAGACTGACCATAAGGGATTCATAAGAACAAACTGTTTACCTTTTATATAACATAAAATGCAAAATGTATGTCTAAGATTCTTATTAATCCTTATTAATAATTAATTCTTATTAATAATTAATAAGATTCTTATTAATAATTGTCAAGCTCATAAGAAAGATGGGGATAACCTATGATATGAATTTAAAAAGTAAAACCATTTAGAAACAGCTAAAAAGAGTAATTATTTTATATAAAAGAAGTACAAGAGGAAGACAGGATACAGAGGATTTAGATAAGGGAGGAGGGTTCGTAGTTCTGTTACCTACTTTTATCGGGAATGGGTTTAAGAGGGAACAATACATATATATTTAAAAGAGTATAAAAGTCTTCTAAATTTAAAAGAAATAAAATAGGGGTATAGTGAGGGGGGAGAGGACAAGGGAGGGATTAGGACAAGGGATGGATTTTTAAGAGGGGAGAGTGAGGGAATATGTAAAGAGTGTTTAGATTAATGGGAATGGGGGGATTGGAGAGGGATCCTTGGAGGGGGGAAGCTAAGTAATAGGAGGGCAGGGTGGTTGGTGGAAGAGGTGGGTTGGCCAGTAAGAGGAGGGCCACACAGTGGGTAGAAGTAAAGTAGAGGAGGCAGGAGGGACAGGAAACAAGAGATGTGTACAAACATAAAAACAAAGGTCAGCAGTAGAGTATGTTTGGGAAAGTACATGTCTATACATGTATATATACATATATATACATATATATGTGTGTGTGTGTGTGTATGTATGTATATATGGAGAAACATATCTAAACTTATGTTCTGCTATGCTCATGACATGCTTTTTTTCTTTCTTACTTTGTATTTAAGTTTCAACATTTAAGTCTATGATATGTTTTTGCTTCATTTCTCTTTTCTGTATTTGTGTTCTGGCAAAAAAAAATTAATTTAATTTAAAAAAAATTTTAAACATGTATCCAACATTAGAAAATATAGCACAAGTCTATCGCCTTTAGTGATGTATAAACTATTATACAATGTAAAGCAGCCATTTGTAGTCCTTCCCTAATCTCACATTAAAATCTAATGTATATAGCATGGTTAAGGCCTATGATACATCACTGTTTTTCATTGATCTGTCTTTAAAATAGAATGGATGACTTTTAGCTTTGACAATTAAACTGATACATATTCACTTTGAAATTTTAAAGGATGCTTGATGCCTAAAAAGCAATGGCAAATTTAATGCACTAGGGATCTGTTTCAGGAATGCTGAAAGTTCATCATTACATGGTCCATGAGTTATTATTGTAGGCTTTATCCTTCACTGGTGATTAGCATATTCTCAGGAGACTCTGGCCTTGTTCCTCTGGTTTTGTTCTGTGTTTTCCCCCAGGGGAGAATAGTGGCAGTGTGAATAAGATGCTTCTTAATCTACTCAGCCTCATTTTCATCCTTTAAAACTCTATTTATAAGAAGAAATTAAGTAGTACGCTAAAGTTGTTCTGACTAGCTCTCCCCTTCCCTCAAGCCCAGATTTAAATTCTGCATGTAATTCTCCATGCTTTTAGATTACTAGCTTTCTGTGTTATGGAATGTTGATCTCTCTGAATGTTCTAATTTCCCAAATAAGAGAAATGAATTCAGGAGCAACAAGACTTACATTTCAGCAGATCTCTCTAGCAAGGAAAAAGCTAAGATTGAAAATATCTCAAGCTCCTTTCTCTATAAATCCCCAAACCATCTGTTACAGGCCCAGGGGAAAGGTTTGAGATGGAAGGCTTTGATGCATCAAGGTTATCTTGCTGTGTTTAACCAAATGTTGCAGCAACAAATGTATGCAGCTGGAGCACAGGACAAGAAGGAAACAAGCTGGCAGACACACAGACGCATTCACTGATGGAGTATATGGATGGAAAAAGCTATATAAACACCAGTTGTCACTGTTCTGTCCACACATCTGATTTCATCAATGCAGGGATTTCCTAATGTGCAAACTCCCCAATCTGCAATCTCTGTACTTTATAGCTTAGAGAGTTGCCTTTGTTCCAAAGGAGTCAAGTGACTTAGACAAATTCACACCACTGGTTTACATCAGAGGCAGAGTCTGAAATTTGGTCTTACTCCCAGGCCAACAGCTGGTAGCCATTAGGCAACATTGTCTTTTCAGTTCTTGTTGGTATTGTCCATGTTGTCAATAATGTTGAGCATTAATTAAGCACTTATCAGGCACTCTGCTAAGCACTGGGAATACAATAAGAGAAAAACAAAAGATAACATCAGCCTTCAAGGTGTTGAGAGGATGAAGAAGATGGTGGAAAAGTCAAGAGAATCAGGAGTGGATCCAGTACTGGAGTATAGGAGTGAGTATGGCCAACCTGAGTAGTTACTCAAAATGGAGATTCCAGGAGGAAACATATTCCCTATGCACCACCCTCTTCTCAGTCATTTGGGGTCAACACCTGATTCATCTTTAACTCTTCCTCAAACCTTATATATAATCTGTTTTGTCCTGAAACCCTGAGGGTCTTTTCCTCCCAGATCATTTTGTTTTGAGTAGGTAAAAGAGGCCATTTTCTGTCTTGTTCCACACCTAGCCTTGATCACTGATCAGGCATTGCCTCAGTCAAAGTGAGACCTGACAAAGACCATAGCTTAAAAAGGCCAACATCTCACACCGTATCAGGGCGATCCCCATTCGTCCTGATCTACATCTTGCCACTGAACCCCAGATGGCTCTGGAGGAGAAAGTGAGGCTGGTAACTTTGCACAGCCCTGTCTCACTTAAATCCACTTCACTTTCATGTCATGGCATTAACTCCTTGATGCCATGGTCCTCTTCAAAAACGAAGGACAAATAACAATTGGAAGAAGGGGCCATAAGGGCAGAGAGGTCTCTATGTGTGAAAAGGCATATTCTAGCAGTGTCAGTGCCTGGTACATTGTAGGTACTTAATAAATATTTGGTGACTGCCTAAGTGAGTAAAAAAATGCTTTGAAATGTTGGAGAATTCCAAAGAGTCAGGAGTAGAGATGAAGGTGGATCTGTTTCTGTTGTTATTCTGGACCCACATATTCAAGTCTTCATTCTTGTATATCCCTTTACCTTCAAGGCAAAGTGGTATAGTACCTACAATCCTAAACTTGAAGTCAAGAAGACTTGAGTTTAAATTTCCCCTTTCACACTTACTACCTTTGAGATCATAGGGATGGTACTTAATTGCTCTAAGCCTCAGTTTCATTATCTGTAAAATATAGACTTGAACTAGATGGCTTTTTATCTCACAGCCCTTCCAGCTTTAAAGCTATCATTAGCCATTATCAACTTGACTTCTCACTTAGAGGTAGGTGAGTGCAAAAGCACCTTTGGGTTTAATAGTGATCAAACTGGACCATCTAGTTCACAGAACTCCCTCAATGGAGTGAATGTCCTATGCCTTCTACCTGTGTAGAGTATATCCCAAGTGTGGGCTATAAACCCACTTCTCTTGATCAAAGAATTAGGAATATATATGTTGCTGATGTAACCTCTGTCCCAAAATCCATTGGTATATGACTCTCTCATCATTGGTGGATATGAATGCTCTGCCCTTCCTGAAGGACAAGGTGAAGTTGGTGAAAGTCAGATTGCTCCAGGTTTCTTCAGTCTTCTTCAAGTTTTGAATGGCTTTAAGCACTTCTGGTTTCTATCTTTGTGAAGAACGGTAGAAGAGGCCATCCCCACTTCGGGTTGCTGAAGACTCTGGGAATACATGGGGAGAGCTGGCAGTCTTCATCATGTCTTTATCCCTAGTTTGCTATACCAGTGACTTTAGGGAGCTCCCCCTTGGGTGAGGTCTAAGGCTATCTCTTTTGGTTGAATTTTCTCACTCTGAATAGCAGAGCTCCTTCTTTCTAGATTGTATAGTATATGTCCTCCTTTTCATAACTTCTCCGATTTATATTTTGTTATGATTTGGATAAATGAGTTTCTTTGCTATTTGCTATGGCATTCATTGTCAAACTGATATTTAGAGGGAAGGGAGTCAAATCCTAATAATAACGTAGAAATAAGAACTTAGCCCGAACCTGATCATATCACCTAGATTAACAACATTTAAGGGAGCAGATAGGTGTAATTCTAACCCAACTCCCCTTCTCTCTGAGAATAGAGCAGCCCCTGAACTTAACCTTTTGCTTCCTCAGGAAGGAATTAAAGCCTTCTTTGAAGGAGGATGGGAGAAGAAGAGGTTAAAAATATCTACACTGCCTCCCTTTGAGGCACAAAATGACTCCTCCATGCCATGGGTAAGAGGACAGTCCCTTGTCACACATGGACTTCATAATGTGAGTCTTCATTTCATTGGGAAGGGATATGAGCAGGGAATAAATAGGCTTTTCCCAAAGGTCATTGAGAGAATGGGAGGGGCATATCAGAAAACCCAGAGGAGGGAGAAAGTAAAGCCTATTAGGAAATCCACCATATCACAACCCTTCTCAAGGACTTTTACTATATGGGCAGTCAATTTTAGCATTTTATCTAAGGGCAAACTGTGTCTAAAGTAAATAGTTACAGAGATGCTTACAGTATGAGTGAGCAAATTGGCTTATGAATAGATGTTTCCTTAGTCTATGCTATAGATGTCACAGTAACAACTGAAATATCTGGCATTATGGTGGGATGCAACAGAGTTTGTTCCTCATTAGCTAAGAGTTGGTAGGAGTGAGAAAAGAGTTAGGAAGTTAGGCAATACCTTCCAGCTCTGATGTTCTATGATCCAGTGGGACTTCCATAACAGTACAATATTTCAGTCCTTGCTCAGGTTCACATCACTAATAGTTAAATTGTATTTTTTTATGAATCTTAAAGGTTTTTTTTTTACTAGCTCTCATTCCTTTCTTTCAGGACTAAACTTCTTGAAAGAGAAGTCTATGCTAATTCACTCTATTCCACCTATTATAGAATGTTAGAACTGTAAGATAATGGAGACATTATTTAGTTGAAACTCCATATTGTGTAGATGAGGAAACTGAGGCTCAAACTCATCATTCACCATCCTCTGCAAATGAAGAGATCAAGCGACACATCTGAAGTCACATAGTTGTTTAGTTAGCTAGTTAGTTAGAAAAGCAGAACTAAACCCCATGTCCCCTGATGCCCAAATTTAGTACTTTTCCCTCTCTACTATGCTATCTTGAACCTTAACATTTTGAGATCTGGCTTCCACCTTACTAAAACACACCATCCTCCTGATACTAAATGTCAAAGGTGAGCTCCTGATCTTGTATCTAATGGCCATTCTCAGGCTCCATTATCTTCCATTTCTCTGCAGCTTTTAACACTAATACTCCTTTCTTGAACCTCTCTTTCCTCGACTTTTTTTGGCAAGGCAATTGGGGTTGAGTAACTTGCCCAGGGTCACACAACTAATAAGTATCAAGTGTCTGAGACCAGATTTGAACTCAGGTGCTCCTGACTCCAGGGCTGCTGGTCTACCCACTGTGCTAACTGGCTGCTCCTTTCCCTAAGTTTTGTGATACTCTTCTCTCCTGGTTTCCTATATCTTCTCTGACCACTCCTTAGTCACTGCTATTGACTCATTTTGCCTTCTAAATGTAAGCATTCCCCAAGGTTAGATCGCTCGATCACTTTTTTAAATTTTCTATTTCCATTTTCTTCTTCAATGGTCACATCTATTTCCATGGTTTTAAGATTACAGGGGTATATTGGACTCAGCTTTTACTGAGCCAATTGCTAAATTTTCAGTGTGAGCCTTTACACCTCAGAAATTGGGAAACACTGCAAACAGGGATTGATTTATTGTTTTGTTGATTGTCTAGACTTAAGAGAGTGAGAGAGACAACGTTAATAATGCAGATTAAACTTAAAAGCATGTTGTCCATTTTTGGAATGCTGATTTTTAACTTTACCAATATATTACTGGTCTTGACTATCACTTCTAAAGAGAAAACATGATGTAGAACAGTACATAGAATATAGTAGGCACTCAATAAATACTTGCTGATTGATCAATTCACTGTAGTAGAAAAAGCACAAGATCTAATGTTCAGGGATTATATTTGCATCTTGGCTCAGCTATTGAAATCCTGTCGGAGCCAGGGCAGATCACTCCAACTCCTTAGATATGTTCTATTTTTATATGACAAAACAAAACTATTGCTGGAGCCAAAGTAGGGGTAGGGAGGAGAGCTGACATATTTGCTCTCCTATTCTAAATGGGTCGTTAGCTGTAGACACGTGAACTTAGACTAGGTTCAACCTTAGAGGCTTCTAGCTATAAAGAGTGGGGTCAGAGTCTTCTTGGAATATTAAGGCCCTTTATTCCACTCACCTCCACCTTAAAACTTCAGGGGAAAAATCACTTCAAGTTTAGGTTGTCATCATGTTTAGGGTCTCTCCAAAAAGGAGTACAAAAATATTCAATGTACAATATAGCTCCAGTATCATCCAGTCATTTCAGTAGTATCTAATTTTTCATAACCCCATTTTAAGGTTTCCTTGGCAAAGACATTGAAATGATTTGCCATTTCTTTCTCCAGTTCATTTTACGGATGAGGAAACTGAGAAAATAGGGCTAAGTGACTTATACAGGATCACATAGCTAATACCTGAGGCCAGATTTGAATTCAGGTCTTCCTGATTCCAGGCCTGGTACTCTATACACTGCAAAACCTACCTGCCCATAGATCCAGTATGGGGCAGCTATTTATTTCCTCCACAAAAAAGAAATGCTAAAAACATGAAAAATTTATAAAAGTGAAATTTTTCAAACTTAAGAATGAAACATTATTGTAACTACCATTATAATCTACTGTGAGGCTGATATTTAAAAATCAAAACATGAGAAAATTTTGTGAGACTATACCTTTTCCTTGATCCTTGATGAACTGTCCAAATAGTTCCCTCAGAGTAAAATGGGTTTTAGTAAGGCAGACCAAGGGTTGGAGCCCTCCTCCTGTCACTACTCATCTTTCCCAAAAAGCTTTTTAGTAGCTTCAGGGAGATCCTCCCAAGGTAGAGTTGGTCTAGACTTAAGGAATCTATTAGCTCTCGAACTCATGAGTTAACTGAGATGGAAAATTCATCTCCTGATTTCATTTGGTCATCCAGGCTCAGAGAAAGATAAACCAGAAAAGATATTAAGAGGTTTGAGTTTAAGACCTAAGCTCACTTGAGCAGCACATGTCTTTAAACTCTCTTCATGGGAAGTCCCAAAGAAGACAGTTCAATGCCACATGTTCCAGATAAAGGAAAGAAGTAACAGAAATCAGTCACTCTTTTTAAGTTGTATCTATGGGTACATCTTCCTGCCTTAGTGTTCTATCTTTTTTTGATATAGCCCCCTCCCCTTTGTTACCATCAAGGGAGCCAAGAAATTGCTTCATCATCCAAAAGTGCCATGTGTTCCAGCACTAAGCCAGCACACATGGCTCATAGGAAAAGACAAGAGCAAATGTATCACTAAAAGAGGCCTAGCTCCAAGGATAGCACATGTGGCTCTGGAAGAGGCCCAGGTCTAGCAGTGCTCCATGGGGTATACTCTAGCCAAGGGTGATAATGAATATACCCATTACATATAAAATGAGGGAGGTAGACTAAATTATCTCTAGATTCCCTTCCAGACCTAAATTCTATGACTTTCATTCCACAATAGCTTCCAAGAACACTTAAGTTCTTTTGTGTTGTGGACTCTTTTGGTATTCTGGTGAAGACAATGAACCAAATAATGGCATTCCCAAAATAATGACTTTAAATAAATAAAAGGAATTTCAGTTAGAAATTAAATTTCTAAATTTTAGTAAGAGGTTAGTGGAAATAAAGATAATTTTTTTAATCATGCAAGTCTAGAGACCTCTTAAAGTCAACTTATGAACCCCTTGAAAGTGAAAAGATCCCAGATTAAGAATCTTTACACTTCTTGTTGTTTGTCCTTCATTTTCAAAGAGAACCAATGATATAACAGGGTGGGAACTGGATTTAAGTGAAGCAGAGTTACACAAAGTTGTCATCCTCACTCTGCCTTATAGAGTCATCAAAGTCCAGTGGCAAGACAAAAGTCAAGATGACTAGTGATGGCAGTGGAAGACTTTGGTGTCTTTGAAGTTTGACCAAGCTCTAAGTGCTCCACAGCACCCGCTTCATACATCTTCATGGCAGTTGGAACAAATTGTTCTCATTCACCCACTCTACCAGGGAAGTCTTCATATACTTGGAGTGGACACCCCCCTAACTCACCAACCCTCAACTTGATCTAGCCCGTCTGATGAGAAAGTTTACCGGAGTGTGGCTACTGTGCATGCTATAGCTTCTTGGAACCATAGGTGACAGTTGACTGCCAGGTAGACACCAAAGATGGATGAGGAGCCCTGAAAGGAACCTAGCAAGTCCTCACACCAGAGGCACTAGTACTCCTTGAACAACCAATGCACTATAATTTTATAAAATATCTCATCAACAAACATGTATTAAAGCTTACTATGTGTCCAGTGTTGCATTAAGCACTAAGGATTCAAAGAAGGCAATAATAACAAAAAGCATATGGTCCCTGCCTTCGAGAAGCTCATAGTCTAATGAGGGAAACAACATACAAACCACTGTGTACAAATAAGATACATATGGTAAATTGGGGGCAATCTTGGAAAGAAGATATTAATATTAAGGGGGAACCAGGAAAGGCAGAAATTTAGAAGGTAGAATTTTAACAGAGATTTAAAGGAAGCTAGAAAAGCTGGGGGCAGAGAAAAAGGGGAAAAAACATTCAAGGCATAGGAGACAACCAGTGGAAAAACACAGTCAAGAGATGGAGTATCTTACATGAGGAATAGCAAGGAGACCAGAATGACTGGATCATAGAATACATGGGGCCACGTGACATCTAACAAGCACTTAATAAGTGGAGGAGAGTAAAGTGTAAGGAAATTAGAAAGATATGAAGGGGAAAGGTTATGGAGGGTGTTTAAAAGCCAACAGAATTTCATATTTGATCCTACAAGAACAGGGAAACACTGGACAAGGCTGATATAGTCAGATTTACAAAGATCAATTTAACAACTGAAAAGAGAATGGAATAGAGGGCAGAGGTATGGAGATCAACCAGAGAGCTATTGCAGTAGTCCAAACATGAGTTGATGAGGACCTGAACCAAACAGTGTCAGAGGAGAGAAGAAGGCATATATACAACATGTTGCAAAGGTAGAGACTAAAGCACTGGGCAACCAACTGGATTGGGAGGAGGGGTAAGAGAAAAAGAGGAGTTGATTATAACACCCAGATTGTGAGCCTGGGTAATTGAGAAGATGCTTGGTGGTGCCTTTGACAATTATAGGTAAGTTAGGAAGAGGGGAAGGTTCAGGGGGGAAAAGATAATGAAGGAGGTCTTGGACATGTTGAGTTTAACATTTCAACAAGATATCTGGTTAAAGATGTCCAACAGGAAGCTGGAGATGACTAAAGTCATCTGATGAAGACAAATTAGGAAGGAGGGTAGAGATGGATAAATAGACCTGAGGATCATCTGGATAGAGATGAAAATTGAATCCATGAAAGCTGATGAGATCACCAAGCATAACAGTACAGAGGGAAAAGAGAAGAAAATCCAGGACAGAACCTCAGGGGGCCACCCCTGGCTAGCAGGTGTGACCTGGATGAAGATCTTACAAAAGAGACTGAGAAAAGTTCAAACAGGTAAAAGAACAAGGAGAGAGTAATGCTATAAAAACCTAGAGAAAAGAGAATATCAAGAAAGGGGAATGGACCATGTCAAAAGTCTGCAGAGAAGTAAAGAAGTTTGAGAATTGAGAAGAGATAATTAGATTTGGTGATTAAGAAATCTTTGGTAACTTTGGAGAGATCAATTCCACTTACCAATGATACAGTTGCAAGCCACATAGCAGAGTTAAAAAGAAAGTGAAAGTAAGGGAAGAGGAGCCATTGGTTGTAGACTGATTGAAATATTGGAGAGATATTGACTGTAGTTAACAGGATGGAGTGATCAAGTGAGACTTTTTTGAGGATGTGGGAGACATGAGTGTGATTATAGACAGCAGAAACATAGCCGGTAGGAAAGAAAAAGATTGAAGACTAGTGAGAAAGTAAGATTGGTAGAGGGAGCAATCTTCTAGAGAACATAGGATGGGATGGGATCATTTGTCCATATAGAGGAGTTTCCTTTGGCAAAGAGCAAGGCCACCTCTTCATGTAAGATAGGAGTGAAAGAGAAGATAAAATAGAAGGCATTTGAGTGATATAAAGAAGAAAGAGGAGAGAAGAGAGAGCTCTTGACAAATGGCCTAAATTTTTTTCAAGGAAATATGAAGTAAGGTTCTCAGCTCAGAAAGGAAGTGGAGAGGAAGCTATAGAGGCTTGAGGAGGGATAAAAATGTTTGAAAAAACTGCTCTGTTGAGTTAGATGGTGAAGAGAGAAAGGAAAGGAAGGGAACAAGAATTTAGTATGTCTATTATGTGGCAGATACTGCTAAGTGCTTTGCAGATATTATCTCATGATCCTCACGACTCTATGAGGTATGTGTTTTTGTTATCCCCATTTTATAGATAAGGAAACTGAGGAGGACAGAGGTTAAGTGACTTGCCCAGGGTCTCACAATTCATAAGGGTCTGGGAATGTATTTGAAATCATGTCATTGTGAGTCCAGGCCCAGCACTCTCTTCATCATGCCACTTAGCTGCCTAGGATAGTGATTTAATTAAGAAAGTGTAAAATGATTGCCTTGTTGCAGTGAGGGTCCATAAGCAATTTAAATGTCTAGTGAAATCCTTCAGAATAGTTTCTCCAGCTTCATTTAGGTTTATATGAATAGGAGCAAGGTCAGTAGAGGGTGGGAATAATCCAAGTCTGGGGCTTGGAAGGACTTGATTGGTGATATGATAAGGGCCAAGCAACTCAAGAGTAAAAGACAGTGTAGAATTGAACTGGCTCACCAAAGGGTCAAGAATTGAAAAGGAAAAGAGCGTAGCCAGTACAGAGGAAATGGTCTGGGAAAGAACTGAAGGACAGAAGCACTGGAAGTCACAATGAAGATGAAGAACAGGGTTTGGAGTTTTAAGGCAGAGGGAAAGACAGAATGTTAAAGGCTCATAGATCTTAATCTAGAATGGACATTAAAGTCTGTCTAGCCTAAACACTCCTCATTTTACAGAAGAGGAAACAGAGGCCTAGGCAGATGAATTTGAACAAGGTGATATAAATCATAAACATGAGAGACAAGATTTAAACCTAGATTCACTAAGTCCAAGTCACTTCATTTCGGGGGCTGGTGTCCTCCTGTAAACTAAGAAGTAGTTGAAGTATGAAACATCCAAAATTTCCAGCTCTATATTCAATGCACCTATGTCTATTGCTCCCAAGTGTTTAATAATAATAGATGGCATATAGCACTTTAACTTTTACAAAGTTCTTTGCCTTCATCTCATTTGAGCATCACAATAATTTTGTGAGGTAAGTATTATATATATATATATATATATATATATATATAATATATATATATATATATATATATATATATATATATATATCCTCATTTTGTAAAATAAAAAACCCTAAATCTCAGAGAAATGAAATGACTTGTCCATGGTCAGACAGCCCCTAAATGTTCACAGTGAAATTCAAATCCAAGTCTTTCTGGCTCTGAGCCCAGCATCCTATCCACTACCCCCTGCTTTTGCTCAGACACCTCTGAGCTCCCATTTCATGACGGACATCTCTGACTGAATGTCCCTCCTCTGTCTCAATTTGTAATCACTTGTGCAAGAATAAAGGTGAACATGAACTTCATGTGAGCTATGTATTAGATAAGTTGGAGTCACATAAATGTAGGCATCATCCACCTTGGCAAGCATGGAATGTGAACAGATTTCTAATATAATAGAGAGTAATAGGATTTTGTTCAACAAGGCACCTTGTGGTGTCAATTATCATTCCGTGGCAATGCTTCCATATCCCAATTAAAGATTCAGGTTGTTTATCAGAAATAGTTTCCATCCATAAAGGATGCCCACATTAATCTTTAATGGAATGCTAACTTAATTACTAGAATATGAAACTCCCTTATGCTTCATCATCAAGGACTTCTGTGCCTGATAGACCTAACATGGTTAGAATACTACTAACTAGGATTCTGCTACATTAAAAACTAACATTGGTGGAGATTTCTTTCAGTGAATTTTGCCCCTAATATATTCATCATGAGAGGTAGCTTGGCTTCATAGATAGAGCACACACCTAGGAATAAGAAAGACATGGGTTTAGTTATTGCTCTATCACATGCTGGCTGTGTGACCCTAGCCAGCCTCTCAGAACCCCCAGACATCCCATGAAGACTATTTGATAAAGATACAAATCTACATTTGGTAGATACAAATCTATATTGTGTTTTCTATACAAATATAATGACAGGTCCAGTTGTTTCTTATTGGTATTTAGTCATTTTTCAGTTCTTTCTAAATCTTTGTGACACCTATTTAGGGTTTTCTTAGCAGAGATACTAGAATGGTTTGCTATTTCCTTCTCCAGCTCATTTCACAGATGAGGAAACTGAGGCAAACAGGGTTAAGTGCCTTGTCTAGGGTCACACAGCTAGTAAGTATCTGAGGCAATATGTGAATTCAGGAAGGTGAGTCTTTGTGACTCCAGGGCTGGCACTCTCTACTGCACCATCTAGCTAAAACATATTATTATTATTCAGCTTACAATGATATCTCTCAATTAACATAGCACCACAAGAAGCCATTTTTCAATACTAACGGGAACTATAGCAGCCCCTATAACTATGATATTTTTGTCTGTAAATCCATTATCAGGGCCTTCACTTCTATACTTAAAAATACTAAATATAACCCTTGCAATCTCCTCCTGGAAATGCTGTTATGCTTGATTCAAATAGCCCCTTCTTTATTCTTAGAGAGACATCAGAGAGAGAGAGAGAGAGAGAGAGAGAGAGAGAGAGAGAGAGAGAGAGAGAAAGAAAGAGAGAGAGAGAGAGAGACAGTGATATGGGAGCTTCCCCAACTATCTTTCAGCAGTCAAGAAACTCCTTCACAAAAGGCTGGATGCTGGAACTGGTAAATTTTACTGTAGATTTTCTATACTGGTTGGGATAAAAAGGAGTACTTGTAGCTTAGGCCTTGGTTGTCACAGTAAATTCAAGATTTTGTCAGTTGGAAACTGAGATGTCTACAAGAAAGAACTGTGACCTGCCACCCAGAGGCTATTGTTAAGCAAACACTCCAAACCATCCAACTTATTTTTTGTGTTTTGAGGTCTTAGCCTAGGGCAATTCCTTCTAGCTTTCATGATAAATAAAAAAAATTGGAGTGTTACACACAGTAAGAGAGTCCTTTTGAATCTGTTTGATAGGTAGCTAGATGGCACAGTGGATAGAGTACCAAGCCTGGAGTCAGGAAGACTCATCTTCCTGAGTTCAAATATGACCTCAGACACTTACTAGTTGTGTGAGCTGGGGCAAGTCACTTTATTCTCTTTGCCTCAGTTTCCTTATCTATAAAATGAGCTGGAAAAAATGGCAAACCACTCTATTATCTCTGCCCAGAACACCACAAATGGGATCAGGAAGAGTCACACATAAATGAATATGACTGAATGACAACAGCTTGTAAGTGATCTGTTTGATCAGGTCTATTCTACCTGCAAGTGTGGAAAGAGTTTTAGCAATTTATGTAAAGATTCTCAAATGCCACAACTTTGCTTAACTACGTGTATATGACATCATCAATTCTCCCAAACTAAAGCAATTCTGAGAAATACTGGTGACCAGAGAAGCAAGGGTCAGGAGTAAGTAATGTGCATAGAATTCCAACATAAAACTTATTAGTTAGTTAGATTTCACTATCCTGGCAAATATAGGTACACAGACACATAAAGCCATTGCTTAATACACAGATTCTGTTTGTAATTCATACAGTTTGTTTCTCATACAATCCATGGTTAACAAAAATAAGCTCAGCAGTGGAGAGAGATTCAAAGGACGAGGTCATGGAGAAGCAGGCTATTTGCAAATCTCTTTGGGAACATACAAAGGTTTTACTCAGGGACAGGAGAGGGGATGGGAGGAAACATAGCCTATAACATTACCATTAGCATCTTCTAAACTTACTCCCTGGGGCAAAACCCCAATGGCCATGCTTTAATTAGAGTGCTAAGAAAAGGTACATTTATAGAACCCCTAACAGGACTCTTCGACAGGTTCTATATACATGCCAATAGCATCTTCCTTATCTTCAGACCCCTATTTCATGTGGTCCTTTTACATAAGAAGTTCCCAAAGGTGTGCTTTAAGATCTATGCAATCACTGCCCCAAAACTTCTGTCTGAAGGTTCCATCAGCTTCTTTTAAAGTGTGATCTTTCTGCTTTCAAGTCTATCATTGGTATAATAACTTAAACTGGGGCATCTTACAGCCCCAATGTCCATTTTTTGTGTGTCCTCCTGGCCTTTAACCCATATTTGTCTTTTCTAGAGTCAACCCTTAATGTTAATCTTCAGTCATCAGCCCTGCAATTCCTGGAATTCAATAACTAGGTGAAGGGTGATAATTTTCATATAAAACAACAAATATACCTACAAGCCTTGTTTAGACTATAAACTGCCTCATACTTTTTTGTTTGTTCCATTATAATCCATAGTTACATGAGACAACTATAGCACATTATTGGTTCATTAACTATTCCCATTATCTGGCACAGTGAGTAGAGCACTGACCCTGGAGTCAAGAGCACCTGAGTTCAAATGTGACCTCAGACACTTGACTAACTTACTAGCTGTGTGACCTTGGGCAAGTCACTTAACCTCAATTATCCCACCTTCCCCCCTGAAAAAAGATTATTCCCATTATCTATTATTTTTCCTAATGTAACTATTATTATGCTTTTGACCATTGCATGTAGAAATATTCAAGACCAGCTGCTGTTGGCTTTCTTTTTCTTTCTTCTGAAATTAAACTCATTGAGGAATAGCTTTGTAGGCTCCTTCCCAGAGTATAACTTCCCCCTCACATTCTTCTTAAGAAAATAACAGCAAGAAGCAGCAGCAAGATTAGAGTGGTTGAAAAACTTAGAGATTGTTATAAATTATAGAAATTGAATGTTATTGCTCCCAGTTAGGCTCTGTTCTTGAGAAATAGAAGATCTAGTAGGAATACAGTAGCCCCCATCCTGAATGCTCTGTTGCTCTAATCTCCACTGCCAGTGATGATTGTTGCTTAGTCCTTGTATGGTCTCAGAAACTGTATGGTTAGATACATGAGGAAAAATTCTTTTAGTAACTCTATGTGTGAGATGGACCTTGTTCTCCTGAGAGAGGGGTTGAGATTCTCACTTTGACTATTTTAAGACTCTGTGGCTTAGGATAAGGGGCAATATATGTATTTTAAGTATGAAACTGTTGGCCATCGTTATATTCCATTTTCTTAGATCAAAGGACTGTATCCATCTAGAACTAGTAGAAGGTTATTTGAGAGAACTAAAAGGAAATCTTAAGAGTAAAGAGAGAGAGAGAAGTCATTTAATTTCCCTTGTTTGGGAGCATGGGGCTAGAATATGAGCAATGAATTGACACCGCTTGTACTACATAAAACAGAAATGAAAAATAAAGTAAAGCATAAAGGATAAATAGTAAGAACCAATATAAAAAAGAGCCCCTGAAGATCGAAGAAGAAAGGAATGAGCCTAAGAAGCAGCTGACATTTATGTATCTCACTAGTGCCACAAGATAGAATACCATAGGCTCATGCAGGCAGAAGGGAATTCAGAGATCATCTAGCCCAAATTTCTCTTTTTTATATTGGGGGGGGCAAGTATAAAGGTTGAGGGAAAGATGTCATTAGTATATGGAACTACCATTGAGGAAACTCTCTTTAACAGTGCGTGTCATCTACTTTCTGCCACTTAGCAAGTTGCCTAGAGCACAGAAAGGTTAAGTAATTTAATCGAGTCATATAAACAGTATGTGCCTGAGATAACACTTGAATAAACTGGTCTTCATAACATTAAGACCAGTTCCCCATCCAGTAGAACATGTTTCCTCTCATTCTACATATGTAGAAACTGATATATAGACAAGTTGGTGACACTGAGAGCATCTAGCTAATTAGTGGCAGGGAAGCATAATTCTTTAGGAAGCAGAACTCTAAAGAATCTTAAGGGGCAGGGGTAAAGGACCCCAGTTAAAGAGTCCTAGTTCTCTGACCAGGGGCAAATGCTTCAAACCAGAGCCTAAGATATCATATAACAAAGAGGAGAGGGGGAGATAAGACATGAGCTAGAACAAAATGTCCTGCTGCTGCACCAGGCTTTATGCAGACCTAGAGAAAGGTCTACCACCCCTTCATTCTTGGCTCCACATTTCATTGTTGGGAAAACTGAGGTGACAGTGCTTTAAAAGACCTCCCATTAGTCATTCAAGAAGATAGTTTTAAAGCAAGATTAAAATCAGGAAAAAATTTATTTTAGCTACCAAACTATATTCTTCCCCAAAATGATGCATTGGACAAAGATCATATCTATGCAAAGCCATTGAAATAAAGCAGTGTTTTTGTTAAATCAATATTTTTGCAGTCTTCTTAACAATAGATTGCCGTACGGCCCATCACACAGAGACAGTCAGTGTGATTGGATATTGGCCAACTGAAAACCCTGGATTAACTGATTCTCAATCCAATGTCTGACAAGGCAATGCACAGCAAAAGGAAACAAATAAAATTCTTTCCTGCATAGAAAAAATAATAGCAATCATTCTTTGCATGTAAATCCAGCTTTTCATCTGAAAGTCTCAGAGAGCAATGACTTTTTAAATATATTGAGCCCTTTGGTTTGTGTGACTAGAAAATGTAAGTGGATAAAACTGCCTTATAATCATAAATTCAACTTCCAAAAAGGGAGATTTTTCAAAAGGTAAGGATTGTGGTCCATTATTGGAAATGGGCCTAATAAGCAGTGTAATTTTTTTCTTACTTTTTAGCTGAAAAGAGGGACTGAAGGATCATGGCAAGTGGAAGCCATGAAAGACTTGAGGAATCCTAGGGAACTTTTGAGCCTCTCTGAGAGAATGGGAATGGATAGGGAGAGAAGATGTCATGGCTGATACTTTGCAAGGGAAGGGCATTGCTACACCCAACTGAATGTAATTATGAGCAGTTAGAGCTGTGTCTGGCTCTCTGACCCACTTAAATAGTGACTTGTCTGCACCAAATTTGCTGCCACCCAGGACTGTGTGAATTTATCACCTTTCCATTTCCTCCCTCTCACCACTGCCTAGCTAACTGGAATTCCTTACCCTTAAATCTTGTTTATTTGTTGTCTATACTTCTATAATGAGTTTTGTCTCCAGAAAAAAAGATAGATGGGTTTTTGTTTCATTCTGAATGTTTGCTATAAATGAGTAGGCCACACTGTGGAAAAGGGGAACCTCTGGACAAATAGCCCTAGAATTAAACATAGCCTCTACTAAAGTTTGTTCTCTCCTTTGAGATAAAATGAAAAGTTTCAATAGTATTATGGGAACAGACAGCATAGGAAAAAATCTTTGAGATCTCAGACGTGTCAAACTCAGTCATCAAAACTCCAGTGCTGCTAGACTAAAATATAACTAGAAAATATTTCACAAAATAAACAAAAATATAATACAAAATAGATAATGTTAATTTGTAGTTTTCTAAACCATATGTAGTCAGCAGGATCCATTTCTACATGAGTTTGGCACTACTGAGCTAGACAAGAGTCTGGATTTTATAGATGAGAAAACTAGAGTGCTGGGTTAAAGTGATTTACTCCATGTTTTCAAATCATTTCATCTCTCTGAGACTAGTTTCCTTATCTATAAAGTAAAGGTGTCTACTTCACATGATTGTCAGAAGAAAAGAACTTTGTGGACTCTAGAGGAAAAAACAGAGAGATGGCTTTAGGGCCCTAAAGATATGGGTTCAAGTCCTGCCTCTCACATTGTGAGCTAGATGATCCTAGGCAAGTCACTTGGCATCTCAATGTCCCAGACAACCACCCTCTAAGACAAAATTGTCAAACAGTTGCAGATCTGAATGGTATAAGAAACTCCTCATTGGGAGATCTTTACACTGATGAAATCAAAAGTCTGTTTAAAAAAATGCATCATGAGTTCTCATTGTTACTCTTCTTCAATGACATTATTTCCACTCCAAATGTTCAAGAGGATATTTGTGCCTGACCTGTGGTAAAGCCATCCTTCCAAGCTCATGTTGGTCTGATCAGCCACAGTCAAACACACCGTACTTTGTCCCTAACATAGTAATGTCATTTTAGTCCTTTTCTAGAATGAAAGACAATAACCCACCATGCAAACCAACTTTAACAATTTCCAGCTGTAGACATTAAACTTCAATTCATCAATTTGCTCTGATACTCTGAACATCTATGATTTCATTAAAATGTCTACTTCTTTAATCAGAGATCACAAATCATTCCCAGCTCTCCTGCCTTTGCAAATCTTATTCCTGTTTCCAGACAAAACTCCAAATGATGATATACTTAACATCCCAAAAAGCCTTGTTCACATTCTCTTGGCATCCTAAAGAGTTCAATGCAGTCCTCAATGTTTTCATCCATCACATTTTGCTCTCTACCACATGACAGGCTTACCTCTCACTCCCTTGGTCCACATGCTAAATGATGTCTTTCTAGAACCTTTCTTCACACCAATCTATTGCCTATGTTGCAGCCTACTTGTGCCTTCCAAGTATCATTTCTTCAGTTGATTTATTATTTAACTCTTGAGATACTGTGATGTTCCGTGATTTAAAGCCATATGATATTACCCAGAAAATAGTGATGTTTAAGAGACTGGCTACAATAGTGGCAACAATTTAGGATCCATTGAAAGCATCATACAGTTTCCCAAATGGACACAACCCAATCTCTTCCACCTGCTTAATTCTAAGCCCAACTCATCATCCATTTAACACATTTGTTCATGACATACATTTTGACAAACAAACTAGGTTCCCCAGGGCCTGTCCAGCTGTATGTAATAATCTGGGTAGGATGCATTGCTTATATTCATTGTTTTTAGTATGAGTTAATAGACCACTCTCTTTTTGATAATTTTGACATGGAGCCTTTTTTAGAGTTCTGGCTATATGCAATGAATACAATGCCATCTATAAATTGGAACATTGGGATAATCAATGAAAAACATTTCTTTTGTTTGGTCCTTATATAGGGACAATTTCCATGATACCAGAGAATACATCTAGCCAAAAAAATCCTTAATACTTCATTTGATGCTAATGTTTGACAAAACATGGAGAAAAATTATCAATTTGATGACCACTTTCATGGACCTAATGAAACTTTCACACCAACGTCATAGAATCAGAAGACTTTGAGCTGGAGACTTTAGAGATCCCATAAATGACACTTTCTCTGAAGAGACCATTGAAAGCTATGTTTTACTCTACCAAATAAGTCAGTCAGTCGACTAACATTTATTAAACAACTACTATATGTCAAAGACTATGCTGAGCACTAGGGATACAAAGACATAAATGACACAGTCCTTGAACTTAAAGAGCTTACACTGTAAGAGGGGAGATGACATGTACATTTATAAAGTATAAACACACGAGTTACAAAATAAATGCAGGGTAGATTGGGGATAGCGTGTACTAACAGCTGGTGTGACCAAGAACAGGTTCATCTAGAAGGTGACATTAGCTGAACCTAGAAGGAAACTGGAAAGTGAGGAAAGGGTACTTAAAGGATATAAAGAACAGCCAGTATAAAGACAAGGAGATGAGAGATGAATAAGTAGGGCAATATGTCTAGATCCCATAGGGTAGAGGGGAATAGTGGATAAGAAGATTGAAAAGATAAGAAGTCTGTTGAATAGCTTTAAACGGTAAATAGAAGAGTTTATGTTTGATCCCAGATGTCTCAGAGAGTTGAGTACATGTGTAACATGGACAGACCTACAATTTAGGAAAATCACTTGGCCACTGAGTAGAAGATGGATTGGAATGGGGAATAGACTTAAGACTGTGAGAAGAACTGGAAGGCTAATATAACAGTCCTTCAGAAGGATAAGGGGCTGTGTTAGGATGGTGACTGTGGCTGGAGAAAAGGGAATATATATGAGAGATGTTATCAAAGTAGAAATAACATTTGACAAATTTGTGGATGTAAGGGAGCAGGGATGACACTGAGGTTATGGCCTAGTCAGTTAAGCTAGAAGAAGGACTAGTCTTTGACCGAAAGAGGAAAGATTTCAATAGGAAAGCATTTAGGGAGAAAGACAATTCTGTTTCGGATATATTGAATTTGAGGTGACTGAGATTGAATTCAAGATGGAATGGATTTGATTTTCTCAGTAAAATATGAGGCAAGAACCTAAGCCAAGAGGTCAGTTGAAGAGTTATACCAAGGAGAGAAGAGAATGTTTGGAACAGCTATTATGGTGATCAAAACAAATAATTGGTTAGGGATAAGTGAAAGGATTGATTTCCTTCAATGAAGGCCCAGGTGAAATTAGATTATTTAAATTCATGACTCCTCCCATCTCCATTTAGTAGCACATGAGTAGAAACAAAAGACGTAGGTAATGAGAAAGATATTTGATTGGAGTTTGGCAACATGAGAGCAGCAAAAGGACAAGGGGTTGAGAAGTTTAAGAATAGAAAATGGCATAGAGTTGAAGCAAGTTATTTGGTTGTCAAGACTGGGAAGGAAGAAAAGTAAGAGTGGTGGTAATAGCCTGGCAAAGTACTAAGGGGTAGAGGGATTGCAGATCATGGTGAGGACAAAGAAAAATATTTTGAAAAGAATAACACAAAGGGAGAGATTTGATGGTAGGAGATTATACTTTTCTAAAATTCATAAATAGTAAATACAGAGGGATTTTATATTCTCTACCTTACTCCTTCCTCTGCTAAAGTTCTACTGTGGTACCCAGTATTCAGCTTATCTTGGGTACTTGAGGACTAATGCCAGCAGAATATAACCTGGAAGGTCCTACCAAGATAGGAAGACTAGTAGGAAGGGCTCACCTATGGACTATGTCTGTCATCTAAGGACAACCTAGGTAAGTACAGATAAGGTCATCATGAGAAGTTTGACAACTAAATCATGATTTTTTTTCACTATAGCGACTAAATAATTGAATAGAAATATCCCCAAAGTGGCCCTCAGTTCAATATTGCCTTCACTGTGAAAGTGGTAAAATGATGGGAAAGGATAGTAAGGGTTAAGCAGTTTTTAGACAAATGTAAATTTAACTGTTGATACTCTTGAGATGTAATTTCTGTCCCACCAGTGGAACTGAACCACCACCACATTGCTATTTTCCTTACAAATTAAACCCCCCAAAATGTAAAGAAATCACAATCAAATGAGAAAGAGTTCCCAGACCCATATAGAGAAATTTCATTGTGAACTCAAAGAAAGTGACACCGGGGTAATTCTCTTACCAGTGTCCATAATGTGTATAAGCAGACTATTAAAATGATAATTGCAACTTAGGAAACAAAAACTACTGTAGAGGATGGAGTAGAGACATTCTAATGAGTACTTGACAAGTTCTAAACTCCTACAGATTAAGTCAATGTATATTTTGATACTCGAGGACTTTGATGTGAAAGTGATCAGAGGGGAGGAAGGCAGCATGGAACTGTGGAATGGGTGCTCTATTTGCAACCAGAGAAACTGGGTTCAAATCTTGGCTTTGTTACTTATTCCCTTATGACCTTGATTTCATCACTTAAGACCTCTCTAGTCCTGTTTCATCATCTATTATTGAAGTTGAATTAGATGACTTCAAAGGTGGCTTCTAGCTAAAAGCTGAATGTTATTCTTTAAAACTATTGCAGAACAATATAGAATTTCAGAGGTAGAAGAGATCTCAGAAGTCATTTAGAATACAATCTGAATTTGAACAGCAATCCATTCTGTAGCACCCCACTCGATTCAGATGCAAGGATGGGGGGAGGAGCCAAATATGCACTCCATTCTGAACTGAATATCGTCAGTCCTTTCCTTAAGAAGCAATCCACAAGAAGAGGAAGGGGAACTTCTGTGAAGATAATAGAGCATACACAAGCCAGTGAACCAGCTTCTCTACCACCACTAAGAACAACAAACAACCTCAACAAATTGTAGATGAATTTCTAGTTTCTTTTTTTTAAGAAACAAAGAAAAAAATGAACTAAGAAAGAGATTCTTATTAGAAGAACCAAGCATCTGCTAGACAGAAGCCATCATTTCAGGACTTAAAAGAAGAAAGGAAGAAGAGCATGTCTTGTGGATGCCATGGAATGACAGTGCTGAGGGGAGAAGGTGGAGAGGGAGAATGGATGTTATTCTAGTATGTTCCTCCTGTAAGCTGAGCTGACAGACAGTCAAGGCTAGGGATCTGCTACAAATACTCAAGCATATCCCGGTTTTGTGGGATGAAGAGAGAAGTATTTAACAGATCATTTTAAAAGGAGGAAGCATAATGCTATAAACAATAATAAATGAGCATTTATTGAGTGCTTACTATGTGCTAGGCACCATGCTAGGAATTTAGGATGCCAAAAAAAGGCCCTGCCTTCAGGGACCTTCCATTCTAAGGTGGAAGACATGTGCATAAATAAATATGTACAAAATACACAGGAGCAGATTTTTTAAAGTAACTTTAAAGGGAAAGGCGCAAGGAACTAGATGAACTTGGTAACATTTGATTTGAGACTTGAACAAAGCCAGAGATCCTAAGAGTTGGAAGTAAGAAGGGCATACCAGGCATAGAGGGGAGCCCATGCAAAATCATTGGGAGAGGCAAGTCCAGCAAATGAAAAGCAAGTAGGTCAGTGTGGCTAGACTGAATAGTCACTAGAGGATAATAATCTATATGAAGACCAGAAGGATAGGAAGAGATCAGGTTATAAAGAGCTTCAAATGCCAAAGAGATTTTATATCTTATCTTAGCAGTAATTAAGAACTGTTAGAAATTATTTAGTAGTTTTGTGACACAGTCAGACCTACTTTTTAGGGAAAATAATTTATATATGTGTGTGTATGTATATAGAAACATACATACACATACATAGATATATAAAACTGTGAGGAACAACTTTACACCCATCAAATAGGCAAAAAAAATAACTAAAAATGGCTAAACTCAATTCTTGAATGTGGGGTGAAGGGGTGAGGGCCATTGGGGAGAAGTAGAAATGTTCATATATGTCTGGCTGAATTGAAATTTTATGGTATATTTGTGGAGGGCATTCTGCCAGTACACAAAAAATGACAAAAATAATAGTATTCTTTGATCCAATTATTGGAAATATGATCTAAAAATGTTACCATAGTGGAAATGAAATGATCTGTTCAAAAGATATATATGAAAACATTATGTGTAATTGCAAAAAACTTGAATCAACCTTAATGTATAACAGTTGGTGAATTGCTGAACAACTACGGCATACCATATATCACTCCAGCGTGATGAAATACTTTGATGCCATTTAAAATGATAAATATGAAGACTATAAAGAAACTTGGAAAGGCATATGAAGTAATGAGAAAAGAAGCAAAACCAGAACAGTTTATGTATTGACTAAAGGTCTATAGAAGGAAAAGTGCATAGGCAAATACAGACGAGGTGATGATAGACAAAAAGGAATAAAAAGAGGAGTAACAAATAAAATTTCATGGATTTATCATATGTTGAAATATATTAAAATATAGACATATGTTTAATTGCCTTTGTGGTTTAAAGTTGTGTTGAACATATTAAAATTAAAAATGAAAGTGACTATCATTTACACTCACTAATTTATGCTTTAAATATTTAATGAGTATCTATTATCTGCAGAGTATTGTGTGATAGATAAAAAACCTTACATAGGAAACAGTCTTTGAACTCATGGAGCTTACACTCAAATTGCAATATAATACACACAGAAATTCAGAATGCTCCAAATTCCTTATTGCATGCACTCAAATCAACAAATTTATTCACCAAATTTTATTGGTTATTAAGTACCTACTGTGTGCCAGTGTTAAGCATGGGGGGGGGAGCAATGGTTCCAAATCTCAAGTAGATCATATTCTAATGAAGGAGACAACATGCAAATAATTATTTATCACTAAATTATACACAGGATAAATTGGAGAAAATCTACATTTTGAGAATGACACCTAGATCATGCCCATGGGCAGCTGAGAGTATGGTGATATCTTGCACAGTGGTAAGGGAATCAGGACATGGGAAAGGATTCATAACAAGGTGCTATGAGCAATTATTAGTATTTAAACAGGGGGATCAGGGAAGACTACTTAGAGGACACATATTAGTTGGGCTTAAAAGGATAGGTAGGAATTAAATAGGCAAAGTGAGGAGTGGATGATATTGCAGAAATAGGACAGAAGAATAAAGACAAGGAAGCATGGGGCAGTGGGTACTTTCAATTAGCCAAAACAAAGTGTGTTAGAAAGCAGTGTTATATAAAATTAGAAAAGTTGCATGAAGCCAAACTATAGAAGGACTATAGTCCCAGGCAGATGAGTTTGAAATTTATTCAGCAAGCAACAGAATGTCCCCTGAAGATTGTTGTGTTGAATGATATCAGTTGATCTATGGTTAAGACAAATAATTCCTATAGTGGTGTGATAGAAGAATTTGGGTAAGGGGAAAAATGGAAATAATAGAAGCCCTTAAAATACTACTGTGATAGTCTCTGCATGTGACAGTTACAGCCTACAGTAGGATGTTGGGAGTGGGATAAACAGAATGAAATAGTTGTGAGAAACATGACAAAGATGTAGTTGATATAATTCCATAACCTCTTTGGATATAAGTGGTAAAAAGAGGAAAAAATTAAATATTAAAACTAAGGTTATATATACATGATGGTGTAGACAGCTATAGTGAAGCTAAATGAAGATCAATTTTAGGGGGAAAGATAACAAGCTCAGTTTTTAATATGTTCAGTTTCAGTGCCAGTGGAATATATAGGTAAGACTTACAGGAAGTTTTAGATAAAGGTATAGAATTCAGGGGTACAGAACCTGAAGGCTTGAGGCCACATGTGGCCTTCTAGGTCCTTGGGTGAAGCCTTCTGATTGAGTCCAAGTTTTATAGAACAACTCCTTTTACTAAGGAAATCTGTTTTGTGAAGTTTTGATTCAGTCAAAGGGCTGCACTTGAGGAGTTAGAGAGCTACATGTGGCCTCAAGGCCACGGGTTCCCCACCCCTGGAAAGAACATGGAGACTGTGGTAGTAAACATTAACACTGGCACGGGAATTGGAGGATTTTAGTTCAAATAACACCTCCAGTTGTTGTAATTGTTCAGTTATTCAGTCATGTCTGACTCTTTGTGACCCCATATGGGTTTTTCTTGGAAAAGACACTGGAGTGATTTCCCATCTCCTCTAAACCTCTCTAATGGTTATCATTTATCTGCCCTAGGGCAAGTCATAAAACTTTTCTGGCTTCAATTTTGTTTATCTGCTAAATGACAGGGTTGGGAGAGAAGGCTTCTGAGGTCACTTCCAATTCTAAATCTATGATTCTAGGAGCTCAAAGTAATGGTAATAATGGAGATATAGCTTTGATGATCATGCACATAGAGACTGAAGCTATGACCAAAAGAGATCAAGTAGAAAAGAGTAAATGACCAGTGACATATCTTTAGGGATCATTCACATTTAAATGTTAAGAAGAGATGAAACATCAGGAAATGTTACAGAAAAGGAATGATTAGAAAGATAGGAAAAAAAACAACCAAGAAAGTCTGGTATCCCTGAAACTCAAGTAAATATCCTGAAGCTCAGGGAAATATCTCTTGCATTAAACACTTAGCCACTGAGTGGCACTGCTCATCATTAACCTGATCCTGCTCACCAAAAACCTAGGTATGGGAAATCTCTCTCACCCTTGCTGGTAATGCATTCCACCCAACATACGTGTGTGAGATTAGGATTCTAGACCTTCTTAGTCTGTTGTAATTTTAGAGAGTTCGGCATTGCTGCAAAGAATATTGGGTACTTGAGACATTGCTAAATTGAAGAAGTATGAGAAATTTACTTTTATATGGGAAACTTTAAACCTAATTAACTTGGTGTAGTCATGTCTTATAATAAGTTACTTGTTCCCTCAGTGAATCAATCATATCTAACTCTGTACTATCCTCACTGGTTTTCCTACTCAATTATATACTTACTATATGATTCCAGTGTGAAAAACTATAAAAAGATCTCTTTTTAGTCAACATGATGAATAATTTGGTAATGCTAAGTGCTGCTGTGTAAATAGTCTGGTTCATCTCTTGCAGCAATAACCATCAATCAATCAATATTTATTTGGCACCCACTATGTGTCAGGCACTGTGCTAAGTGCTAAGGATACAAAAAAGAGGCAAAAGGCAGTCTCTGCTCTCAAAAAGTTCACATTCTAATGGATGAGACAACATACAAATATATGCAAAGCAATCTATATAGAGAATAAATAAGAAATAATTAACAGAGGGAAAATACTGGAATTAAGAGGAGTTGGGGAAGGCTTTCTATAGGAGATGGGATTATATTAAACAGGAACTTAAAGAAATCCAGGGAGGTCAATAAGTGGAGCAGAGGAAGAAACCCATTCTAGGCATGGAGGACAGTCAAGGAAAATACCCAGAGCCAAGAAATTGAGTGTCTGGTTCATAGAACAGCCAAGAGAAAATATTTATAAAATGCCCAAGGCATCTGAACTCTGGGGGCATGTACAAGATGGCTGAGTAGAGGAAACATTATGCTGAACTCTCCCAGCATTCCCCTCCAAGCAACTTTAAAACAATGCCTCAAATTAAATTCTGGAGAGGCAGAGCCAACAAAAGATCAAGATGAGATGTTCTTCCAGCCCAAAACAATTTAGAAGTTTGGAAGGAGAGATCTGTGACATGGAGGTGGAGTCTGGCCCAAAGCTCATGTGGAGGCAATACCAGTGGTGGGATCAGGTGGTGGCAACAAAAGCAGGAACAACCTCAGAAATTCTCAAGCCAAAGATGGTAAGGGGACCTAGCAACTGGTCAGAAAGTGATTACATGGGACCCCTGTGTCAGCACTAGACCCAGGATCAGATACTGTTTGGAGACTCCATTGCCTGTACCTACTTCTGAATCATAGTTCAAGAGCACAAAGGAGTGCTTTTGGAAAAGTGATAGCAGGGGCCTTGAGTAGCAGTAACTGATATTTTCAGTCACCAGGGATCAGGGACTCTGAGGAACAGTATTACTTCCAGGCCCAAAGAGCTTTTGGAGTAGTATCAATCGCACTCCAAAGGGAGCAAGAGGCCTCAGGAGCAGTATCACTTCTGGTTCCACAAAAAAGGAGCAGGATACCTAGGAGCAAAGACCTAGAAGAGCAGTACTGACTACAATCCCAAAGGATCAGGTCCCTTCATAGGTAAGAACCAGAGCACAAACCAAGAGAGCATTGACCACACATCTCACTAGATTATATAAACTTGGAGGCACCCAAAATTTCCAAAGCTCCAGAACTAGCTCTGAAAACTTCAGTGAAAAAAGAAAAACTTGGGATAGTGCCCCTTCCCCACACTTATACCAGGAACAAAGCCCAACTTTAATATAAAGTCCAAAGCCAAGACATAGGGTGGAAAAATGAGGCAGACAAAAAAAAGAGCCTGACCATAGAAATCTACTATGGTGACAGAGGAGAACAAAATACAAACTCAGAAGAAGACAATGAAGTCAAACTAGCTATAACAAAGCCTCAAAGAAAAAAAAAACTCTGTAAATTGGACAAAAGCCCAATAAGACTTTCTAGAAAAGAGAAAAATGATTTTCAAAATCAGATAAGAATAATAGAGTGAAAATTAGATAAAGAAATAAAAGTGAGGGGAGAAAATTGTAAGAAGAAAATAAAAAGCTAGTTAAAGGAGGTACAAAAATACTGAAGAAAATAATACCTTTTAAAAAGAAAACAGAATTTGCTAAATGGAAAAAAGATATGCAAAACATCATTGATGAAAATAACTCCTTAAAAAGCACCATTTACCAAAAAGCTACAAAAAAGAGGGAAAAGAGAAGTACAATGGCTCATTGTTTATTGGGAAAATAGATGCAAAAACTCACTGAAGAAATAATTCCTTAAAAATTAAATTTAGACAAGTGAAAGCTGAATTGTGTTCATATCATGCCTGGGTTTGTCTTGGCAGACAGACTCCCAAGTAGTTTATATTGTCCAAAGATACTTTAAATTTAATTTTTCTACCTCTTCCTACTAGGTTTTGTTGGTAGTACATAGAAATGCTGAGGATTTATGTGAATTTATTTTATGTTCTGCAACTTTGCTAAAGTTGTTAATTGTTTCAACCGGTTTTTTAGTTGATTCTCTAGAATTGTCTAAGTATAACATCATCTCATTTGCAAAGAGTAATAGTTATTTCCCTCTGAATCTAGGATTTTCATTCAGTTTTCCACTATAATTTCTTGATTATGGTTTTCAGGTAGTGTAATAATTTTTTAAATTATATTTTCTCCATATTTTCCAGGTTTTTTGTTTTTTCTTCCAATGAGATATTTCATATCTTCTCCTACTTTTTCATTGTTTTGATTTTGTTTTCTTTCTTGATTTTTCATAGAGTTGCAGGATATAAAACAAATCCACATAAATCCTCAGCATTTCTATATACTACCAACAAAACCTAGTAGGAAGAGGTAGAAAAATTAAATTTAGAGTATCTTTAGACAATATAAACTACTTGGGAGTCTGTCTGCCAAGACAAACCCAGGCATGATATGAACACAATTATAAAACACTTTTCACACAAATTCAATTCTAAATAATTAGAGAAATATTAATTACTCTTGGGTAGGCTCAACCAATATAATAAAAATGATAATTTTACCTAAATTAATTTACTTATTCAGTGCCATACAAATCAAATTACCAATGAATTATTTTATAGAGCTGGAAAAAATAAAATTCATCTGGAAGAAAAAAGGTAAAGAAAAATGTAAAAGATTACAAACTATATTACAAAGTGTTAATTATCAATACAATCTGATACTGGCTAAGAAATATAATGTTGGATTAGTGGAACAGATTAGGTACACAATATATTAGAATAAATTAACACAGTAGTATACTGTTTGATAAACCAAACCTTTCAGGGCAGAACTTACCATTTGACATAAATTGTTGGAACTATTGGAAAGGAATTTGGCAAGAACTAGATATAGACCACTACCTCACACTGTATACCAAGATAAGGTCAAAATGGGCAAGTAATTTAGACATAAAAGATAATATAAGTTAGAGGAGCATGAAAAAATGCACCTGACAGATCTATGGTTAAGGGAAAACTTATCACCAAACAAGCGACAGAGAGGACCACAGAAAGTAAAATGGATGACTTTGATTGCATGAAATTTAAAAAAAAAAGTTTTTGCACAAACAAAACTAATGCAGCCAAAATTAGCAAAAAAAAATAGGTAACTGAAAGAAATTTTTTACAGTGTTTCTCTGATAAATGCCTCATTTCTCAAATATAAAGGGAAGTTATCCGAATTTATAAAAATAAAAGTCATTCCCCCATTGATAAATAGTCAAAGAATGTGAACAAGCAGTTTTCAGAAAAAGAACCTAAGCTATCAATAGTCACTTTAAAAAAAAAAAAAAGCTCTAAATCACTATGGATTAGAAAAATGCAAGTGAAAAGTAACTCTGATATACTACCTCATACTTATCAAATTATCTAAAATGGCCAAAAAGCAATATGACAAATGTTTGAGGAGATGTGAAAAAATGAGACATTATTGCACACTCTGTGGAATTGTGAGCTAGTCTAACCTTCTGAGAGAACAATTTGGAACTCTGCCCAAAGGACTATAAAACTTCAACCCATCAATACCACTACTAGGTGGGTATCCCAAAGAGATTGAAGAAAAGGGAAATGTACAAATATGTACAAAAATATTTATAGCATCTCTTTTTGTGGTGGCAAAGAATTGGAAACTAAGGGAATGCCCATCAACTGGGGAATGACTCAACAAGTTGCAGTACATTATTGTGATGAAATACTATTGTACTATAAGAAATGATGGGCAGAATGATTTAAGAAGATCTGAGAAGACTTATATGAACTCATGCACAGTGAAGTGAGCAGAACAAGGAAAATGTACCTGACAGATCTATGGTTAAGGGAAAAATATTGCTTTTTTAAAAAAATGATCACATGTGAAAGACTTAGCTACTCTGATAAAGACAATCATCCATGGCAATTTCCAAGGATCCATGATGAAAATTGCTATATACCTCTAGAGAGAGAATTGATAAACTCTGAGTACAGAATGAAGCATACTTTTTTTTACTTTATTTTTCTTGGGTTGCATGTGTGTATGTTTAATAGTTATTTAATATTTTTCATTTTTAAAAAAATTTTGAGTAACAAAATCTCTTCCTCCCTCTTCTTCCTCCCCCCTCATTGAGAAAGAAGGAAACTTGATATATGTTACATATGTGCAGTCATGCAAAATATATTTCTGTATTAGTCATAGTGTGAAAGAAAGCACAAACAAAAAAAGGAAAAAAAAAGTATGCTTCAATCTGTATTCAGACTCCACCAGTTTTCTCTGGAGATGGATGCATTGTACGTGAGAGTGTGTGTGTATGTGTGTGTGTGTGTGTGTGTGTGTGTGTGTGTGTGTATTGTTTCTTTGGCAACATGGTTAATATATAAATATATTTTGCATAACTTCACACGTATAATTGATATCATGCTTCTTGATGGAAGGGAGAAAGAGAATTTTGGAACTCAAATTTTTTTAAAATGAATGTGTAAAATTTACATGTAATTGGGAAATACTAACAAAATGTATAAAAATATATTTAAAAAATAAAAAGGACCATGCCTGCCACATACTAGGTGCTATATAAATACTAATCACCTTGCATGCACTTTTCCCTTCCACTGTCACAGGCAATGATCTTTAATCCTCTCTCGGACTACCTACAGATTCAACCACTCATATAGGTTGGCTCCAATAAATATTGTTCCAATAACTTGTTTACTCTCAGTCAATGAGTCATCAAGAAATTATTCACCAACTACTATGTGCCAGGCACTGTGATAATTAGTGGAGTAGTGGCATGGAGTCAAGGGCAGGCCTTGTGTGGAGAGAGACTCTGCACTGATCATGGTGCCATCTCCATTTCTCTGTGTCCTTTAATTTAACTCCTGTATCTATTCTTGTCTTCAAGTTCTGCATGGCCAAGAACTACATCCCCTAATCATATTTCTCTATCTATGTGGCTTTGCCGATTTTTGCATAAAACTCTAATTAGAACTATCCCTCGCCCCTATTACAAATGTGAGCTCTTTAAGACAGGGATTCTTTATTTTTTCTTTATATCCTCAATGTCTTACACATAGTAAAAAAAAATCTATACATGTACATTTGAATTCAAATAAATATATCATATTATAAACTTAATATCCTTTAACAAAATCAAAGAATCAAATGAACTCACAAAGCAGGAGGCAAAAAGTTGCCCCCAAATCCTTAGCCTTTGACTAAGTGGAAGCAAATGAATTAACAAATTAAAACTAAAAAAGAATATGCTTTTTTATGCATTCCCTTCTAGAATTACTTGAAGTTCTGCCACCTTTGACCCTATTTCACTTCTTTCCTTTATTTTATTTTTTAGAAAACCACTACAGCCATAGTAAGTATATAGTGCTGGCTCTATTGATTTTGTTCTGCTTCACCTTGCAAAGATCTTTCCAGATTTTCTCGAATGCTTCATATTTATCATTTTTGACAGCCCCTTCATATTTCATTACATTAATATGCCATAATTTATTCAGCCATTTTCCAATTGTTGGATATAGAAGTTGTTTCCTTTTTTGCTATTAGAAATAGAATGGTTATGAATATTTCTGTACAGATACATCATTTTCACCTTTTTCTGATGTTTTTGATTGAAGGTCCTGGTAATGGAATAGCTAAATCAAAATACATAATCATTCCTGTGATTCACTGCACAATGATGTCAAAAATGTTTGGACCAGGCTATAGTCCCATCCACCACGTATCAGAACACTTGTTTTCCCCAAAGCCCATCCACATTGATCTTATCTTTTAAAAAATAATTCTAATGGTAACTGAATGTGACTCTGATTATTGAAGAATCGGAGTATTTTACATGTACTTAATAGCCTTTATACATCAAGTTCATTATAGATTCTGAATATCAGATATTTATCAGCTTAATGGGAAAATCCCCCATTACACTGTCTTTTAATTTTAGAGATATCAAGCTTTTGTGTATCTTTGCATAATCAAAAGCATGGACTTTATTTTTAATAATTTCTTTTAATTTTTCTACTTTATTTCCCATCAAGGCATTGAGGTTATCCTGGATTCTTGAAGATTATGTCAGCAGGCCAAAATCTCCGACAGGTGCTGTCATCCTAGGAACATTAACCACAATTCTGGCAATAGACTACTACACTTTCTCAGGACTAACCTAGTTAATTATGTAGAATCTTTCATTAATAGGCAAACTGTTTGATGATAAACTCTTTAATGTTGATAGACAATGAAATCAAGTATACTAAATGATCTTTGGTCCTGCATGATCTCTTTTGACTTCTACAATGATAATGACAGAGTAATTGAAAGGAGATCAGGAAAATGCTAAAAATTACACAATTATATAAATTTATGTGAAATTATTTTCCATTTACCTAGTGGACATTCTACTATAAGAACTAAATCACACCATTCTTGATATCTTCACATAATAAAACCAATAGAAAAAATAAAGTAGCAGCAAAGAGATCATAATTAAAGTAAATAAAAGTTAGCAGAATTATTTGTATTATAGCCAAAGGCAACAACAACAACAAACCATCATTTCACAGGACACTTAGTAATCTCAAATTGCAGTGTTCATGATAAATATGTGAAAAGGTCACTATGCAAATAATTACAGCTAATGTGCCAACATCTGGTGCTGACTATGAGAAATCAGAGAAATTCTATCAAGAGCTTCATATACTTCTTCAATTTAAATCAATATATACTTTAATACTCAGTTAATGTAATGGTGGCCATAGGCAAAAATGGCCTGTGTTTATGTACACAGCCATTAGAGCAAGAACTCACTAATAGACAAAAATTGTTGGGAAAGCTGGAAAGCAATCTGGCAAAAATTATGCATAGAACAACATATCATATCTTATACCAAAAAAAGTTCCAAATGTGTCCTTGAGTTAAATGCAAAAGAGTTTCTCATAAACAAATTAGAAAAGCAAGTAGGAGGAAATTATACATTAAAATTGTGGATAGGGGAAGAATTCATGACCAATGAAGAGGACCATAGAAGGTAAAATGGATAGTTTCAATTACATAAAACTAAAAGTTTTTGCACAAACAAAACTAATGCAGCTAAAATTAGAAGAGAAGCAGGTAAATGAGAAAAATCTTTGTAGCAATTTTCTCTGATAAAAGTTTCATTCTAGTGTGTGTGTGGGAGGGAGTAGATTTAAATTTATAAGAATAAGAGTCATTTCCTAAATGATAAATGGGCAACGGATATGAACAGGAGGTTTTCAGAGGAAGAAATCTGAGCTATCAATAGCCACAGAAAAAAATTCTCTAAATATAATACTTAAATAAATGCAAAATAAAATAACTCTGAAGTTTACCTCATCTCTATAAAATTGGCAAAGTTGGCAGAAAACGGAAGATGACAAATGCTGGAGGGCTATGGGTGAATGACTACATTAATACAGTATTGGTGGAAATGTGAACTAGTCCAGCCATTCTAGAAAACAATTTGGAATTATGCCCTACAACCTTTTAAATTGTGTATTCCCTTTGAACCAATTATACCACCATTGGGTTCATGCTTCAAAGATATCAAATAAAGAAAAAAAGGATACATATATACAAAATATTATAGTTACTCTTTTTGTGGTGACATAGAATTAGTAAGTCAGAGAATGAATAGCTTCCAACCTATATGTTTATTTCAAATTATATTTTTTTTCTTGAGAATAATCTACACAGCCATTGAGGCTGATGAAAGTATAAGGGAAGAAGAAGGCTTTTACAAGTGATAGCCTATAGCAGATTATATTTTATGAACACATTTGACTAAAAAATGTAGAGAATACAACATCTAATTAGGTTTATTGTCTACTGATTTTTTTCTTCTTTTAAAGCCTTTAATTCAGTAAAGCAAAGTACAACTTTAAACATTCTTCTCCATCAAAGCATTATACATTCATATGTCAAAATGATATTCAATTCTTTGAAAAATTTAGCAATAGATACTAATAGATATAATCCCCTATTTGAGTGTGAGCTCCTTCAAAGACAGTCCTTCAGACTATAAGTACCTATTTAATGTGTTATTCATTAATTCATTTAGTGATCCTCTTACTAATATTAATAAATGCACAAAATAGAGTTATATGCTTGCTAAAGGATATCCAGTGAAGAGTCCAAAGCATAGAAGTAAACCCTATGAAAAATGACATGCTTCAGATGTTCCTATTTGCCGATTATATTATTCTGATTATATCAAAGTCCTAAAAAATTACAGAGCCTCCTAAATGACATGCATAATAACTCAAAAGAGTCCAACTAAACTACCTGTATAGGAAAAATGAAGTGTATGAAGAATGTCTATTAGCCAGACTGCTAGATAGAAGACCAATGGCATCAACCCATCAATAATAATAGCTCACAATTGTCAAAGCACTCTTAAATACATTATCCCATTTGATTCTCACAACAACCTGTGTCATTATTATCTTCATTTTTTAGATGAAGAAGCTAAATCTACAGAGGTTTATTGATTTCCCCAGGGTCATAGTGCTAGTAGATATCTGAGGCCACTTTTGGAATCAGCTGTTTTTTACTCTATGTAGTACACCCTATAGCTGCAATGCATATCTTGTACTAAAGGTACAAATACACAATGAGCAGTACACAAAATTGAATAGAAGTAAAGAAAGCAAGAATGCCTTGGGAAAAATTTGCCATTCTTCAACCATTCCAGCCATCTCCCAGAAATTAATGCCCATCTTTTTAACAGCAGTATTCTTCCAGTAATATTTGAGGTTACAAGTCATATTATACTATATTACCCAAAGAACTAAAGGTGAAGGTCATTCAAAGGGCAATGAAAAGGTACAAGGAAGGCAGGTGTAGGCAATGCTTTACAATGAAGAAATATTCAGGAAAAGCAGTGGAAAGAATGTCCCAGCAGATATGAATGACTAAAATGGCTGTCATTTATACCCGGAATATTCTTCCTCCTCATCTCTGCTGTCTGGTTTCTCTAGCTTCCATCAAGACACAGCTAAAATCCCACCTTGTAAGAAGCCATTCTCAATGCCTCCCTCCTTGATTCTGATGTCTTTCTTTTTATTATTTCCAGTATCTCCTGTATATAGCTTATTTGTACATGTAATTTATGTTTTTTCCCTTGTTAGATTGTCAGCCCCTGGAAAGCAGAGATTGTCTTTACCTCCTAGTTCTTAGTTCAGTATTTGGTAGTATAGTAAGTGCTTGGTCAAAAAAAAGTTTATTGACTGATTTACAGACATAGATGGCTTAGCAAAATTTAAAACATTTACAAAATAGCTATTATTCTTTATTTTCTCTTTTTGAGATTTATGTGAAATCATCACAGATACTAAACCACTTTTTAATTTCATTTATAAATATTAAATGGTCAAGATGAATATGACTTGTACTACCATTTTCTATTTGCAAGTATTATGATCATTTAAAAATGAGAATGCAAGTTCCCTTTCCATGTTATTTAATTATTAAACTAAAAAGAAACACTCTAAAAAAATTCCGCATCTTAGAGTAATTATTCTATAGATAGTTTCAATTTGAACTTCCCCTTTACAAAAAATAAAAATCTTGTTTTTGGATATCCCTGACCTTCTTTCTCACTTTTCCCTATTGATTTCCCCTATTTCTCAGAAACACCTTTGTAAATCCACTAAGGAATTTAGTCAAAACAAAAATCTGAGGGTTTTTATGATTTATTAGTAACTGTTTTATATTGTTTATTTTAAACATCTATTTTGGCTAAGAGACTTGTTTGTTGTTTGAACAATTACTTAAATAGGATATATCTCCCTTTAAAATTTAAAAATTGTTTCTCAAACATTAGTCTCTTTACAGAATAGCATGCTGAACTTTTTTTTATTCTGGGCAGACAATTCTGTTTTCAAATACAAATGCTTCTTAACTTTGTACTTTAAAATTTCGAGTATTTCAGTCATCCCTTGTCTTCCTTGGAAAGTTCCCCTACTGTGTACCTTTGGTCCTCAGCAAGTGATTTACCCATTAATTATGACTTATTCATTACTTCAGGTAGCTTTTGGTATTGTTTCTTCATAATTGTACTGTTGAGATTTCACTATGATGTATCTAGGCATGTTGAGTTGTGGGGTTGTTCCTCATTAGGATCTTGTGAATTCTTTCTTTTTATGATGTGTGATATTCTTTCCAATTGTTTCGCAGTTCTAGGGAATTTATTCTAATGATTCTAATTAATATAGAATCCATATTGTTTTCCTCTAAGTTCTCTGGTATGCCAGCAATTCTGACAATACCATATCATAATCATTTCACCTGTTCTGTTAACTGAGTCCATGTGCTTTCCAATAGTTTAGATAATTCAATGATTTTTTGGCCCTGCACTTCACACAGTTATTCATTATGTACAATTTCATTGTCTACTACAGTAAATCTGGTGTCTGTTGACTCTATATTGTTGTCTTTCAGTTGTTCTATTCTATATTCCATAAAAATAATTGTCTCAATTATTTCCACTTATTCTTTTTTAATGATTTGGAAAAAACATTAAATTATTACCTTGCAAATTTTGTAAACTTTCTTAAAACTTTGCTCTTGTTGGTTCTCAAGATTTTCTTTGCATTTCCAATCCTTGCTTAATTTATTTGAATTCATCTATTTGTAGAAATCTCTTGAGATACCTTAAATAATCTCAGTTCCCATCTCAATTGCATCTGGTATTTTAACTGATTTAATTATTCTACAATCTTAATTATGTCAGCACTCTTTTTTGTTTTTTTTTATTTTAGCTGTTTTTTTTTATTTTAGTGGGTTTTTTAGACATATGTCTTTTTTGGCATTTATATTATTTTTTGGTGTTGTTGTAAGACACATAAGAAGCCTAGTACCCTGCAACATGCTTTCATCAACATCTTGGATCAACACTTTAAGGAATAATGGAGAAGCAGAGTGTGAAATACAAGTCTGGGGTATAGCAATCAACTGATTGCCCATATATCACTGATCTTAGATGTACATGTGCAGTTAAATTATCAGCAGGTAGAACAAAAGACAAAATAAACACCAAATTAGTGGAAAGACTAAACATGAAAAGAGTGTGCATAGAGGTTTCAACCTAAGATACCTTAAAAATCTTTGGCTCTGAAAAAAATAGGAAATGGATAAGAGCAAAGATATATCCTGTTAAAGGAATTCTTCAAAAACCAAACAATATCCCTAACTCAAAAGGGGGTTCATTTATAAAAAAATGAAGATAAAACAAATTTTAACAAATACAAAACATTTGAAATAATGATGCTAAAAGAGCCCAAAAACTTCGTTAGATAACATATATTTTATTTCCTAGCCAAGTTGATAGATAGACTTGGCAGGTGAAGGCAATCCTGCTTTAATGTGTAAACTTTTGGAAAAGACAAAAAAGGACAATATCAGAAGATTACAAAGAATATACCTTCACAAAATTGGCAAAAGCAGTTAAGGAAATAATGAACCTGCAGTAATTTTAATTGGAGAGTCAGATAAGTCAGATTATCCTAAGATCATTTATAAATAAAGCTGGGAAGACAATAGACACAAAGTAGAGCAGATCTGCTGACATTTTTTATAATTACCTATTCTCATGAGTGATGATAATAGATCCAACACATTTGGACTCCACCATCTTACTTTCTAGCTCAAGTGTCATATTGGGAAGTGGTAAGAACACTTAAGAATGTGAAATCAGAAAGAGCAGTTAGATCTGAACTAACACATCCAGGAGAAATACTTGCTTTAAATAATGCTATTTTAAAGTCACCCAGGAATGAATTCTCAAACTATCTTAAAGAGGAAAAGATTCCAAAGAAAGAAATATCATTTACAATGCTTATATCCCAAGAATGTAAACAAAAATGTTTTTGTGCAAGGTGAAGAATGAGGCATATAATTTTGGACATGGCCATTGTGGAAATTTATTTTGCTTGACTGTGAATATTTGTTACACAGGCTTTGGGTTTGGGTTTGTTTCATTAAAGCAACCATAATTTTATAAAAATAATTAAAGATAAGTATTTATTCTCCTGGCCAAGCAGGGAGGCATGGCACCCAAGGATAACACTAGTTTAAAATATACATATAAACTTTTTATATTTATAATTTTATTTAACACAGTGATATATCTATTATTACCTTTGCAAGTTACCTAAATTAACCATAAAATATGAATCAGAGCTTTGCTATCTTTATAATAACTTTACTGCTTACTTGAGCATATGATTTCAGATACCACAACCTCACCAGGCCTCTGTTCCTTATTTGTTAAATATAAATAATTCTTGTCCAAATGTTCTCACAGGATTGCTATGAAGACCAAATGAGACAGTGGCTTTGAAAGCACTGTGTCCACTATAAAACACTAGGTAATAAAAATGAAAATCATTGTGCAAAAGGTTTCTTCCTATCAAGAAGGGTCCTGGCACATTTGATTGAGCATCTCATTTGTACATCTCCTTTACCCCACCCATGTAACATTTTGACATCCTGCTTGATGTCAACCCACACATGGTCACAACAATCCCTCCACACCATAAGGCTCTGAGAAGGAAGGTTGTTATTGATGGGTCAGTGAAAATAACTAGAACCCACATTCAAGCACAAAAAGATAACAGTACTTGTTAGTGAATCAATAAATACATATTAAGTGGTGATCATGTGCCACGCACTGCGTTAAGTACTAGGGATAGAAAAAGGGGGCAAAAACAGTCCTTGCTTTCAAGAAGCTCACAATAAAGACTTTCCCAGAGAAAAGGACGCTCTTTTGGCCTTGTCACATTATCCACACCACTCAATCCAATTCCATTTGAAAAACATTTATCAAACTCTCCCCATCTTTGCAAAGCACTCTATTACAGGCTGAAGATACAAAGACAAAAACAAAACAGCCCCGAACTTCAAGGAGTTTACATTTTGTAAGAGGAATGTACACACACATATAGATTGGTAAATCCAAATTACATACTAAGTTATTTCAGGAAGGGAGTGTGGGTAGAGCACTAATAACTGGAGACATCAGAAAAATGCTTCATGTAGGAGGCAGTATCTAGGCTGGGCCTTGAGGAAAATCCAAGAGATGAAGAGGGAGGGCAATGTAGACATGAGGGAAAGCCTGAACAAAGACAAAGAAGGAGGAGATGGAATGGAAGGTATATACAATGGCAAGTAATCTGGAATGAAGACCACATCAATGCTATTCTCAAATTCTAATGGACAGTGCCTAATATTCACCTGGGGTCAGAGATATTCTTCAGCTTCCTCTGGTTAAATTCCCACCTCCCCATTGTTCTTTGCCACTGTTCTTATCACCAGTGCACCCACTGTGTTGTTCTGAAAATGATGCTTTCTCTTAGAAGGAGGAGAGTGCTCTCAGAGCTCTTATATCTGTATTAGGGATTTCTCTCCCCAATATGTCATAAACTCCTAGGCATAGTTCTGACACATTCATAAGAAACTCACTCTTGGTTTCTACCATGTGTCACATGCCTCCACCAAGCTCCTATGTGACAGAGAAAACCTAGCCTTTGGGAGCTCTTGGTTCTCTCCCAGTAGGTTCTTGAACCCACTGTCTCTACCTACTTATTTCTGGCTCTTTCCTATTTTCCCCTTTTTCATGGCTTCCTCCTATCTTTCCCTTGGATATTTACTATACCAAGGAAGAAATGATCATGGACAACTTCAATTGGATTCAATTCAACAAACATCATTAAGTGTTTCTTATGCAGTAGACCCTGAGAACACAAAGCCAAGCATGGAACAGTCCCTGTCCAGGAGATTTTCTGTTCTACTTGTAGGAAGGGAGGTACGAGGAAGAGACAACATGAACAGAGATAAATAAATAGGAAATATTTACAAAACAAATGCAAAGTAATTTCAAAAACAAAAACTGGCAACTAAGAGCAACAAGGAAAGGGCATTCCAAGCATAGGGGAAAGCCTGGACAAAAGCACAGAGGTGGGAGATGGAATGCTTATGAATGCAAGTTACACAGCTTGACTGAAATGTAGAGGGAATGAGGAAGAATAATGTGTAATTGATTTGAAAAGATAGGTAGGGGCCACACTGTGAAGGCCTAGAAATACCAAATGGATGAGTATGTATTTTATCCTAGAAGTAATAGGAAGCCACCAAACCTTATCAAGGAAGAGAATGACATGTCTCAACCATGGTCAACTTACCACAACCCTTTGATATATGGAGTAGTGAAAATGGACAAGGAAAGTCAAGCACCATCACCATTCTGGTATCCACTTATATGTGTTACTGCCATCTATACTGATAAGTGGTTGTATGTATCCAGTATTGTGCATTGGAGGTGACCAATAAATGATTTTGCACTGAACTTTCAAAAACTTTTTGCAGTATAAAATTATATATATATAATTTCTCCCAATTACATGTTAAAATAATTTTTAACATTTGTTTTTTCTCAAGGTTTGAGTTCCAAATTCTGTTCCTTTCTCTCTCCCTCCCCTCACCAATCAGTTATAGATTATATATGTAAAATCATGTAAAACATCACCATATTAGTCATTTTGTATAAGAAGACTCAAAAGAAAAAGAATGAAAATAAAAAATAGTATGCTTCAGTTGTATTCAAATAATATCAGTTCTTTCCCTGGAGGCAGATAATATGCTTCATCATTAGCTCTTTGGGAATGTCTTGTATCATTGTATTGCTGAGAATAGGTAAGTCATTCACAATTCTTCATTGTACAATATTGCTGTTACTGTGTACAGCATTCTCCTGATTCTGCTCACTTCACTCAAAATATTTTTGAGATAGTAAAAGACTTCACTGGTTCCTAAGGTTTAGTATTCAAACACCCAAAATCTTAACTAAATTCCAATTTTCATTCACTTAGAAAAATACAGAAAAACTGGGATGATCTGTCCATAATGGTGCTGAGTCGAGTCAATAAGTGTTTATTAAGTGCCTACTATATACCAGGCAGTCCCTTAAACAGTGAGATACAAAGAACAGAAAAAAGTCTTGCCCTCAAGAAGCTCATAATCTAATGGGAAAGACAACATGCAAACAACAATGTACAAAAAAGAACATAGATATATACATATGTATGTGCATATACATGTGTGCGTATATATGTATGGAAAAATTCCTAAACTATTGTAAGTGCAGTGTTAAACTTGGATGGGTGTTCAACGCATAATTTTTGAATTTGAATTTTGTGTACCTGTTTTTTCATAAAGCAGAGCATACCTATAATGTTCCTCTAGTGAAATTTGCATAGTCCCTTTACAGAGCATGATGATCAGCTGTTTTCCCTTTCTTTGAGATGAAGCAAGAGGAAGTATGTAAATTCAGATTAAAGCAGTCAGTTTACATATAGGAAATATTGACCCCGAAACAGGTTAACTATCATGATTTTCTATTTAATATCTCCAGGCTAAACACAACTAATCCTCATATGACTTTAATTCCAGATCCTTCATCATGTTGGTTGCCTTTCCTCTGGATTCATTGAAATGTATATGTCTGCTAAATATGTGGCACCCAAAAGTCAAGTCCACAAACATTTATTAAGTGACTGCCATTTGCCAAGTACAGTACTTAGTATTAGAGATACAAATAAAGGCAAACACAGCATCTGCCTTCAAAGAGCTCACAGTCCAGTGGGGGAGACAATATACAAAGAACCACGTACAAACAAGATATATTCAGGATAGATGGAAGATAGTCTCAAAGGGAAGGTACTAATGTTATGAAGGACTAGGACAAGTTTTTTTTTCAAAAGTTGGGACTATAATGGTGACTTGAATGAAAGCCAGGGACTTCAGGAGGAAGAAATAAAGAAGAGAAATGTTCAAGACATTAGGGAGAACCAGTCAAAATGTTCTGAGTTAGAAGCTGGAGTGTTCTGTGCAAGGATTAGAAAGGAAGCTATAAAGCCTGGCATGTTGTGACTATTAGAAACACCATTTTGTACCTCAAAAAATTCAAGAATGAAGTGACTCCTTTACAGAATTCCACCTCACTGGCCCATGTCCTCCTCACTACCACCACCTCTGATAACTCCCTCAGCTTATCCAGGGTTTGGTATGATTAGTAATTAACCTTACCTGGCCTTGGACACTCCTGCAGTCAATCTATGCCATTGAATTTAATCCTTCCTTGGGAAAAGTCTATTCCCTTAGGGGTCCTATTTCATTTCAACAAAACAAGAGAGAAAACTAGAGGCATAGCAATACCACGATTAGGTCTATTTTAAAAGATGATTAGAGAAAAAGAAAAAGAACCTATATGTTTTAAATATTGCTCTCTTTGTGGTGGCAAAGAACTAGAAATGCAGGGACGCCCCTCAGTTGGGGAACGGCTGAACAAGTTGTGGTATGTGGTTGTGATGGAATACTACTGTGCTATAAGAAATGATGAGCTTGATAATTTTTTAAAAACATGGATAGACTTGCAGGAAATAATGAAGAGTGAAATGCGCAGAATTAAGAGAACATTGTATACAGCAACAGCAATATTGTTTTAAGAACAACTTTGAGCAACTAAGTCATTTGGACTATTATAAATACTAAAATTAACTACAAAGGACCTATGAATGAAGGCATTATCTGCATTCAGAGGAAGAACTGATAAATAGAAATATATATGGAATGATTGTGTGTGTGTGTGTGTGTGTCTGTGTGTGTGTGTGTGATGATAATCATCTCTAGGGTGGGGGTGAGAAGGGAAGAAAAAAGAAAAAAATAGAGGGGCAGATAGCCAAAAATACAAGTCTACAAATAGACAACAAGTTAAATGTGGTCATGCTCCCAACAAGGATTTGTTTTTTAAAAAAGGAAGAAAAATGGTTTGATAATGTTTCCCTTCCCTTCCTATTCCCTTGCTTTCTTTTTCCCTCACCTCCCGCATCCTGCACATTCCCTTCTCTACCTATTAGCTGCTCATTATAATCTTCAGCTGATACTTCATACCTTTCATTAGGAACGGTCACATTAAGATACTTTAATAGCAGCTTTTATGAAACAGTTTCCAGACTTATTCTAAGTGGCGAGTAAAGGGTTTTCTAATATAGCAGTTAGAAACCTTTTTGCCAATATTATCTAATCTACTGCCAGACTCTAGAGAGGCAGGTAGGCTCCTGAGACGAAGGCCAAAGATCACCCTTACATAGACAAGGTTTCAGGCATAATGAGTGCCTTGATGGAGGTCAAATGTGGTTAAGCAGAAATAGCTCTAGGTCCCCCAATGCTCAGCCTGAATATCTTTCATCTCTCAGGGGCTTGATTTTCTAGTAACTTCCTTTTGGGATTTTAAACCTAGAATGCAAAACTGAGTGACACAGACTCCAAAAAAATGGAATTCGGAGACACTCTAGTTAGGCATTAAAAATGAATTGGATTCCTGCTTAAGTCACATGTTATCTAGTAAAAGGGATTTCTCTTCAATGCAGACCAAGCCTTGTTCCTTAACCTGCTTAGTCATAGATGTTTACTAGTCCATAGGTTGTTGGCTGACTTGAGACATACTAGGTTCCGCTTTACTGCATGTCATCCAGTGGAACCCATAAAGGCATTATGGTGTAATGGATAAGGGGCTAAAATTGTTGTCATGAAGACCTGGGTTCGATTCCTTCCTCACACATTATGTGACATTGGACAAGTTACTTAACCTCTCTTTTCCTCAGCTTCCTTATCTGTAAAATGAGGGAGCAGATTCAGTTACCTCTACAATCCCTTCAAGCCGTAAATCTATAATCCTATGGACCGATGTTGTCCATATATTTGCTGAAGTACAAGTTAAACTTCAGATGACCTCAACAATCCTTTCCAAATCTAAGATCCCACTTCTCTGTTAGGCTCATGGCAGGGGCAGCAGAGAGACAAGATCAATCGAATCTGGTATTCATAAAACCCACACCCCACCTCTTATTAAAAGTGATCATTCACACAATTGAAGCGTAGCCTCCAATTGCAGTTTTGATTGACTCTAGAGCATCTCTACTTGTACAAATTGAGAGTTTACTCAGGACCCCGCCCCAAACCTCACATAACCAAGTGTTCTCCTTATTCTTCATGGTTTTTTTGAGTCATCCCAAAGCACCAGATCTTTAAGAAATCAGAAGACATGGCCTATTAAGATGGGCCAGGACAAATGTGTCACAGGAAAGGGCCTAGCTCTAACATACTCTGTGAGGAATATTCTAGTCACAGCCAACTTACAGACAGTTCTCCTGAATCGATAATCATTTTATGAGACTGTGAAATTATGAAATGCTGGCAAACATGCCTGATTCTTTGTTTATTTGCCAGGAAAGCCCATGAATGGCAGCATCAAACAGGCAGGAATCACTTTAATAACCACAGAGGGTGCAGAGACAGGTGGCAACAGAGGTTCAGAGGGAGGCAACTTGGAAACAGAGAATGGCATGGTGAAGGAAAGGAGGCAGCATGGGAAAGAGGATGGGGAGGGGGAGCTGCAGATAATATCACTCATGTAAGCATGGATTAGAGATGGGAGCACTAGGTAGCATGGACCTGATGTAGAAGGAAGAGGACCTGGGGGAAAAGTGTTTGATGTCTCATTTTTGTAAGGTTTTGGGGAAAAACAGATCAACTCCTATCTGTGCCACCTTGGGATTAGTTCATTAACGTATCCAAATTATCTTAAAGTTATTGGTAAAACTTCAAAGTCATCATCTCAAAGTTATCCACATGTTTTTGATATTCTGCTGGTCTGAAACTGTGGAAATCTGGAATTTGTCTGGAATTTACATATCATGAGACCAGAACCCTCTCAGAAGTGTCTAGATGGCTTCCCCTGGTTCAGCACACATTACCAGGATGTGAATTTTGGTTCATATATGATACAATTTGTAAATTGTGCTCCTTCAGTCTTTGGGATTGATTGTATGTGGCTTCCAGGTTCCTCTTTGCAATTTTATTTTCTGCTACTACCCCTTTATAGTAGCTACTTATAAACTTACTATACTGACTAGAAGAGGGAAGTGGCCAGGGAGACCAGAAAAAAATTAAATTTTTAACCCATCTCCGAACCATACATATTACCTACATATATATATATATATATATATATATATACACACACATACATATATTGTAAAAATACAAAAAAAATTAAAGGAAGAGATAAAGATAAAAAAAATTTAAGTAAGTTTTATTTTGTTAACAGTATAAAAACATTTTTGTTCTCATTAAAATGGTATAATTAAAACATTTTAGTCAGAATAATATGATTGAGTGTGCTTCTTTTTAAAAAGAAACAATCTTAGTTTTTCACTTTGTAATACTGCTGTTTAGATGTTCTAAGTTCAATTTATTTTTATATTAAGTTTTAATAGCTACCATGGCTGAGAAAGATATTTCACAAAAATATGTCATTCCAAATGAAAGAAGGGCATCACTGGCTACATTTGCTAAATCATAATATTGATTTTTCAATCCTATCCAATAATTAAGCAAAGGGTTTTGCTGAAATTTGGCTAGTAAATTTCCATCTGCCATCATGTCAACCAGTTGTTCTTACAAAATTTTTGGAAACAGTTGAATTTTTATATTTATTATGAATTGTTTTGAAAACTTTTAGTAGTTTTAGTACTCTTTGTTTAAGGAATTTTTAAGCAGCTTAGAAAATTCAGTTTCTAAAGTGTACAAATATGAAAGCTCCAATGGGTGACATACACAGCATTTTTGGCAACAAAAGCTTAGTTTTACAATGTCTTACAAATTATAATGTCTGTGTACTAGCATTAGATAATATCTCATGGCACAATATCCACTCAGGGCAAGGTTCATTGTTAATGATAGTGGATATAAACCCATGTTTCAAATAATGTTCAGGAAAATGTTGAATTTGTTGGGCCAATTTCTTGTCAGATCTGATTAAATCATCATTGTTTTTATCTGGTAATGCAGCTGACAAAGAGCTTGTACAAGAAATAGAATGGGGGTCTGCCATTTTCTTATTGTTCACATAAATTCCTATTTCTTGTAATTTCTTCAACTCTAGGTTTCTTTGTTGGAATCTTTTCAAGCACTATTTTGAAGGTTACTTTAGTTAAATCTGGATAACATAATCTATAAATCCACAAAATGGAACATAGTACAACATGTTATTCTGGAAGTGAAAGAAAGAAAAAGCAGTGTATTTGGAACTAAAAGATACAAGCTCGCTCATAAACCTCCAAGATTCATCCATGAAGATCCCCCAGTAAAGATTTTAAAGTGCACCAAAAGTGACCATTCAAAAAGGACCATACAAAAAGATGGTCAGAACCCTGTGGAAATGTGTAATGGAGACAAGCTAAGGTAGGTGGAAGAAGTGCAAAAACAGCTCACTCTTATGGCAATAAATAGGACTGCAGCAGCATCCAGTATAGGAGTGACTACAGGGCCTTTTCTAAGGCAAGAGACAGAAACAAAGTGCAACTAAATGGCTTCATTCAAGGCAGGACATAGCACTAGAGCAATGGTGCCAAAAGTGGGATGATCCAAGGGCCTCATATAAGGGAGGAGACAGGAGCAGGGTAGAATCTAGCCTGGGACATAATCCACAGGAGGAGACAGAACTACACTAGTGTCCAGGCAGCCCATATATGACCCAGAATCTAGGTAGCCTTGATCAGAACCACAGCAAAAGACAAGGACAGAAAATAACTGCAAAAAAAAAGGGAGATTGAACTTAAACTCAACAGGGAAATGAGAGAAGACATGTAAATGGAAGTCTAAGAGGAGGGCAGGATAGGTGAGGAAGTAATCATAAGCAAAACAAACTCCAATGTCAGAGGAGAGAAATTAGTAAAGGCAAGAAAGACTAAAACCAGTGATTTGGGGAGAGAGCACAGGGAAGAGAAAAGGGGGCATTTACAGATCATAAGTTTTAGACAAATTCTTCAAATATTAGGCAAACTATCTTCTTCTTTGTAAAGAGGCTATCAAGGAAAAAGAGATGAAAAACTATAAAAAGATAGGCAAGGGATGAACCCACCAATATAGAGTAGGAAAACAAATTATAAAACAGAATTCAACAAGAAGTTGTTTACACACTTGAAAAATAGGAATTCACAAAGTTTTAAAATGAGGGGCCAACGCAGATTCTGTCATGCTTCAGGTTGACTCAAAAAAAGGAGGGGTTGCAATTGATTTTAGAAATGAAAAGAAAAAGAGCAATAAAGTATGCATAAAGGTACAATAAAAATAAAACAATATTAATACTTAATGTATGCACTGAAAAGTGTAGCATCTAAGTACCTATAGGAAAATTTAACAGAAGGTCAGAGAGAAATAGACAAAGAACTGATAATAGTAGGGAACCTCGATGTAGCTCACATTCTAATGTGAAATATAATTATATCTAATTAAACAAACAAGAAAGAAGTTAAAAACCAGGATAAAATTTTATAAAAATTATAGATGCTATATTTCTTGTGGTTGCCAAATTTGAACAGAACAAAATTAAATATTTCTTAGCCAGGAATGGAAGTTTTGCAAAGATTGAGTATATACCAGGGAAAAAGATTTCACCAAAACATGCAAAAGGATCAGAAATACTAAATACATCCTTTACTGATGACAATGCAATAAAATATATTTAATAAAGAGCTTTTGAAGGAGGATTTAAAGTTAATTGGAGAATAAATTAAAGCTACAAAAAATTAATGGGTCATAAAACAAATTATCCAAACAATAGAAAATATCAATAAAAATGACAACAATGGCATTATGTGTAAAACTTAAGCTACACAGTTAAAACGGTAAAGGGGAGATATATATCTTGAATATTTTTAATCAACAAAAGAGAGAACAAAAAAATCAATGAATTGGGCATGAAAATAAAGAAAATAGATAAGCCACAAGTAAAAAAGGTAAACATCAAAATAAAAATTCTGAAAATCAAAGAACAGATAAACAAAGTTGAAAACAAAAAAAAAATTGAACTGATAAATAAAACAGATTTTGGGGGGTGAGCTACTAAAAATAAATATTTAACTAGTATTGTTTTTAAAAAGAGAGAGGAAAAGCAAATTGTTCATATCAAAGAATGAAAAAGAATTCAAAATCACTGAAGAGAGAATAAAAGAAACTATCAGAAACATTTTGACAAAAATATCTACAACTTGTATGAAATGAATACATACAACAATACAAAATGCAAAAATTAACAGAAGAAATAGATTTCTTAAATGATACAATATCAAAATTATAAATTGGACAAACTAAAAATGAACTTTCAAAAAAACCTCTGATCTAGATATACTACTTCTATGTCTGTATCCCAAAGAGATAAAAGAAAAGGTAAAAGGACCTATATGTAGAAGAATAAGTAACAACTTTTAAAGGTGCTATTGGGAAAGAGGAATACGAATGTACTGGTATTAAATTAGTCCAGTAATTATGAAAAGTAATTTGAAACTATGCTTAAAGTGCTTAAATTGTGCATATCTCTTTACCACTATGCCAATACTAGGACTATACCTCGAAAAGATCAAAGGAAAAGGAAAAGAATACATATTCACAAGAAATGTATAGAGAACTTTTTCTCGTACTAAAAAACCCTAGAAACTAAGGGGTGCCATCAATTGAGGAAGTACTAAACAAATTATAGCATGTGAACTCATAATGGAATATTATTGTAACATGAGAAATGATGAAATAGATGGTTTGAAAGCTGTTGAACTGATGCAAAATGAAATAAACATAACTAAGGTAACAATTCATACAATGACGACATTGTGAAGAAAATCAACTTAAAAGATTCTGATCTAAGTAACAAAAAACCACAATTCCAGCATATTTGAAAACAGAGTACATTACCCATCACTTGAAAGCAATGTGATGGATTTAAAATCCATAATATGCAACGTAAATTTTAATGACCCAATCAATATGAAAATTGGTTTTACATGAATAAGAGTATTTGTAATAAGGGTTTGTTTTTCCTTTTTTTCCCCAAATGATTATTGGGAGGATGAGTTGGGATAAAAGAAAGGGTAGAAAAAAGAAAAAAAGAAGGACATTGGGGCATCTTCTTTAAATATGAAGAGGAAAGTGGATAAAGACATTCAGAAAATAGCACAAATAAATGAGATGGCTTTAAATGATATAGGTTGAACTCATTATAGACTTTAAAGAAAAGTAAGCTGTGCATTATTGAAAACTCTTTTTCTATTTTGCTAATTATAACAAAATTTTTAGATATTTTAATTAATTACAATGTATAATTATGATTTATAACACAATTAATAATTGTTATAATAATTATTTTATCTAAAAAAATTTAAGTTAATGAATGAGGGTGTCATTTTCAATCCCTCTTCATTTTAGAATTCTCACTCTTCCCTAAGAGTACCTCAGTTAGTGTAGGTCATCATCACTCATAGGGACTGAGTGAGGGTACCAGTGTCAATCCACTTATTAAATATTTGTAATTCTGTTTTTTTTTTATTTTAAGATAAATAGATGTTCTAATTTTTTCTTCCTACACAACAATGGATCATCTTGAGCACTCCCATGGAATACCCTTACCCTACTTTGAAGACTACTGAATTTGAGAAGTGAAAAAATAGAAACCCAAAGAGGCTGCTATAATTTCCAAGGAAGAAAGGATAAAGTCCTGCACTAGAGTAGTGACCATGTGATCAAATACAAATGGAAAGGTGTGATATATGCTATTGCTGTTAATAAACAAAATGTGGCAATGAATGAGATATGGGTTCAGGGGAAGGAAAAGAAAGAATCAAAAATAAATTTTAGTACATAGATTATGTCAGAACTGAGGCAGCCTCTGGCAAGAAAAACAAACACTACTTCCATTCCAATCTTTAATCATCTCTCCTAATATTTATCTGATTCCTTTGGCTTCCTTGGGGAACTATCATGTTATATGTGCTTCAATGGGAAGTAAAATCCTATTGAATCATTGCATGATAACCTTTCTGAAGTCATTTTCCCTGCTTTGAAGGAACAAACTCCACTTCCCATCTTGTAACTCCTCCCTGAGTTCTACCAGAGTCCATTCCTTTGACCATGAGAACAAAGTTAGAGCCCTGACCCCAGCTGGGCTATCTCCTCTAAACACATCAGACAATTTTTGAGATGCATGGACACAAGGTGGCTCGTCTCCTGGGATCTCTGGACTATAGATCTTCCATGCCAGTCTATTTTTTAAGGCATATATAGGTTATAATCAACTGCTCCTCTTAAACTGACTTTATATATTCTATTATTTGAACAGTACATAGAATAAAACTATTCAGTACCACATTTTTCGGCAAAGTTCCTCTCTCAATTGGCTACCCTTTTGACCCATAGCCTTGCTACATAGCAGATCCCCAAGACATAATCTTTAAAATAATTCTTTGCTGAGAGAGATGCCAGAGGGCAGCCTCTTCAGTTAAGAAAAAGAAACTTTAAAAAATGAAAATGTCTAAATTTTTACTTCTCTCTTCATTCTTTATAATAATAGTAATAATATTCATATTTTTAGCTACAAAGTCCATTCCACATATCATCATGTTCAATAGTTTTGTATGGTGGGAAGAGGATTATTTCTGGGGTCACAGGACTTGGGTTCAAATCCTGTCTCTCACACTTTGGATAAGCCACAACATCCCAGGTCTCAGTTTCTTTTCTGTAAAATGAGGGGATTAGAGTAAATAACTTCTGAGGTCCCTTCTAGCTCTACATTAATAACCCTATTAATTATCACAAATGTTGCCTACTCCATTATAATTGACATTTCCATAAATTTAAAGATGCACGAAGTTTTTACCTGCATTATTTCTTTTGATATTCACAATATCTGATGAGTTTATCAATTTTATGGGTAAGTAAACTAAGGCTTAGCGGGGTTAAATCACTTTCCTCTAGTTATATACCTAATAATGATTGATGGTGGGGGTGGAGCCAAGATGGTGGCTGGAAAGCAGGGACCTGCATGAGCTCTCTACCAGGTCCCTCCAAAAACCTATAAAAAATGGCTCTGAACAAATTCTAGAACTTCAGAACCCACAAAATAGCAGAGAGAGGCAGAGATCCAGCCCAGGACAGCCCAGATGGTCGCTGGATGAGGTCTATCATGCTGGGAATGGAGGGGAGCAAAGCCCGGAGGGGAGCGGAGCTCAGCGTGGGCCCCGCAGACCAACCAGACCAGGAGCTGGGCGGAGCAGTCCCTAGCACCCTGAATCAGTGAGCTGTGGCAGTTGCCAGACTTCTCAATCCACAAACACCAAAGACAACAGAGAAGAACTGCAGAACCCATGAAATAGTGGAGGGAAGCAGGGCTCCAGCCCACGAGAGCCTGGATAGGTGCTGGGTGAGGTCTATTGTGCAGGGAGCTGGGAGCAGAGTCCAGAGGGGAGCAGAGCCCAGCATGGGTGGTAGCAGGACCAGCCAGAACAGGAGCTGGGTGAAACAGGCCCTAGCGCCCTGAATCAGTGAGCTGTGGCAGTTACCAGACTTCATAACCCACAAACACCAGAGACAACAGAGAAGGTTAGTGGGAAAAGCTGCTGGGACAGAGGGAAAAGAGTTCCCGGTTCGGGGGCGGGGGTACGACAGCTAAAGAACTACAGCTGCAGTTGCTTCCTGCCCCAGGCCCACCTGGTGGGAGGAATTAAGTGGCAGATCAGAGCAGGAGTGCACAGCCTGCTTAAGATTTGTGTCAGGTCCGGGTTGGTGGTTCTTGAGGAAGGAGGAGTGCTCGTGTGGCAGAGCCGGCTGTATAGAAATAGCTCTGAAATCAACAGCGCATCCCCTCAAGCTTGAAACAAAGTATTCTTTACTCTAAAAGCAGTCATACCCTGCTGAAAAACTCAAGGGTCAAGTAAGTTGCCTAGGAATGTGACCAGGCAGCGAAAACACACTCAGATTCAGTCTCAGAGTTTGTAATCTTTCTTTGGTGACAAAGAAGACCAAAAAATACAGCCAGAAGAAGTCAACAAAGTCAAAGAGCCTACATCAAAAGCCTCCAAGAAAAACATGAACTGGTCTCATGCTATGGAAGAGCTCAAAAAGGATTTGGAAAAGCAAGTTAGACAAGTAGGGGAAAAATTGGGACAAGAAATGAGAATGATGCGAGAAAACCATGAAAAACAAGTCAATGAATTGCTAAAGGAGACCCAAAAAAATACTGAAAAAAATATTGAAGAAAACAACACCTTAAAAAATAGACTAACTCAAATGGCAAAAGAGCTCCAAAAAGCCAATGAGGAGAAGAATGCCTTGAAAGGCAAAATTAGCCAAATGGAAAAAGAGGTCCAAAAGACCACTGAGTAATATAGTACTTTAAAAATTAGATTGGAGCAAGTGGAAGCTAGTGACTTGATGACAAATCAAGATATTATCAAACAAAACCAAAGGAATGAAAAAATGGAAGACAATGTGAAATATCTAATAGGAAAAACCACTGACCTGGAAAATAGATCCAGGAGAGATAATTTAAAAATTATTGGACTACCTCAAAGCCATGATCAAAAAAAGAGCCTAGATTTCATCTTTCAAGAAATGATCAAAGAGAACTGCGCTGATATTCCAGAGCCACAGGGCAAAATAGAAATTGAAAGAATCCACAGATCTCCTCCTCAAAAAGATCCCAAAAAGAAATTTCCTAGGAATATTGTCACCAAATTCCAGAGTTCCCAGGTCAAGGAGAAAATACTGGAAGCAACCAGAAATAAACAATTTGAATATCATGGAAAAACAATCAGGATAACACAGGATCTAGCAGCTTCCACATTAAGGGATCAAAGGGCTTGGAATATGATATTCCGGAGGTCTATGGAGCTAGGATTAAAACCAAGAATCACCTACCCAGCAAAACTGAGTATCATGCTCCAAGGCAAAATATGGATTTTCAATAAAATAGAGGACTTTCAAGCTTTCTCAGTGAAAAGACCAGAGATGAATAGAAAATTTGACTTTCAAACACAAGAATCAAGAGAAGCATGAAAAGGTAAACAAGAAAGAGAAATCATAAGGGACTTACTAAAGTTGAACTGTTTTGTTTACATTCCTACATGGAAAGATGATGCGTGTGATTCATGAGACCTCAGTATTAGAGTAGTTGAAGGGAATATGCATATATATGTGTATGTATATAAATACATATGTGTGTGTCTAGGTACATATATATATATATATATATATATATATATATATATAGACAGAGGGCACAGGGTGAGTTGAATATGAAGGGATAATATCTTAAAAAATTAAATCAAATTAATGGATAGGAGAGGAATATATTGAGAGAGTGAGAAAGGGAGAGATAGAATGGGGTAAATTATCTCGCATAAAAGTGGCAAGAAAAAGTGGTTCTGTAGGAAGGGAAGAGGGGGCAGGTAAGGAAGAATGAGTAAACCTTGCTGTCATCAGATTTGATCTGAGGAGGGAATACCATACACAGTCAATTGGGTATCTTATCTACAGGAAAGAAGAAGGAAGAAGATAAAATAGGGGGGATGATAGAAGGGAGGGCAGACAGGGGGAGGAGGTAATCAAAAACAAACACTTTCAAAAAGGGACAGGGTCAAGGGAGAAAATTCAATAAAGGGGGATAGGATAGGAAGGAGCAAAACAGAGTCAATCTTTCACGTGAGTATTGTGGAAGGGTTTTACATAGTGATATGCATGTGGCCTATGTTGAATTGTGTGCCTTCTTAGGGAGGTTAGGTTGGGAGGGAAAAGGGGAGAGAATTTGGAACTCAAAGTTTTAAAAACAGATGTTCAAAAACAAAAATAAAAGTTTTTGCATGCAACTAGGAAATAAGATACACAGTACACAGGCAATGGGGCATAGAAATTTATCTTGCCCTACAAGAGAAGGGAAAGGGGATAGGAGGGGAGTGGGGTGACAGAAGGGAGGGCTGAGTGGGGAACGGGGCAGCCAGAATACACGCCATTTTGGAGTGGGTGGAAGGGTAGAAATGGAGAGAAAATTTGTAATTCAAACTCTTATGAAAATCAATGCTGAAAACTAAATATATTAAATAAATTGAATAAAAAGAGAAAAAAATAATGATTGATATTGCGATTTGAAACCAGGTATCTCCTGACACAAAGTCCAATAAACTTTCTATTATATTATACTCTAATGGAGGTGCTTCAAGGAAAATCATAGGATCTTAAATTTATAACTGAAAGGGTCCTTAGAGACCATTAAGTCTATTTCCCCACCACTCATTTTACAGACGAAAAAAATTGAGACTCAGAGATGCCAAGTGACCTGCCTCAAACCACATAGGTAGTAACTAGCAGAGTTAGGATTGGAACTCAGGTAATAGGATCATAAATCTTGTGCTGGAATGAACCTTAGAAAACACCTGATTCAACCCCTTTGTTTTAAAAAATAAGTAAACTGAGACCCAAAGAAGTGTCATGACTTGGCCCAGCATCCAAGAGCTAGTAACTATCTTAGGCAGGATTCAAATTCCAGTCTTCCGAACTACAAAGTCAGACTACTAACCATTATATTAGGCTCCCTCTTGGATCCATGAACTGAAAGATGCTGCCAATGCTTTTGCATGGAGATGGACAGGAATTCTTAACATTCCACCATAGGGGAGGGGATGGTTCTATGAATACTATGCTAAAGGGCAGGTGTCACTCTTTTCCAGGCACCCAAGCCTTTTCTCTGTTCTCCTTTCTTAGACTTATATTCATTGTTCTGTGCTCATATTTCTCTGGTTGTGCACTTACTGACTACAGCTGATCTGCCTTTCTCCTCTTCTAGATCAGTACATGGGGCAGCCCCAAATTGAAGTTGCCTGAGACCATCAAATAACTCCAATACTGAGACATGAGGATAGTTTACAACTATCTAGAAGGCAATCATTCACTGATAATCAAGGGCCCAAACAATATCCTTAAATCTTATCAAGTTGACCAGACTTTACCATTCAGCCCTCTATACCAAGCTAGCTATCACAGGTAGTAGTTACAGTGAGGGAAGTCTGTCATCTCTAACGAATAAAATTGCTCAGTATATATTTTTATAAAACAAGGAGAATTAAATTAGCATTCAATTTAATGTATATTATGATTTGTAAAGAAGAATTAAAATATACTAAGGGTTATATGCAAGAAATGATTAACAACTCATAAGAAATAATAGAAAGAGGGAGACAGAGACAAAAAGAAAGAGATGGGGGTAGGGAGTGGGGAGAGGGAATAGAGAAAAACAGTTAATAATCCAAAACCAAAATTCCTCCCAGCTTTACCCAAAATAATAGGTCAGGACACAGAGAATTACACAGAGTGTGTATATATATATGTGTGTGTGTGTGTGTGTGTGTGTGTGTGTGTGTGTGTGCATGTGTAGATATATATGTATATGTATGTATCTGCATGTATATGTATGTACATATGTATATAAAGTTTGGTTCATCAATTAGTTTTAGCAATAAAGTTTTATAAAAATAAAATGTATTCCATTCCTTAACATTTAGAACAAATATGAACAACAAAAAATGCCCAGAAGACAAATTAAATTTAAGGCATATAATAATTATAAATAGAGTCAATTTCCTTATTAAAAAGAGTTACGGAATGAATTAGAAAAGAAAATCTATCAATATGCTGCTTTTGGGAAACTCATTTAATACAGAAAGCTATGGTAAAAATTCAAAAGTTAATCTAACATATGTCTTGCAACTGTGAGTACACCAGAAAACATTACAAGAGAGAAAAGTATTATGTTATTTTGAAAGTAATTGCAAATAAGGAATATATAACAATATTTAATTTGTAGACAGTAAATAGTTTGGTATCTAAATGCATAAAAAAGTTAATGGCACTATAAGAATCACAGAAACTAAAAACTGAAGGAACCTCAGGAGTCCTTTGCACCAAACCATAACTAACCCAAAAGTCTTCATACTATGTCCTCAACCTATATGATCATGCAGTCCTTGAACAACAGACTTTTAATTACAGAAAAGTCACCAGCTCCAGAAAGAGCCCGGTCTACTTTGGTTGGCTCTGATTATTATGAAGTTTCTCCTTACTTCAAGACAAAATATGGTTGGCAATTTCCACCCATTGCTCCTACCTCTACCCACAGAGACCAGGCACAACAAAACTTATCTATCTTTCACATGATGACTCTTCAACCACTTAAAAACAGCTTGATATTATTTCCCACCTGAGTCTTCTCTAGCCTGTTACCAATTCTTTCAACTGATCCTCATATAGCATGTGTTCCAGTTTTGTTTTTTTGTTTGTTTGTTTGTTTTGCCATCCTGGCAGTCATAAAACCTGGAACTGAACACATTTCTCTAGTTATGTCCAGAAAAGACTATAGTGGACCTTTGCTCTTCCTTGTTCTGTATAACAACACAGTTTTAGCTCTTTTTTGAATTATCCATTTTCAATCTGCAGCTCTGCTTGGTTTGAATGCTACCAAACACAAAAACAAAGTTTCCCCATGTTTGGTATTCCCTATTGTCTCTCCTCCCACTTCTACCCCTCCTCTTTTAGGATGTTGTCTTCCCCATTAGATTATAAGCTCCTAGAGGGCATACTGTTTTTCTTTTTCATATTTGTATCTCCTGTGCTTAGTACAGTGCTTGCCATATGGTAGAACCTTAATAAACACTTACTGAATTGAATATTAAAACCCTAAATAATCTTTAATAAAAAATATTCTCTAGACAAAGTTGATTTTTAAATCAATGTATACAGCATTATAATTATCACTTTAAAAGTTCATGAAAGATAACATAACATAGCAAATAGAGGACCAGTATTGGAGGCACAGAGCCTGGGCTCAAATCTTGCTACTGTTACATACTGGCTGTGTGACCGTGGGTAAATTACTTTATTTTTTTTTTTCATTTCTTCCAGGAAATTATTTTAAGACTATAATTTACTGATGAGTTTCAGATGAATATTGGTGGAAAGAGTTTCCACATAGACAGTTCCCTATGCCTATGAAATCCCAGGGACACCAGAGTCAAGAAAGTAGTTGGAAGAAAGTAGAGGCTTTCAGGTTGGCCAATGGCAGCTACGTTCTATCATCAGAGAGCTTAGGCTTATCAGTCCACCTCTTTACAGAAGAGTATGTATACTGCAGAAAAACCATTCAACAAAATCCAGTGGTCATTTATTATTTTCAAAAAGACACTCTAATAAAAATAACTGACATTTGCATAATGTTTTGTTAACTTCTTCATATACTTTAACTCATGTGAAATATGAGTCTCCCAAAAAAATCTGAAAGGCACTTACTCTTAATAGCCTCATTTTACAGATGAGAAATTGGAAGCTAAGAGTGCTTAAGTGAATTACCTGTAGTCATATACATAAGTGTCAAAGGAGGCATTTGAACCTAAGGCTTGTTAACTCCACATCAAGCACCTCTCAAAAATAAAAGATAGGAATGGAGGATATTTTTTCCCTCAAAATGATAGAAAATTTCCCCTTGAAGTCCAAATCCAACATTATCAGCATTCCCACTAAAACCAATTATTAAAAAAGTATAATGCTGCTCATCTTCACACTTCTATCTTATGCAGTATTAGAAATTCTAGCAATGACAATAAAACAAGGAAAAATTAATTTTTGAGAGTATAGAAAATTAATATGAAAAAATATCATTATTTGCCAATTATATGATTATTTCCTCTACTAATGACCTATTCTGATGCTCTAATGTAGTATGTAAGAGATCTTGGAGAAAACTTCTGTAGAATGTAGTAGTAGGCTCATTCTACTAAACTACAAAGGTTTCAAGTATGGTTCCAGTTATGCCTGATATTCAAAGGCCAGTCTAGATAAAATCATAAAAGCCCATCACCAAATGTACCTTTGGATGAATTGTTTGATTTTAGTCATTGTTAAGGAATGTTTGCTAAATTGTAAAGGAATTAAGCATCTGCATTGGGTAAGGAAATAGGCACACCAATGGTAAAGTGAATCCTTGAAGTATTGACATATAATTAATGACCTAGAAATTCTATCCAGTTCAGAAACAATAACAACTAAATTAATTAAGATAATAAATGAGTTAAGCACATTTTCAGGCTACAAACAAAAGTAGAAATTATTTGTATTTTATACATTATCAATAAAACCCAATAAAATATTACAAAAAAGAAAACTTGATTATGGAAACAAAAATTAAATATCCAAGTAGGCCCAAATGAGACCTTTATGAATCTAACTATAGAAATGTATAGTGAAAGAAACAAAGATCTAAATAATTGGAGAAAATATAATTAATAGTGGTCAAGGGGTCAAATCAACATGACAAAAAATAGGAAAACTTCATAGTTGATTTGTAGATATAATACTAATAAAACTAATACTGAGTTACTTTATAGAACTGAAAAAATAGTAACAAATGTATATATTTAATAACAGTCAATGGTAAATTTAAAAAAAACAGTGGTTCAAGATATTCTTGTTCTCCCAGATTTTAAAATATATTATGAAGTATGAGTTCTTAACCTTTTTTTATATCATGGACCCATTTGACGTAAGTGTCAATCTGGTGAAATCTATGGTCACCTTCAAAGAATTATAGTTAAAAAGCATAAAACAAAATATATAAGGTCATAAAAATTCAATTATATAGAAATGCAGTTATTAAAATATATTTTCATGGACCCCAGATTAAAAGCCAGTGTTATAAAGTACTTTGTGTTAAAAAAAAACTCTCTGATTATCTCACACTGGAAAGGCAGGGAGAGGCAGAGGGAGAGAGAGAGGGAGAGGGAGAGGGAGAGGGAGAGGAAGGGGGAGACAAAAGAAGAGGGAGAGGGAGAGAGAGAGGGAGAGAGAGAGAGAGAGGGAGAGAGAGAGAGAGAGGGAGAGAGAGAGAGAGAGAGAGAGAGAGAGAGAGAGAGAGAGAGAGAGAGAAACTTAAGTGTAAACACAAAATTAGAGATAAATATACAAAAAGATTAGTATTTGATAAGCTCATTTATCACAAAAATTGGGGAAATAATTCAGTATTTAATAAACTGTTAAAATTATTTAATAACCTTTGTTAGAAAAAATTATCAAATAAATAAAATTAAATCCATATCTCACACAATATATTCCAGATATAATAAACTATAAAATTTAGAAGAAAAATGAATACTATATCTACAGAAGGCAGATGCACTTCATCAATTAAACAGACAGGATAAATTATTGTGGGTAAGGTAGAACAAATAGTGAACTTTTTTTTGTTCAAACAGTTGAACAAAGTTGTTTTTTTTTTTAAGTTCCATATAACGGATCTCAATAAAGTCAAGTAACACTGACTTCCTAACCTAGACCACTTTAGCTTCAGTACTCCTTAAGCCTACAGAAAGATACTGTGTCACTTCATTAATTATCATATGAGGGAATAAAATAATTAAATCACCCACCCTGTGGGTGACTCACTCTACTTTAGCCACTATACCAAACTTGTTACTTACTATCTAATGCATGTACATGACAGACTTTTCCTAATAGGCTTCAGTATCAACACTAGCCAACACTAGCAATATATCTATGCTACACTCTCAAGTCCAGAGCTAAATTAGCTTGAATTGACCCCTCACTAGTCAGGTTTGAATTTAAAATGGGGATGAAATGAATCATTGCAAAAAAAAATTCTTTTAAATAATGAACTCTGTAGTCTGCACCTGTATCACAGCCTCCACTCTGGGATTCCTCTCTCTCACTTGACTTTTAATGACTTCTAATTGAATTCATAGACTTAGCATACTTTGGCCACATAGTTTATTGTATATAGATTAATTAAAAAAATAAACCAGTTCAAAAAATCTTCCTGTTGCTCTCAAATTGTTAGGTGCAGCTGGGGGGAATCCAAAAGACAGAAAGCTAGAGCTCACGGAAATGGAATATGAGTGTGCTGGCTTCTATCTCAGGATCATGAAGTAAAAAGGGAAGCAGCAATGATAGCAAAGGTCTCCACTCTTCATTGCTGACTTACAGACTAAAATGGAAGTCAGCTTTTCTATCTCATCAGCCCAACAAAAGACATATTGGTTTGAATTCTCAGAAAACCTGGGTTTTTTTCTCCTCGTGGCTACCTCTTGCTACCACTACACCAGGCTTTTGAGCTCTTTCAGTGACACTGAGGTTTCTGGCTAACAGTAGTGATGGTGTCCTTGGCTCTCTATGTGGTCCATAGTCACCAGTCACTCACATCTCTCTTCCACAATCTGAATTATAAATTGCAAAAGGAAGACAGTAAGTGAAAAGAGATTGCTACAACATAGAGCAAGATAATGCCCTTTTATTCTATTAGATGACTTCTGTTCCAATGCAAAGAAAAGCTGACTGAAATCCCAGAGGAGGAAGGGGAGGAGCAATCATACTCCTATGCAGGATCATTAAAAATTGCTTTGCCTGCCTCTCACTGAATCATCTATTCAATCTCAAGGGAAAACAATAATTCAAAGAGTTACAGGGACAAGGCAAATTCTCCTGAGCTCCACAAGATAAAAAGAAAATAACAGATTGAGAAGATATGTTTGCAGCAAATGGATTGGCTTGCTCATTTGCTGCAAATATTTTTTCCCAATCTGTTATCTTTTAATCTTCATTATATTAGGTTCTGTTAAAGATAAAAATTTCACACCATATATCTACATGGCACTAATACAAACATTCAAGAATACTCAATTCACATTGGATAAATGAACAAAGCACATAAACAGAGACTTTATGAAAGAGGAGTCACACACTTATAAATATCCACTTTAAAAAAAGCTCAGCTTCGGCAATAACCAAGCTATGAAAATTAAAACAATTGTGAAATAACTAAAAGGTATAACACTCAAAGGTAAGGGACAGTGGAGAAATAGGTATGCCCATAGATTGCAGGAATAATTGAAAATTGGTTGGGTTCTGGAGGATGATCTGGAAGAATATGAGTCATTAAAGTAATAATGAATGGTGTCTTACAGGGTAAAGGTATACACACATGCATGCATGCACACACACATACATAAATACAGTAGCATTCTTTGTAATATCAAATAAATGAAAATGTAATGTTCAACATTTGGACATTTGCTGAAAAAACTATGGCATATCACCATGACAGAATCTTTTCAAATGATTTATATGAAAAATACGAAGAATTCAAAAACTTAAATGAAATAATGTGACACAGTAAAGCAAAACAAGATAGATATCTGCTCCTTCTGTGCCCAGGATCTTTTATTTCCATAGGAAATTTGTCCTCCCTAGTAACTTAAAATTTCAAGGAATAGTAGTGGTGATAGTGAATGCAATGATGATGATGATGGTGGTGGTGGTGACAATGATGATGACAATAAATAATGGTCTGGTCATTTCCTCTGACTGTCCTCTATACCTGAAATGTTCTCCCTACTGCACTCTATGTATTGGCCTCATTTGCTTCCTATAAATCGTAATTAAAACACCATCTTTTACTGGAAGCTTTCCCTAACCCCTCTTAATTCTTGCTTTCCCTCTGTTAATCGTTTTCTATTTATCCTATGACTGATTAATAATAGTAACCATATTAATAGCATTTTATATTGTACCTACCATGCACCAAGCATTGTGCTAAACACTTTATAAATATTGTCTCATTTGATCCTCAAAACAATTCTGGGAGGTAGATACTATTATTATCCTCACTGTACAGATAAGAAAACTGAGGCAAACAGAGGTTAAGCAATTTTCCCAAGGTCACATAGCTAGTGTCTGAGGCAGGATTTGAGTTCAGATCTTCCTAAGGCCATCCCATAATTCTAGCCACTGCACTACTTGGCTGCCTTGATGGATAGCTTATGACCAAGGTGTACTAAAAGAATTGAGAGACTCTCATTCTGCTTGGCTTGCTTGTCATGGCTCATGAAACTAAAGAGCACTGCTCTATATAAGGCACTAAATATAGGGTACCTTTGAGACAGGCTGAATTTCAACAATTTGGCTAAAAAGGTATTGTCCTGAGAGTCAAGAGAACTGTGATTTAGATTTTGTTCCGACACTAACTTTAGATTTTTATTTATTCTTTGTAAAATAAAAGTAGATGTCCTAAATGTCCTCTTAGCAAGGCAAGGCAAAGTGACACACATTTATCAAGGGCTTACTATGTGCTAGTCACAATGCTAAGAGCTGGAGATACAAATATAAGCAAAAAGAAAAACAGCCCCTACCTATGAGGAGTTTACATTCTTAAATGAGAATATAACATATAATTGGTAGTTGAGTAGCAGTGGGGAGGAGGCATGGTAGGAGTATCCAAGCAGAGGATTAGTTTCCGAGTATAGAAATCAAAGGGCAATGCAATTTAGTCAGTCTGTGCCCCTTTACAAAATGGAGGCCCAGGAATTCACCAATGGGAGAAGGCCGGCATAGCAGAATGGTGTTAATAGGTGAGAAGGTTAAAGGTGAAGATGTATGTTCTAGTCTAGGGTGAGTAGGCCCCAGGAACTAAGAGAATTCTCAAGGTACAATGGCTGCTGAGACATGGTGGCAAAATTTGAAAAGTCAAAAGCAGAGTTGCGAGGAGAAGGAAATCTCTAAAATCCCACCCAAATCTGACAGTCTTAGATTCTGAGATATTTGGATTTTATGCAACTCAGCTCAGATTCAGTTTCAATAAGAGTTAAATTAGCCTTCCTATGGAGCTCTGAAAAAGTGCTTCTCTGGAGCCTTAGTTTCCCTTTTTGTAAAATAAATAAGTTGGGCTAGATGAGCCGTAGGGTACCTTCTAGATCTAATATGATGCTTTGAGGGTAGCGTTTCTTAATGGGTTGTGGTGGAGAAAAGTGACTTTCAAGTATTCTTCCAGCCTTCTGCTGAAAAGCATCTTTTTGTTGTACAAATTAACACTACAACACCCTCCCTCCTACACACGCGTGCGCGCACGCACACACACACACACGCACGCGCACGTACACACACACACACATGCTTCTTGGCTGCAAAGCAGGAAGAAGAAAAAAACTAATTGAGATGTATGTCTAGATCCTAAGGTTGGTTTCAATAAGAAGCCACTTAAAGACCCTCTTGATCTAGATGGTGGGTAAATAAAGGCAGCCTCCCTAGCCTTGATTTTATGGTGGTTCTGGGCTCTCCATCTCTCTCATGGGTTGGTTTGTGCTTCCATCCCTCAGAGGATGCCTATTTAACTTGACCTTTGTTTGATTTGTGTTTCCTGCTCCTGGTGCAAAAATTCCTAGTTAAGGCACTGACCATGTCATTTTTGTCTTTATATGTCCAAAACTTAACTCAGTGACTTACACATAATAGGCATTAATAAATATTTTATTGAATTGAGTGGCAGACTGTTATGCCTGAGGCAAAATCTATAAGTACCAAAATATTTCTAGGTCTCCAGGATTTTAAGGGGAAAACCAATATTTCCATTGAACTCCTCTTGGAGAAGGGTAAGATACTTTGCAATCACAGCAAATTAAATAAGAATTCCAAAAGGAATACAGGAAAAGACAGACAGAAAGACATATAGATGGGATAGTGAAGAAGAGGGAGGGAGGAGGAAGGAAGGAAGGAAGGAGGAGGGAGGGAGGGAAAGAGAGAGGAGGAAGGAGGAAGGAAGAAAGGGAAAAGAGAGGAGAGAAGGGAAGGAAAGAAAGAAGAGATGGAGGCAGTGAGAGAGAGAAGAAGGAAGACAGGAGGGAGGGAATGGGTGGGAAGAAAATGGTCTCATCAGAACAGATAAATCCAGGATCCTTTAGGTTCTAATTACAGTTGAAAGAAAACTAAAAAATCATCTGACTGCTGCTACTAATGAAATGAGTAAGAAAGCAGCAATCCCAAGCTATTACACTGGGAAAGTGATCTATGCAGAAACAAAGATGAAACCAGAAGGAAAAAGTGATTGTGTGAAACAACACAGATCCATCTCCAGAGGAGCATGGCAGGCCCGAGTAGTCAGCATAACTGGCAGTCAGCACCTGATAGAACCTAAGGAGAATATGAAGGATACTTATTTCCCCATTTCTCTGCACATTATCTGAAATTCCACCATTAGAAATTCTTGACTTTGGTTTCTGAAGGATTTTTTCCTCCTCTTTCCTCATTTCCTATTAAAATGCAAATGAGAATGATCTCCAAAGTTCTTATCAGCTAACACCTTAGTGAGAATTGATTAGTATCCTATATCTTCCAATTGTGATAAATGGCTAAAAGCAGGGTCTGTGAGCATTAGACCCAGAAGAGTTACCTTACCAAAGGAAAAAAAGGCAAAGATGACATAAAAAAATCATCATTCTAACTGAGGAAGGGAGCCATGGGTTCTGACACTGTAAATAAGCAGAACCCTAATTTTGCTATATTTCTTCTTCATAGATTTCTTAGAAGAGAATGCCACTCTGTAGGATAGAAAGAGGATTGGGATTGGGTGCCAGAGAAGCTGGGTTCAAATCTTAACAATGCTACTTTCTACCTGTGTGATTTTGGGCAACTTTGCCTTCTCTTGGTCTTGGTTTCATCTACGAAATGAGATTTTTGGGTTAGTTTATCTGTAAGGATCCCTTGAGCTCTAAATCATATAATAAAGCCAGAAAGAGATTTTTCACTAGAAAGAAAAAGGAAGAGGTTCAAATTTATCAGTCTAAAGAGGGAGTGCTATAAACATTAGCAATGCTTTCCCTTTTGATAAAAGAAATTAGGCAGAAGAAGAAGTAGAGCCAGGCTGATGGGGGTGAGGTAGGGGAGGCTTATGTGTGGGCATTGATAAAGAATAAGAGACCAAGGAGACTAATGACAAAAATAAAGACCCCATGCACATCAAAATATTTATAGCAGCACTTTTTGTTCTAGAAAAGAACTGAAAACAAGGAGATGCCTGTTGAAAAATGGCTAAATAAGTTCTTGTACATGAGTGTAATAGAACATTACTGCGCTATATGAAGCAAGGAATACATAATGAATGTGGAAAAGCATGGAAGGACTTATAGGTACTGAGCCGGAGTGAAGTACACAGGCTCAGAAAACAATATACTCAATTACCAGAACAACCTTACTGGGAAGAACAACAATAAAGCAATTGAAACTGAATGCAGCAAAATTAAAAAGTCTTAGCCTGGGTCCCCATCTTAGACCTATGTAAAGGAAGGCATCCCATTCTTTGCAAGGTGGAGGACTGCAGCTTCAGAACACTGCATAGAATGTCAGGCTTTTTGATATTTTGGTTAGTTCTGCTAAAACTTTTTTTTCTTCTTTGTTATAAGACATGGCTCTCTGGAAGGGAAAATGGGTAAGGATACAATGGGAAATATAGGTGCTATAAAAACAAAAGACACCAATAAAATACATTTTTAACTTTTTAAAAGAAAAATTAAATGTATGAGGAAAAAAAGAAAAATCTCTCCTTTAACCTAAGTACATCATGTAAATGAGGCAAAGGGGGAAATTATGTCTAATTATCTCAGGTGAGATAACTTATGTAAAATTCTTTACAAATCTTACAACATTATATACAATTATGATGAAACAACACAAATGACAACAAGAACAGAAACAAGAAGAACTTGAGGAAACTCTGAATCCTTGTATTTTTAATTATTTTCCTGCTGTGGTACTTTGCTGGATCTATGATTTTATCAAAGTGGATTCTTCTTGACATCCCTTATGGTTCCTCATCCTATGGGATTCTAGGTGATGTCATTACTTAAATCCCCCAGGATGGATCCATCCAATATGCTGGACTATTGTCACCAAATCCTAGATTTAAAGGTAGAAGTGGCCTTAGAGATTATCTACGCAAAATCCCTTTATTTTGCAAATGAGGAAATGGAGGTCTAGAAATGTTTCCTGACTTGCCTAAGGTCCCAGGTAGTAAGTGGCAGGCCTACATTTGAACCTAGACCCACTCACTCCAAAACCAATCCTCTTTCCACTGCCCCATGATGATCTTTTTCTTTTTAATATTGGGATAATACTGGTGTGGTCCTAGGTCTATCTAGATGTTATCCCTTACTCTCAATACATGACTGCTTCACATCTTTCTCCAGCTATACATACATACATATGTGTGTGTGCCCTAAATTTTAGATCTGGAAAGAATCATAGAGATAATCTAGTCTAACTCCTTCATTTTACAAATGAGGAAACTGAGGCCCAGAAATATTAAGTGACTTCACCAGTGGGCTCACCAAGATGGTAAGTTGCAGACCTTGAATTAGAACACAGTCCTCTGAGCTTCAAGAGCTACGATCACATCCTGCATGTCCTTGAAGATGCCTTTTATACTTTATCTCTAGTGCAAATTATCATTGGTAACATAAATTACGGCCTGTTTACAAAAATAATCTGACTTCCTATTGCCCTTCTGATTTTCAGTCATTGTATACCATAATTCAGAGCAATGTGTCATCACCAGGAGAATATGGGTGTTAAGAAAATGGGTCAGCTGCTTGAGATCATTGAAAGCACCACGCAGTTTTCCAAATGTCAATCATCTTGAGCTCTTGGTCCTGTTTGACTCTGAATCCAGATCATTGGCCATTTGTGGTATAAATCTAAGGTCTGTATACTGACAGATTAACTCAGTGGTATGCTGTGGTCAACCCATGCAGTTCCATGTCATGACTTAAACAAGATGGGATTTTTATCCTCTGTTTTTCCCAAAGACCAATCTCTTTTGTGGAACAGTGGATCTCATGGAAGAAGCCCTGTAATGAATGATCCAGGACTCAATGCTCAAATTTAGATCAATATTGTTTTAATAAACCCCATTGAACTTCTTGAAAGCCTTACATTTAGTTGGAATATTACTCAGGATCTAGATATATAATCAATGATATGTGTGTACATACATATATGCATATTCATATACACATATACATGAATAAATGCATTAATGACTTATAATTCATTTGTAAATTCTCACCTGGGACACGTATGATTATGACAATCTACTGCCACCTGGAAATAACGTACTTAAATTGTAGTATCAGTAACTAAACTGGGCTATATATAATCACTATCAGTCCTGGAACTCTGAACTAACAATCACAAAAGTAACCGTTTTTGTGACAGTGTACTAATTAATAGATGCAGAGTAGACAGAGCACTGGAATAGGAGTTACAAAGCCCTGAATTTCAATCCCACCTCAGAAACCTACTAGCTGTGTCACTGTAGGCAAGTCATTTTAGCTCCCTAACTCTCAGTTTTCTCATCTGTGAAAGGGAGATAAAAATAGAGCTCACCTCATAGGATTGTTTTAGATTCAGGTACGATAATAAATGAATACTTATTAAACACTAGAGATAGAAATAGAAAAGTAAAACAGTTCTCTTTTCAAGGAGCTCACATTCTAAAAGGAAGCGCTAATATCTATATGTAGATATGTAGATATAAAGAGATAGATATAAATATATAGTATATGTGTATATATATACATATATATATATATATAATGTGTTGTCTCAGCAGCAAGTCAGCTTGCATCCATATGAAGTGTTTTGTAAGCCTAAAAGAACTATATTAAAATCAGTTATCATCATTATTATTATTATCTGCATTTTTACAAACCGACTCAAGATAGCACACATGTACACACACACACACACACACACACACATGCCTTTTTTATGAGAAATGAAAAGAATATTACAGGCCACCACCAACAAAAAGTACTACTGTTGCTATCCTATTAGTCTTGGCCTTCAGTGAAAAGAAGCTAGTGACTAAGACAGAATCTATATAGTACTCAAAGCATTTTACATTTCATATCTCATTTAATTCTCTGAATTCAATGATGTAGGCAGTATCATACTCATTTTGTTAAAGAAAGGAACCTCTAATTAGTTGAGTAACTTGCCCACAGTCATTCAACCAGTAACTGTCAAAGGCAAATTTTTAACTTAGGTCTCTTCAGACTCCATTTCCAGCCCTTTTCCTAACCCATCATGCCACTCCTCTGACAGAAGCAAGAAAAATGAAAGTCAGTCGTGTATTTAGTTACTTACATGATGGGTACTCTTTTGCTATCGGATTTTCCAGGCCCAAAATTTGGAACTAATCACTGCATGAGGATAGCCATGACATGAAATTGGCCATCAGTATTGGGGAGGCAGATGTGAGTAAGGCAGCTAGGAGATAACATCAAGCAGAAAAACAATCTGGTTGCATGAGATGATGCATGACCGCTACAGTTCACATTGATTCCATAGCAATTTGTTTCCAATCATGATGGCGAATTTGAAATTTACAATAACAAAGAGTCGATTTTTGACAAAAAGTCAATTCTTCTACATCAGATAGGGGTGCCAGTAGTGCATGAGTAAATCTCGTGATTTTAAAAGGCAGTTTTGCCTCTTAAAAGAGAGCAAGAAAGTTGGTACAAATACTTTTGAAATCTGTCTATAAATATGCAAGAGGAATCCCACTGATTCCAAACTGCTGATACTTCTGTTGCAATGAAGTCTGCAGCCCATGCAGAGAGACTCCAAGAAACTATAAACAACTTGAGCATTGAAGATACCTATGTAAATTGCATGGAAAAAGGTAAATATTCAATAGAAAATTTTCTCCACTTTAAGAAATCTTCACAAAGTGTGTTCAAATTGGTGGTGATTACCATCAAGGCTTTTGTTGGGAGTTAAGCAAAGGGCTTCTTTTATTCTTAATCACTTTTGTAACTACCAACATTTATTCAATTATATATGTTAATTGTCTCTGGAATGCCACGCACCTGTTTCTTCCAGCTGCTTGCAAGGCTGCCTTTCATGACATCTGCATGAAATTGGTAGTGTGGTTTCCTGCCATTAGAATCATGGGGAAAGATTAGCCTAGGCTTAGGTCGGGTTAGTTGAGAGGAAAGCACTTTCAATATAACCAGTTCTGTAAGTGGGTTTTTTTTGTTTGTGTTTGTTTCTTCAAGGAAATAAAGCTGGGCCTCTAAGTAAGCATTTTAGAATAAGCTCTTTATTTCATTGTAGATAAAAACTAAAAAAAAATTCGCTAGTCAAGAAAGGTTCTCTCAGAAATTCCCATAGGTTCTCTCTACAGGGATACTTACACCTATGTGACACCTTGACGCAGTAATTATATGCCTGAAAATTTGTGTGCCAAAGGAATGTTGTCATCAAGGTTCCTACCTCCACTCTCTTTCTTTTCAGCATAGGGTCTCGGTCTCATACTTCAATGAGAAAACAGAGAACATTTGCCCCATGATCCATCTTATCTTCTACTTTGAGCTACAAGCTAAAAGCTCCTTGACACCTCACTTTCTCTCCTCCTTTACTAAAGTCTCTGATAAAGAGGAAATCCCTAACTTCACCATATAGGTCAAATATGCTCCTCACCAAGGCCAGTTTCTCTACTTGCACCCTTGATTGATTCCCTACACTCTTCTCAAATAGATTGTCCAAACAATTACACCCTCTTTTCCTAATCTTCCATCTCTTCATATCTACTGCTCCTTCTCTGCTACTTACAAACACACTCAAGTCTCCTGCAACCTTAAGAAATCCTCATTTGACTCTGCACCTACAAGTGTGTTTAGTAAATGTTTAACAACTGCCTCTCTAGAAAAAAAAATGTACACATCATAACACTTTCAGTATTAATCTGCATTATTAATATGTTCTTGATCACTTTTGCAAGTCTAGCCTATGTTCTCAAAGTGGTGAAACCATCCTCTGGGGGACACTGGAACTAGCCAGGGAGGTAGTAGTTGCCTCAGGTGCAATCAGGGAAATATTGAATAAAAAAAAGGGGGCAGTGGAAGCATGAAGAAAGAAGAGAAGAAAATTTTGAAAAACTTTGTACATGTTTCATTTGTTGTATAAAAGAGATAAAGTCATAGTGATTACATTATTTTCCAAGTAAACACACAAAATGCAAGTTATAACCAATCAGTGGTCAAGTCCACTGACAAGTCTTAACAAGTAAGTGTTGGCAGGTGAGCATGTCACCCATTATTGGGAAGTCCAGCATGTAGCAGAAGGAATATATGCATGTAATGACTTGTTTGTAATACAATACCATACAGTTATGTGATGTAATATCTCATCATCAAAATTTCAATGCAGGAAAAAGCCACAAATTTACAATAAATTATTAAATTTAAGATGTGTCATTTTTAAAAAAATATATTTTTTGAAATGATGCAAATTTCAAAAAAAAAACATTAAAGGGTTAAAGAAAGTAGATTTCCAGGGGACACCGAGCAATTTTTTTTAAAAAGGGGGTGGTAGGCCATATAAGTTTGGGAACCTCTGGTCTAGACAATCAACAAAACAATAAATTAAGCCCTGATTTGTAGTGCTCTAATTTACAAGTTGTAAATATTCATGCAAAAACTTTGATAATCAGCCTTGTGAGTTGCCTCCTGTCACTGAAACCACTCCCCTAAGCTACTGCCTTACATCTCCCTATCCCTTCACTGATAAGCTCATAAAAAGTGTTCTGCATTCATTGTCTCCATTTCTTCCACTGAAGTCTCAGTACATTTGGCCCAAGAAAGCAGAATTGGTAGCAGGAGCTAGAAACTGTAAAGGAGCAAATTTAGAGCACAATTAAGGGGTGTTATATAGATAGTGAACCAGAAAAAGAGTCTAAGGAGTGGTCTAGTTGATAGGACAGAAATCTAAGGGAGAACAGTGACATAAACCCAGAAAAGAAAATGCATCCAGGAAGAATGGGTGGACACCAGTGATAAATGCTGCAGAGAGGGTAAGGAAGATGAAGATCAGGAAAAGGCCATCATAGGTGGAATCTGAGACTTAACTTCCTGGACATCTCCAGGCATGCCATTTTTACCTCACTAGTATCATGATTTCCATTCTACCACTACTTGAGAACAATATTCCACCACTGGAGCCACCCTGGCTTCATTAGGCCATTTTTGGTCTTATATCACTCACCTCCAGGCCTTCACCAATCTTCCTGGACATTTTCAGGTATACTACCTTTTGTATATTCTCCTACTTGATTAGTCACTTTCCAGTTCCATTAGAATACAAACTACTTGAGGTTGGGATCTAGCTTATTTGTGTTTATTTTTATCCCCAGCATTTAACAGAATACTTGACACACTTATCAAATGTTCTAGCTATCCAGCTATCACTAGTAACTTTGTAGAGAACAACTTTGTCTTTCTCTTCAATATCCCTATTTCTATTAAGAAGACCTCTATCCTTTATGCCATCCAGGCTCGCAGCCTTGGAATTGTCCTCAACTCTTGACTCTTCTTTACCCTACATGCTTACCCAGTCTTGTTGTTTCTACCGCCTCTTTGTATCTTACACCTATCTCTTTTCTCTATTCATGTGTTCACCACTACAGTTCAGACCCTCTTCACTTCTTCCTAGACTATCATGAAAGCCTCTCTTCTCTCTAATACATTCCCAACAAAGCTGCCAAAATGACATTCCTAAAGAACAGGTCTGGCCATGTTACTCCTTGGCTCTAGTATCTTCAGTGGCTCCTTATTGAATCTCAGATCAAACATAAACTTTTCTTCGAGGCATTAAAAGTCCTTCACAGTCTATCTTCATCCTCTCTTTCTAGACTTATTCAGCAGTATTATCCTTCACACACTCTATACCTCTTCCAAACTTTACTCTTTGCTGTCCCTCATACTCAGCATTCCAGCTCCCATCTCTCTACCTTTGCATGGAGTTTTCTCATGCTTGGAATGAGCTCTTTCTTCACATTTACCTCTTAGAATCCCTAGCATCCTTCAAAGTTTACTTCAAGTTACACCTTCTAAATGATGCCTTTCCTGTTGCCCCCAGCAGCTAGAGGCTCTCCCTCCCTCCAAAATTGCCACATATTGACTCTGTGGGTTTGTTTGTGCATGCACACATGAATATAGTATGTATCCATATCTGCATGTATGTATGTATGCATACTATGCTTTTATGTGCTCATGCTATCTCCCCCAAAGGACTGTAGGCTCCTAGAAGGCAGAGATTATTTCACTTTTGCCTGTGTAGCTCTGACACCTAGAACAGTGCCTGGTATAGCAGATGAACTTAATAAATGCTTAACTTACTAACTGACAGGATCATAAAGTGAAAGACAGCTCTGGAAGAAACCTCAGAGGTCATAGAGTACAACCTTCTCATTTTATACATTAGGAAGCTGAAGCACAGGGAGGTTAAGTTCCTTTTCCATGGGCACAGGTAGTAACTAGCATAGTCAGGATTTGAAAGTACATCCCCTACCTCTGAATTTAATGTCCTTTCCACAGGACCACTGTACTTTTTGATAAATCACCTAAAAAAATTCACCAGAGCAATAGTCACCTTGAGGGCAGGAATTGTCGTTCGTCTGTTTTTTGTACTCCCAACACTTAGCACAATACCTGGCACATAGTAGGTACTTAATAAATGTTTACTGATTGCTTGATTGATTCTGAAACCTTTGTACGGTGGTACCACTTTAAGCTTTCTTTGCACTAAAATCTTCCAAAGTGATTTTAATGTTTCCTGTACTACTAACAATTCCAAATTAGGCTGATTTTGAAAGCAATATGTACATATAAGTATTGAGTTATACGTGTATATGTATGTGCATAGATATATATTCATATATACATATATTATCAGAACCCTTTTATTCATAATCTGTCACGACACACAGCTTATTTAGTGAGGACATGACTGCTGGTTATCAAAAAAGGTTTTATTCCTGGGAACAACACATCACTCACCAGGTAATAGGTTCAGAACGACTTTCATTTTCCTCATTGCTTTCCAGTGATTATCATGGTTTTGCTTTTTAAAAAAATCAAAATGTTATTGTATTCATTTGCAGGGTTTTACACATTTTTGTAATTCTACCAGCACTAATGAAGTGGCAGAACATGTGGTCCAGTGGAAGTATTACAAGATTTGGAGGCAAAAGATGTAAGTCGAAATCCTGGCTCTACTAATTATAATCTGTGTGACCTCAGGCAAGTCATGTTGCCTCATCAGTAAAATGTGTTGAACTACATGACCTCTACAGATATACATGCATAAACACACACACATATATATATATGCATATGTGTGAGCATAGAATGTATATATCTGTGTATCAATGTATATACATTTCATATATAGGCACATTTGTATATATGTGTGTAAAATTTACAATTTTCAAATCAGATTCATTAAGAGTTAACCCAAATTGGTGATCACCATTGTCGTATTTGTGATTCTTCTGCATCTGGAAGCCAATATTAGAATTGGGCTCATCAGTATTTGTTATACCATCTGAGGTTCAATAACTCATTTTTTTTTTGGCTTTTGCATCTTTTCAAACTTCCCAATGGTACTCAATTTTCCGTAACAGACAATGTGTGCACACATTTGTGAATGCAAGTAATTTTGTGTGTGTGCTGTTTTGAGATAGGCTAACAATCAGCTGGTATGCATCATGCATTTATTGGACACAGCCAGTAATTAATTTTAGGTTAATAAGAAGCCAATTTGGAGGTCACATGATTGATTCCCAGGAGTCTCTGCAGGTTCTCTGCATCATCAGGCCACACTTGGAATAGAGAAATGTCAGAGAGCAAAGCAGATAGGTTTGCTTTTTGTGCTTATCTTCCAGTTAGAGCCAGGTTTTGGTTTTTTTCTTCACAGAATCCTTTGAACCAATCCATGGAACTCCAATTCCATAAAATCGATTTTAGGAAATGTCACACCACACCAGGTAAAGGATTTCACTATTTTAAGTAACCATGCAGTGAGCCTTTTTTTTAAAAAAATGAAGAATCCTTTTGTAATGTGAATATAATGACTTCCTGTTTTATCTCATTCAAACATTCAGCCTTTCCTATTCAGCACAGGCATTCCCAAATCCTCTCACTCCCAGTGCCCACAATCAGTGGCTTCTACTGACAGACCCTTTGGCTTTTACCAACAAGAACTGGAAGCTTTTAGAGTCTGCAAATTCAGAAAAGGAGACGAGTGCTAAGACAGACTCCCAGATAAAGATGGCTTATCAATAAAGTGAGTCCCCTAACCCAAAAGGTCCATGTCAAACCTCGATGACCTTCCTTGTCCTACCAAATAGGGAAGTTAAAATGGAGGCTTAGCTCAGTTAAAGGGATCTACTGATCAGGGGAAAGAAAGAAGATTTGCCAGGGAGATACAAAAATGGAGATGGTAAGTGCCAAAAACAAAATTCATCTGTTTTTAAGACTTGCCCAAGGGTCTGTGTTCAGCAAATGATTTAGAAATGCCTTTCCTCCCTTCCTTGTAGTATTGCATGAACTCCAACTCCCAGAATGACCTCAGACAAGTTCTATAGTTCAATGGTATTATATGATGAACAGGTGTTTATGGATTAAATTGTGAATTAAGCCACTGATGATACTATTATTTCAATGGGAAATGACTTCTGAGTTCCTTATCAAAATTTCTTTTAATAAATCATCTCTGCATAGCTAACCACTATATCAACCAAACAATTAATAAATAAATATCTAAGTACCTTCTATATGACAGGCACTGTGCTAAGGATACAAAAAGAAGCAAAAGACAATTCCCACCACCTTTTCAAGGAGCTTATGATCTCATGAGGGAGACAACATGCAAATAAATGTATTTAAAGCAAACTACATACAGGATAAATAAGAAATAATTAATAAAAGGAAGGCACCAGAATTAAGAGGAGTTCAGAAAGTCTTCCAGAAAAAGAGTTGGGATTTTAGTTCAGAATTAAAGAAAATCAAGGGAAGTCAGTAGGCAGAGTTGAGGAAGGAAAACATGTTCCCCGTGTCATGCAGGAAAGTCAGAGAAATGCCCAGAGCCAAGGTGCAGTATCTCATTCATGGAACAGACCGCAGGCCAGTGTCACTGGATAGAATACCTGTCTAGGAGTAAATAAAGGGCTGGAAAAGAAAGAGGGAGGTAAGTTTTTAAGGGCTTTGGATGCTAAACAGAGAATTCTGTATTTGATCCTGGAGGCAATATAGGTGCATTATGCATGAAATATTTCAGCATACTTATGATTTATCTTTTTTTTTTCCGCAGCCTTCTAAAATAATAATAGCTTACATTTCCAGGGCATACAAAACCTGGTGAGGGGGGAGGTCAAATGTTATTATCATCGTTTCACAGATAAGGAAACTCGTACTCAGAGAGGTGAAGTGATTTCTTAATGCTAAAGGTAATAAGGCTCAAAATCCAATTCTCAGATACCTTGACAGGAAGGGAAGGCAAGGGAAGGAAAAGGAACTTAGCAGCCCCCAAAATCCTGACTTTTAAGATTAATGATGTTATGAGGAACAGCTTGGAAGAGGGATTTTGTAGAGAGATGCATTTTATTCCTTTTGACTAGAACAAAAGTTGGGATGCGGAGCATGGAGGAAGGGAGAGAGTAGAAGAGGAAGAGATAAAGAAGAGGGAGAGGGAAGGGAGTAAGTAAGCAACAGGAGGAGAGTAGGTAATAGGAGAGGGAGAGAGAAAAGGAATTTTGTCTTTCCTTTAAGGGCAAAGAGAGGTGAAACTCTTTTTTTTTAATCACAGTAAACTGAGGGAGTGTGAAGATGGGGGTCCTTGGATCCCCATAGAAGAAAATAAGCATATAAATAAAAAATCATTCCCTAAACTCATAAGAGAAACTATTAAGAACTTACATATAGCATTGGTACATCTAAAATCACTGTTACTCATGAGACCCATCATGAGAAGGAGTTTTAAGTTCTTCATTTTACATACTTACATGTGACTTCAATATTACACATGGATGGCAGATCTTTATAGCATTCATTTTAATGCTGTGGTTGTAAAGAACCTCATAAGTCTAAAAGGGCTATCTAAATGGCAATTATTATTTCTATTATAGAGACGAGGAACCTGAGATGCAAAGAAGTTAAGAGACTTACCCAAAGTTATGCATCTAGTAAGTGGCAAGGCTGGGACTTAAATATAAGTCTTCCAGTCCCAGATTCAGGGCTCTGTGAGGTCTGCCACCTCTACCACCTTTCTTGTCCTCCATCAAGGATTCAGAAGCTGAGCTTTTATTTAAAAGTATCCATCATGTGCTTATAGGCGATAGTTTTTTTTGCTAGTTAATAACCAATTCAATCATGGATATAGGACATGTGCATGCCCTTCAAGCTGTCCTTTTTCCCACTGAAGTACCTCAGAGGTTTGTTTCTAGGCTCAGGGGGTATTTATCTGAGTACTAAGCTCTTCATTAGCTTTGCTTCTAAGAGCCAAGGACTGGGATCTCAAGAACTTATACCAGGAAGGGCATCTTTAAGAGTTATGGCCTGCGCTTATTTAAGCATCAGAAATTTTCAATTATGCTGCCTCCCAGGATGCATTTACGGAAAACACAATTGAGTTTTCTCACTTGTTAAATGCTGACCTATTTGGCTGCTAGCTCCATTACCTTCCCATATTTTCTTTTATGCGCACTTAGCATAAGCAATACACTTTCCACCTTCTACAAGAACAAGATTGGCCTACTGATGGAGAATACAAAGTTTTCTGCTCATTGCATTGTCATGGTGAGGGCACAGCTCTCCTGATATCCAAAACTGATGATCCAGCACTTGCTATTTTCATTTTGTTAATAGTTGGACCTTTGGCTCATCCCATCAAAGTTTCAGCCTTGATCAACTGTCTTTTTGGTACTGAAAATGAAATTTGTTAGTTAAGAGGCCTAGCTATTCTTGGTGATCCTTTCTTTATGGCCTGTCTACTATTTTTTTGCATGTTAGACTGTTTCCAATACACCTGCTTGTTCAGACCTTTAGCAGAATTCCTTATCATTTATCATGCAGTCCTGCAGTAAGGTAGCTTTATTGTTTTATCTTATTTGTATTGATGTCTTTGCTTTTTATATCACATTCATTTCTAAATATATCTTTTCCCCACTCCCTCTATCAAACAAGCTATCCTTCATAAGAGGGAATTTTTTTTCAAAGAGAAGAGAAAAAAAAGTTCAGCAAAATCAAGCGACACGTTGTGTCTAATAACACATGCTGTTCTCCACACCCATAGACCTCCACCTCTGCAATGAAAAGAGGGAGATATATTTTCTTACCTTTTCTCTAGGGCCCAACTTAATCAACATAATTATGTTGCTTTCTGCATAATTGTTTTTTCTACATACATTATTGTAGTCATTGTATATATTATGTTCCTAGTTTGGCTTATTTTACACTGTATTAATTAAGTCTTTCCATGTTTCTCTGAATTCTTCATAATTTGTCATTTGTAAAAAAAAAATACTTAATATTTCACTTTATCTGCATTTCCAAGTATTTCTCTTCTCCCATGCCCCTCCTTGATAGTTATACCTTGTAACTTTGGATGAAAAAAGAAAGATATTTTTAAATAGTTCAGCAAAAACAAATCAACATATACTCTGGTCTTACAATACGTACTGAATTCCACACTTACAGTCCCCTACCTCCACAAAGAAGGAGAGAAGGGAGGGAGATGTATTCACCTCTTCTCTGGATCCAAACTTGGTGATTATAAATACACAGCTTTATATTTCCTTTTGATATTTATTTCATTTACATTTTGCGTTAGTTCCTATAAGCCTTCCTGTACTTCTCTGTATTTTTCATTGTCATAATTTCTTACAGTTCAGTAGCTTTCTGTTTATATTCAATTACCACAATTTTTTGCCTTTCTTCTATCCATAGTCATCCACTTTGTATCCAATTCTTTGCTACTACAAAAATTGCTGCTATAAATACCTTTTTCCTCTCCAATCCTTTGACCTCTGGGGTATGTGTATAGTTGATCTCTGGGCAACAGATTATGGACATTTTTTTTAGCAAAATTCCAAATTGCTTTCAAGAATGCTTGAATAAATTCACAGTTCCAATAACAGAGTGCCTATATCTTTATAGCCTTTGCCATATTTACTTTTTCCATCTTGACCAATTTTCTGGATTTTAGGTAAAAGCTCAGAATTATTTTGATTTTAATTCATCTTATTAGTGATTCAGAATCATAATTTAGATGGTTATTAACAACTTTCACTTCCCCTTTTGAGAACTGTTTGTCCATGTGATTTGACCATTTATTCATTGAGGAATTTCTTTTGATCTTATGTATATGTTAATTTCCATGAATTATCAGACCATAATCAGGGATATTTGATGAAAAGAGTTTTACCCCAATCAACAGTTACCCTTTTTGTCCTAGATGCATTAATTTGGTTTATTCATAAGCTTTTCATTTCCTCTATTTTATCTTTTGTAATTATCCTTTCTCTGGTTGAGTTTTCTTTGTAGTCATAATTGTGAAAGTTATGTGATCTCATTCTCATTTTTCTACAGAGGGACTTTGCATTTTTGGTTTCATTCTTGATGATGAGATGTTTGTAATTTTATGTTTTTGCATTCATAGTAAACATACGAGATGGACATTCATTTCATTGATTTGAGAGACTACTGATTCAAATTCACTATTACTTTTACCATTAACCTGTGAGCTTCTTGAGAGCAGGGACTGTTTGTTTCCCTGTCTTATCCTCAGGGTTCAGCAAATAGTATCCAATGTACAATTCCTTGGTAAATAGTAGGTGTCTAGTAAATGCTTCTTAACTTGATTTTGCAACTTGAACTGTCAGAGACTTGCCTGAAGCACTAAATGAAAAAAGAATATGGCAATGATATTGATAGCAAAAAATAATTCTCATTTTTACTCAATTTTACTAAGTAGTTTCTTTTAACAACAACCTAGTGAGATAGCCAGTGGAAGTATTGTCTTTCCCATTTTATACCTAGCAGACTGAGGTTCGGAGAAGTTATCCGAGGTCCATAGGGTCACATAACTAATAAGTTTCAGAGCTTGGATGAAGTTTAATATTGCCATCCCCTAGACTGAGTCTTATTTTCCATATTGGTGATCCTGATTCCTAAACATGTACATGACAGTTACTGTGATGACTCAGAGATGCATCAGTGATCCCGATTCATGACAATTTGCTGCAGTTTATTCCAGTTAGTTATTGCCAACCTTAAGTTTTATTTCTATTGCATTCCACACAAAATACTTCAGATGTATAATGCTACCTGAATAAGACATAATGCTACCACACAGTATCTCTCTAAATACTCCCTGGATTGCATCAGGAGGCATCGTACAAACCTAAAGACCATGAATCTTATCAGTTGGTTCCTATAAATTCTTATCTGGAGGCCCATTTAATAGCTTTTGCCATACCTATTGCTAAGGGAATGTTTACTCTAAATGGTATTTGGTTCATATTATTTTAGCTTTCTCTTCCAAAATTGCTTCCAGCAGCCAGAGAATATGCTTATCACACTCCATCAGTAGTCTCCCTTAAAGATACACATTTTCCCCCATGTACTGCATACAATATGAACTTATCATTGGATGATTGGTAAACTCAGTCAGAAAGCTAGGCATGTTATCTGACCTCAAGATGGTATGCTGATAACCCTACCAAGTGAAAGAACTACACTATGTATGGATCAAGAGACCTGGTTCATTACAATAGCGCAAATCTGCATTTCTATCTTCCTGCTTGGATGAAGTTTTCTGAAGCCTCATAAAGTATCTCAGATTCTGGAAGCTGCTGTTCCAGGCCTCACTGTTAGGACCACCTATGTTTTAGGAATCTGGAAAAACCGATCACTTTTCCTTCAATTTAATGTTTTACTTTTAGCCTTGAATTCTAGGGTGGGAATTTTCCACAAAGAATAGTATAGTAGAATTTGAAATCAAAAGACCTGCATTCAAATCCTGGCTCCACTATTTGGTGTCTAATCTTAGTTAAGTCTGGTAGATTGTAAATTCCTTGAAAACAAGATCTGTCTCCCTGTTGCCTTTGTATCCCCTGTGCCTAGGACAGGGGTGGGTAAACTGCAGCTTGGAGGCCGTATGTGGCCCTGTAGGTCCTAAAGTACTCCTTTGACTGAATCCAAATTTTACAGAACAAATCCCCTTAATAAAAGGATTTGTTCTGTGAAATTTGAACTCAGTCAAAAGGCCACACTCAAGGACCTAGAAGGACATATGTGGCCTCATGGCCACAGGCTCCCCACCCCTAGGCCACTAGGACATATCTATGTGCTTAATAAATGTGTTTTGGTGCTTCTCACTTCATGATAGAGAAGTGACTAACTCAGAGTACCAAGTGAGCTTTTTTTTTAACATAGTCAATTCAGGAATTTCTTTTGTTTGACTATACATGTTTATAACCAGTTTTGTTTTTCTTGCTTGGTCAGTAAGGAAGTAGAAGTGGGAAGGGGGCAAGAGGAAGAATATAGGCCTGAAAATAAAACAAAATGGGATATTAAAAATAAGTGATTGTTAATTACTTGATTGATCAACATCATCTAATGGTTCTGTGAATCAGATTTTCTGTAAGTGTAGGGGTGTTGGAAAAGGTCACCTCTAAATCCCATTCCAACTCAACATCTATGAGCATAAGTGCTTTTTCTGGCAAGAGCTCAGAAATCTCAAAAGTATATAATGTTCTCTCTTTAAGAAAGTGTTGCCACACATGGCACCTAAGCTTAATAGGATTCTCTTCCAGGTTTTAATGTGGTTGCTTTCAAACTGTCAGCCTTATGTCATGTGGTCTTATGTTTTTTTACCCTTGACCACCAGAACCCCTTGGTTGGTTCTGATAATTCCCATCTGGAAACTCTTACCTTCTAGTTCCAGAACTTAGCACAGTGCAGCACATAGTGTGTGTTTAATAAGTGCTTATTGATTGTCACATACCTGTTACATATCTATGAAATACCTGTTCCACAGTCTATCTTCTGTTCCCGTTCTGGTGATCCTATGGCCTTTAAGCATTTTAGATCTTTCCCAGCCCCAGTTTCCTCTCACCTGTTTCTGCTTCTGATCATATGACTCTATCCTATGACTCCTTTCACTTATGGAAATCCCATTTGGGAAAGGTGCCTCCTGAAGCAATCCAGGGAATATTTAGAGAAGAACTGTTTGACAATATTATGCCTTATTCAAGTGCATTATGCATGTGAAATATTTGGTATGGAATGAAACAGAATTAAACATAATACTGGTAATTATAAATAAAATAAACTTCAATAAATTGCCAGGAATAGGGATCAATGCTGCACCTCTGAGTCATCACAATAGCTATTCTGTACATATTTAGAAACTAAGTCAGCATCTCCTTTGCAGAAAATAAAACTAAATCTAAGGGATATCAATATTGAAATTCATCTAAGCCTTGAGATTTACTAGTGACATGACCCTGGTGAAGTCACATAATCTCACTGACGCTCAATTTGCTAATATGTAAAAAAGGAATATGGGCAGGCAGATGGTGCAGTGGATAGAGTGCTGTGCCTGGAGACTTGAAGACCTGAGTTCAAATCTGGCCTCAGACCCTTACTAGCTATGTGACCACGGGCAAGTCACTTAAACCTATTTGCCTCAGTTCCTCTTATGTAAAATGAGCTAGAGAAGGAAATGGCACACCGCTCTAGTATCATTGCCAAGAAAACCCCAGATGAGGTCATGAAGAGCCAGATATGACTGAACAACAAAGGGATAACAATAATTCTAAAAGCTCCTTCACGAATTTGTTGCGAGGAAAGTGTTTTGCAAATCTTAAACAGCTATGGAAATGAGAGGTGTCTTTTTCTATCATTAATATCCAGAGTAGCCTGGCTCTGGCATGGCAGCCCTTGGAGCCAGGAAAATTGGTGTTCAAACTGCACTTGTGACACATTAACTTCCAGTGACATTCCCAAAGGTCTATACCAATATAATGGTAATAGTAAGGGAAACAGGAAAGAGAATAAGCATTTATCCCATTCCTGCATACTGTGGGTACAATAATATCTCATTTGATCCTCAGAACAACCCTATCATGTAGGTGATATTATTATTCCTATTTTGTGTTTGAAGAAATAAAGGCAAACACAGGCTAAGTGACTTGACCAGGGTCACACAGCAAGCAAGTGTCAAGGGCCAGATTTGAACTCAGGTTTTCCTGTTTCGAATCTCAGTACACTATCCACTTTATCACCTAACCTCCTCAGTAATAGTGATAATGGTGGTTGACAGGGTAGAGGGTGATGATAAGAGAATCCATGAAATGCTGATACATGGTAAATGTCTTTGGGATCTCAAATATGACACATTTACTATGAATATGAAAACGTACACTTTTCACTTGCTTACAATCTGTCTTCCTGCCCCAATCTGCTGAAAGCACTCTCTCCAAGGTCAAAAGTGATGTTTAATTAATAGTGCCAGCAGTCTCTTCTCAGTCACTATCCTTCAATATGATTCAGCCCAATTTGATGCCAATGATCCCTGCTCCTTCTTAATACTGTCCTCCCTTGACTGCAATAACACTGCTTCTTCCTAGTTCTCCTTCTACCTTTCCAATCACTCCTAGCTGGTTTTCCTTGCTGCTTTATCATCTTCCTGTGGCCCAGCTATATATCCCCCATGTCTATGTCCCTCATTCAGCCTTAATGTCTGGCTTGGATGTTCTTATTCACAACCATGGGTTCATTTTTTATAACTTTGTATGTTGCTTTAGGGTTTCTATATGTGGGTATGCATGTGTGCATGAGTGTGTGTGTGTCTGTGTCTGTGTGCGCATCGTGTCACCCTACTCAATAAAACCCCAGTAACTCCCTAATCCATCCCAGATCAATATAAAATCTTCTATTTGGCTTTTACAACCCTTTTCATCCTGGGTCCTTCCTATCTTTCCAGTCTTCTGATTCTCTATTCTCCTTCCCATACTCTAGGATCCAACTTTACGGATGTACTTGCTGTGAGCACTCTCCACCCTTGTGGTTTAGGATTGGGCAGAGGGAACATCACAAGAGAAGCAGAAATGAATGGCGATTGTGATCTGCATCACTGATCTCTCTGCATTATCTTTCCTCCCAAACTGACCCTCTTCTGACCTCTTCTGCTTCTGTTGAAAGTATTGCCATTCTTCCCCCACCCAGATTCATAACTTCTATGTCATCTTCAACTCTATTCTCAATCATTCTATGTTCCTAATTAGTTGCAAGACCTTATTATTTCTATTTCCACATCTTTCATCTTATCCCCTTATCTCTATTCAAACAGCCACCATCCTTGTTTACATTATCGTTACTTCTCAATTGAATAACTTGCAGTAGCCTACCTTCATCAATCAACAGAATTAAGTACCTACTATGTGCTGAGCACATTACTTTTAAAGAGTAAAACGATCCCTACTTGCAGTGAGTTTACATTTCAATGGGGGAGACAATAAGTATATATAAAATATATGCAGCATAAGTATAAAGTTAACCGATACAAACATATATGAAGTAAATACAAAACATGGGAGGGAACACATGAGCTGTTTGCAGGGATGGGGGCGGGAGAGGATCAGAGAGCCTTTATGGAGAAGATGGTACCTGAGTTGCACCTATGAGGAAGAAAGATCCTTTGTGTATGGCAATGGCTCATTCTCCCTTTACACATCGTATACTCCTCTCAAATCTGAAACATTTGCTTTTTATTTGATTTTCAGCTGTCATGGACTGACAGGCATTAAAATGAAGTAACGTGGCAATAGACAGTCATATATTTTAAAACCCTACAGATGAATATACTTTTCACATGAGTTAGAAAAGGCATTCTTCTAATACCCCTTAAAAGAATGTGATTTGACCTAAATAGGGCTTCTGCCTATCTGCTGGCTACAAGCTACAAAATAATTGGATTTCTTTTTCCTGACTGCAGGAATTTCATTTACCATGTCTGCCAGTTTCAGAATGTAGGGGAGCGGAGGGGAGAGCAAATACATGAAAAACCCAGAATTGACAAACACTGTGGTAAAATTTTACAAAAGAAAATCATATAAACTATAGATGGTTAGAAAGGAAGAGTGTTGAGTGTTTGGGGGGCAGGGCTGAATTCTTTGTGAGGTAGACCATCTGGCACCATCCCTAACCTCATTTAAATAAAGATCTCTAAAAATGGTTCCACTCGACATCTATATGGCTCCTATAGAAATAGAGAGTGCAAACTATGGAGGACAATAACAGTGAGGAGGAGCCTTGGCATAAATAGATGAATTGAGGAGGATGTTACAGTGAAGGCCAAGAATAGTTTCTAAGTATGGCTGCAATTATATTAATTTTGAATGGCTCCATCATAGAAATGGATCAATATAACACTGAAACTAGACCAGAAAAAAAAAATTTACCAGTTCACTAGAAGCTACCAGTAGTATGGAACAATTAATTCACAGCAGATTGGAAGAAACGCTTCAAAGGAGTAGTATATCAATTTGTCCAGATAGCTGGATTAGAAGTTTTCTTTTAACATTACAAAGGAAATCTCAGCTATCAGCAGGTGCCCGAAAAGGAAACTGTTATTGATTCTATAATGTCTCTCCTTTTAGAAGAAATAACAGGTTATCCATCCTTCATAAGGTATAACAAAGATACATTTAAAAGACCTCTATCCATGTTTTATTTTCCTTAAAGGGTCTTGATCTGTCTAGTAACAGTCCTCAGGGATAAGAGATTATTAATAGATGTAGGTGGTGTTGTAGAAAGAATGTTAAATTTGGAATAACAACAGAGAATTCTGACTCTTACCACTTTCTACCTATGCAACCTTGGGCAAGTCATATAACTTCTCTATTCCTCTATTTCCTCACCTGATATTGGGTGGGTTGGACTAGATGATCTCTAAGGTCCCTTCCTGTTTTAAATGTATGATCCTATGTTTAGATAATTCCTATGCCGACTATAAAACTTACATTTTCTAGGACATTTCCAATTTCAAGCAAAGAAAGTATATTTTAGGAAGACTTTGAAAAAGGAGTGTTCTTTGTCAGGGCATGTGTGCTCATTTTAAAACAGAAAATATCACTCATAATCACTCATTACTCATGATCACGCATGTCCTGTGTACCAGATCTCCTTGTGCTTTTCTTCCTTTTGTTCATCCCACTATCTTCCCAAAACATCCTAAGTGGTAAGGAGACCAAATTTGATACCCACTCGCTATTACTGTCCTTCTGTATTGGCATAGGTACTGTCAAGGAGAAGTATTTTACCCCAACTTGGGCATATGGTCCCTAGGATAGGGGCTTCATACACAGTTTATCTGCACACTCTCTCAACTCACTCCCTCCCTCCAGCTCCCGTATGTTTTCCCAAATCTCTCCTCTAGCAGTCAATTTCTAGGCACTTTCCTCAAGCTCCGCACTATATCATTCTCTCCCCTCTGCACAGGTCAGAGCACTCAAGAACTCAAAACAGATACCAGCTCCCCAGTCATGCTCCTTCCTTCATCTTGGCAATGCCAGCTGCCTACTTCCAGAAAACCCATAAGCAGTCCTGACATCTTTCAATAGGCTCAGGGAATAACTGGCAACTCACAGCTATACATGAGTGTACAGCTCAAAGTAGTGTGTCGTTTGCCAATCTCCTCAACCACCAGCAATATGGTCCCTTTAGTTATGTAGTTTATTTTCTAAAAACTAAAATCTGGATTTGAAAGTGTGGACCCCGGGTGACAGGGTCCATAGAGCCTCGAGCTTCCCTATAGTCAGGATAGGGGGAGAAATTAGACTGTAATGAATTCGGTTTATAACCTTAGTGTTTGAGGACAGGATTAAGAGTTTATAATTTGACCCCATTTCTAAGGCTACACTATATATAGTACTCTATATCATGGATATGATTTCACCCATTCTGTATCTGAATGTATTATGGGTGAAACAGAAGAGGACTAACAGTTTATAGTTTGACCACATTAGATAAAGGACTACATATAAACTCTATTTCAGAGATATTATTTCACCATAATGTATCTGAATGTGTGTGTGAATATGAATTTGTGTCCACAGTAAATTCTCCAGTGTAGTGTGAGGGAAAGGGTCATAAAATCTCAAACTGAGAGAGACCTTAGAGATCACTCAATATAGTCCCTTAATCCAGGGGGCACTGCTCCCTCTCCTTGACCAACTCTTCCTGTCTATGCCAAAGAACAATTACTTATGGAAAAGATGCAGGTTGGTTTTACGTATAGAGGAAAATGTTGTAATGCCCTCCAGAGAGACAAGATTTTCTTCACATTTCTCTGGTGACCACCCACACTCAAGCAATCTGGGATGGAGGTAGACCAAGAGAACTAGGAAGAAGTGTCTGGGACTAGAAAGTGGTAGAAGTTTAGACTGCTGGGAAAGATCTAAGTGTATCCAGTCCAATTTCCTGGTTTTAGTGATAAGGACACTGAGGCCCAAAGATGTTAAGTGACTTACCTAAGGTAAGAGATAAAATGGTAGAATTAGAATTTAAGTCCAGTTCCTTTGACTTCCAAATCAAACACTTATCCACCGTACCACACTAAATACATTGATTCAAAAGCAATTTCTGAGAGCCAGGAGAGTATCAGGGAAAGACTGTCATATCTTGGAAACAAGAGATCTAGATTCAATACCCAGTTTTGCCATTTACTCTCCGGGTGTACTTTGTTAAGTAACGACCTCTCTGAGACTCAGTTTCATCTTCTGTAAAATTAAGAAGCTACACTAGATGACCTCTAAGGCCCCTTTCAGTTGTAGATTTATGAACCTATCACTCCCCAGTGAAAATGTCTAGCTCAGAGTTCTTAACTTTCAAGTGTATGTGTGTGTGTTTATGTATATGCGTGTTAATATGTATTGTGATGGAGCCCTTTGGCAGCCTAGTGAAGCCTACAGACTCTCCCTCAAAAAAAAAAAGTTTTTAAATACATAAAATAAAATACATAGGATTACAAAGGAAACAAATTATAATGAAATTCAGTTACCAAAGTATTAAAAAGAAAAGTTTATGAACCCCAGGTTCAGAATCCCTGGTCTAGGGTATTTTAAAAGACAGACTAGAAAACATAGATGGGGTAGCCAGAGGTTCAGAGAGCCTTGGGGCGCAGCCACATCAGTCCATCACATCACCCTGGGATGAGGTACTCAGCCTGCCTTGAGTCCTGGAAAATGTTTCTGGGTCACATGACCAACAAGATGGCAGATTAGTCATTTTCCTGAGTTCACTTTAACTCTCTAACCCTCTTTAAAAGAAAAAAAAGTATTGGGGGTCAGAAGTAGAGTCATCGCTGTTGAATCCAAAGGACAAAGAGAAAATCCTATGTAAAAATACTTTTCTTAAAGTGCTTATTCAACAGCAGATGCATTACCAATGCCCATTATCTCCCACCACCCTCCATGACTCCCTGTTAGAGACACAAGCTTGATTCACAGACTTGTCTCAGACCCAGTAAAGAACTCCCTTTCTACATGCAAACACTGCCAATAACTGCCACTATAATCTCTTTCTTTCTTCTTTTTGTAGTTGTATTTCCAGTTTTAGCACCGTACCTAGCACATGACAGGATCTTATAAACATTTGTTGACTATTGACTCACTCCCTATCCTACCTCAATCCTGACCTTTCTTCAACTTTTCCTCAGGCTCTCCCTAGTTTTCTTCCCTAAATTCAGTCTCTGGTTTTGAATGCCAGACATATAAGCTTAACCTAGAGATGATTTCCCTCTAACTTTTCCTCAGGTTTCTCCATATTATTCAAATTTCTCCTCTCCATGTTCAATCTCTGATCTTCACAAGTCAAAACCCTTTTAAATCACTCCAAAATTCTCAATTTGGAAAAAAAATTGAAAAAAAATCCCCATCTCCCAAAATATACTACACTAATTCCAAATGGGCCAATTATTTATCTGTGTATCTGTTTGTATGATCAGTGTGAATCTATAGGAAGGAAAGAAGGAAGGAAAGAAGCAAAGAAGGAAGGAAGGAAGAAACTGTTTGGGACAGAGACCACTACCCAAAATCAAATATTCAGAGGCTAAGGCTGGACAAGGTGTGTGAGTTGGTGACAGCAATCAGAATCCTTTATACACTAAAGCAAAGCCTCTACACCTACCCCCCAACAATGACCTGCTCATCCTCCATTGGCTGGAGATCGGGGTTCATAATCTATTCGCCGAAATCTCCAGCAGCAAAGGACAGTGAAAAATTACAAAATTTTACCCAGAGACAAAGAACGAGGAAATCTTCTAATAATCTTCTGCTGCATGCTTAAAAACAGGATGTGAGTGCGATAAGGGGCTCAGGATGTGTTATAAGGCAGGTTTTTGCAATGCCAGCTATCTGCAGATGTTATTTTTCAAGAATTCCAGTTTCAATAGTTACCAGGGGGACACAGGGAATCTTTAATCCCCTGAGGAGACTTCAGAACCCTTTGAGATTATCCCTCACAGAAGGAAGGAAGGATACATTTATTAAGTGCCTACTGTGTGCTATGCACTGTGCTAAGCACTTTACAAATATTATCTCATTTTATTCTCACAACAATACTCAGAAATAGGCACTATGATAATCACCATTTTATAGCTGAAGAAACTAAGGCAGACAGAGGTTAAGAATTTGAACTCAGGGGGCAGCTAGGTGGTACAGTGAGTAGAGCACTGGCCCTGGAGTCAGGAGGACCTGAGTTCAAATCCAACCTCAGACACTTGACACACTTACTAGCTGTGTGACCTTGGGCAAGTCACTTAACCCCAATTGCCCTGCATTCCCCCCTGCAAAAAAAAAAAAAAAACAAAGAAAGAAAACAATTGCAGAGGTGCAAAGAGTGATTTGACTTAAAAAAAATCCAAAAAAAAAAAAAAAGAATTTGAACTCAGGTCTTCCTGACTCTTGGTGCAGTCTTCTATCCGTTGTAGGATAGGATCTTTTTCTGTCTGGGTATTTTTTTTAAGAATTTATTACCATGTCATGTTTTCTTTCCTCTAATTTTGTATACACATACACATATAGATGTATCTATATATATATGATAATATACATATACATGTGTATACATATATTTATATATAAAGACAAAATTAGATGAAATTTATGATTTAGCTTGGCTTTATCTCATAATTTCCTCTAAGTCATTCCTTAATAAGAATTTATAATTACTAAGGATTATTTAAAATAACAGGAAATTATAAAAGATAACCAATGAATTTAATGATGTAAATTTTTTAATTTGCATAAGAAAAACAAATATATCCAGAATAAGAAGAAAATGTACTGTCAGAAAACAGACTTTCTGACAAAGATCTGATAGTCAAATTTTACGAGGAACTAATTGAAATTAAAAGAGTAAGGCTCCTTTTCTAATAGATCAGCAGTCAAAGCATATAAATTGGCTGTTCTTGGAAGAAAAAAAATTATCATAAACTATATAACTTGCTCCACATCTCTAGTAATCAAATAAATGAACATTAAGCCATCTTTGATATTCCACTCAATATCCGTCAAATTGGCAAAGTTTCTTTAAGGACAAAATTCAATACTGCTACAGAAAAAAGTGCATTTTACAAACTATTGGTGGAGTTGTATTTTAGCCTTTCCTCAAAAGATTCTATTCCATTCAATTAAACATTGGTTGGTTCTTTCTCTAGGAAAGTCTATTGTATTAAAAATACAAACAATCCTTGCTGCTGTTTAATGAGGATTACTTTCTAATGAAGAGTATATGGGGGGGGGGGACAAGGGGGGTGTTACATAGGTACTCAAGCAAATAAATACAAGAAATAACAAAGAGTTAAACTGCAAAACAACAGAAGTGATCAGGAAAGTCTTCCCATAGAAGATGTCAAGGGCTGAGCCTTGAAGGAAGCTTTAAGAAGCAGAGGTGAGGAGGGACTGCATTTCCAAGTATGAGTAAAAGCCTAAGCAAAGGCATAGAGGCAGGAGATTCTAGGTCAAGTTCAGTCAGTTAGTCAGTCAACAAGTATTTATTAAGTGCTTACTATGTGCCAGGCATTGTATTAAACAGAAAAGGTAGTTGACCAATTCAAGATCTACCGTGAACATTCACTGCTTCTCACCCTACTCAATTGCTAGTGGGCATGGTATGATTTTCCATCTATTATTACTGTTTGAGGAACAGTTAACAAAGAGATAGAGAGCTAAGTTTTTTTCACATGTTCACCTACCCACTGAGAGGCTGTCTGCCAGACAGGTAGGGACTACAAGCCCAGGACTGGTTCTTGAAGATTGCTATTTCAAAAACCAGTGTCCATATCAGTCCTTATGCCCCAATTGTCAGCTGGCAGGTGGAATCTGACTAAAGAACTCAAATGTGAGAGGAAATGCTTTGATGCACCCCGGAGACTAGAAGCACTAGTCCCATCTGTGCACAGTTGGGCTGAGGAGCACAGATGCCCCACAATTACCCAGACATCTGCCTTTCTCAGCCTGGTCACCAGGCCAAGAGAATGTTGATTGCTTCCCCCCTCTCCAAATTATAAATTCCTTGAGAGCAGGAACTCTATCTTCTCTGAGTCCTAGGACTGTGTCTTGTTCCCAGCTGATGTGCAGATATTAATTGATGTCTTCATATCTTGATTGATCTGGGAACAGCTTTGTGCTTTGTGGTTGGTTAAGCCAAATAAACACTCTCCCTAAAATAAAAGATTGATGACCGCCTGCAAAGACTGTGTGCTCTGGATTGCATTTCTGAGATAATTTGTTTATGCTAATTACCATGTCTTATTCCATAACATTTTTGCTGAGTAAAATATTGATTTAAAAAAAATTAAAAGTCACCTTGAAGGGGTAATTGGTAGCATTATCACTATAGGATTGACAGAAAGTGTTAGGTTTTTTAATGCATCTACTCATCATGATAAATAGTTTTGAATCATTTTATAAGGTTTTCAGACGTAATTTGATAGACTCAAAGAATCAGAAAATTAAAGTTATAAAGGACCTTGGAGATTGTGCCGTCCAACTCTCTCATTTTACAAATGAGAAAACTTAGGGCCAGTCATTTAGGGAAATGTTGTTTAGTCATTTTTCAGTTGTGTCTGACTCTGTGACCCCATTTGGGGTTTTCTTGGCAAAGATACTAGAGTGATTTGCTATTTCCTTCTCTGGCTCATTTTACAAATGAGAAACTGAGGCAAACAGGGTTAAGTGACTTTCCCAGGGTCACACAGCTAGTCAGTATCTGAAGGTAGATCTGAACTCAGGTCTTCCTGACTCCAGGACCAGTACTCTATCCACTAAGCCACCTAGCTGCCCTTCCATTAGAGAAATGATTTCCCCATAAAACTAGTAAGTGGTAGAACTAGAACTCTGAACCCAGGTCTTCTCAATCCAATCCAATTGTTCTTTCCACTACATAGATTTCTTGTTCTACAAACTCTATTTTGGAAGTAAAATCATTGTAACTCAGAAGAAAACATTAATGCCACCTTAATGCTCCCTTTCTAAATAAATTGATGAGTTGAATAGGATTGAGACAAAATGGAAGACAACACTTTTCTTCTAAAGCCATAATCAAGAATTTTGTATTAATATGGGGTGTTTTCCTGAGAATACCAAACCGTAGCTCAGAATTCCCAAGCTTAAAAGATTCTTCTGCCATAAGACTCTCTGGAAGCAGAAATTAAAGGCATGAGTTAATGCATCCAGCAACTCCCTCTTTTCTTAATAACCATGTGATTTATTAAAAGAATAAGGAAACAAACACAATCAAAGCAAAAAAGAAGGCAAAACTATAAAGATCTTTCCAGTGGAGAGCTACAGGATTCGCTGTAGCAAACTAGATTCCTCTTTCCTACAACTTTTCTTAATCCAGTAAAAGCACAGAAAGAGGTTTGCCAAGTTTGAAAACAGCGAGATGCCCTAGGCAACCACTCTGAAGAAATCTGTTGGGGTGAGAAGAGGAATGGGGAATTAACAGAGGAGTTGACGTTACTTGACCTTTCCACACCTCTGGTTCATGACACACTTCTTACCATCATTGAATCTGGTCTATACTATTTCTACTATTCCTATTCCTGCCTACTCTAGGTTTGAAGTACTCAAGGAAGCAGCTATGTGGCTCAGTGGATAGAGCATTGAACCCGGTCTCAGAAAGACCTGAGTTCACAGGCAGCCTCAGACACTTAGTAGCTGTGTGACCTTGGGCAAGTCACTTTACCTCTTTTTGCCTTAATCCATTGGAGAAGGAAAAGGCAAATCACTCCAGTATCTTCTACAAGAAAACTCCATGGACAGTACTGGTGTGAGATCATGAAGGATCATGAAGCGTTGGACACAACTGAACAATAACAAAAAGGTCCCCCTGTGGTAGGGTCCCTGCAATTCTCAAGAAGCTGTCCTAGTTCTTGTTGTGCCTCTTTTAGTTGCTAAAGCATCCCAGTGGGGTGCCCCTCAACTAAAGTGAGATCAGGGAGAAACCCTGTCTTAAAAAGGCTAAGGTCTCCCACTGCATCTGGGACCATCTCCAGTCATCTTATCTTGCCACCCAACCCAGATGGCTCTGGAAGAGAAAGTGAAGCTATTGACTTTGCAGAGCTCTGCCTCACTTAAATCCAATTCACTTGCAAATCATGACATCCCCTTCCTGATATCATTGTTCCTCTTCCAGAACAAAGGACAAACAACAAACAACATTCTGGGTAATCAAAAGTGAAAGGGGCAGCTAGGTGGTGCAGTGAGTAGAGCACCTGCCCTGGAGTCAGGAGGACCTGAGTTCAAATCTGGCCTCAGACACTTGACACATTGCCCTGCCAAAAAAAAAGGCAAAAAAAAAGGGAAAACCCAAGATGATGTCCAAATGGTAATAATCTCTTTTCTGCTCCAAACCTAAAAGAAAAAAAACCCAGATCAAGAAGTCTCTAAAAGAAAAAAAAAAAAAGGAAACCCAAAGACTCTTGGAAATTTATGTCCAAACACATTTTATACCTTCCTAATGGTTTTACTGACCCATTCCACCCATTCTTCTCTTACTTCCAGGTGGCATTTAAAAAGATTGTTGCATCTGAAATACTATTATTTTAATGAGTATTCTTATCCTGTCTAACCATTTAGCAAGGCATAGTCTCAATAGTACAGAGGCTATAGTGATACAACATATAGACAACCGGTGGGTTTTGTGGAAACAGTCAGTCAATCCAGATGTCTTACATTATGTCGAGAAAACAGCCAAATGATCAACTGGGTTCTTTACCTTCTAATCAGTTTTTTATGTAATATAGATACAGTTTGTCAAAAGTGAAAACTATATAATCAAGTAGTTAGTTGAATCAATAAAGAAGGTTGATTCAGACACAAAAGAAACTCTCATTGGGTCCTGAATTATTTAGTAAGGCAGATAAATAAATAATTAGAATAGCATACTAAAAGAACATTGCACTGGAAATAAGAAAACCTATGTTCTAATCTGGCCGTGTCTTTAACTGTCTATGTGACCAATGACAGATCTTGTCTCCAATCTGATCTGTAGTTTCCTCATCTAAAAAATATGTATGGAGTACAGTGGGAAGATTGCAAAAGATCAGGGGTTCTTAATCTTTTCGGTGCCATGGACCCCTTTGGTAAGCTAGTGAAACCAGAATAATATTTCTAAATGCATAAGATAAAACACATAGAATTTTTAAAAGATCCTAATTAATTTTTTTTTTCTTGAGGCACATATAAATTATTTTTTTAAATTAATTTGATGTTTTTCCCCACTTACATATAGAAACAATTCTTACCATTTTTTATTTGAGTTCCAAAATCTCTCTCTCCAACCCTCCCTACCTCTATTTCAAAAGCAAGCAATTTGATATGTTATACATGTGTAGTCATGCAAAACATATTTACATGTTAGTCATGTTGTGAAAAAAACCACAGACAAAAAAAAACAAGAAAAATAAAGTAAAGAAAAACAATTCCTTGCTCTGTACTCAGACTCCATGAGCTCTTTCTCTGGAGATGCATAGCATTTTTTATCATAAATCCTTCAGAATTGTCTTAGACCATTGTATTGTTTAGAATAGCTAAGTCATTCACAGTTGATCATCATACAAAATTGCTATTGCCATGTATAATGTTCTCCTGGTTCTGTTCATTTCACTTTACATAAGTTCATGTAAGTCTTTTCAGGTTTTTCTGAAAGCATCCTGCTCATCATTTCTTAAAGCACTATAATATTCTATCACAAAGATATACAACTTATCCAGCTATTACCCAATTGATGGTCATCTCCTCAATTTCTAATTCTTCACAAACACTAAAAGAGCTGCTATAAATATTTTTTGTACATATAGGTCCTTTTCCTTTTTTTACCTCTTGGGGATGCAGACCTAGTAGTGGTATTGTTTATTCAAAAGGTATACGTGGTTTTATAGCCTCGTGGGTATAGCTCCAAATTGCTCTACAGAATGGTTGAATTAGTATATCACTTCACCAACAGAACAGTAGCATCTCAATTTTCCCACATCCTCTCCACATTTGTCATTTTCCTTTTCTATCTTATTAGCCTATCTGATAGGTATGGGGTGGTAGCTCAGAGTTATTTTAATTTGCATTTCTCTAATCAATAATGATTTAGAGGATGCTTACATGACTATAGAGAACTTTGATGACTTTGTCTGAAAACTGTTCATATTCTTCAACTCTTTATCCATTGAGATATTATTCCTATAAACTTGACTCAGTTTTCTATATATTTGAGAAATAAGGTCTTTATCAGAGAAATTTGATGCAAAAATATTTTCATGATTGTGATTACTATATATTTCCCTCCATCCTATTTTCTCCCTCTTTATCCTACTCTCTTTTCACCTCATCCATTCTCAAAAGTTTCCTTTTGCTTTTCATTTTTACTTCCCCCAATCCTCTCTCTTTCCAGGTGCACCCTCCCCCCCCCGGGTCCTTCTCTTATCCTCTTCCCCTTCTACTTTCCTGTATGGTAAGATAGAGTTCCATACCCAATTGAGTGTGTATGTTATTCCCTCTTTGAGCCAATTCTGATGAAAGTAAGGTTCACAAACTCCACCCCACCTCCTCCATCTTTCCCTCCACTACAAAAACTCTTTCACACCTCTTTTATGTGAGATAATTTACCCTATTCTACCTCTCCCTTTCCCCTCCTCTCAGTGCATTTCTCTTTTTCACCCCTTTATTTTATTTTTAGATAATTATCTCATCATATTGTCTCACATCTGTACCCTCTATGTATGCTAATTCTAACTGCCCTAATAATGAGAAAGTTTTTAGAAGCTACAAAGTATCATTTCTGTAGGAATGTAAACAGTTTAACTTTATTGAATCCTTTGTGATTTTTATTTCCTGTTTACCTTTTTGTGCTTCTCTTCAATCTTCTGTTTGAAAGTCAAAATTTCTATTCAGCTCTGGTCTTTTCATCAGGAATGCTTGAAAGTTCTCTATTTCATTGAATATCCATTTTCCCCTGAAGCTGGATAGATGATTCCTGGTTGTAATCTTGACTCTTTTGGCCTCTGGAATATCATATTCCAACCCTCCAGTCCTTTAACGTAAAAACTGTTAATCTTGTGTTATCCTGACTGTGGCTCAATGATATTTGAATTGTTTATTTTTGGCTGCTTGCCATATTTCCTCCTTGACCTGGGAGTGCTGGAATTTGGCTACAATATTCCTGAGGAGTTTTCATTTGGGTATCTCTTTCAGTAGATGATCAGTGGATTCTTTCCATTTCTATTTTACCCTCTTGTTCTAGAATATCATGGCAATTTTCCTTGGTAATTTCTTGAAAACTGATGTCCAGGCTCTTTTTATTTATCATAGCTTTCAGATAGCTCAATATTTTTTTTTCAATTATCTCTCCTGGATGTATTTTCTAGGTCAGTTGTTTTTTCCAGTGAGATAGCTGACATTTTCTTCTATTTTTCATTCTTTTGATTTCGGTTTATTGTTTATTGATCTCATAAAGTCATTAGCTTTTACTTGCCAAATTCTAATAATTCTAAGGAATTTTTTTTTCAGTAAGCTTCTGTAAGTCCTTTTCTATTTGGCCAATTCTACTTATTAAGGAGTTCTTTGATGAATTTCTGTTCCCCTTTTTCTGTTTGGCCAATTCTGCTTTTTAAGGAATTCTTCTCTTAAATGAATTTTTGTATATCTTTTTCCATATGGCCAATTCTGATTTTCAAGGCATTCTTCTCTTTATTCAGTTTTTGAGCCTTTTTTACCATTTGGCCTAGTCTACTTTTAAGGTGTTATTTTCTTCAGTATTTTTTTTGTACCTTCTTGACCAAGATGTTGACATTTTTTCATGATTTTCTTGCATCACTCTCATTTCTCTTCCCAATTTTTCCTCTACCTTTCTTACTTGATTTTTTAAAAAATTTTTGGAGGGGGGAGGGCAGGGCAATTGGGGTTAAGTGACTTGCTCAAGGTCACACAGCTAATAAGTGTGTCAAGTGTCTGAGGCTGGATTTGAACTCAGGTCCCCCTAACTCCAGGGCCGGTGCTCTACTCACTGTGACACCTAGCTGCCCCTGAAAGGAAGGTTTAGTGCATTTAGTCCATATTTGTATGCATGAATTGGGGGGGGGGCAGGGCAATTGGGGTGACTTGCCCAAGGTCACGCAGGTAGTACATGTGTCAAGTACCTGAGGCCAGATTTGAACTCAGGTCCTCCTGACTCCAGGGCCAGTGCTCTATTCACTGTGCCACCTAACTGTCCCCCTACTTGTTTTTTAAAATCTTTTTTGAGCTCTTCCTTGGCCTGAGGCCAATTCATATTTTTCTTTGAGGCTTTGAATGTAAGAATTTTGGCTTTGTTGTCTTCTTCTTAGTTTGTGTTTTGATATTCCCTGTCACCATAGTAACTTTCTATAGTCAGAATCTTTTCCTGCTGGGTTGTTCATTTTACAGCCAATTTCTTGACTTTTAATTCTATGCCAAAGTGGGGCTCTGCTTCTGGAGTGGAGGGGGCATTGTCCCAAAGTTCAGTTTTTTGTGTAGCTATTTCAGAGATAATTATGGGGACCTTTAAATTTTCAGTTCTTCCAAAATGGTATGCTCTAGGGAGAGGTGTGTCTACTATTCTTTTGACCTGTGCTGTGGTCTGTGAATGACCATCTGTGAATGACCATTAGATCCTAGAACTGTGACCAGAGTCCCAGCTGGCCTGTGGCCACAACCTCTGGTGTGCTAGTGCTCCTCCTTGCCCTGGGACTAAGACCTAGGACTGCAACTCAGATCCAAATATGAGCAGTGCAACAGAGTCCTGACCCCAGTGCCAGCAAAGAGACCCCTATAATCTCCTTCTGACCAGTTGTTTAGCCCCCTTACTATTTGTGGGCTGAGAATTCAGGAAACCACCACTGCTTCCACTGATTCAGTTACCACAAGGCCTATTTCTGGTTTGCTGAGGTGTGGCCTGTGCTAGACTGGTGCAACAGATTCTGCCACTGACCCTCTAAGTTGTCTTGCTTGGACTGTAAAAACTATTTCACCCCATGCTTTTGTGGGTTCCACTGCTGCAGAATTTGTTTTGAGGCATTATTTAAAGTTTTTAGAGCAGTTTTGGAGAGCACTCAAGCAAGTCTCTGCCTTTTCTCCACCATATTGGCTCTATTCTCCGCCAGATTTTAATTATACTGAAATATAGTTATCAAAATATTTTAAATGTTCATAGGCATCAAGCTAAGAATACTTGAATGAGATGATCTTAAATTTCTCTCTCTAATTCTGACATTCTATGAAGTAGTAAGTTTAAAAAAAGACATTAGGAACCCTGTTAAACCTAAGTTCTAGGAAAGCAGCAAGATTTTCTGAAGTAGAAAATGCAAGATGAATGAAACTTAAAAGATGAAGATTGGACAAAATAGAAGATTTTTGTTTTCTTAGTGAACTGCGACCATTTTATCATACTAACACCATGAAAGACTCTCAACTGGGAGGGAAGGGAAAGAGTTATGGGAGTACTTTCATATAGATAAGTTCAATATGAATTGGCATGAAATTGATCATTGAACTGAATCTAAAAAGATACAATTCAATAAGAATATATTCAATAATAATAATTTGAGAAGGAAAACAGGATAAATCAGCTTTACATTGGTTCAAAAGTCAACTTCAAAAGTATTGGATGGGAGAGGCATGATTAGACAACAGTTTGAAAATTTCTGAGAGTCTTAGTAGACTGCAAATTAAATATGAGTCAACAAGATGATACAGTAACCAAAAAAGTTAATTTTATCTTGTGCTACATTAAGAGAGATATAGTTTCTGCGAGCAAGGAGGAGATAGTGAGGAAGGAGGAATTATCTGGAGCAGAGATGTCAAGTACAAAGCCCACAGGCCACATGCAGCTCACAACACTAGACTGAACCAGATTAAAATGTACTTGATAAATATTTGACAAAACAAAAAACATATTATGAAACTTAGATACTAGTACATTTTAAAGCTGTCCATATATGGCCTGCAGGGATCCTTATGGATGGATTAGCAGCTCCAATTCCTTTTTGAATTTGAAACCATTGATAGGAACCACAATTTATGAAGGGCAAACATGATGGTGAAGGGTCAAGAGTATACACCACGTAAGTATAGATTGAAGAAAATGCAGATACTTATCATGGAGAAGACTTGGGAGGATGAGACAGCTGTTTTCACATATTTAAAAGGTTTTCATGTGGAAGTGGAATAAGGCTTATTCAGTTTAACCTCACAGGACAAATCAAGGAGCAACGAATAGAAGTTGCAAAGATTCAGATTTAATCTTGATATAATGAAAAGCTTTGTCATAATTTGAGCCATCCAAAGTGGGATGGGCTGCCTTGAGAAGTGGTGAGTTCCCCTTCATTAGAGGACATCCAGCAGAAGCTAGATGATGACTTTTTGGGTATGTTATAATAGATAATTCTTTCAGTTGTGAAGTTGATTAGATAGCTGCTGAGGTTCCTTCCAAGTCTGAAATTCTGTGTTCCTTCAGAGGACAAAAGCAAATTTGACAAAGAGTAGATATTCATCTACAACACTAGACTATAAGGGTAGAATGTACATTAGACTCATGAGGGTAGAAAATATGTGTCTTGTCTAACCTTTGTATCACCTCCAGTGCCCACCATGGTGCTCAACACAATACATGTTTAATTGATGCTCCTTAAATGAATGAAATAAAGGTATAATTTTCTTATAATACTTTCCTCTTAAAAAACTATCACCATAGTCCTAGGAAGCTAATAGAAACCTTCAGAAAATTCACATTTTGAGCATGATCTCTGAAGTCACTTCAGCAATTCTATGACCTAAATGCATCATTCTATTAGACAGGTAGAAAGAAACAAAACACTGAAAAATCACATAGTTTTTACAGTAATGGACCTAAGTCTATAATCTCCTCATTCACTGAGCAACATATTTCCCTTTTAAACCCTGTCACCTAATCATGTATCATTGGCCTACACATTATAACTGATTCTCAGGTTTGAAAGGGACTTAAGAGGAAATTTAGTCCAACACATACCTGAATTAGGATCCCTTCTGTAGTAAACCCAACGAGTGGTCAGTAAACATTTGCTTGAAGACTAGCTTCACCCAGGTAAGGGAACCCACTACTTCCCAAGGAAGCCCGTTTCATCTTGAGATAGCCCTAATTATGAGGAGGTTTATCAATATTTCAAGCCTAATTCTCCATCTTTACTTCTCTTGGTAGTATCTACTTTTAGTATTGCCTTATCTGAAACCATGATTGCAACCCCTCCTTTGAAGGATTCATTCAAATCCTAACAAATTTTATTCCAGCCCATCACATTATACTTGTCTACATTCCTAAATATTAATTGTGTGTCTTATCTTTGTCAAATGGGGAGGGTTTGGTTTCTAATCCATTCTGCCATTCTCTTCCATTCTCTTTCTTCATACACAGGTATATCATTTCTACCCTTAGCCTAGCCCAGTCCCAAAAACTTAGTATTATTATATTAGTAAATTATATTTACTAATATAATAATTTTTGCCTTCACCTTACTAAATCCAGATAAGAGTATATTTTAGGCCTCACTATTTCTTATTTTCCTACATCTTCATCTTAATGATCTTTTCCTGTGGCCTGATATTTTGAACAGATGATTCACTTCTCATTACAAAGAACAAAATTCCCCCTCTTTACTTTTTGTTCTCATAATGATTCTCAGATAAAATGAAATACCTAACTTTACCTTTTCCTTATTGCTCTTAAACACTGAATCATTACCTACTCGTTTCCTGCTATATAGAAGAATTACTTTGTCAAGTTTTGTTTGTTTGTTAATTATGTTTTCAAAGACAATGTTATTTTACTTTGGGAGCAATGACTGAAAGTCTGGGATCCTGTTGAAGATCTATCTTGTTTCATGTAGGAAAATATTAAGATTTTTAGGAGTATACCATTTTGATATTCATGCAAATTTACTTTGTCTTTCAATATATTTCGGTCTTTTCTCATAATTGATAAACAAACTTGAAGTATATGAATGGGTCTTCTTAAGGGATGTGAATTGCTTCTTCCTGGTTATTTGTAAGAGTATCTCTTTGACATGAAAGGTCTATACATTGTTGGCTATATTCCTAAGGGAGTTAAACTTGGGATTCCTTTCTTCTAGTCTCTTCTGTGTTCTATCAATCTGCCCTTTGTCCTATTTCCAATGTCCTCCATTTCCAAGCAAATTTCCTGTACAATTTCTTGGAATATTGTATTCAAGCTATTTGTTTCATCATGGTCAGGAAATTATTAGGTGTCTCCCGCAATAATTCTTATATTACCTCACCAAGCTCTTACTTTAAGGTCAGGTATTTTGGGTTCATAAATGTCTCAGTTTTGCTGTCTTTTGGTTTTTCTCTCATGCACATTCTTCAGCTCCTAAACATTTGTGTTCCATCTATTCCAATCCCTTATTCAGAGGCTGTCTTTTTATGTGTTTTCTCTTGAGTTTGATTTCATATCCGAAGTCCCATCTTTTCTAGAAACAAGGTCTATCTGAGGTAGCATCTCTCCAGAGCTATTATTATAACCTATCTTTCCTTCCTTAATTCACATTACTCCCCTTCACATACTTACATTCTGACCAAATTGGCCTATTTATTATTCCCATACATAACATTGCATTACTACATATGTGACACTGTACAAACATGCAAATTATATGGAATTTTCTTTCTACTTTCTGCCATCTCTTGGAATCACAAGTTGACTTCAAAAACTGATTCAGGTGTTATCTCCTATACGGGGTCTTTTTTGATTGCACACAAATTATTGTGTGTTTAATTTTTATATATGTGGGGGGGTTATCTGTATCCATATCATATTCATGTACTAAAATGTAAATTCCTTGAGGGTAATGAATGTTTCATTTTTTTTCTGTCTATCCCCATCACCTAACCCAGTGCCTTGCACATAGAAGGCTCTTAATAAATGCATGTTGAATGAATGAATTTTTCATTTAGTTTAATAAGCATGTAATGAAAACCTATCCTATGTTCAGCATTATGCTAAGCAGTTTAGGGGTGGAAGAGAGGTATATCATCATTTCTGCCATCAAGAAGGCATTTAAATAAATACCAAGACAACATGATTAAGTAACAAAATGATCATCATATGTAATAAGAGCTTACTCAGAGGAGTAAGACTCTAGATTTTTTTGAAATTTGGTTTGAGTTATAACAGTTTAGTTTACAAATAGTATTTCTGTTGCATGATGTGTGCTATTCTTCCTCTATAAAACAACCAAAGCATGTTTTAAAAGACCTGCTTCATTATCAGGGTGACATGACATGACAGTCTCACAATCTCTGACAGAAGCATACTAATGACTTAGAATATGGAGGGATGATTACCCAGAATATTTGTGTAATTGGGGCATAAAGTAATATTCATTATACAGCACAGCCCAATTCACAATATTTTCCAGAGGATTCATACAATACAGAATGTAAATAGACCCGCAAATAAGCCTTCTCCTAGAGAATCGGACTCTCCAGAGTTACATTGCTCCCCTTCACAGGTTTCATCTGGATCTTTATCCCTACTTCCTGTCAAAGACCTTAGCTCTGCCACCAGAATGTAAGGGCCAATTTAGAAACATCACCTTAGAAACCTCTCCCTCTACCTCTCTGTCTCCCTCTCCCTCTCAGTCACCCTTTCCTTCTCCCTCTCCCCCTCCCTCTCCCTCCCTCCCTCTATTAGCAACTCATAAAAACCTCACTATGGGTAAAATATTGTTACTTTCATTCAGGCCTAATGACAGAATCCACTGCCTTCTCATAACTCAGCTGTTCCACCTCCCTAATTGTACAGGGTGTCCCTAAAGTCTGGACACTTAGGCAATTGGCAGCAATGTAGAGTTATTGCATCAAGTTCATGTGAATCTTGCAAAGCACATCAACCTTTGCATCATAAATGATGGAAATCATATGGAAGATGTTATTTGTTAATATTCCAATTAAATAAAATGTTATTGAAAATTTAATTCATTTCATTTCTTGAAAATATGAATTTTTGCCTATGTGTCCAGACTTTAGGAACACCCTGTAGTAAGAATAATGATGGAATTCTTCCTCTTAAAAAGTTAATACCTTTCCACCTGAAGAGAACCTATGAAAGACTACACAATACAGTGTCTTTTGGCACCTTCTCTATAGAAAATATGACCCAAAGTAGATCTTGTGTGGTTTCATAGCAAAAATAAAATAAAAATAGCTTCTCAACTGGGCTGTGTCCAAGTCACTGGCAGATATTGCCTGAAATTTTCACAAGATATAATGGTATGATTCACTGCTGTAGGGTGCTGAACCAGGTCCTGATGTTTGAGAAATTCTTCTTCGAGAATTCCTGCTCTATAAGGCATTTGCAAGGTCCCCTCCTATAGGTATTTCTCTCCTTGTTTCATTTCTTTGATCTTTGAAATAAAAAGGGAAATGCCTAAAGGAGATTCATTTGTGTTCCAATCAGCAGTTAGTTCATAAAACAATGATTGTGCTTCAGTATTGCAGTGACTAAGGAGTTAAACTGTCTTGAGGTTCATGGGAGGGGGTGGGGTGGGAATAAAAGGGCAGGGACAAAAATATTTCCAGCTCAAGGATGCCACATTGAAAAGACAGCAACATCAGCCATCAACCTTGAGACTTTGGCTACTTTGATAGGATTGGCAGACAAGGAAGTAGTGAGCTAGGCTGTTTGCCAGAGCCTTTTCCCTGGAAAAAAGAAAGTGAGAGAGAAATTTCTTTGCCCTTGGAGTTGCCTTGGGCCATTTGAGCACTTGCCCAGTAAAGGTGAGCAAGTCAGGGTGAGTAGGAGGGATTGCCATGAATCCCCACTCTAATCTGTACGGTAGCCAGAGCAAAGAATAACAAAGGAAGGATAGTATTATAATATCAGATATTCACGATAATAACTCAGTTCCTTTCTTCCCAAGACATAATTTTGGGAAAGTATATGAGTATGAACTTGAAGAAGCAGAAGAGAGCCATAAGGAGCTTCAGAGGAAATATTGGAGACACAGGAAAGTTTCTGCCAAGTGGGAAAGCAGTAGGCCATGGCTTGTGTTGGAAGTTGTGACTCCTGGAAAAGGTGCCAAAGAAGAGATGCTCTGGGTGGGGTGCTTGGCAGAAATCAGTAAAGATACCTCCATTGCCCAAGCCCAAAAAAAGCTTCCAAAACTAAGTCGCAGGTAGTCTGGTCATCTTCAAGTTATTTTCAAGTTGAAATAGTTAGACAATGAGGGTAAGACATCTCACCTGCTGACTTAGTTTCTAATTAGCTTTTTATATGCCTACCCCAATATATTTTCTGATTCTTGAACAATTTTGACAGGTGAAAGGCTAACGATAGCTTTACATCTGCATCTATTTATCAAGGGACAATCATGTAACTGTTACTCAGTGCCAAAAGATTTAGCATGGGTATGTACCCATAAAAAATCAAGCAGTTCTTTCATCACCATCCTTATAACTAGTATTTATATGGTGCTTCAAGCTATTATAGGGTGCTTTACGTGTGTTGTCTCATTTGATCATCACAACAACCCTATGAGGAAAGTGATGTGATTATCCCCATTTTATATATGAGGAAATGAAGCTAAGAGAGGTTGACTCACCTGTCCAGGATCACATGACTGATAGGTGTCTGAGACAAGATTTGGACTCAGGTCTTCCCCGTTCCAAGTCCAACATTCTATCTACAATGCCACCTAACATACAGCACCTTTTCTAAAAGTAGTCTTGGGGCAGCTAGGTGGCACAGTGAGTCTTAATGTCAGAAATGCTCAAAGCTAACCCCTAAATCCATTTTATTTGGTAGTACTAACTCCATTTAATATTGAAAGACTTACTAAGGCTTGAACCAAGTGATCCAAAGGAAGAGAATGCTTATTAAAATTCTTGTACTAGTTGCCCTCTAAATGCTTAAAAGCCATGTATGTGGGTGTCCAGCAGTAGACAGAAGGCTACTCTGTTGTCTGGTTTCTGTCACTGGCCTTCTGGTAACTAATTCTTCCAACTTTTGAGGTTTCCTAACGTCCATATTTCTTTCAAAAATATCTTCTTTATAGTCATCTTGGTTCCAAACCTTGGAGACATGCTCTCTCTGTCCTTGCCACACATGACGCAAATCCCCAAGAAACATGTATAGCCCATGTTATAGCAGATGGAAGGTTACCCTACTTGTTTGGAGTCTGTCACTGGACCTCTTCCACCTTCTGAAGCCCACAAAGTCACAGTCTAGTCCATTCTATCTCCAATACTTCTTTATCTAAGTCAGGAAAGAATAAACATAACAGGGACAAAGGTAACGATAAGGCCATGTGCCAATGGATTTATGACAGCCTGGATGGGGAGAGTAGGCCACTTATGCTAGGAGTCCTTTCCTCCTTACTCAAATGGCAACTAAACCAGATAGAGAGAAGGAGGAAAGAAGAGAGACAGAGATAGAGACACAAAGAGATAGGGACACAGAAAGAGAAAGAAACAGAGACTTATGTTAGCCAGCAGGTACCTTTTGAATCCATTTCCAGTTCTGGCTCAGGAGCCAATCAAATCTATTTCTCCACCATGTCGTTAGCCAACTGGAAATAGTCATACCATTCTTATGTATGTTCTCAATTCTATGTATCAGCTGTGTATGCTGCTCATACCCACACAAATAAGGCTTTCAATGGCCAGCCTCCCATTACCTCAACACCAGATTTAAAGCTAGAAGTGACCTCCAAGTCAGCTAGTCTAATCTCATTTTCTAAATGAAAAGAAAGCAGAAAGAAATTAAGTGGATTGCCCAAGTTCCCAAAGTAATAGACAGGAGAAGTGGGGTCTTAAACCAAACCCTCTGACTCCATGAGGAGTAGACCCAAATCTGGGCATATGTCCTAATATAATGCAAGCTCCTTGACAGTGGCCTCTATACAAAGGCTAAATAGAGCAGAATCAAATTTTTGGCCAGTTAATTATCCAGGGTCTCATGATTTTACTCCCACCAACTTTAATTGTCCAAGAATATATAGCAATAGAGCAACATGTTTTCATTTTTATAATAAAACTGACAATACCAAAACTTACAAGATCCCACGGTTGTAGGTCCACTGCAAGGGATAAATATGTCTGCAATCCATTCTATCCCCCTTTTCCTCTTACTTAATCAGGAATTGCCAGAAGGGTGACACTGTATAAAGGAAATATCATTGATTGTTTGCTAATGGTCTAAAAGTCAAATCCTGTCAGTGGGCTTTCTCAGACTGGGAGCTTTTGTTCTTGTTAACCCAGAGTTAAAGAGTTTGAGCATTTGGGAACTGAACCCCCTAAAAGGAGATTTCTCAGCAGTGTGTTCCTTGGAGAAGAAAAGGGCTACCAATGTGGCACCTGTATTTAGAGGGCTGAAGCCCTCTAAATGGGAACTGGGAACTGGGAACAGTTATGGGAACTGGGAGAGCTTAGCTTGGCCAATTGTCTGATTTGTTCATATGTTTCAGGCCCAGGATGAATTGAGAATACTTGTTTAGAAGCCCTCAAAGTCTCTTTACCTTCTGAGTTGTGATCAAATGTTTTTGAGTGTTTTATGTTTCTGTATTTGTTCAGGAGCATCTGTGAATTCTTTTCGTCTTATGTATTTTCTGTGGTAAATAAAATAAAATCTGTTCCATACCCAATCACATGTTGTACACTGAATTATGGGTCCTGTCGTACCTATTTGAGGTAAGCTAGATATAAGCTCTACTGAAGTTTTATTTTAGAGAATTCTCTAGAGTAACACTCCAGGGCTGGGGCAATGAGCCAAAGAGAGAAACTGGTCCTTTGAGGCTCCAAAGACTGATATATATCTACTTCTAAGATGAGATGAAGGAAAGTGGGGAGCTAAGTGAGTTTTAAATGGTGAAGAACAGGAAAACATGAGAATTATAATGCTTTGGCAATAGGGTTAGCAGAAAACATTGAGTGGGGAGGGCAAGAAAGTCAGTAGAAAACATTGACCAGGAGGGTAAATCTATTTGGAACTTTCGTAGTCTAAACAAAGTAGGAGAGGGCCAGGGGAGAGTCACAAAGGGGTAAGTGCAACAGAAACAAATGTCATTCATTTCACAATTTTGCTTAGAGCCAGCCTCATTTTTGCTACTAGAGTTTGACTTCTAATTAGGAGTTATTTGCAGATCGGGAATGTCAGTGCACATAAAACTCCTAAAACTACCAACAAGGGTATATCTGTAAGAACAGGTTTAAATTTTCCAGATGACATTAACATTTGCTCAGTGGATTGACATGGCTTGTTCAATACCCAGATTCAATTAGCATTGATAGGAGATATGTTCAGCTACTCATGATCTGTGCCTATAAAATTGATCTGCACCTACACAGATCACACACCCAGAGTGAACTTAAGAATTAAGACTCTTATCTGAATGGCTTAGGTCTGCAAATTCACAAATTAACCAGATTATTTAAAGAACATTTTGTATCTAATTTGCTCAGCTAAGTGTCTCAACTGGCCATTTAAACCCTGAGTATGCAGACTAAATCTTCAGAAGCAGTATATTGTGACTAAAAAAAGGCTTGACTTGTAGTCAGAAAGTCTGGGTTCAAATCCCAGCTTCCATATTTTCTATTAGTATGACAGGAGGCAAGTCATTTTACCACTCTAAATCAATTTCCCCACCTTAAAAATGGGGGAAATAATACTGGTACTACCTACCTAAGAGGGTTGTAGTGAGAAAAATCATTTGTAAACAAACTGCAAAATAATATAGAAATGTGATCCAGAGAATCCTATTATCATTTCCCAATTTGCTTAAACCCATGCATTGTGAACAATTTAAACAGTCCAAGTAAGAAGCTTTGATGTATTTCATGAAATCATTTGTGTGTCATTTAACAAGAGAAAAAGAAACACCTAAGAAATCCCATAAATCTACAATTTCCTTTGAGTGCATGAATATGTTTTGTGCCAGGGGGAACCTAGAAATAATTGTGAGACACAGAAAAATACATGTAGTGGGGTAGGAAGGAAGCTCAGGTGTATCTTCCATTTAGGACCGAGGGCCATCCTAAATCAGGTCATGTCTGCAATGCTGCAGTTGTTACAGTCTATGGGGTTGTCTTAATGAATACTTTGTATAGTTTTTAATGGGGGCCATGAAATCAAATCTAATTCTTCTCCAAATTCGTCTCTCGTTTTCTTGGAATTTGTTATGATAGATTCATCAGATTAAAATCTGTCACACATCTGCTTGTTTATCCACTGCATTATTTGAAAACGCCATTCATTTTATATGCTTTAGGATTTTAGAATATGTTAAAAAATAAAAACTATGGATGGGGGTGGGGGTGGGGAACAATTTCCCTAGTGTACCATAGCATATTGGAGCCTCCCAGGCAAGTCGAGTGGTACCATATTTCATGCATGAAACATCCAGATAGATTAGACACTTGCAACAAGGAACGATGCAAATAGTCTAGGAGCTAGGTGTTCAATTTTGAAACGTTAATACTAGCTTTAGGCTGTTTGATATATGAGCAACTACTTATGGATTAGTTTCTCAGCTAAGAATCTTGACTTTTTGATTTACAACATAAACTAGTTCTGGAGAGTTCTTTGAAGTAGAGTCACATGCTTATTAGCAAGGCACTGAATAAGCCTTACTAATCAGGGAGGTGGTTTTCATGTCTGAGTGATAATTAACTTTTCTTTTTGGCCCATTGAGTCACACATAGATTTCAAATAATAGGGGTAGTTAACAATAATAATAAAGGCTATACCAAGACTTTGAAACAGAATGTGATGGAAAAAGCATCAGAGTAAACAAAGGCACCAGATTCTATTCTTGACCACGCCCGTAATTAGCTGTGTGACCTAATCCAGTTCTTTCAAGTTCTTTCACCTCACTGGATCTCAATCATCTCTCCTAAAAATGAAGGGTTGTTATCAAATGGCCAAGATGATAAAATATGAAAATAGTCAATGTTGGTGAAAGTGTGAGAAGACTAGAACATGAAGGCACTAGAAGTTAGGAACTTGTTCATCCTTCCTGGAAAACTATTAAAAATTATGCAAGAAAAGTCTTAATATTTGTTTTAATTTTTGACCAGTGTAATAATCATGATAGGTGATATTCATATGTCACTTGAAAGCTTACAAAGCACTTTACATGTATTTTCTCATTTGATCCCCAAAATAATCCTGTGAAGGAAATAGATTCTATTATCCTGTTGCAACAATTTGGCTAGCAGCTGTTGTGGGGGTGAAAGACCAACACAAACCCAACAACAAGATCAAAGAGACTTAATTAATTTATCATTCTAAAACAGCAAGAAAGTCCCATCTTAGTTACCAATTTATATCCCCACTTTACAGATCAGGAAAGTGAGACTGAGGGAGGTGGAGTAACTTTCTTAAGATCATATAGCTAGTAAGTATCTGAGACAAAATATAAATTCAGGGTGTGTTGTTGTTGTTTTTTTCCTGACTCTCTATCCCCTAGACACATAACAACCTCTTGGTCTTATTGGGTATGGAATCAATTCAACTTAAATGTAAACTTTAGGAGCTGAGAAGAGGCTGCCTCTGGAGTCAGAGTAACTAGATTCAAACCCCATCTCTGATCGAGTTACTACCTGTGTGATCTTGGGCAAGTCACTTACCCTACTTGGGTTTATTTCCTCCTCTGTAAAATGAGAGCTTTGGACTAAATAGCCTCACAGTTGCCTTCCAGTTCTAAATCTCTGATTCTATAAATTAAAATCACTACATCTGAAACAAGTTTTGAAAATTTGTAGGCTTGTTTAAATAATGAAGGTTTATAAAGGACTCTAAGCGGCAAATTCAAGGAGTTTAGTCATTTACTAATACAATGAACTCTAAATAAATTTCTTATTATTGGTGATATAACCCTAGGAGGTCAGAGATGGAGTTCATTAATGGTCTGATTTCAACAGGTGTTTTGTCATTGAATAGACCCAGCCTTAATTACCTTTTGTGTCAATGGGAATGCCACCTTTGGAAAAATGAAAGAAGAGAACAAGAGGCTCACAAAGGAATGAAAATCAAAGGGAAGGTCTAGATATGTTTTATCTTGACTTGGATTGTACTTGATACATGCTTGAAATGTATCTGAATAACCAAAGAGCCTATGATATGCTCCAATTATTTGCTGGATTAGAGAAGTAGTGACAATTGCAATTAGGGAATTTAAGCATAACTTTATAATAGCATAATTAGTTATATCTTTTTTCTTTTTCCTTTTAAAATGGTTTATAGTTGCTCTTTTTTCCCCTTTTCTAGCACTGTCACTTCTCGATGACTCACCCTCTGACCCCAATAGAACACTCCCTTATTAAAAATAAATGTAGTCAAGCAAAGGAAATCAATATATTGGCCATGTCTGAAAACGTATACTTCATTCTAAACCAATAGTACACCAGCTCTGTACTGAGGGGAAAAGGCCATCAAGTCCTCTGAAGTCACAAGTAGTTGCTGTATTGATCAGAGTCCTGATGCATTTCCATCTTGTTTTCCTATACATTACTATGATCATCGTGTACACTTGTCTCCTGGATCTGATTATTTCACTCTGCATTCATTAATACGAGGCTTACCAAGTTTCTATGAATTCTTCATGTGTGGCATTTTTATTGCATAATTATGTTTCATTAATTCCATTCACCACTATTTCTTCAGCCATTCCCCAATCAATGGGCACCTATTGTTCTTATGCATCTTAGCTACTTCAAAAAGTGTTGGCACGCATATCCCAAAGACATCCAACAAAAGGGGAAAGGACCTACTTGTACAAAAATATTTATAACATCTCTTTTGTGGTGGCTAAGAATTGGAAATCAAAGGGATGCCCATCAATTGGGGAATGGCTAAACAAGCTGTGGCATATGATTAAAATGGAATATTATTGTGCTATTCAAAATGATGATTTCAGAAAATCCTGCAAAGATTTACATGAACTGATTGATACACAGTGAAGTGAGCAAAACCAGGAGAACATTGTACACATTAACAGCAATGTTGTTCAATGAGAACTGTGAATGACTTAGCTATTCTCAGTAATACAATGATCCAAGACATTCCTGAAGGACAAATGATGACGCATACTATCCACCTCCAGAAAAAGAACTGACATTCATTGAATATAGACTGAAGCATGCTATTTTTCACCCTCTTTCTTTCTTTTTTCATTCTAGTCTTTTCATACAAAATGACTAATATGGAAATGTTTTACACAATTGCACATGTATAACCTATATCTGATTGCTTACCATCTCAGGGAGGGGGGATAAGGTAGAGAAAGGGAGGGATAGAATTTGGAACTCAAAACTTCAAATAAAAATGTTTAAAATTTGAAAAAACATGCTAGTATGATTATTATTGTATCTATGGGACTTCTGCAACTGTCTTTAACCTTCTTGAGTATAGGTGTAGTAGTGGTATTGCTGGATCAAACGGCATGGAAGATTTAGGTACTTTTTTGGTTTAATTTCAAATTGTTTTCCAAAATGATTAGAACGATTCCCAGCTCCACTAAAAATCTCTCAGTCTATCCACAGTGAACATTTATCATTTTTGTCTCATCATATTTGCCAATCTAATGACTCATGTGAAATCTCAGAATTGTTTTGTTTGAATTTATCTTATTATTAGTTGACTGTAGTACTTTTTCATATAGATTTTGATAGCTCACATTTCTGTTTGAAAACTAACTGTTCATACCTTTTATTTTTTACCACTTATCTATTGGTATGCAGTTATTCCATGGATTTGTTCCATGAAAATTTCTCTCCCAAGATCAATTCTCTTATCTCCAACTGTCCTATATTATGATTTCAAAAGAGGGAGTCTTGAGACATTCAAGAAGTCATTGTGGACAAGTAGGAACTGGACTTAAGAATTATTAGAATTTGAATAGTTGATGAGAAATAAAGTAATCATCTTAGATGAAATAATAGTGCTAACAAAAGCATAGAAATAGAAAAGCTCAATGTAGATTTGGTAAAAATGGAAAGGAAAGAATGGCTATTAAAGATACCACAAAGGAAGATGGAATAGGAACAGTGACTAACTGCGTAAGGGGTTGGAGGCCAGGCATAGGGAGAGGCATTCCTTTACATTATCAAGACCACCACTTAAGCTCAAGTTCTTATCATCTCATGTCTTCTATAGAACTTGGAGACAGCCTCGCAATTGGTCTGCCTTCTCCTAGCCTCTCTACCCTTTTCCATGGGCCACTATCAGATTAATCTTCCAACCAGGATCCCGTGGACAAAAAGATCCAATGTTTCTCTCATTGGATGTATTTTTAAAAAAATAGAAAAAGATTTGAAAACTAAAACAATGTAAAAATAAAATTAAAATTAGAAACTTCTGAAAATCCACTTATTCAAGCCCCAATGTATTTTTCTAGACTTATCTCCTACTCCTGCCATGCACAAACTTTGGTCTAGTTAGCCTGGCCCACCATATCCTAAATACATTTTATTATACTTTGCTACCCTGGTGCTTTATGCTTATGCCTATCATCCTTACCTATGGTCATTGACAAATCTCCATGTATTTAGTTAAAGAAATGTTTACTGAGTTACTAATGTTTACTATTTAAGGTGTATCTAACTCAATCTTTAAGGTCTAATTCAACTTCTAGCTCTTCCTAAAAGCCCGCTCTGATCACTACAGCCCAAAGTCACAACATCACACATTTTCAACAGTTGGATGGCATCTCAGAGGTCATCTAATACTATGTATTCCTGGACAAGAATTTCCTCTCAAACACATCTGACAAGAAGTCATCCAGCCTTTGTGCAAATACCTCCAGTGAAGGAAAATCCCACCACTTCCCAAAGCATCCCATTATGCTTTTAGATAGCTTTAAATGTTACAGAAGAGGAAGTTTTCTCTCTACATCAAACTTAAGTCTACTTGTTCTGGTAAATGGTTACAGCCAGTCTCTCCTTCACACAGCAGCCTTTCAACAACTTAAAGGAAGCTACCATTTTCCCCTTCAGTCTTCTCTTCTCTGAGTTAAATATTCCCATTTCCTTCAACTAATTATTATATGGTATATAGTGGTCTGTCCATCCTCTGAGCTTCTCTAGTATGGATTGTCCTGGCACTCATTTGGCACTTAGAATACACTATGCTATATTTAGAAATCCTTATGCTAAGTTCCTGGAGGACAAGGACATTGTCTTTTAATTCTTCATATTCCCTCTCCCTGCACTAGCTTGCACAGAGTAGGCAGCATATTTTAATGGAAAGGACAGCGAACCTAAATTCAGATCTGGGTTCAAATCTCAAATGTGACACTCACTAACTGTAAACAAGTAATTTCACCTAAGGAACCTCAGATTCCTCATTTGTAATACAGGGATAAAATGTTTTGACTGTCAATATTGAAGGGTGGTTGTGAGAAAAATCCATTGTAAACCTTCAAGCCTTATATAAATATGAATTATTTTTAGTTACGCAATGAATGAATTCAATCAGAAACTGACAGTTTTATACAAACTCATCTTAGGGTGCTATAGTTGCATGTCAAATAAGTGTGAATATTTTCCTTCACACAATTGAAGTGTATGTAAGAAGGATGAAATCCAAGGAGGAAAATTCTAATTACCTTTAAATTACAAGAACCACAAAAGTTAACGATGTTGAAAAGGGATGGGAGGAGACACGAGAAGAAAGAATCCCAATAAAACCAAACCTCAACAGAGGTGAAACAAATTAATAAATAAAATTGAAGTCTGTTTTAGTTGGTTTTTAATATTCTTAGGGCAAACCTCATATGAAAACTAATGCATACGTTAAAAAAAGACTAGATCTCCCAACAGGCCAAGGCCTGAAGTACAGTATCTACTAGCTGGCCTGATCCCATTACTAATATGGGACCTTTGACTCCCTTATTTTATAACCTGGGCCAGTCAAATTTTCCTTAGACAACTTGGTGATTCCCACTCTTGGGGTCTCTTCTTTTTAAGATTTATTTAGTGTTAATATCCTATCAGCTTTAGCCCTAACAAAGCTTAAGCAGACCACCAGAGTGCTACCACACCTGGCTAAGTAATATTTCTTATGAAAATCTGGTGTTTCTTTTTTAAAAAGAGCTTAAAAGTTGATTTTGTGAATCAAGAACTTGGGCCTCAGAATCCCTTGGCTTCTGCTTGAGGAAGATAATCTAAAAGTAGAGTTATTCACGAACTCAAGAAGTCCATTCCTCAAGGACTGAAAATATTAGTAAAAGAAGAGAAAACAATCCAGGAATGGGGATATTGCCAAATGTGTACTACTCGTTCCTGGATGTGTCAGCTCTGGGAGTTAGAGCCTTGCACTGAAGTGAGTAGGGAATGTGCCAACACTAACTTGTAAGGAGAGCTGATTGTTAAATTTTCAGTATGAGCATTTATACCTAGGAAAATGGCAAATGCTACAGTTAAAGGCTTGTCCTACTATTTTGTTGATTGTCTAGATTTAAGAAAGTAGCTGAATGTTAATAAGGCAGATAAAACTTAAAAGTATGTCATGCATAGAAGAGAAATCTTGTGTCCCTCACAGATGTGGATGGGTGATGTATTCTTAACCAAACAATAAACAGAGGAAATTAAAAAAGATAAAACAGATAACTGATTTCTTGAAACTGAAAATCTTCTGCACAAACAAGATAGGATAAGAAGAGAAGTGGTCAAATGAGAAAAAAATTCTTTGTATCAAATTTCTCTGATGAGCATTTGGTAGCCAAGATATGTAAACAATTAATAAATATATGACATAGCCATTCACCAACAGATAAATGGTCAAATGAAATGAACAAACAGTTCTTAAAAGAGGAATTGCAAAGAACTCACAACTACATTAAAAATGTTCTTACTCACTAACAAGAGAAATGAAAAGCGAAACAATCCTGAGATTTTACCTCACTAACTTGCAAACTAACACCTTGCAAACTGGCCAAAATGACCAAAAAATGGTGACAGTCAATGTTGGAGGGGTCATAGGAAAATAAGCATATTAATACCTTGATGGTGGAGCTATGAAGTGATGCAATCACTTTAGAAAGCAATTTTGAATTATACAAATAAAGTGACTAAAATGTCTATAACATTTAAACCAGAGACTAAATTACTGGGTTAATACCCTAAGGAAGTCATCAATAAAAGGAAGGATCCATATATACTAAAATATTCATGACAGCACTTTTTGCAATAGATAAGAATCAGAAACAAAGTATATTTGTATCAATCGGAAGATGGCTAAAAAAAAATGGCAGTAAATGAATGTAATGGAATGTTACTGTCCTATAAGAAATAATGTGTGTTATGAATTCAGAGAAGTATGGGAAAATATATGTGAACTGATGCAGAGTCAGGAAATAGTATATACTTTAACTACAACAATATAAATGGGAAGAACTACACATCCAAAAATAAAAAAATAACCAAAATGTAAAGATCAAGTAGGACTAAAATGAAAAGATATTACAAAAAAAAGAAAGAAAACTCAGCTTTCCCCTTCATGGTGGTGGAAGGTCCATAGGTGTTACACATCACACATATTTTGGGACTTTTTCAATGTATTGATCAATTGTGCTGGCTTTATATGGAATGGCTCTCTGGGAGGGAAGAGGAAGGGATACTTGGTATAACTATGATAATTTAAGAAACAGAAAATATCAATATAAATTTTAATATGTACCATGTATAAATTGTTTTCAGAGAACCACCTATTAAATATTTACCAGCACAGCCCTGGCTAGGACACGGATTCAGGCCCTACACTAACCTAGTTAACTGTGTACAAAGAAAAACTGCTTCACAACTGCAAATTATACCTCTGATATCTTACCATTTTGGATCATGAATCATGTAAGGACCTAATGAAATATCCTAAAAAAAGCAAGGAAGATTAAGCTATATGTAGATTTTTAAACATCAGACATGTTTCACATATAAATGACATTATGTTTAACTCTTCAGAAATATGTAGCTACAATTTTACTACCATTTAATGCACCATTGCTATTTGTGCCACGTAGGATTTACTGAGGGCAGAGGAGTCTTCCAGATATAAACAAAATTCCATCCAAATTGTACTTGTGTTTCTTCTTACTTTATTAAGCAAATAAAAATGTTGTTTCACATGATTCAATGAATTATATTTGTATGCAAAATATTGCCAACACAAAATATCCTGACTCATAGAGTCTCAAATTGGAAAGAGCTTTAGATGTGTATTTCAAATAACAAAAGAACAAGATTTCCTTCTGTGTCATCCTAGATAGGTAATTATCCATCCTCTGCTTAAAGGTGGTGAGCTCACTACTCTATGAGGTATCATATTCCATATTTGGAAAGCTCTCATTATAAAGAGGTCCTCCTTACATCAAGAAAGAAATCTGTTTCTGTGCAATTTCAATATGTTGTTCCTTTTTTTGGTGGGAGGGGGCAATGAGAACAAGTCTAATTTGGCTTCTACATCATAATGTTTCATGAATTCTGTAAGATAGCCATTACGTCCCTTCTAAAGTTTTGCTACTCCAAGCTTAAAATTTTCAGTTTCCTTAATCAGTCCTCACATGGCACAGTCTGTAGTCATATCATTCAAGACTCCCTATTCTGGACATGCTCCAGTTTATCACTGTTCTTTTAAAAATATGACATCTAAAACTAAACACAACCCTCTAAATGCTGTTTGATCAGAATAGAGTACAGTAACAGTATCGCCTGACTTATTCGGTACACTATGGCTTCATGAAAGCAATCAAGATTTATATTTGCTCTCTTGGGTGCTCATTTTGTAAGTGATTAGATATGTGGGGTGAAGAAGAATCAGGACTTAATGATAACACTAACGTTGTGAACCTGAGTGAGTAGAAGGATAGTAGAAGGATGAACCTGGTTGAGTAGAAGGATGAACCTGGGTAAGTAGAAGGATGATAGAAGGATGAACCTGGGTGAGTAGACAGAAGATAGAAGAAAGATAGAAGGATGAACCTGGGTGAGTAGAAGGATGATACTTAAGAAGAGTAAATTTTGGAAGAAGAGTAGGTCTCGGGGAAAGATAATGAGGTCTTTTTTGGACATGTTGAGTTTGAAATAACTGCAGGTATTCATTTGTAAATGTCTAATAGGAAGTTTTTGATGGGGAGCTAGAGTTGAATCAAGAATCTAATGTTGGATATATAAATCATCTGAGAGTTTGATATGTAAATCATCTGATATATAAATCATTTTATATGATAACTGAACCCAGGAAAGTTGATGAGGTAACCAAGTGAGAGAGTACAGACAGAAAAAAACCCAAGGGAGAGTCTTGTCATACACACACACAGTCAGTGGGCTGCAACTTACTTACACTTAATATGGCTCTCCCTTGCATTACACTTAATTCTCCAGAGCTTATGATATCCAGTGGCTCACAACCATATAACATTGCCAAAAATGTGTTAGTGTTAAAAAAAATTTGAGTTTTCATTTTAAGGAGAGTCTTGAGACCATTGAAAAGGCTAAGCAATTTTCCAAGTTCAACACATCTCACACTTTTCTTTCTACCAAATTCTAAGCCAAGCTTGCTGTCCCTATGAATTATGTCCTGATAGATAAGCTCAATGGACCATCTATCCAATGGTATATGACTGTCTGGGTAATAAGCACAGACAATAAGCATTCTTCAATTATTTGGCATTCCTGTTTGGATTGTTAAGCAAAACTCTTTCAACCAACTGTGAATCTCACTTAAGAGGCTTTGAATGATCTAGGGCTTAGTAAAGTCATTCATTATCTAAAGGGAATACACTTTTTCCATTTGGACTCGGCCCTGAACACCCTTCAAGATAGTTGTAAACATCTTTATGAGCATATCATTGTTTTGTCCCTCTTTTAAATATTGATCATCAGAGAGTTATCAACGCAGTTATCTTTTATGGTGTCTATCAGTGAATCTTGTATCATCTTAACATATACAGGGGATACAAGATGCCTTGTCTGAAGAAAATCTTCAATGTATCATTTTTGTTTTTAAAGAAGCACCTGTCTTTATCCTTAGCATTCATCACCAGTCAGCTCATTGGGGGTTTTAAACTCCTAACACAGTTCTTACAGGATGGTCCTATTCTTTTAGGTTAATCCTCAGGTATTTCTCCTTGTTTCCATCTTCTATGCATGACTTTTAAAAACCTGTGTGAGTACATTTTGAAATCATTGTCGTGTGTGGATTCAGAATTTCTTGAGAGCTTCCCATCCTGTGGGGGCTGACTTATCTTCTTAAATATTTCACTATGGAACCTACCCATCTTTTCTCTGAACCCTTTAGAATTTGATCTTCCTGAATTTAAGATGTAGATCAGATTCTGCCCAGCTTTTTTCTCTCCTTCTTTTAAACATAAGCTCTACAATGGAGTTGCCACTTGACCCCAAGGTTCTTGCCATTTCTACTTCCATAGCCTTTTTTCTCTCTGTTTTTTAGAATCAGGTCCAGAGCAGCAATGTACAATGCCACTTCCTCCATATTCTGAAGGATGAAATTATTATTACAACAAGCCAAGAAACTATCAGTTGCTCTGCTTTTGGCAGAGAAAACTCCGGCAGATGTCCAGATAGCTGAAGTCCCCCATCACTACAATGTCATGTTTCTGTGCCAGGTTTATGATGTTTTCCAAAATCCTCATCTAATTCCTCCAGTGGTTTATAGTATACCACCAAAATAATACTGTTTCTCCTCTCTCCATTGATTTTTATACAAATGTTCCCCATCATTTTTCCTCTTTAGTTCATGGATTTCCTCAAATAAATAGATAGATGATAAAGATAAAAAGATAGCCATATCTATAGATATATATATATGTAGATACAGACATATCTATATACATACATGTGAGAAAAAGAGCACTGCTCCCTCTGCTTTGCCCTCTTCTGTTTTTTTTAATTGAATTTTGTTCTTTTTAATTATCAAGCACCTATTTTGTCTCTCTTTCACCTTCCCCACTCCACTGGGAAAAATCCTTGTAACAAATATTCACAGTCAAACAAAATAAATTCCCACACTGGCTCTGCTCAAAATGTGTCTCATTCTGCATATTGGTCTATCACCTCACTGTCACAAAGTGGGCAGAATTCTTCATTATTGGTCATCTAGAATTATGATCAATCTTTGCGTTGGTCAGAGTGTTTAAGTCTTTCAAAATGCTTTGTTTTTACAATGCTGGTGTTATGATATATGTTGTTCACCTTATTCAATTCACTCCTTTCTGTGTAAGTCCTTAACAAGTCTTCCCACATTTTTCTGAAATTTTCTCTTTCTTCTGTTACTTTCGAATAATGTATAACTTTCCCATGCCATATTCTAGTCACGAGCCCCATTACCCTATGTCTCATTAAAAAATTCTAAGGTCAAATGGGCCAAATTTGTTATTATCACTAGTTTACCATAGCAATACCCCATACGTTTTCCAGATACATACAGACATCTGAAACCATATGCTTTGTTGCTTCTTCTTTTCTTACATAATGTCTCTGAATTACTGCTCCTGTCTTCTGCTTTTATTCTTTCTGTATTGTGTTTGCTATCTTACATGATGCCTATATTTCCAGATTGACTTGATTTGTAAGACTTCAGGTAAAAAAAATGTCTTAGTGGCCATTATTAGTTGTACTTCATCTCTAGCCAAGAGAAGATATTTAAACCATAATCTAACTCCTGTCCTCAGTCTTCTTAATCAGACTTTCATTTCACAATCTGCTTTTCTCTTCTGATTCCTTTGCCTTCAATAAGTAGTGGTGGTGAAAACATCATCTGTATCTCTACAATTTTTAGAGAGTATTTTTCCCCAGGACTTCATTATCCTTTGTAAATAAGTCCCTTCTTCTGACATCATTTGTCCCTACGTGATCACCAAAATGAGTAGCATTCATCAGTTATAACAAGTCTCAGGAGGCTGTCACATCTTGGCTATATGTTATAGGAAGAAAGCAGATTTTTTTGTTGTTTATGTCAGGTCAATAAATAGCAGCCTCATTAGCAAGTCATCAGTCTCCCTTGTTTGTCTCTTTTTCTTCCGATGAGTATGGAGAAAACTACTATCTTATATGCTTTATGGATCAACATCATAATTCCTTGAAGCACCAAACTGTGTATTTGTGGGGGGAGCACTTTCTTTGTATCCCCACTTCTTAGCATGATGCTTGGCATATAATAGATGTTTGATGACTTGTTGAATTTCTCCAAAGATAATAAACCTCCTATCTATAGGAATACCCTTATTCCTCTTACAAAACTCCAAATATCCAATGGTCCAGCTTCCCTTTTTGCTCTGTATCACATATTTTTTTTTACTCCCAACCTCCTGATGTAGGGGAAAATCTCTGCCTCCATCCATGTGTTTGCTTCTTAGTTTTCTCCTTCCTTCTCCTTTATAACCTGTAGTAAGAATGGGGTACTCCAAGCCCTTTACATCTATTTTTCTTGGATGGAGGCCAATTTGCCCTTTACATATGTATAGGAGTTATTCTGTACTGGCAGAAACACAAACATAGCATACTTTCTTCAGGTCATAGCAAAATTTCCCTTACTTTCCCTCCTTTCTTGAAGTAAGAACCATACTCCTTTGTCTCCTTGTTAGCTCTCTTGGCTAACCCTTGTAGCTAAGCAAAGAGATGACTAATAAGATGGGAGATATGAATCCTGTGATATATGCATACCTAGTCTTACTTTGCCCCTGATCTTCAGATATTTATATCTATTTCCCTGGATACCAGGCACTCTGCCCTTGAGGGTAGGGGTATGGAGGTGGAAGAAATTTACTTAGCAAATGGAAAGAGACAAGACAAGAACAAAAGATTGGTGATATTACAAAATGCAAATATCTAATTATCTAACAATGTTCAAATATTTCTTTTCATCCTACCACTGATTACCAGAGTTATCTCCCTAGGTCCCTAAACTCTAGGCCCTTTGTCTCCATTAGAGTTGGATGAAGGAGGATGAGGTGTGGTAAAAATATTTAGTGGACTAAAGCACAAAAAACACAAGACAGGAAAAAAATCCAATTATCTCAAGAGATATATCCACCTTGTTTCACCTTGCTGGTGGTCTCCAGAGGTGTTTGTTTCTATTTGCTTGAATATTAGGCTTTCCATCAATTTGCATAGTTGATTTTTTTGAAACCATGCATATTTACCGATACTGATAGAGTTAAAAGTTGTGTTGCTCTGGCCTGCATTGCTACAACTAAGCAGGGTGCCCAGGGAAGACCATAAACATCTCAGGAAGCTTTTATAGTTGCCAGTCAATTAACAGGCATTTATTAAATGAAGGTTGTATTATCATCTAATTGGCAATTCCTGGTGCATAGTGATTTTAAAGCAGTGGTATTCCAGTGTTCATGATGACTGTTTCCATATATTAAAAAAAGTCTATGTCCTTTTTAATCATAGACTCAATTTTCTGCTTCTCCTCTATGAATAGAGTAAAAAAAATTGGTCCTGATATAATTCCCATGTGACTCCCAACCATTCTTTGCTCTAAGCCACAGTCCAATGAAATGTCCCAGTTGTTGTTATTTTTTTTTATTCAGTCCCTTGTTACAGTCCATCAAGATGTTTCCTGACTGCTATCTAATTCTTCCTATCTTTGTAAATGAAAATTTGATAAGCATAACACATGTGCTTTTTATCTAAGTCCAACCTTAGGTTATCTTAGGGCCACATGAAAATTAAGTAATTGTTCGAGGGCTGCATCCAGAATAAAAAATACAGTACGTTAATAGAAAGTGGGGGAAAGTGTGTCATCAATATGACAGGTGAAGGCACGAAGTGAGAAAGCAAACACAAAACAACAAAGCGATAACACAGCAGTATAAAGGTAGGTCCATACTGACTAATCTGCATCAAAAAGATGGAACACATAACACAGATCAATTGAAAATTCCATGTGATATATTCTGTCCACAATACTGCTTAAAAACACCAAAGAAAATTAACAACAACAAGGTTATTTATTAGTGATGGAATTAAAAAATCTAATACACATCCCATGAAAATTATTATTTTATTTTCTCACTTGTGAAAATTAAAACCCATAAGCATGCCACATAATCTGCATGCAGTCTGTGGGCCCTATTTTGCACAGCCCTGACCTAACTCCAAAACTTTTCCTCCAATAATAGCAAAACAGTACAGGTGTATGATTAGCAATTTTAACCTATTGGTAACCAATTAGTGTAAGTCAGGTGATGTTGCCTCTGCCTTTCTTGCTTCCAAACACCCTTTCTGTCCCATTCCTATCTTCTATCCCATTATCTAGTCCCAGGCCATGCATCACTATCCCATTTCTGCCCATCCCCTCAACAAAAAGTGTAGACAGTAATTCTCTTAGGAGAATGGAAAGCTACTAAAGGTAAAGAAGAAAAGAGAAAGCACTGTTTTTCTTTCTCTCTAGAAGAACATGAGAGCTAACATTTTTATAGTCCTTATATACATCATTTCATTTGATTTTCACAATAACCTCGTGAAAAAGTTACTTTTTTCCATTAAATCTACAAATTCATTGATGTTTGGAACTCGTGATGAGGAAAACTCCAATACCAATAAAGACTGGTACCCTCTCTACAACTTATACTCAGAGCTGCCTTCAGCACTGAGAGTCTAAGGGACTTACCCAGGTTCATATAGCCAACATATATTAGCAGTGGGACTTGCCTTCCTGATTTAGAGGCTGGCACTCTATCTACTACATCATGTTGCCTTTTGAATTAGAGACTAACAAGTATTACTTTTTTCCATTCTACTCATAAAGAAACAGACTCAGGTTAAGTGACTTACCCATAGAACTGTTGGTTAAGCAGCTTTGTCTCTGAAACTAAACACACACTGCATGCACAAACACACACACACACACACATACATATACATTGCATGTATATATTATATATGTATGTGTGTGTGTGTGTGTGTGTGTATTCTCAACAATTCATATAATCTGTACTGTTCGCACTGTTTTCCCTCCCTTGAACCCAACATAGTCTTAGAAAACTCATTCTAGGCTATGGTAAGTGGGTTCTATGGCATCCTTCCTGATAGCAGATGTGTTGTTTAGAAAATGTACTGAACCAGGAATTAGGAAATTTGAGTTCTGGCCCCAGATGTACTACTTCCTTACCATGTGACAATGGAAAAATCATTTTACCTCAAACTCTTAATGATATGCAGATCCTTGATCTGGGGGCCAGGAGAGTCCCTGCCCTCTTGGAATTTGCCATCCAATTAGCTGATATCACAGTAACACAGATAATTCTAATTGTTTCTATACCTTGGAGAAAAAACAAAGTACTATGTGTGTTATGGTAATAGTGACAGAGTGGGGGAGATCACTATCATTTGGGAGAATCAGATAAGGCTTCATGGAAAAGGTAAAGTCGACATAGCGTTTTAAAGAGTGAGTACAAATACAATAGGTAAAGAGGGAAAGGGGGAGTATTCTGGGTATGTAGAACATCACAAGCAAAGGGAGTGGTAGCTAAGTAACAGTGGATAGAGTCAGGAGGTCTTGAATTCAAATTCAGCCTCAGACACACACACAAGCTGTGTGACCTAAGCGAGTCACTTAACCTCCCTTTGTCTCAGTTGTCTTAGCTATAAAATGAAGATAATAGTAGCACTTTCTTCTCAGGGTAGTTGTGAGGATAAAAAAGAACATATTTGTAAAGTTCTTTGTAATTCTTAAAATGCTATTTAGATGCTAGGTATTATTGTTATCATTATTATCAGAACCAAAAGGAAAAAAAGCAAACCTGTTCAGGGGACATAGAGTAGTCTAATTTGACTATATGGAGAGGAATGATATGAGAGAAGGCTGAAAAGTGAGGCTGTTTTAGAATTTTAGGATTTCCTATTTAGTAAGGCCTTGAATGCCAGGAAGCAGACTATGAAACTCATTCACCAGTCAGTAGTGAGCTCCTGAAAGACTTTGGAGTGAAATGGATAGTTCTGTGAATAAGAAAAAAAAAAAAATATTCTACTGCTGGCAAGTTAAAGAAACAGTTTATCACCAAGTAGGTGATAACATGGTCTGAACTGACACAGTATTGGAGGAGAGGGGAGATGAGGAAAGAATAGATTTTTATCAGTGTTTCAGAGATGGAAACAATGGGAATTAGTAAATAGACATGAAATGTTAAGCTAAAAAGACTAGTCGAAAACAATCCCCAGGTTATAAATATGGGAGACTGAGTAAAACAAAAAAAGAGAAGTTTAGGAGAAGAGAAAATAAGCTCCATTTAGGACACGTTGAATTTGAGGTTCCAGGGAAAATCTCTAAACCTCAGTTTCCTCATCCGTAATAGATTATAGAATATAGTGAGAGGAGTGAGTTGTGGGCTATAAGGCTTGATTGTTCTATGAGGGCCAAATCAAGGAGGGCCACTTCTCTGAAGGCTCTATTTGATTTCCATCATTTTAATGCAGCTCCTGACTTTAACAACCTGCCAGAGGACAGTCTTGTATCTGTCATTCCAAAATATTATCACTCAACTCTTCAACAACTTAAGCAATTTTCATTCAATTAACTTTTAGGATGTGTTTAAGAAATGACAAGCGTTCACTCGACCATTGAGCTCAAAGTCCACGTTGGGGGAGTTGGGGGAAGGGCATTTTGCATATTCTCTACATAAGGCTGTTTTGCATGAGTGTATTACATGGTGTCAGATAGCCCTGACTCTGCAAAACTACCTTAATTCTAGAAAGTAAGTTTCCCCTATTCTCTGAATTAGGCATTTCCACCTTAAGCTCTTTAATAGTATTAAAATTTCTCCAGTGCTAAATGTATTCAACATGCTGCAACATCAAATAAATGACAGACCATCCTTGTTACCAAGCTTTGGGTTGCCTGGATTACATTAACATATTAGACTTCAGATTTTAATGGCTGCTAAAGTTGTACTATATGAGTCAGAAACTAACTTATATTTAAAGCAAGTAGATATAGGTTGTTTTAAGTTTGTAATAACAGCATACGAGGAACCTGAGCATTTTCTATGCCCACATTTCAGCCCACACAAACATGAATCATACAATTCTTCACTGCCATGGTCTCATCCATCCTGCCCCCATGTTTGTCTGAGCACCTTTGAGAAACCTTTACTGAAATGGCTGCCTTGTTATTACCAGTATCTCTGAACTGATTCTCAAATAAAGGCATTTTGGGCAGTTTATGGAAGAGAATCACTGAATGTTAGATCCCCTGGACATTCCATATCCCCCCACCTATTTGTTTCCAGTTGCCTTGGATAATATCCCTCAGGAAGCTGGGCACTTGGCATTACTAAAAACTCCTGAGATATTCTCAAATAATTCCCAAGAGAAACATTAGGACAACTTCAGAAGAAGTTGTCCTAATGTTTCTCTTGGGAATTATTTGAGAAAAATCATCAAACAGGGCAAAGTCTGGGAAGTGTGGTAGTACAGTAGGGTCTGAGCATCTTGGCAGCCTTCTAAATGTAGAGCAAATAGTGAGTCAGGGGTACAGGAAGTCAGGAAAATCTTGAGAGATCAGCTAGGTCTTGAAGGTTAAGGGAGACAAGGACACAAAGTCTCACCAAACAGAGTATCAGAAATAGTAGCACTGTTGAGCAGAAACAGCCACGTAAGCTTTGATCAAAAGGCAGAGGGTGCATCCATCCATTTTATTTTATGTATGAGTATCTTTGAGTCTATTAGGTATGTGTAATAGCAATTTAGATTTGAAGATCTTTCCCAGCCATTAATAGGCCATGTGACCTGCTTATGTCACAGGAAGCCTAAGTCACATGTGGTGGGAGGAGCTTCCTGATGGGGAAAGGAAGTTATGTCACAGGAAATGCTGGAGAGAGAGAGACAGAGAGAGAGAGGGAGCAGTTATGGCTGCTAATGGCCGCCATTGTGATAGTTAGACATGAACAGGCTGACTTAGCTGTACTGTGAGTTTTTTTTAGAAAGATCCCAGCAGGGGTTGGAGAGGTTTGGGGATGGTTAGGCTCCATGTTGTGATATTGTGTTTTAAATTCCCTGCTATTATGATAAAGTGGGCTAACTGGCTGTGGGAGCTGAACATTTGGTTATGGGATATGGTTCTCTGGTGTCTGAATAAATGTTATAATTCTACCTTCTTTATGGAGTCTCTCATACTTTGCAATACAGAACTACATAGGCATATTCATGATTATTGTTGATGTGGGTGTTTATTGCCTTACTGATACAGTATGTAATCATAGTAAAGGTAAAAATCAGAGGCCTTCAGATTCATCCCATTTCTGATTGGGATAGGAAGCTAGGATGACTGAAGGGTTTAGAACAAAAAAGTTTAGCTCCAGTGTACCTGGTGTGCATTTTTATCCTCATCTAATACTTGCTGAAATCTCTCACTCATGCTAGGCACTGTATGGTGTTAAAGTGTAATTCAATCAGCATTTATTGAACACCTACTGTGTTAGACTCTGAGAATACAATGACAAACAGAAAATAATTTCTGCCCTGAAGGAACTAGAATCCTGTGGGGGGAGGGAGGAAGAGAGGGAAGAGAAGTATATGGATAAACAAGTACAATATATATTCAAAATAAGTAAAAAGTAATACAAGAATGTCACAAGTAAAAATTTTGAAGAGACAGAGTTTCCGGGTAAATTATAATCAATTTTATCAACCACTGCTGGCAAGTATATTAACAAAAATTTGTCCTCTCAATGACCAAAAAGATCTAACCTGTGAAACCTTCAATACTTAAAAAGCCTTTGGAAAAGGGGGTACACCTGAGGGTGGAAATCAACTCTAATTGATTATCAAGTAATGAGAAGAATGAATATTATAATGAGAGGTGGGCTTATTCTAATGAGGGTCTGGGGGACATGATTCTGATCACTCCTCTTTGGTCAGAGACTCATTTTTTTTTTCCCTCTCAGAATCATCCCTACACTTCAAAGACTACTTGAATAACCTACAGGGGCTAATTTCAGAATGAGGAGGTAGAAAAGGGGGAAAACCTTGGTCCTAATTCAATAATTAGTTATTAATACAAGAAAGAAATAATCCTTTATCTCAGGAGAAAAGGGAACTATCTGCAGGAGGTGGGGGGTCAGGGCTATATAGGATCTGCCTCTTATCTGAGCCTTGAAGGAAGTTAGGAATCTAATGCTTCTAGGAGAGAGAGGTAAGGAAGGAGTATATTCTGGGCATTTGGGATGGTGTATGTAAAGGCAACAAGGGAGATAGTGTGCTGTGTAGAAGGAACAGCAAATAGGCCAGTTTGGTTGGACCACAGAGTATTTAAAGAAAACTAATGGGCAATAAATATGTAAAGGTAGGCTGAAGCCAGATAGGAAAAGGCTTTAAAAGACAAACAAAAACAGTCAATATTTTACCCTAGAGGTAAAAGAGCCAACTGAAGGTTTTTTGAACAGGGAAAAGACATTGTCAACCATGATATGTATTTGGTAGCCATGTGGAGGATGGATTGGAGAGAATATGGAAGCAAGGTGACCTATTAGGAGGTTATTGCAATAATCCAGGTAAGAAGTGATAAAGTCATGAAATAGGGTAGTGGGTTTATGAGTAGTTAAGAAAAAAGGATGCAAGAGGATAGCAGCTAAGGGGGTACAGTGGACAGAGCACTAGATCTGGAGTCAGGAAGTCCTAAGTTCAAATCCAGCCTCACAAAATTACTAGCTGGGGAAGTCACTAAACCACAATCTGCCTGAGTTTCCTCAACTTTAAAGTGTAAATAATAATGACACCTATTTCCCAAAGTTGTTGTGAGGATAAAATGAGATAACACATGTAAAATGCTTTGAAAATGTTAATGTGTTATGTAAAAGCTAGTTATCATTGTTTTTATCATTAGCAAGACAGAACCAATAAGATCTGAAAATTGTTTTGATATGAGATTTAAGGGAAAGAGAAGAGTTGAAAAAGACTCCTAGATTTCAAATCAGAGGGACTAACAGCTTATGGGTGTACTCAACGGAAACAGGGCACATATTGTTTACAACATAAAAGCCACGGAAAAATTGTTCAACTCAATGTTCTCTGACTACCTAATTCCTGATTGACTTTCACAAAGGTAAGGTCAGTTCTGTACTGTGGCAAGAAGAAAATGAAACTATTCAAGCAAATTAACTTTAGTTGTTAAGTAGTTTTTCAGTCATATCTGACCCTTCATGGCCCCAACTAGGGTTTTCCTGGAAAAGATACTAGTGATTTGCCTTTCCTTCTCCAGCTCACTTGAGAAATGAGGAAACTGAGGCAAATAAGGCTAAGTGACTTGCCCAAGATCACATAGCTAAGAAGTGCCTGAGACCAGATTTGAATTCTGATCATCCTGACCCCAGGTCCGGCTCTATCCACTGTGCCACCTAGATGCCCACAGAAATTAATTTAGTGTTCACTTAATGAATGAATCTGTGAATATGAGGCAATGTGTATATCAAGATTCTAAGGCAATGGTGTCCTGTTAATGCTCTCTGAAATGCAAGGATGTGAACTGAATGGACAATGGCAGCCCAAAGCATTGTGTGTGTTGGAGGGGAGAGGGGGGCAGGCATCTGAGTACTTTACCCAAGTCTAACTCAGAAGTGTCCTGAGCTAAGAAGAAAAAGAAAAAAGACAGCACACTAATGAAACCTGAATTTCTTAGAGGGGAGTGGGGAGGAACTTTAAGTCTGACCTCATCGGGAGGGGCTGACCAAAAGGTACCAAGGAGTAAAAAAGCCAAACTTTCCAGAGAGATTTACTAGTATTATTTCTCCTGCTCTGGGTGATCTTAAGGATTGTTTTTAACTATGGTACAGACCTTATTTCACCACTAATTCAACTTCTGTTTCATTATTAATTCAATTTCAGGTCCTTGCCTCTCAGTACTATTGCATTGAGCAACATTTTACTTAAATACGTTATATTTTGTTGGAGTTCAAAATTCTTCACATCTGTAAGGCAACACAAAATTAATCTATTTTTCTAAATCATCAGTGAAAAACAGAAAAAGAGAGAAAGAGGATGAAGAGGCAGAAACACAAAGAGGAGAGAGAGGCAGAGAAAGAGAGAAGAAAGATAGAAAGACAAAGAGAAGGAAAAGTGAGAGGAGGGAAGGGGAAAGGAGGAAAGCTAAGGAGAGAGAAAGTTTGCCCTATACTCAAATATTCAATGAGAAATAGGATGTCATTGTTATGTTTCCTCCAGTGATTCAGACTGTAGCCCTCTTCATGCCTACTCACTTTGTCCATGTCTTCTATAAGTTCACTAAAGGGGAAGGGAAGGAGATTCATCCAATCCTTGATTTCTTTTGACATCACAAAGGTACCATGGAGCATCATGCAAAAAGCAAAATCCAAATTTCAGAATTTCATGCACTTTTTTGCCTATCAAATATTTTATTTTTTTCCAATTACCTGTAAAAAAATCTGTAACTTTGGCTTTTTTTTGTTTTTGAGCTCTAAATTCTCACATTCCTTCCTCCCTCCCCTTCCCCTTCCCTGCAACAGCAAACAATATAAGTTGTACATGTGTAGTCATGTAAGACAGATTTCCATATTAGTCATGTTATGGGAAAACAAACACAAAAAGAAAATGAGAAAAATAAAGAAAGTAAAAAGAAAACATGCTTTGATCTATAGTCAGACTCCATCAGTTCTTTCTCTGGAAATGGATTGCATTTTTCATCCTGAGTACTTCAGAATTGTCTTAAATCATTGTATTACTGGTAATAACTAAGTCATTCATATTTGATCATCATACAATATTACTGTCACTGTGTACAATGTTCTCCTGGTTCTGTTCACTTTATTTTGTACCAGTTCATGTCAGTCTTTCCAGGTTCTTCTGAAAGCATCCTGCTCATCATTTCTTATAGTGCAATAATATTCCAGCACAATCACATACCACAACTTGTTCAGCCATTCCCCAATTAATGGGCATCCCTTCAATCTCCAATTCTTTGCCACCACAATAAGAGAAGCTATAAATATTATCTCTCTCTCTCTCTCTCTCTCTCTCTCTCTCTCTCTCTCTCTCTCTCTGTATATATATATATATATATATATATATATATATATATATAGGTCTTTTTCCTTTTTTAATTTCATCAGGATATGGTATTGCTGGATCAAAAGGTATTCACAGTTTCACATCCTTTTGGGCATAGTTCCAACTTCCTCTCCAGAATGGTTGAATCAGTTCACAATTCCATTAACAATGCATTGGTGTCCCAATTTTCCCACATCCCCTCCAACATTTGTCATTTTCCTTTTCTGTCATATTAACCAATAAGACAGGTGTGAAGTGGTACCTCAGTGTTGTTTTAATTTGTATTTCTCTAATCAGTACTGGTTTGGAGCATTTTTTCATGTGACTATGGATAGCTCTAATTTCTTCATCTGAAAATTGCCTATTTATATCCTTTGATCATTGATCAAGTGAGGAATGACATATTCTTACAAATTCAACTGTCCTTTGTATATCCGAGAAACGAGGCTTTATCAGAGAAACTTGCTGTAAAAATTTTTCCCAGTTTTCAGCTTTCCTTTGAATCTTAACTGCATTGGTTTTATTTGTGCAAACCTTTTTAACTTAATGTAATTAAATTATCCATTTTACATCCTCTAAAGCTCTCTATTAAGCATTTCTCTTATCACACCTTGATTTCCATGAAATCAAGATTAAGAGCTGGAAATGACTTTTAGGAGTGATTTTATCCAACTCCTTCATTTTAACAAATGAGGAACTCGAGTCCCAGAGGGGTTCCATGTCTTTCTCAAGGTTACATATGTAGTAATGGCAAAGCCAGGTTTCAAACCCAGGGTCTCAGACTCAGATACAAAACTTATTTGGTTTTTTTTTTACTTTTCTACATCTCGCCCCCAGGGTTTGCTTTGAAGTTCATACAATTAAACAAAATAGGATTTTAAAAAAATTTATTTAAATCAATACATTACTATCTATATAAACTGGACTCTCTATAGAGAAAAGTGTGCTACCCAAATACTTGTCTATTCGAAGCCATTAAGCTTGTAGGCTCTGGGTTCAGATAAATAAGATAAACAGATCTTTACTCAACTGGGAACTAATTTCCTTTCTCTGCCTTTCTGCCTCATCAAAATCCTAATTCTCCAAGCCTGAAGGTAGTAGAAATGCTTCCTAATGAGTTCACTGTGCTAATCACAAGCTCAGGTAACCACATTTGCATCACTAAGAGTCTTCTTTCAAAGTGTGTTGGCAGTTCAGTCAATTTTGAATGGTCCATTGCTTCTCCCCACTGGAGCAAGACTGATCCTGATCAATGCCTATCTGCAGGCGGACTTATTTCCTTGCATCCAGAATTGGTTGGCTTGGTTGGAATTGTAGGCGCTGGATGTCTCTATTTTCCCCATGCCACTTGCAAGAGGAAAGCCTTTGTGAAAAACAGGCAGTCTGTGACTTACATATGCCCTCTACATGTGAACAGCAAAGGCTGAACAGTCTATGTGGTGGAGATAATGGGTCTACAGCCATTGCTGAGCCTTCTCTAGAGGGAAGAAGGGAGAAAATAAGAAGGCAGATGGCTCAGTTGGAACTCTTGACTCTCTTGGATCCTACCCTGGAATGGATTTCTCATCAGATGGATGCCATAGCACTCTTTTCAGAGCATTAAGTATCATTAGCTGTTAATTGTCACAGTTAAAGAGATCTGCTGAATGGCTATCATGATACCATCTGGACATCTCAAATATTCACATGGGAGACCCCAGAACCTCTACCCAAAATCTTTTGTTTATTTGCAGATGTGTATTTGGGTAACATAACTTTTGCATTCAGTAGGGGAAGAGCAGGGAAAGAGACCACAATTGGTTAAAACTGAAGAAAAGGTGAGTTATTCTCTGGTTGATGAAAATATACCTACTGAATAAAACAACCAAAGGGCTTATATTGAACACAGAGGATTTTGTCTCCAACCAGTTTTGCAGAAGGGTTAAAAGGAAATGTGTTCCTTATACTTTTACCCCTGCTAATATCCTGCCATCAGCCACCCCTGCTACTACCCCCTCTATCAATACTAGCATTATAATAAACATAAAGCTATGAAGGAGAATGTTGTGGCTGAATCCTTTATGAAACTTAGTGGGTATTAACATCAGAGCTCGGTGTGAAAAACATATTCAAAGCGATTAACACTAATGCAATAACAGACTTAATGTATACCTTCAGAGCTATCAAAGGAACCCTAACAGATTTGTAAAGTATCCTGATAAAATCCCATATGAGATTAACAAAACCCAAGACCTATCACACTAAGGCAGGAAGGAAATGTTAGTATTTCCTAATCAAAAAGGATGAAGAGTATAGATAAACATTACCCAAGCACATGATAAGAAGCTTGAAAACAAAAGAAAACTTTTTGGAACAAGTAGACATCATTTCACCAAGTGGTAATAAAGGGCAATAAGAGATACTTCCCATTGAAGTTTTTAAATATGAAACAAAATGTTGTGCTTTTCAATGCAGCCTATGAAATTGTAGAAATCTAAGAGTAGCATCAAAAAGGCCTATGTGTGTGGCTTCCACGTGAGTTCAGCCAACAAAGAAGTGTCCAACAAATGTCTGAGTAATGCAGCTCTTATTTAGAGAAACAGAGGGGCTCATGATGCCAATTCATGATCAGTTCATCATCACCAGAAATTACAAAAGGGTTATCTTTAAGGAAACCAGAATTAGAGATCAATTCCGGTAATTTAAAGAAATTGTAGAAGCTGGGCAACATATGAATGGATTTTGCAAAAATTAAGCTTCTACCAGATATCTAGCAAAACGTGACCTAGTAGGTAGAATTTCATGTCAGAAACTCATAATTTTCTATAGAGAGACAAAGAAATCTCCATATCACAAATCCAAGCTTCAAAGTATCCTTGAGAAATCAACAAATAAACCATCCAGGAGTCAGGGCATTATCAAAGACTGGATCACTGATCACAATTGCTGAGATATGAAATTTACCCATAAAAACCTAAGAGCAGTATTTTGTATAGATGTAATCATAGTAAATACTTATAATGTTGAAATAACATGGGCCAAAAAGATGTTGAAAATTAAGACATGGGGGAAGAAGTAAAAATCATATGAGAACAAAATGTGGTATATATCATCACCATCATCCTGTCTCCTATTGAAATTGTACTGAAGATGCTTTAATGAGGCTTCAGGAGATGATTTTATATCCTAAAATTTTTATTCAACTATAAAAAGCAATTGTTTTGTCCTCTTATGTAATAGTTACATTGTGGTTGTGGTTTGTCCTTTGTTCTTGAAGAGGACCATGACATCAGGGAGATGATGGCATGACCTGCAATTGAATTTGATTTGAGTGAGAGCTATGCAAACTCACCAGCCTCACTTTCTCCCCCAGAGCCATCTGGGTCCAGTGGACAGATATCGATCAGGATTTCTAGAGATGGCCCAGGATGCAGTAGGAGACTTTGGTCTTTTTAAGCTAAGCTCTTTTCCAGTTCTCACTGTGAGTGAGACAATGCATCCTGGGCAATCATCAGTCATCTTGACTTTTGTCTTGCCACTGGACTTCAATGACTCTGGAAGAGAGTGAGGCAGAGAACTTTGTTCAATTCTGCCTCACTTCAATTCAAGCACTAGTCAAGACATCACCCAAGATGTCATTGGTCCTTTTCCAAAACAACAATCAAATTTAGTGATCACAGAAGTCCTATGTAGAAGTTTGTAGTAAACAGAGTCAGTAATGCATGGGGCAGAGGTAGAACTCGAATCGATTACTGACTCCAAAGCTGGCTCTCTATTAATCACAATTGCTTTTTGTAGTTGAATGAAAATTTTAGGATGTAAGAGCCTGTCCAAATCATCTAAACTTTCAGTGTCCCAAATAACTATCTAATACTGTAAGTTACCAAGCAGGTGTCACCCTGATAGATGGAGTTTCCTAGATGAGAATTCTCTTTACCATATTTGTTCTGTCTGGAGTAGGCAAGAAAAAAATCTTATTCCCATTTTATAGAGGCAAAGAGATGAAACTTTTCCAAGACCACTTGGTTAGTAAGTGGTATACTAAAAATTGTAAACCAGGTCTTCTGATTCCTGCTACAATTTTTTCAACACTACAAAGCAGATAGTCCTTCTATAGAAAGCAAAAATTGTATCTGAGGTATTATGTCTTGCTTGGCCACTCTAGGCACAATGAGTTATTAAGGGAAACAGTCATGATTTGGGATACATATCTAATATTTTGAGGTCATGATCTCCTCCAAAATTCCTTACACTGTTCCTCTCAAAGGAAATATACGAGGCTAGATGATCACAGTTTTGATGTCACTATTATTTTGATGTTTGAGGGAGACAGCAACATAAAGTCACAGCTTCCAGATATGTATGTGGAAAACTGAAGAGTATAAGAAACAAAAAAAGATATCTATAACTGGAATATGGAGCTTTTTCAAAAGTAGCAGAAGATATAAAAACTGGTGATGGAGAAGCATTGTATACTAAGAACACATATTGATATAATCAAAAACCTCCTTATACTTAGAGCTATCCAAAAGTGGGGTGTTCTGCATCAAGAGTTAGTAGGTTACCTCTTACTGGAGATCTTCAAGTAAAGGCTGGATGAACATTTGTTAGGTCAGCTATAGAGGAGATTGTTTTTCAGGAATGGAAGGAACTAGATGGTCTCTGAGATCACTTCTGATTCAGAAATGCTGTCCAAAAATGGGAGTTAGGATTGGGATTTGGGTGAACATCAATGAAGAAATAAACAGAAGTGACATATCATCAAACTATAGTATAGATCACCTAAAGTGAAGTATGAATTGGTAAGGAACTTGTGAAATGGATCACAAGCCTGGCACAGAGTCCTCATAAAGTAGTTGTGAGTAACTTCAATTATCTATCTTGCTCCTTCATGATCTTTTTCTCCTTTCACTCCCTTTTTCTCCTCCTCCTTCTTTTCTTCAATCGATCAACAAACATTTAGCGAGTAACTACTGTGTACTAGGTGCTCTTCTGAGCACTAGGGATACAAAAAGAGGCAAGAGATAGTCCCTAAATTCAAAAAACTTACAATTTCTTCTCCTTCTTTTTCTTCTTTCTTCTTCTTTTTATTCTTCTTCTTCCCCCTCTTCCTCCTCCTCTTCTCTTTCGCCTTCTTATTTTTTCCTTCTTCTCTTTCTTTTTGCCTTTCTTCTTTTTCCCCTTCTTTCTTCTCTTCCCCTCCCTCCACACTTTCCTCCTTTCTCTCTTCCTCCATCTCCCTCCCTCACTCGTCCTCTCCTTTGTCTGCCTTTCCTTCCCTCCCTTCCCCTACTTCCCTCTTCTCCCCCTTCTCCTGTCTTCCTCTCTATATTTTTCTCTCCCAAAAACAGAGAAGCAAATAAATTCTTACCTTACTTAACAATAATTTTATCCTTCAAAAGACTGACAAGGAGAATGGCATTTCTGGATCTGATTTTCATCAAAGAGCAACTGCTTACTAAAGGAGAAATGATAACTTTCATTTTATCATAGAATTTGTGATAGAGAAATGAAGCAAATCCAGGCATATACTGACATAAAACCAAGGTTTGAGAGGATCGTGTATCAAAAGTTTAAAGAAAGAATAGGGGAAGGTCAGAACTTGAGGAATGGAGAGTTCTCAAGACTAAGATTCTAAATACACCAAAAGAAAAAATTCCAGTGAGAACAAAAAGAGGAATTTTGTCCAAAGGTATTAATACAGAAACACAGGAAACTAACATACCAACTTAGTTTTGTTTTGTTTTGTTTTTTAAGACATGCAGGAAAGATGAAAGAAGAGCAGGTAATTCAGGATTAAAAAAAAAAAAACATAGTAGGGTTCTGTAAGAATAATGAGAGGAGGGGGCAGAGCCAAGATGGTGGCTGGAAAGCAGGGACTTGCTTGAGTTCCCCACCAGGTCCCTCCAAACACCTATAAAAAATGGCTCTGAACAAATTCTACAACTGCAGAACCCACAAAATAGCAGAGGGAAGCAGAGCTCTAGCCCAGGACAGCCTGGATGGTCCCTGGGTAAGGTCTATCGCATGGAACTGGGAGCGGAGTGTAGCAGAGCCCAGTGGGAGCTGCACCTGGACCAACCAGACTGGGAACCAGGCAGAACAGGCCCTAGCACCCTGAATCAGTGAGCTGTGGCAGTTACCAGACTTCTCAACCCACAAACACCAAAGACAACAGAGAAGGTTAGTGGGAAAATCTGTGGGGGACAGAGTGAAAGGAGTTCAGGTTCGGCCACCACCCCAGAGGCAGTGGAGGTGATACAGCTCTGAGGCTGCTTACAGAGCTACAGCTGCAGTTGCTTCTGGCCCCAGGCCCACCTGGTGGGAGGAATTAATTGGCAGATCTGAGCAGGAGTGCAGAGGCAACTTAGATCTGAGTCCACCCTGGTTGGCGGTTCTTAGGGGAGGAGTACCACTGGTGTGGCAGAGCTTGCTGTGTAGAAATAGCTCTGAAAACAACAGCCCCTTAAGCTTGGGACAAAGTACTCTATACTCTACAATCAGTCATACCCCAATGAAAAACTCAAGGGTCAAGTAAGTTGGCTGGGAATATGGCCAGGCGGTGAAAATAGACTCAGATTTAGACTCAGACTTTGGAATCTTTCCTTGGTGACAAAGAAGACCAAAACATACACCCAGAAGAAGTCAACAAAGTCAAAGAGCCTACATCAAAAGCCTCCAAGAAAAACATGAACTGGTCTGAGGCCATGGAAGAGCTCAAAAAGTATTTGGAAAAGCAAGTTAGAGGAGAAGAGGAAAAATTGGGAAGAGAAATGAGAGTGATGTGAGAAAACCATGAAAAACAAGTCAATGACTGGCTAAAGGAGACCCAAAAAAATACTGAAGAAAATAACACCTTTAAAACTAGACTAACTCAAATGGCAAAAGAGCTCCAAAAAGCCAATGAGGAGAAGAATGCCTTGAAAGGCAGAATTAGCCAAATGGAAAAGGAGGTCCAAAGGACCACTGAAGAAAATACTACCTTAAAAATTAGATTGGAGCAAGTGGAAGCTAGGGACTTTATGAGAAATGAAGACATTATAAAGCAGAACCAAAGGAATGAAAAAATGGAAGACAATGTGAAATATCTCATTGGAAAAACCACTGACCTGGAAAATAGATCCAGGAGAAATAATTTTAAAATTATTGGACTACCTGAAAGCCATGATCAAAAAAAGAGCCTAGATGTCATCTTTCAAGAAATTATCAAAGAGAACCACCCTGATATTCTAGAGCCAGAGGGTAAAATAGAAATTGAAAGAATCCACCAATCACCTCCTGAAAAAGATCCCAAAAAGAAAACTCCTAGGAATATTGTTGCCAAATTCCAGAGCTCCCAGATCAGGGAGAAAATACTACAAGCAGCCAGAAAGAAACAATTTGAGTATTGTGGAAACACAATGAGGCTCACACAAGATCTAGCAGCTTCTACATTAAGGGATCAAAGGGCTTGGAATAGGATATTCTGGAGGTCAATGGAGCTAGGATTAAAACCAAGAATCACCTACCCAGCAAAACTGAGTATCGTGCTCCAAGGCAAAATATGGATTTTCAACAAAATAGAGGACTTTCAAACTTTCTCAGTGAAAAGACCAGAGCTGAATAGAAAATTTGACTTTCAAACACAAGAATCAAGAGAAGCATGAAAAGGTAAACAAGAAAGAGAAATCATAAGGGACTTACTAAAGTTGGACTGTTTTGTTTACATTCCTACAAGGAAAGATGATGTGTATGATTCATGAGACCTCAGTATTAGGGTAGCTGAAGGCAATACATATGTATAGACACAGGGCACAGGGTGAGTTGAATATGGAGGGATGATATCTAAAAACATAAAATCAAATTAAGGGATGAGAGAGGAATATATTGAGAGTGGGAGAAAGGGAGAGATAGAATGGGGTTAATTATCTCACATAAAAGTGGCAAGAAAAAGCAGTTCTGTTGGGAGGGAAGAGGGGGCAGGTGAGGGGGAATGAGTGAATCCTGCTCTCATCGGATTTGTCCTGAAGAGGAAATAACATACACAGTCAATTGGGTACCTTACCCCACAGGAAAGAAGGAGGAAGGAGATAAAAAGGGGGATGATAGAAGGGAGGGCAGATAGGGGGAGGAGGTAATCAAAAGCAAACACTTTGGAAAAGTGACAGGGTCAAGGGAGAAAATTGGATAAAGGGGGATAGGATAGGATGGAGCAAAATATAGTTAGTCTTTCACAACATGAGTATTGTGGAAGGGTTTTACATAATGATACTCCTATGGCCTATGTTGAATTGCTTGCCTTCTTAGGGAGGGTGGGTGGGAAGGGAAGAGGGGAGAGAATTTGGAACTCAAATTTTTAAAAACATATGTTCAAAAAAAAAGTTTTTGCATGTAACTAGGAAATAAGATATACAGGCAATGGGGCACGGAAATTTATCTTGCCCTACAAGAAAATAAGGGAAAAGGGGATGGGGTGGGGAGTGGGGTGACAGAAGGGAGGGCTAACTGGGGAACAGGGCAACCAGAATATACACCATCTTGGAGTGGGGGGGAGGATAGAAATGAGGAGAAAATTTGTAATTCAAACTCTTGTGAAAATCAATGCTGAAAACTAAAATTATTAAATAAACTAAATAAAACAAAAGTTAAATAAAAGAATAATGAGAGGAGTACTGAAGTCGAGAATGAGCTTAAATGAAGTAGGATAGTTCAAAACAACAAAAAAGGATTTTGTGGGAAAAATAGGAAGACAGAGAGAGGAAGGGGAAAAGAGAAAGAGAGAGAGAATTTTAGCTATACTTAAGGCAAAAGGAGTATCAAAGAGTTAGAAGATCACTACTTGTGGTCAATGGGAAAATAAATGGAAATATGGTATGAAGAAAAAGGATAACTCTTTTTTCTTACTTTACTCTTTACCAATTCTTACTGTAATTTTTGTTTCTCTGCAAAGAAAATTATATTTTGTTTGGAAAGGACAGAATACAAATGACTAATAGAAACCAAAACCCCAGATAGATAAGAAAATTGTAAGAGAGTAATGAGCTACCCTCAATAAGCTCAAGGCAACAGACCCATATGAACTACATAGCAGAGTATTTTTAAAATGGGCTGATGTAATTGCTTAGTCATTGCCATTGGTCTCTGAAAAAGCAGTGACAAGAATAGAGAAAAGAGGGGGAGAGGCAGAAACGTTGTCACAATTTTCAAAAAAGGGAAGGAAGTGGAATGGGTAAATACACTCTAAGCCAGTGATCTTAATCTTGGTTTCTGGTGGGTGGGGGGGGGGGGTGGGTGGAGATCCAAAATCAATTATTTAAGGGATGGTTGGCAAAGATCTGTCAAATAAAGTAGTTGTTATGTATGACCAATCACCGAATATCTTTAGAGCTAGAAGAGATGTTAGAGGTCATCTTGTCTAATCCCTTCATTTTACAATAAAAGAAACTGAGGAAGAGCAACTGAATGACTTGCCTGAGTCACATGATCAGGAATGGAGCTGGGATTTGAAGTCAGGTACTCTAATTCCAAGTCCAATCTCTTCTCTACTGCACAATTCTGCCTCAACAAAAAATTAAGCATGGCTTCAAGAATTGGTTGGTGAAAGTAATCTAATTTCCTTTTTGTTTTCCTTATAAGGTCATTAAATTGAAGATCAAAAGAATACCATTGACATAACTAGGGAGTAGCATAGTGTGGCAGAAAAAGAAATGGCTCTGGATTTAGGGGAACTGGGCTCAAATTTCTGGGTTGAGCTAAATGATTTCTGAGGTCCCCTCTACCTCTAGAACTAGGAACCTATAATAAGATGTTACCAAAGCTTTTGATAAATGATCTCATGCTGTCCATGTGGAAAAGATCACAAGGAGAGAAGAGGCAGATCAATAGAATACTTAAGTGGATTTGTAATTAGTCGAATGGTCAGAGCCAAAGAGAATCTTTAATGCTTCAATGTTATCTTGGAAAGATGGCTCTAGTAGAACGCCCCAGGAGTGGGGCTTTAACCCAGTGCTCTTTAGCATTTTTTATCAACATTTAAACAAAAGCACATAAGTCATGCTTATCAGATTTGAAGATAATATTAAAAATTTTCAAGGAATAGCAAATTCATTGTATCACAGAATTGAGATACCAATAGATTTGTAGCCAAAAGGGACTTATAGGTCATCTAGCACAAACCTCTCATTTTATAGATGAGGACACTAAGGACCAGAGAGAGGTGAAGGATCCTGCTTAAAATCCCATAGGTAGTAAGCTGCAAGGTTGAAATTCTAATCCAGATTCTCTGATTTCAGATTGTGTATTCTTTTTTGTACTACTCCATGAAGCTGTTCCCCGCACTGAATATCCACTTCATTTTAAAAATAATGATGATTTTATTCTAAAATGCTTTCTATCATCTAGCTGGAGATCATATGGCAAGCAGACTAATGGGAGAGGTAGCTTGGTGTTAGCAGGGAAAGGCTTACAGTGACAAAGACATTCCATGAGGCAGCTATGCCATTCTCAGTTTAAGAATAGGTTCTCTGTTTCACCACTAGATGGCTCTTGGTTACTCATCTGCACTATCCCCTAGGCCACATTTGCACTTATCCTGAAAGTGGACATGTATAGGAAAACTCAAAGATATAAGCCAACTTAATATTATTTATAGGTGACTTTATAAGTACTGGTGAATAAAGACAGGATAAAATGCAACTGTGGAATCAAAGAATGATAGTACTAGAAAGAATGACAAGTATGCTTGGTGTACTAGGAAGAATTTTGTTCTTTTAATTAAAAGATTTAAGATGATACTCCTGCTCTGCCACTTATTAATTACATGATCTTGGGCAAGTCACTTTCCCTCTTGGAACTGTAATGCCTTCAGCAGAAAAAATAATTTAATTGAATTAAATCATCCCTCACAAACATCACAATAGAATTTTTTGTCATAAGGGATGGCTCTCTGGGAGGTGATGTGATAATAAAAGAAATTAATAAAATCTATTTTCAAACATAATGAGCAAACATGAAATCTGAATTTAAAACCATTTTATCTTATCCTATTTATATTTTCATAGATCTTGATCTAGAAGAGACATTGGAGGTCATTTGCTGCAACCTTTCTATATTACAAATGAGGAAACTGAGCTCCAGGGAAGTTGAAGGACTTTTCCACAACTAGTGAGATGGATACCCAAGACTAGAACTCAAGTTTCCTTAACACCAAGCTAATACTCTTTTCATTACAGCATGCTCCCTCTGAAAATGACTAAGTGTCCTCTTTATTAACATTTCTTAGAAAAATTACTTAGTGTTCTCACAGGACACAATGAGGACTTGCAATATTAATATCTCCAGGAGAGATTCACAACGATCACTGTAGTTGGGCACCTGCTTCTTCTCTGCCTTGGTTAACAAGATAGTATGGAACAATGGAAAATACATTGGAACAAGAGCAAGAAAACTTCATTTCCTGTCTAGGTACTAGCCATATGACCTTGGACAAATCACTTAACCTTTCCCCACTTTCCTCTTCTACAAAATGTGCATGTTAATAATTTTATCATCTTCTTCAAGGGGTGGTTGTGAGGGAAGCCTATGTTTATGTGAACTATTATTATTTCTGGAACCAAATAATTAAGAAGGTCAAGTGATATAATAATACATAATGGGTATAAAGTGCCATATAAATGTCAGCTATTTTATTGTTATTCTCTTGTTAGTTATTTTTTTCCCACTCCTCTTCGTTGACTACCCATTCATTTAAGCTATTCTCACTTAATCTGAAAAGTAAGATAGCTCACTTCAGTCATTCCCTTGCTACTTAAAAAGTATCCTTGAAGGTATAGCTACTCTTCTGCTTCCTTTTTCCTCAGCTGACTTTCTAGTCCATTTAGAAATGCCGTTTCGCAAGGCACCCCTGAGCTTTGAGTTTCCCCACCTCTGCCATATTTGGTCTGACGAAACATACATAGGCCTGCTCCAGTCACTGACTTTCCTCCTCTTTCTCTAGCCCCATAATTCACTGTTCAACCATTCCCATCTCTAAGTGACCAAAGCCTGTCAATCAGCTTTTACAGATTTTTTTTTAAACTTGGTTCTTGTGAAAACCTCTAAAACATTACCCAATATGGCCTAAAATAAACAGCTATGGCACTCAAGTTTTTCCACAGCGGCATGAGCTTCCCACAACTCCAGCTGAGCAGTGAGTAAAGTTTTATGAATGAAATGAATAAGAATGAATGACTTTCTGCAAGACCAGAGCACTACACTGTGAGTTAAAGTCTACATTGAATGACTCCATCCTAAAGTTTTTCTGACACTGGGCAAGTCTGCCCCAAAGCTTGGCCCTGAGCATCTCTGGTCTTTCCAGGCTATCAGACCTTTTCAGCAGGTGCAAGCAAGTTATAATATTCGATACCTGTGGCATAGTGGCTCACAAAAGGATAGATGTCCTTTCTTACTTCAGAATCTATCAAAGAGCTATATCCCACTTTGATCTTTACAGCCAGTGGTGTGTGTGTGTGCATGTGTGTGTGTGTGTGTGTGTGTGTGTGTGTATGTATGAAACATACTCGAAAGGAAAAAAAAAAGATTTAGGAAAATAGCAGAGGAGTGATGTAAAGTGGGAAAATATTTTTTCTGTCTCATTTTGTGGGAACCACCTATTAGAATTTCTAAAAATATAAAAAGTCAGAATTTTTATCAGTTTAAATTACTTTATTTAGCTGACAAATATATGAGGGAAGATTGGGGGGGATTTTTATGTGGAAAAATGTTTAAGATATTTTCCTCATAGACAAAAAGTGTAGAAAAAGAGACTCCTTTCTAGGAGTATTTAAAATTTACCAATTTTCTTGATTTTCCTACATTTGTTTCTCTTTTCTATGTGACTCTGGTTAAGAGAACTTGGTACACTGAATAGAGGAAAGACCTGGAGTGAAGAATAACTGGCTTCCTGTCCTAACTGGCACATACTAACTGCATGACTCTAAACAAGTCACTCAACCTTTCTGTGACCCCAGAAAATTCTCTAAGACACTAAATAAGACCCAAAACTAGGATATGATGATAAGGACATTGTCCTAAGGTACAAACATTCAGAAAGCATTAACAGAATTTAGACTTTGCTCAGCAGGCAGAAAGAGGTGGCCTTAATATCTAGATAAAGGACATCTAGGCAGCCATTGATAGAGTGTTGTGTCTGAAGTCAGGAAGACTCATGTCCCTGAGTTTAAATGTGGCCTCCGACTCTTATTAACTGTGTGATCCTGGGCAAGTCACTTATCACTGCTTGCCTCAGGTCAGGATCTATAAAAAGAGCTGGAGAATGAAATGGTAAACCATTCTAGTATCTTTGCCAACAAAACACCAAAAATGTGATAACAAAGAGTTGGATAAGACTGAAATCACTAAGGAACAACAGCAATATGTAGATAGGAAGAATAATTAGTTAAAATGGGAAACTACCAAATATCTACTTTCCCCCATCTACTCCAAGTAGCAACACTCAAAGTGAGCTGCAACCCTATCCTTGATCCCTCAAGAAATGAACTTCATACATTCCAGAATATCTCCCAAAAGGGACCTTATGATCTGAGATCTGATGACTCTCCTACTCATCACTAAATTTACTTGTTTTTTTGACTCTTGTCTGGGGAGAAAGAATTGCTTTATATAGCTCTGCTCTAAATTAGATGAGCTACTAATCTTCTTTGGTGGAGAGGGCTTTGTAACAACACTGCTACTTGCAGCAGCTGTGGAGGTGTAAGGCCAATAACACTAGCCCACAGGAGGGCTGCTAGCACAGGGTCTTTGATCTGGTTTTCTAAGGAAAGCCACTTCAAGGGGTTTACAATCTCACTTTAATTAAACATACATATATCATTCACTTAGCAGTCAGCACCCTGAACTTCAGAGAAAACAAACAGAAACTACAAGCAGAAACCATATTAACAGAGCAAATAACACAAATCAGCAGACAGGGCTTCTGTCTGTCCATAGCAATACATACATAGTTACCAGAGAGAGGAGTACCAACATCTGTGTTTTCAAAGCCGGAGGGCTCCTTAGCAGCTACCCAGATTCTCTGGCCAAATCATACGAATGCTCTTCCAATGAGTGAGCCCCAAATCAAAATGATAACCTTGAGGGTCAGAGAGTATCACAACCATGTGACTCAAACTCATGTAACTTAGACTTTCTTGTGACTTAAGCAGGTCATCAAAGAGTCTTGATTCAATCAAAGACTCTTGATTCAAACAAAGGCAAGACTCAATCAAAGACACTTGATTGTCTTAGTGCTAAGAAGCATTCCAAAAGAAAAAACAGCAAAAAGTCCCACTTTGCTTGCCATTACAGGTTTCCATGCTATAAGTCTCCTATACTATATTGAAATCAACAGTTCAGACCAAAAAAAATGCTTATAAAATATTTTTGATAGTGAAGCCAACATAGTAAAGAAAAGGTCAGAACTCACCTGAACTTTCCCAACATTGCCCTCCAAGGTCAAGGAGAAAATATTGCAAGCAGCCAGAAAGAAACAATGCAAATATTGTGGAGCCACAGCCAGGATCACAGAAGATTTAGCACCTCCCACACTAAAGGACTGGAAGGCTTGGAATATGATATTCCAGAAAGTAAAGGAGCTAGGATTGCAACTAAGAATGACCTACCCAGCAAAATTGAGTATAATCCTTCAGGGGACTTTAATGCTAGAGTAGGCTCAGACTACCAGACTTGGCAGGGAGTCCTAGGGAGTAATGGAGATGGAAATAGGAACAGCAATGGTCACTCACTACTGAAGACTTGTGCATTTCATGACCTTCTCATCACCAACACTGTCTTCTGTTTACCTAAACACAATAAAACTTCATAGGTGCACCCTCGTAGCAAACATTGGCATTTAATAGACTATGGGATTGTAAGAAGAGACAGACAGGATGTGAGAGTGATGAAGGCAATGTGTGGTACAGAGTGCTGGACTGACCATAAACATCCTTTCCAAGCTAAATATTTGCATTAAACAAAAGCGACGCCCCCAAGGGAAAATGACTACCAGAAGAATTAATGCCAACAAATTAGAGCTCTTCTCTAAGCAGGAACAGTTTGTTGCTATCTTGGAGGGAAAGTTGAGCCAACACACAGTTGGCAACAGTAGAGCAGAAAAGGAGTGGGGAGCTTTTAGAGATTTGGTGTATAGCACCGCATTTGCTCATCTGGGTCAGAACACTCGCAAACACCAATACTAGTTCAATGAAAATGATGGGGAAATTCAGAAGCTGCTAAATGAAAAATGAGAACTCCACAGGGCTTACCAGCAGGATGGTTCTTCCATCTCTGAGAAGGAAGCATTTAATTCCATCAAAAGTAAAGTACAAGCAAAGGTTAGAGAGATGCAGAATTCTTGGCTCAGTAAGAAGGCAGTTTTATGCTGATAGTAATAATCCAAAGCACTTTGATGATATCCTGAAGGCTATTTATGGGCCAAAGACCTACGGTGCATTGCAACTACTCAGTGCTGAAGGAGCCACATTGATTAGTGATAAGGATATGATTCTAAAGATATGGGCTGAACACTTCCATAGCATTCTCAACAGACCACCATCAATCAATGCTGAGACCATGGATCATTTACCTCAGGTTGAAGTCGATCCCTCCCTAGCTGAAGTTCCAATTGAAGAAGAGGTTTTGAATGCCATTAAGCTCCTTTCATGTGGCAAAGCACCTGGTGCTGATTCTATTTCAGCTGAGATTTACAAGGTAGGGGGTCCATTGCTCATACAAAAGCTGACTGAAATTTTCCAGATTGTATGGCAAAAGGAGGTAATTGCCCAGGAGCTGAAGAATACCTCCATTGTCCACCTCTATAAAGGTAGTGGAAATGGATTTTCCTGTGACAATCACAGGGGAGTCTCTCTCATTGCTGGCAAGATTCTTGCCAGAGTCCTCTTTAATAGGCTGATCTTTCACCTGGAAGATGGTCATATACCTGAGAGCCAGTGTGGCTTCAGAAAGAGCCAAGGAACAGTCGATATGGCATTTGCTACCCGACAATTACATGAGAAATGCCAGGAGCAGAACAGAGGTTTGTACACAACATTTGTAGACCTGACCAAGGCCTTTAATACTGTTAGTCATAAGGGCTTAAGAAAAATTATGTCAAAATTTGGTTGCCTAGATAAGTTCATCAGCATTGTTTGTCAATTTCATGCTTGCCTGGGTTCTAGGTAATGGACAATGCTCTCATGCCTTCCCAGGCACCAATGGAGTGAAACAAGGCTGTGTGCTTGCTCCCATGCTTTTTAGCATGATGTTTTCAGCCATGTTGTCAAATGCTTTCAATGAGGATGAACACGACATCAAGGTCAGCTACCTCACTAATGGTAAATTCTTCAACTTGAAAAGGCTACAAGCCAAGAGCAAAATGGAGGGAGTGTTGGTGTATGATTTTCTGTTTGCAGATGATTGTGCACTCATTGCAACCTCTGAAACTGAGATGCAACATAGTATGGATCAATTCTCTGCTTCTTTTGCTAATTTTGGCCTAAAAATTAACACCAAGAAAACACAGGTGCTCCATCAGCTACCACCACCATCCATACATGGAACCATTGGTTATAGCAAATGGAGAAGTTTTGAAGGCTGTGGATAAGTTCACTTACCTTGGTACTGTGCTTTCCAGGGATGTACACATTGATAATAAGGTTGACCCACGCATTGCCAGAGCTAGCTCTGTGTCTGGGAGGCTCTGAAGGAAAGTATGGGAGAGAAGAGGTATTAGACTGATTACCAAACTGAAGGTCTACAGAACTGTTGTGCTGACCTCATTGTTGTATGCCTGTGAAACCTGGACAGTCTACAAGTGCCATGCCAGGAAACTGAATCACTTCCATTTGAATTGCCTTAGGAAAATTCTGAAGATCACCTGGAAGGATAAGGTACCAGACACTAAGGTCCTTACTTGAACTAAACTGCCAAGCATTCAAACTCTGCTTCAGAGAGCTCAACTCTGATGGGCTGGCCATGTTGTTTGAATGCAAAAAAATATGCATGCCAAAAAGACTATTTTATGGAGAATTCACACAGGGCAAGCATTCAGGTGGTGGTCAGAAGAAGTGATACAAGACTATCTCAAGAACTTTGGAATTAATTGTGTGACATGGGAGATACTAGCACAGGACCGCTCAACATGGCATGCCTGCATCAGAGAAGGTTCTGTGCTCTATGAGCAAAGCAGAAATGAAACAGCTCAAAGGAAACACAGGATGAGCAAATTTAGAGAATCCATCCCAAATGTTCACATGGACTATTTGTGCCCAACCTGTGGTAGAGCATTCTGAGTTTGTATTGGTCTGATCAGCCACAGTCAGACACACTGAAACTTGATTCCAGCATAATGATGTCATTTTGGTCCTCTTCAAGAATGAAGGACAACAACAAACCAATCAGGAAATCCCAGATGAAGAAACTCCCTCTTTGGGGGCAAGCTGGTACTTTTCTACAACTAGAAATGTAAGTTACCTAGAACATCTTAGAGGCAGCTAGGGGCCACAGGACATCAAGCACTGGGTGTAGAATCAGGAAGTTAAAATCCATCCTCAGACAGTTAGTAGCTGTGAGTCTGAGCAAATCACTTCACTTTTACTTCAGATGAGTTTCCTCAGCTGTCAAATGAGGATAATAGCACCTAAGTTCCAGGGTTGTTGATTTTTTAGAATAAAATGAGGTAATCTTTATAAAGTGCTTTCCAAACCTTGAAGTGTTATATAAATACTAGCTATTGTTTTTAGAACTCTGAAAAGTTCATTGACTTGTCAGTCACATAACCTAGAGACAGAACTCAAACCCAGATCTTTCTGTCTCCAAGATCAGCTCTTTTTTATGCTGCACTGCCACTTATTTTACAAAAGAAGAAACTGAGATTCTGGAAGACTATGTGATGTAAGTAGAGTCATACAGATAGTAAATACTTAAGGTAGGATTAGAACCCAGGTATTTCTTACTCCTTACAATATTCCATCCATTATACTATACTTCCTCTTATTTAGAGCTGTCCCTGAAGTGTATCCAACTTATACCAGGAAGCTAGTATTCCACCAAAGGAAGAACTGTCCCAACCACAGAGATGGTAAGCAATAATAACTATAACTTCAATATTGAAGATATCCCTATTAGTCACCTCTAAAACTGATGTTTTAGCAGTGGGAACCAAACAACACAAACCAAAGCTTTACTTTTTCTTTTAATACTTACTAAAAAAATCATAATAATTCCATTTCCAGAGTTTTCACCGCTGATGACTTTACTGCCCCCAGTCCATGGCCACATTTCCCAAGGGACCCATGATCCTGGCAACTTGATATATCCTCAAGTCAACATATCTCCTTCAACAAAATACCATTTCATTCTAGACTCCAGCTATCTCCAGGTCTGATAATGAAGCCTCTGAATAAAAAGTCTGCAGTCTACAGAGCATGACATGAGGTTGGTTGTCTCTCTAGGGTCCACCAAGAAAAGTTTTGAGACAATTTTTTGAAATGGAAAAGTTAGCATCTTATTGAGCTCCTGCTATGCAATGGCTATTACATGGAACAAAGGAATTAGACACGGCATATCTAGCTCAATGATTAGTACTTTGGCAGCATACCAGAGTCCATTTGAAACTCTAAGTCTAAGGCAATGGAAGCAAGTGCATGGGGAATATTGCAGAGGCATAAATATTAGTAGCTAGTGCCTTTTTTTAAAGAGAAAGTTATATTCTATAGTAGTTCTTCCCCTTCTCCCTTTTTGTGTTGGGCTCCTTAGCACTTAGTTCAACAAGTGCCGTTGAATAGTTTGGCTTTTGTTCCCTTTGAGTAATTCATTGAGCCTTACTAGGTGCTAAGCCCCAGGCCCAAACCCCTATTAGTTGTAAAACCTTAATGGGTGTGGATTGGCAACTAAGGTGGGGCCCAAGGTGGGGCTAACTCCAGGGAGGGCCTAGTTTACACGTCTGGGAGAGCAGAGACTTTTAGACCACATGGGTTTAAGTCCACCTCTTCGAGACAATTCTAGGTCACATGGGTGAGTCGCATGTGTGACTCACCCCTGACGCTGAAAAAGATATAAAAACCAGGGGTTGGCTGTCTGTTCTTTGGAGCTCTTTGGTGCAGCAGTGGTGGTGCGAGTGACTCTGGGCCAGCCCTTGTTCCGAGCTCCTGGGCTGAACCTAGATATTGGTAACTATGAATTGTATTCGGTCTGTCTGTTGATGTTTGTAATTTGTTTGTATTTTATTCTGAAGATCAGGGTGCTGGCTTTTTCCCCTGAACTAAGTGACTGATATTTGTATGCTGAATTAAAGTAAGCTTGCCAACCCCTTAACCTTGCTTTCCTTATTAAGGCAGATCAAAAGAACCTGTGCTGTTGGCAGTTTTCCAGGTGCTGGCTGTGGGTGGATCTTACACCCCCACAGAAGCTGCTAGCTGGGAAATAGTCTGTTTTGATACAACCTGCTTTATAGTATAATGGAAAGGAGATTGTTTTTTGGAGTCAGAAGATCTGAGTTCAAGTCCTAGCACTACCACTTCTTTGCATGACCATGGACAAGCCATTTAACCTCTCTGAGCCCCAATTTCATCATCTGTAATATATATATAAGTTTGTCCTTCTCAGGTCTAAAATTCTGTAGCTCTTTAAAGTCATGGAATCTCCTCCCTGAGGCCCATTTCTCCTAATTGGTGATTCTTTTCCTAGCACTACCATTTTAGGAAGTTATATTTCATCTCACTCATGCCTGGACCCTCTCTTCCTGGACTCCTTCATTCCCTTTGATGGCTACATTGTATCCTAAGATACATTGTATCTTACCCTTTTCTCCCCACCCCACCCCCCATCCCACTACCACCTTCCACTCCCCTTATGTATTGTTTCCTCCTGTTAGAATATGTTTCTTGAGGGTAGTTGTTGTCTTGCTAGATGGTATTTATATCCCCAGCACTCATCACAGTATCTGGCACATAGTAAGCACTAAATAAATGCTCTATATATCCATCCATCCATCCATCTCTCAATCTATCTATCTTTATAGTGAAGACTACTGAAACTTCCCTCAGGGAAGTTTTCTTCTTTGAAAAGAATGGGTCTGGCGCTCTCTCCTCTGCATCAGAGAACTTACAAGAAGCAATCTAGAGTACTTTGTATGGCTGTTGCAATTGTCCAGGAAGAGAATGGGAGATTAAAAAAGCAGGTGGAGAAAGTGAGAAAGAAAGAACATCCCTCTGAACCTCAAGGTTGAGCTGTGGAATGTTGAAGTAAGCAAAAGGCATTCTATCTGGTTTCTTAAGGAGAGAAGTACATTCCTATAAACTAACCATGAGCCAATAAATAGGAGACAGAGACCTATCAGAGTGATCCTACCACTTGAGTACACTCTTTGCTCACAGGGTGAGGCTATGGACCTGGAATAGGCAAGAGGAAATTGGCACTTATGGAAATGTAAGTGAAAGAATTATAATACTGTCAGTCAAAGCTCCAGTGTAATTTCTCAGTGGTTAGGCTAGTTATTCAAGAAACAGCACCGTATCTGAGGAGAGTCCAGTAACATGTAACGTCAAAGCAAAAAAGAGGATATAATCAGAAATGATACATGACACCTGAATGGTGTCCAGGAATAAAGGACAACAATTGTAGTGAGTAGGGTCCGTAGCCCTTGCCAAGAATGGAGGATAACAAGAGAAGAATACTAACAGGAAAGGAGATAGATATGAGAGAGAGAGAGAGGGAGAGAGAGAGAGAGAGAGAGAAGACAGATAAGCACATAGGTATGATAAGAATCCAATAGACTGGACCATGACAAGCCCTTTATCTCAAGCACCACTTAAAGTCAGTTTAGGTTCAAGCAGGCTGGTCAATGAAATAATTAAACTGGGGCCCCTCCACCCTGGACAAATGGACCAAACAACAGAATAATGATGTGCCTAGATATGCTCCCACCCCTTTGCCTACAAGTCCCTGGTTACTTCACCTTCCCATCTCTGATTATCTTACCTTTCTGTCCCTGATTACCTCATTTCCCAGCCCACAGTAGGTTTTCCTCTGTAAGAATCCCTAGTTTCTCCTGGCTGGGGAGGGAGGGTTCTGTGTCTCTCAAGTAGCGGCTGTCTCCATTAAGGAGCTGCCTGGACTTCCTTAAGGATAGGCAACCTTCACTAAGGAAGAGCCTGCTTGGTGTGTTACCTAGAATAATAGCCTTGACTTGATTCACCCCTTGCACCTCATCATTTTGGGGTGCTCCTGAACCTCAACAGATAGGTAAGTAGGTAGAGAGACAGATAGGTAGAGAGATAGATAGATAGATAGCAGACAGACAGATAGATAAACAGACTGACAAATGGGCAGCTAGATGGCAGTGTATAGAGTGCTGAACCTAGAATCAGAAAGACTCATCTTCCTGAGTTCAAGTCTGGCATCAGACTTTTACTAACTCTGTGACCCTGGGCAAGTCACTTAACCCAGTTTGCTTCAGTTTCCTTCATCTGCAAAATGATCTGAAGAAGGAAATGGCAAACAATTCCATTATCTTTGCCAAGAAAACCCCAAATGGGGTCACAAAAAGATGGGCATGACTGAAAATGACTGAACAATAACAGAAAAACAGACACCAGATAGATAAATATACAGATAGAAGATAGATAGATAGATAGATAGACAGACAGACAGACAGAACATTTATTAATCACTCACTATGGGTCAGACAATGTGCTAAGCACTGGGAATACAAATACAAGTAAAAAGAAAATCTCTGCCCTCAAGGACTTTACACCGTAATAAAGGAATTCAACACAAAAAGAAGCTAAAACCTGGGGAGGGGATGGGGTGTTGCCTGGACAGTGGGGGAAGGGAATAAAAAAAAGGAGTTCGAACAGCCAGGGGTTGAGCCAGGTTAGAAGTGAGTATGACTGGTATGGATACATCTTCAAATGGAGGTTCCAAGGAAGAATTCACCAATCAAAGGAGGAATTCATAGGGGTGAAGGCTTTGCCAGCTAAGAAGGCTGCTGAGGAAAAGTAGAGAAGTACTCCTGGAAGTCGTGGGCTAAGCTGGGTTTGAAGAGTTACCAGGAAGGTAAACTATGAGGCAACAGAGCACTAAAAGAGTAAATCCTGAGTTTCAGCTTTGTTTTCATTTTTATTTTTTCCGTTTCTGAGAGATGATTGTCTCCTGGAAGAGGAAGGGCTATCCCTTGATTTGTTGTGGGCTCTAATGGATCCCCTTTTCTAGGGCTTTGTCCTAGAGGCTGTAAGTCAGGAACTATACAGGTTCCCAAGGGAAATAGTGGCCCATTATAAGAGGAGGGTTCATTTTATTTACCCTCGTGGACTTAAACACAAAGCCTATCTGTATCCTTTACTAAGTAATCAAAATGATTCCATGTTTTGAAGGTTTGTGAGCCTATGAGCATATAGGGAGGGTTTATAGCCGTTGGAGGGAATGCTAAAAAATAATAATAATAATAATAAGCAAGTTATAAAGGGAGTACTGAATCTTAACCCCCTGCATGGGTAGTAGATGCAAGAATAGATAAATGAAAGGCCCCAAAGCAAACCCAATAGGGTTAAAAAATTTATGAACATGAAGAGTTCTTAAAGGGTGAATAATTTCCATGTTGTCTACCAATATATTTACAATTCCCCAAATGACTCTTAACTGTTTAAAACTAGAACACTGGTTTAATTCTGATAGCTTCAGAGCCCCTGATGGTTAATGTCTGGATAGAGTGACCAATCTAGCATGTTAAATTGGAAACTGGATAGCTATTTTTGAGCAGTGACATAGGATAGACTACATTCTGTGTCTAAGATTTTCAAACAGTACTAGTCTCTTTAAAAAGCCATTATAACTAGGAATGAGTGACAGTGTCTTTGCATGAATGCTCTGTTGACTTATATATTTGTAGAACTCAGTCTCTTCAGTCATGCCACTGTGTATATATTACACCACCATCAGGAACTCATCATATAAGGTGATGGGAAATATCAGTAAATGTGGGGATATAGACATCTAGTTTGACAAAAAGGAAATCCAAACTCTTCTTCTATGTATCAAATTTTCACAATTTTGCAAATAAGTTCATGGGATCATAGGATTTAGATCTGGAAAGGATCTTAGAGATCCTTTAGTCTAGTAGTTCTTAACTTTGTTTTTAGTCACAGACCCTTTTGGCAGGTTGGAGAAACCAAACATGACTGTGGTTTGTTGTCTATATTTGTAATTGAAGGAAATGCTAAATTTTAGTTAGAGGTTAGTGAAAATAAAGATGTAAATTTTTCCCATTTCCCCAAAATTTAGCCATAGACTACATATATGGACCATAGGAATCCTTGATCTAGTCCAACCTTCTGTCCAATCAATAAGGAGACACACACACACACATACACACACACACACACACACACACACACACACACACATACACACACACACATACAAATTAAACCCCAGAAACGGAAAATAACTTCATTCAATTCAACGGGCACATATCAAGGGCCTACTATAAGTTGTTGGGATCTTTACACACTGGGGATACAAAGACAAAAATGGCTAGTGGTCCCTGCCACCAAAGAGTACCTGATGTATAGAATATGTAAAAAGATAAGTGCTTGATGACAGAATATGTAAAAAATAAGTAAACATGAGATCATTTAAGAAGGGGTAGAATATTAACAACTGGGAAGGATAAGAAAAGCTTGCTACCTGAGCTGAACCTTGAAGAAAGTAATTGAATCTAAGAGACAGGGGTAGAACAAGTGTGCTTTCTAGGCATTGGGTAGGGAGAGGAGAGTAATAGGTGTAATTTGTGCGACATCACAGAGGTAACAAATGGAATGTTAAGTTAAAGAAAAAAGCAAGCAGAATAGTTTAAGTGTAAAAAAAAACATGCAAATGGAGAGTCATATCAGATAATAAAATAAGAGTGAGGGTTCAAACTCAAAATCTCCAATTCCAAATCTAGGACCCTATCAACTAGATGATACTGTCTCTATAATCTATGATACCACAAGAATGAGAACCAATCCCCCAAAGGTGGTACAATGGATAGAACATTGAAGCTGGAGACAGGAAAACTTGAGTTCAAATTCATCCTCAGACACTTACTATGTGACCCTGGCCAAGTCACATAATTTCTGTCTGCTTCACCTTCCTCATCTGTCAAATGGAGATAATTATAGTGCTCCTACATCCCATGGTTGTTGTAAGGATAAAATGAGATATTTGTAAAGTGCTTTATAAACCTTAAAACGCCATATAAATACTTTTTTCTCATCGTTTTTCTTCTTCTTGTCATTACATTGTTCCTTTCCATACATCCCAGTATCAGGGAAAGAGATGACCCATGTCAGTGAGCTCTATTACCTTCAAACATTGATTCAGGAGACCTAACTTGCTGTGTTTAGAAAATCCTAACTTTCAGCCTGATTTCCTTTAGGCCTATGTCATGTTTCTACCAGTATTGAAAGTAAAAGTCCATGCTAATATTCATGGCTAGTTTAATAAAAGAGTAGTAATATCTTCCTTCTGACTCTCGTGCATGATCCACTCCATACAGCTCCAGTACATTTTAGTCACTTAGAGAAAAGCAATACATAAGGACAATCTTTACCGATTCTTAGCACTCCTACTCACTGACTGTGACTTGTAGATTATGGTTCTTTCCTTTCTACCTTCACCAAAGGGGCAATTGCTCCAAAATTGAGCTACAAATGGACATAGCCACAGGACACCTCTTAGACTGTGGATGATCAAACACATTCCCTGGATTTTTTAGGCCCAGTGATCCTACACTGGTGTTGTCAACTACACCTTCCCAAATTAAATAGTAATTATTATTATAATGAAATCAATGATGATACTGGCTTACATTTTTATAGAATTTTAAGGTTTGTAAAGTGATTCATCTCCTTTGATTCTCACATCAACCTTCTGAGATACTATCATTTTACAGATGAGAAAATGGAGGTTGTGAGTGAATAAGTGACTTGAACATGGTTTCACAACGAGTAAATATCTGAGGCAGGATTGGAAGCCTGGTCTGCCTCATTCTAGGCTCGGGATGTTATACAAAGCATCCCACTGTTTCCCATAATTGAAAATCCTTCAGGAGAGAGTCTAGAGGCCATAATGGAAAATCAGTCTTCAAAAAGAAGGGGGAAATAAAAATGCAAAAGTCAGTGAGCAAGTGCAAAAGGAGAGTTATTGTTACCAGAAGCTGAAAGAAAAAGATATCAATTATCTGGCTCTAAAATTTCTCTTTTAAAAAAATATACTACATAGTACCCCATAAAGTTGCCTACTATGGGATAACCACTGACAGCAACATAAATCATTCTCAACATTCTTCCCACTCAATGTAGGTTATGCCTGAGTGCAATCAGCCTGGCAGAGACAGAAAAGAAATAATAACAGCTTATGTGCCTGAAACATTTCATAGTTACAAAACATTTTCTTATGTTACCTCATCAGACAATCAAAATAACCCAACATGACACATGTAAAGAACACTGACCTTAGAATTATAAGACCTGCATTCAACTCCCAGCTCTGCTACTTACTTCACCTATATGAACACAGGCAAGTCATTTAACCCCTCTGGGACTCAGTTTGCTTATCTGTAAAGTGAGACAGTTAGTCCAAATGAGTTTGACAGTCACTTGAAGCTGTAAGTCTATGATCCAATGAAGTAGGTCATGCTAGTGTTTTTATCTCTATTGTCCAATGAGACTACTGAGACCTAGAAAGGTTATCACTTGCTCAGTGTAATATGATTAGCTTACATTTATATAGAATCTTGCCAAAGCTCCAAGTCCAGTGCCCTACATGCTGCCTTAAACATTTTTCACCTATATTTGCACCACTAGTCTTCTCATAAAAATAGCTTTCTTATTTCTGAGTAGTCTATGCTAATTCATAAAAATATGGACTCTGAAATTCAGGGAATTGATTTGAGATTAGACTAGAATTTTAATTCAGTGGAAAATGTGATGATCTGAAGAGGCCTATTAATGGTTTCTGTGCCAGACTATTGTTTGTATGTTACTAAGTTAAGAAATTTCCTTTCCTATCTTCCTCCTTGGGACTTCTCATTATATTATAACTGCAAAGGTCCCTTCTAGCTCAAAGACTATTCTATGACTATGCTCCCAAAAGTTAATACCCATTCAAATGAATAGATTTTTAGCATGAGAACATGGTTGCTAATATTCTCTTAAGGCAACGCTAACCTGTGAAGATTTGATTACAGGGGCCTGAAGTCTTTGGAATTTCAAAGCTATATATAGTGAGCTTGCTTGAGAGATGCAAGAAATTTTTATGAAGTCACAGAAATAGAGATATTTTGAGCTCTTTAAAGGTCATGAGACTATCCTGCTGCCTTCAGGCTGGATTGTCCCTAACCCATCCTGGAGAGATGAGAATGTAGGCTCTCTGAAAATGCTTCAATAGCAAGAAACTTCAGAACCACTCTCTTAATAATAATAGCTGACATTTATATTGTGCTTAAAGTTTATAAAGTATTTGAGACTCTCATAGTAGATAAAGAGTCAGCCTTGATTTCAAGACCTGCCTCTGACACATGCTGGCTGTGTGACCCTACATAATTCTCTTAATTTCTCAGTGCCCCAGGCAATTTTCTAAGATTATAAGTTGAAGAAAAGTTGATGATCTGCCCTGGTAGAGGTTGTTCCTGTACTGCCAAAAAATCACACTAAAGAAGTCACAAGTCAGAATCCATAATCTTTCAGAGATCATTGACAGTGATTTACAATCATATCTGCCACTTCTTTTGCTATCCTAAGATGTAAGCCATCTAGGCGTAATTACCTGAATTTTTCAAGAGCACCTAGGTCATAGGATCATGGATTTAGAGCTCAAAGGGATATTAGAGGTCATCAAGTCCAACCCCCTCATTGTATAGATGAGGAAACTGAGGCCTTGAAAGGTTAAGTGACTTGCCCAGGGTCACACACTACTAAGTGTCTGTGCTGTGGTTTAAACTCAGGTCTTTTTCAGTGCAAGGCTAGTACCCTATCTGCTACACTATGCTGCCTCTTATCTAAGGTAGCAAATACTTATTCACCATTTTTATCCTACCCTTTCTAGTCATCCTATGGTATTCAATGAGATCATCCTCCAAGACTGTGAAAATGGAAGCAAAATAAAAGCTGAGCTTGTCTGCTTTCTCTCCATCTCCAGTTATCACTCATTGTCCATCCATCCCAAGCAAAGGTCCTAGTCCCTTCATAAATTCTCCTTACTTCCCTAATATGATTATTTTTGTTGTCATCCTTAGATTTGCTTACTGGTTTCAACTCAATCTAAATTTTAGTACTCCTCTTAATATTCTTCTTTATTTTTCTTTTTTGAAATTTGTTTTATTTTTAATTTATGGAATATAAAACAAGCATTTCCATAACACGGAAAAGTAAAAAAGATGATTGCACATGAGACTGTAACCTATTATGTACAGCTTGCTTCTTTTTAAATATATGATAAAGTTGTCATGTAAATTTCTTTTTTTTCTTTTTTCCTTTTTTTCATCCTTCCCCTGCCCTAGAGTTGGCTACCATTAGACACAAATAGGTGTGTGTGTGTGTCTGTGTGTGTGTATGTGTATAAATATGTATATAATTCTATACATACTTCTATTTATAAATTCCTTTTCTGCATGCAGATAGTATCTCTTTTTATATGTCCTTTATTTTTAATTTGTGTATTTATAATAGTCAAAATGATTTAGTTGTTCAAAATTGTTCTTAAAACAATATTGCTGCTACTGTTCTCTTTACAATGTTCTCTTTGTTCTGCTCACTTCACTCTTCATTATTTCTGCAAGTCTTTCCATGTTTTTCTAAGATCTAATCATGTAGAGCTAATCATTTCTTATAGCACATTAGCATTCCATCACAATTATGTACTACAATTTATTCAGTCACTCCCCGATTGATGGGCATCCCTACAATTTCCAGTTCTTTGCCACCACAAAGAAAGCTGCTATAAACATTTTAGAACATACAGGTTCTTTTTCTTTTTTCTCTAATCATCTTTGGGAATAGACCTGATATTTTTCTTACAAAAATGAAGGCTTCCATTAAAGTCTCTTCCATAAAGTTTCCCTTGATCTACACGGCAGAAAGAACTTTCTGTTTCCTCTAATTTTCCTAGAGCATTTTGAATAGGTTTCCTTTGCTCTCATCACACCCGTTTTTATATTATACTTATCTGATTAAAAGTAGAATATCCACCACAGTAGACTATAACCTCCTTGAGGGCAGGTACTATATCTTTTTTTTTTTGCATTAACTGTCAATAATAACCACTACTGGGTGAAGAGGGGAAACCACCACACTCATTCCCACACCACCAAAGAGTCTCTTTCAACTCTGGACCCATGCACAGGATCAGAGTGAATTCAGTCCTGACACTAATGGGAGGGATTTGGCTCCCTTTTCTTACTCTTCAGCTCATTATGCCTTCACCCCAGTGCTCAGGGAAGATTTACTTAAAGTTTATTTTTTGACTGATTTCTAGGTTCTCCCCAAAAGGGCCATGAGAAAGAGGGAAGAGGAGAGAGGATAAGTGTGTGTGTGCGTGTGTATACATACACGCGCACACACACATATAAACACGCATATGTATGTATATATACATACATATTTATGTATGTGTTAGGCATTATGCTAAGCATTTTTATAAATATTATCTCATTTGATCAATGCTGTTAGGTAGGTGTTATTATCCTCATTTACCTTTGAGAAAACTGAAGCAAACAGAAATTAAGTCACTTGCTCAGGGTAACATAGCTAGTAAGGTCTGAGGCTGCTTTTGAACTCAGTCCTTCATGATTCCAGGCCCAGGAATCTATCAACTGTATCACCTAGATGCCTCTACTAGGTATAGAAAGGTACTCAGGGTACAATTTGAATCAAGTGTAGGAGAAGTATTTATTTCTGACAAAAGAAATAGGAATCAAATTAAGTATAACCATGAATTAATAGAAAGACAAAAACAGAATTCAATAATTTAACTTACAATTCCTGTAACTCTTCCATGAGGTTGAGGTTTAAACCTAATCAGGACATTAAGTAGTTTGTGAGTTTGCATCATGGCATTTCACCCATGCTCTATATGATCCCCTCAGAGTCCTTATCTTGAGGCCAGTCAGTCCAGGCCTTAGACTCTTCCTTTGGTTGTTGGTCATCTTCTCCAAAGTAGAAGTTTCCCCTTTCCCCTAGAAACTAGGACCTACAGATCTTTCAATCTCATAATGTCACCTGCAAGTGTGTGTATATATATGTGTGCCTGCATGAATATATATGTATATGTATGTTCCTATATACACTGTTATATATGTTGTGTAAACATATGTTCTGTCCTATTATATATAACATATGCATATACTTGCTCAAGGAACTAGCATATATGTCCTTCTTGAGTTCAATGTTCAATCATCTATATTATACTCAGAAAGGAAAAACAAAAACAGAAAAGTTAGGACTCTGAGGTCCAGTCTCAGGATCACCAAGGCAAGACATGCATTTTACATGTTTCCAAGGCCGTCTGTTGGACAGAGTGGTAAAAATGTATGAGCTGCCTTTTTTTCCCATCCCTCACAGGAAGTCCCACTGTTACATGTTGCCTCCTGGAAGGAAGAAGGAAGAGAGAGCCAGGGACATTAACTCCCTTTTTAGTAGTCCATTGAGTCATTGGCTCTTCCTGATCAATGGCCAGTCAAAGGATGGCTTTATCCTTCCCAAAGCACTCAAACACTAAGTCATATATGTGGAGGCCCAGAGAAGCAAAATGCTTTACCTGAGGTCAAATAGGTATTAGAAGGAAAGGAGAATCAGGATTCAAATTCAGGTCTCCTGATTCCCGAGTCCAGTGCTCTATATTCATCTTCCTTTCATACATATCTCAATACCTTAAGGATCCATGATTTTGTTAGTGTGAATACTCCCTCCAGCCTCACAGATTACAGTCCCTCTTTCATTTGTAAACTACCTTCAAGAGCTTCTTTAATCAAAAGTCTATCTTCCTGTGGTCAACCTGGAGACAATCCTTTCTACAATTGGCTAGTATGGGTCTCAGATGTCAGATATACAGTCCATCACCAGGCCTATGCTCAAAACCTTTCCAATTGGGTAAGACCACCCATTCTTTACGACCCATCAGTATAACCTTCAAGAACCCAGGAAGACCACCTCCTCCACAAAAAAGGATCAGTTTTGGAGCTTTGTGGAAGCCTTACATATACTAGACACATGTATTAGATACATGAAAAAAATTAGTCTTTCTAAGACTCGATGTGCAGAGGCATTACTGATTGGTTTGGGAGAGAGTCTCCTTACTGGGGAGTTCCATATAATAATGAACTCTCAAGTCCAGACAAAAGAAATTACAGATGTTATTGCATTTATCCTTACAACCCCTCTGGAAGATAAGGACTGCCTTATTTTATAAATTAGGAAACTTAGGCTCAGATTGGTCCTGGCTTGCCCATGGTTACACAGTTACTGTTAGATGCAGGATTTGAGATTGATTTTCTTTTAACTCAAAACCTAGAATGGGGTCTACACCACCCTGGCTAATCATCTGTCTTAATAACTAGCCTTCATAACCCTTCAAATTCCCCAAAATTGTTATTTCCTCCCTTTGATAAGGGGTCTCAGGTGTATGGGTGAAGAGCTGTGCCTGAATGTAGTTCAGGGTAGAGAATGAGCATAAAATATAGAACTGTGAAAAGAATTAAGTACCCAGAGGACCTTATTCTGAATTCTGATTCTGTCATGTAATACCTGTGTAACCACCTGTAAGTGATGCTCTGGGTCTCGGTTTCCTCATTTATAAGATAAAGGAGTCGAAATAAATGAACTCTGAGATTCCTTCCAGCTCTGAATCTATGTTCCCATATGTTCTGGGCTAGAGCCCAAAGGTAGCAATCCAGGTAGAACTGAGGCTCTGAAGTCGGGTCAGCAAGGTATCAAAATTGACTTAGAGATTTATGAATCAGAGGTGTCCCTCATGGAGAAATATCTCTAGTGCAATGAAACAGCAGGCTCCTTGCCACTCCTTGCCAGACATGTTGTCAGATCTTTTGTGATGCAGTAGATCAACTTGGTGTTTTGGTTACCCAAGAAAAACCAACAAAATATTCATTTTTTCCCTTTCACCTCTAACTCCATTGACATTTTCTATTTATTGAACTTATGATAATGCACCCACTGCAGTAGCCTCTGGGTTCATGTGCAGAATTAAAATAACCTGAAAGATACAAAGCTCAGGTTCACATTCCCTTTCTACCCAATGAAAATTTTTGCCAATCTGCCTAAAAAGAGTTCACTTGTAAAAGTCATTAGAGGTTGGTAGAACCAGGTAAACAGGGCAAGGAAGGGCAGGACAAGGTAGAATAAGGAAAGGAAGGGGAGGGAGGTTGCTTTTTACTTCTCTCTTTGCTTTAATAAGAAAATTGTTTCACCTTCTTGAACCTCAGTTTTTCTGATCATAGGTGAGGATGATATAGCTTCCTCTGTTCCACTCTGTACAATAATGGGCTTGGGCAGATGACCCATAACATTCCTTCCAGCAAGATAATTCTATGAATTTATGCACTCACTTCATCTCACTGCAATATTCTTAGGATTAATTGTCAAATGCCTTCAGGGCACTGGGCTGTTCACAAAAAAAAAAAAGCACCCTGGAAAAATGCTACTATTGTTATCACTAATGTTATCCTCAGTTTAAAATCTTTCAACACCTTTTCACTGCATGGTAAAAATGGCTCTGCCTGTGCTAATTAAAATTCAGAGTGCAACTAAGAGTCAGTGTAACATTACATTAAGGACTTTTCTGAAATCTTCATATACATGTTCTCATTATCACACATGTAGCAACTTCATTTAAAAGTCCATCTTCAGGTTTCTCAGGCTGGCACAAACCTTCTTGGCAACCATCTAGTCATCTCTATTTGGTACTTACACAATCCCTTCCTTCTATTTTATAGGGTGTTTTTTTTTTTTGGTTTTGGTTTTGGTTTCTTAAAGGAGATAAGCTTTCACCCAGACCACTTTGGTTTATTTCTTCCAATTGCAAGGAGCTCAAATTTTTAAAAAAATAATAAATATCCATGTCACAGTATCCATGAGCATAAATACTCTTATAACCTGTATACATGCTTACAGTACACATGAACATAAGTTATCTTCTATATTCCAAAATCCCAAAGAAATCTAAACAAAACTAACCAAAAACAGGAAGCAAACAAATTGAGCACCCTCTATTTCTCTTTTCTACTTACTTCTGGCTTTTTCTTTTCTCAAATGGAACTACATACTCAAGTACTTAAAGAAGTGGTAGGTGTGATTGTTGAGCCACTGTTATTAATATTTGAAAATGGGAGCCATATCTCAAGATTAGAGGCACATAAATATCCTGATTTTCAGAAGAAACAAAAAGGAGGAAAACAAAGTCTACAAACTATAGGACAGTGATCTTGACTTTGACGCCTGGGAAAAATCTAGAATGAACCAATAAAGAGACAGTTAATGAAGGAGAAACTTTGATAAGAAAGACTCCAGCCTGGCTTCATCAAAAATAGGTCATGAAAGACCAAATTTTTTTCATTTGTTGATGTTATTAAACTGGCAGATAAGGGGAAATCTGCAGCATAGTTTTCCTAGTAACTTCTAATGTGCGAACTTGCAGCATATTTGAAAAATTATCTCAAGCTAGCTATTCTTATGGAGAAGATGCAGAGAGGTAGAATAAATGATAACACAGGAATATGCATTCAAAATAGTGTCATATTGGAAGGAAGTCTCTAGTGGAATATCTCAGGGATCTATAGTTGACTGTTTTCTCTTAAAAATGTGTTTACCAATACTTAGATAAAGGCATAAGTGGATGGCATGTACATTAAATCTTCAAATGACACTAATTTAGGAGGGATAGCTAAAACACTGGATGACAGAGCCAGGACCCAAAAGGATCTTGACAAGCTAGAGTAGGAGTTCTTAATCTCTTTTGCATTATGGACCCCTTTAATAGTCCAGTGAAACCAATGGCACTGCTACTCAGAATAATATTTTTAAATGTATAAAATCCATAGGATTACAAAGGAAACTAATCATATTAAAACACATTTACATATATACATATATATGTATGTATGTAAATATATTAGCTCACTGACCCCTGAAATTTATCCATGGACATTTTGGGGTCTAGGGATCCCAAGTTAATGGCTCCATCCAGCTGAGTTTATTAGGACAAAGTTCAATAGAGATAAATGTAAAGTCTTACAGTTAGGTTTGGAACTTCTCAAATACTAGATGGAGGAAACATAGCTAAATGACAGTTTGTCTGAAAAAGACATAGGCGTTTTAGTGGATTGCAAGCTAAGAATGAAACAGCAGTATGATGTGGCAACCAAAAAGGTCAATGCAATCTTGAGCTGAGTATCTTCTAGGAACAAGGAGATAATAGTGCCTCTGTACCCTGCCCTTATCAAATCACACGTGGAGTACTGAGTTCAGTTCTGGATGTCACAGTCTAAGAATATTGATAAGATAGAGTGCATTCAGGGAAGAGCTTCAAGACAATGATACAAAAAGATCAGTGAAGGAACAAGGAACATTCAGGGTGGAGAAGAGAAGACTAAGGAGAGACAAAATGGCTATCTGTCTTCAAATATTTGAAGAACTGTCATGTGGAAGAATTTAGGATTAGGCTTGTCCTGTTTGACCCCAGAAAGCAGAACTAGAAGCCATAGGCAGAAGTCTCAAAGAAAGAAATTTAGATTTGATAGAAGAAAATAATTAAACTTTGTAATATTTAGTGCTATCCAAAAGTAGAATGATCTTCCTCATGAGGTGGTGGCCTGCATTCTCCTCATTGGAGGTCCTCAAACAAAGGCTAGACGACTATTGCCTAATATGTTGTTATGGTGAGTATTCCTTTGCATTGTTAGCTAAACTAGATGGTCCCTGAGGTCCTTCCCAACTCTTGAATTCTGTGATGCTGTGGGTTATGGATTTACAGCTGTATAGTACATCTGATGTTAGCAAATCCAAGCTCCTTGTTTTACAAGTGAGACAACTATAGGTTGAGTGACTTAAACAAGGTAAAAGAGGTAACTAATGAAGCCATGATTTGAATCTACATCTTCTGACTCAAATCTAGTGTTCATCATTTCACCACACTTCCTAAGGCTGTTTCCGTAATACTAAACATTCCTGGCATCATCATCTTGGACGCCAGTTTCCCCATTTGTAAAGTAAAAGGATTAGACTAGATGGTCACTGAGGGTCCTCTCAACTACAGTATTCTGCAATTCCATAGGTTATTCTTCTCCCAAATTGTGTGTGTGTGCACGCGCGCGCGCGCGTGTATGTGTTTGTGTGTGTGTGTTTAACATGAATTTACCTAGCATGGCAGGGGTAGCTCTACAAATAATCACAAACTACCCATGCCTTCTCATCCTCTATCATTCTTGTCGTTTTCCTGCCATAATCCTCCACAGAGCATCTACCCGGTGCAATGAAAGCAATTCTGTTTCTTTGGACATTTCATGGAAATCTGTGCAACATTCAGTCAGTACATATATAACCCCACTTTGTACAGAGAGTTTGTCCCTTTGATGACAGAATTTTGGTCTTAGTAACTTATAAAACTTATCTTCAACACTTCAAGGAGCTAAACTTGCATCACGGTGGGTATTCTTTCCACCAGTGCAGATAACAACACTTCTCTGACTCAGTTAAAGTTCTTTAAGAGTGACCATGGCCAAGAAACTCATCAGTCTGTGACTAACCCAAAGATGAGCCTCTCTGAACTCTGAACTGAGTGGATTGGTTCTTAAACAATGGACCCACAGACTTATTATATGTGTACTCTAAACTTTTCCAGTTTAGTGGGATCTGCCACGAATACTCCACTGACAGCCTTGGAGAATGGAGGGTCACCTCTACATGACTCTGAAGTATCACAGATGGACTTTAGTGAAGGCAGGGAAAGGGAAGGCTGGAATAAAAAGAAAAAGCACTTATTAAGTGCCTACTGTGTGCCACAGGCTTTACAAATTTCATCCTCATAGCCACCATGGGAGGGAGGTGGTATTATTATTCCCATTTTACAGTTGCAGATAGAGGTTAAGTGACTTATTCAGTGTCTAAATCCAGATTTGAACTTAGGTTTTCTTGATTCCAAGCCCAGTGCTCTATCCATTGGAGCACCTAGATTCCCTCCTCATGTTCAAATACTCAAAGGAATTATTTTCAGGAAACAACTACTTTACTCAGAGATGATTTAGCTGCTACATAGCAGAGAAGATCATAAAAGATATGTGGTGCTGTGGAAAGATCAGAGGGTATGAGTTCAGATTACGCCTCAGGTACTTATTTCTTATGTGGCCTTGAGAAGGACACTTATCCTCCCTGTTCTTCAATATCATTTGTTTCTAGACCTATGAGTCTATTATCCTATGTAAAACCAGAGAGGTAAAGGAGCTAGCTGCTTATGTATGAAGTGAGGAATAAAGGACAAATAGTCTGTGGCATTGCGCTAATATCCATGAAATATTAAATGAACCAGAACTCCTCTAGTATACGGGGTAGATCATCTTTGGAGTATTTCTGGAAAAGCATGGACAGGAGTTTTACAGGATGAGAACCCATACGTGAGTTGTTATTGACCAGTAGAAGGAATATTCCTATCATTAAGATCATGAATCTAGACAAGGATCAATAATTACCTTAGACCCAGCAATACCACTGTCTGCATATACCCAAAGAAATCAAGGACAAAGGAAAAGGGACCATATGTACATGACATATAGCAGCAACTAACTGAACAAATTGTAGCATCGCAGTGTAATAGGACGTATAGTTATTACATAAACCGTTCTACTGTTCTTGTTTCATTCTTATTAGTTCACACAAGCCTTCCCACATTTCTTCAAAACAATAATACTCATCATTTCTTATGAGCAATATACAGTGTGTCCCAAATGTCTCAGTGCAGTTTTTGTAAAAAAAAAAAAACCCTATACATTCCTTCAAACATGGGAAGACTTGTATGAGCTGATGAGAGTGAAATGAAAACAGTAGAACAGTTCATGAAACATCTACAATAGCATGAAGGAAAAAGAACTTTGAAAGACTTCAGAACACTGATTAAAACAGTGAATAAACATAACTTGCAAAAACTGATGATGAAACATACCTCTGAAATCTTGACAGACAGGTGATGAACCTGATGTGCAGAATGAGATGTATATCCTTCGACACGGGCAAGGTGTTAATTTGTTTGGCTTGACTGTACGTATATGTTACAGGAAAGAGCTTCTATTTGGTGAAGGGGGTAGCAGGTTAATGGGTAGACAAAGATATGCAAAAAGGCATCGATAGAACATTTTCAAATGTACAAAAATAAACAAAAAGAAGTTCAAAAGGGGATATAAATAAAGCAATTTTCTTTCTACATTGTCTTTAAAAGAAATTGATATTAGTTGGCAATAAAAAAGAAAAAATGTAATTGTCTCAACATGCAACCTTAGTAGCTATGTGATTATAGAATGACAAAATGTAAAGATTTGAACGAGACTTTAAAGATGGTGTGTTAATAGGATCATAGCATTTAGACAAGGAAGGAACCTTAGAATTCATCTGGTTCAGTGCCCTCATTTTGCAGATGAGAAAATACAGCACAAGGAGTGTGACTTGCCCAAAGTCACATAGATAATGTAAATGATAACTATCATTTACACAGACAGCAATAGAAACATACAATTGAACAACTGCAAGCTGCTCTGCTTGACTTTGATGCCATCATCATCTTCATCATTCCCTACCCAGGAAAAGCGCATGGCCAGATAAATTCCTCACCAAGAAACTCATCATCATGGAGATTGCTTCAGCTTTGCTACTTATACCTCATCATTGCCCTCAGTTGCTTCTGCTCCCCTGATTGAAGAGCTGGGAGGCAGGGCAAAAAACTGTTCCCATAGCCTCCCTTTATAAAGGACCCCAAATGCCAGCTATCTCTTTATTTGTCGCTAGATGCTCTGCTTGGTTTTGACTCTATTGTTATTTTCATCATGCATTCACAATGGGTAACCTCTGACACCACCATTCTTTTCAGCTTAGGGCTTTTGCCCTCAAAAAGAATTTTCTTTTTCTTGTTTGTATCCACAGCACTTTGCACAGTGCCTGGCAGAGAGTAAGCACTTAATAAATATTTATTGTGTTATGTCATAGCTAGGATTAGTTCACATTTTTCCTTTAATTATTTTAATTTATGGAATAAAACAAGCATTTCCATAACATAGTATAAGTTGTATATAATAGATTTGCGGTTTCATGTACAATCCACATATTTCGTAACTCTCCATACAATTGTTCTTTCTACACCCTATCTTTATGTACTATCAGCTAGGTGATACAATGGATAGAGCACTGGGCTTGGAGTCAGGAAAACTCATTTTTGTGAGTTCAAATCTGGTGTCAGACACTTACAAGCTGTGTGACCCTAAGCAAGTCTCTTAACCCTGTTTGCCTCAGTCCCTCGTCTGTAAAATGAGGTGGAAAAGGAAAATGACAAACCAGTCCAGTATCTCTGCCAAGAAAACCCCAAATGGGTTCATGAAGCTATAAATGAAGGTACTGCCTTGACAGATATCGGAGGAGATGGATGCACATTCCACAGCTCAATAAGTGCTATACAGGCTGAGGATTATGGAAAACCCCTTTTTAAGACTGTGCTATAAGGCTCTCTTTGTAGTATCCTGGGACCATGGCTTCAAGGTTTGCTGACTTGTTCACAAATCATATTACCTATTTTGTTATTAATGGTTTGGCAAGGTCTTCATTACTTTCTAATTGTCCACATTTATTTTCTTCATTTTTCATGTTAAAGAATGATGGGTTCAATATTGCCACCATTTCAGAGTCATTTTTTAATACTTCTCATTTAATAGTTCTGCAGTCACATTGATTGCATGGCAGCACATTCTTCCCACCCCCCTCCTCCTTCCATCTTTTCTTGTCCTCATCATGTCCCAAACGTGGCTAAAAATGTTTTCATTTGTTACCATCCTTAAGTCATTCTGCTTCTTTGGCTAGATCACTATTACTGGAGTCAGAACAATGTGAGTTCAAATCTAGCCTCAAACATTTGCTAGCTGTGTAACTTCAAGCAAATCATTGACTCTCTGTTCACTTCAGTTTCCTCACCTGTAAAATGGGGAATAATAGCACATGTTATGAGGAATAAATGAGATAAGAATTGTAAAGTGCCTGCTACCAAAGGGCTTAGCACACAGGAAGTGAGTACTATATAATCATTATTTATTTATTTAATATTTTTAGTTTTCAACATTAATTTTCACAAGAGTTTGAATTACAAATTTTCTCCCCATTTCTACCCTCCCCCAACTCCAAAATGGCATATATTCTGATTGCCCCATTCCCCAGTCAACCTTCCCTCCTGTCACCCCACTCCCCCCTCCATCCCATTTTCCCTTACTTTCTTGTAGGGCAAGATAGATTTTTATGCCCCATTGCCTGTATATCTTACTCCCTAGTCCAATGCAAAAACTTTTTTTTGAACATCTGCTTTTAAAACTTTGAGTTCCAAATTCTCTCCCCTCTTCCCTCCCCACCCACCCTCCCTAAGAAGGCAAGCAATTCAACATAGGCCACATGTGTATCATTATGCAAACATTTCCACAATACTCTTGTTGTGAAAGACTAGCTATATTTTGCTCCTTCCTATCCTATCCCCCTTTATCCAGTTTTCTTCCTTGACCCTGTCCCTTTTCAAAAGGGTTTGCTTTTGATTACCTCCTCCCCCTACCTGCCCTCCTTTCTATTGTCCCCCCCTTTTTATCTCCTTCCTCCTTCTTTCCTGTGGGGTAAGATACCAAATTGAGTGTGTATGTTATTCCCTCCTCAGGTCAAATCTGATGAAAGCAAGATTCACTCATTCCCCCTCACCTGCCCCCTCTTCCCTCCCAACAGAACTGCTTTTTCTTGCCACTTTTATGTGAGATAATTAACCCCATTCTCTCTCTCCCTTTCTCCATCTCTCAATATATTCCTCTATCATCTCTTAATTTGATTTTATTTTTTAGATATCATCCCTCCATATTCAACTCACCCTGTGCCCTCTGTCTATCTATCTATATACATACATATATATATATATATATATATATATATATATATAGATAGAGATAGAGATAGAGATAGAGATAGAGATATATGTATTCCCTTCAGCTACCCTAGTACTGAGGTCTCATGAATTATACACATCATCTTTCCATGTTGGAATGTAAACAAAACAGTCCAACTTCAGTAAGTCCCTTGTGGTTTCTCTTTCTTGATTACCTTTTCATGCTTCTCTTGATTCTTGTGTTGGAAAGTCAAATTTTCTATTCAGCTCTGGTCTTTTCACTGAGAAAGCTTGAAAGTCCTCTATTTTATTGAAAATCCATATTTTACCCTAGAGCATGATACTCAGTTTTGCTGGGTAAGTGATTCTTGGTTTTAATATAAGCTCCACTGACCTCCAGAATATCATATTCCAAGCACTTTGATCCCTTAATGTAGAAGCTGCTAGATATTTTGTTATTCTGATTGTGTTTCCACAATACTCAAGTTGTTTCTTTCTGGCTGCTTGCAATATTTTCTCCTTGATCTGGGAGCTCTGGAATTGGCAACAATGTTCCTAGGAGTTTTCTTTTTGGGATCTTTTTCAGGAGGCAATCAGTAGATTCTTTCAATTTCTGTTTTGCCCCCTTGTTCCAGAATATCAGGGCAGTTCTTCTTGATAATTTCTTGAAAGATGATATCTAGGCTCTCTTTTTGATCATGGCTTTCAGGTAGTCAATAATTTTTAAATTATCTCTCCTGGATCTACTTTCCCAGTAAGTGGTTTTTCCAATGAGTTATTTCACATTGTCTTCCATTGTTTCATTCCTTTGGTTCTGTTTTACAATACCTTGATTTCTCATCAAGTCACTAGCTTCCACTCGCTCCAATCTAATTTTTAAGGTAGTATTTTCTTCAGTGGTCTTTTGGACCTCCTTTTCCATTTGGCTAATTCTGCCTTTCAAGGCATTCTTCTCCTAATTGGCTTTTTGGAGCTCTTTTGCCATTTGAGTTAGTCTATTTTTTAAGGTGTTATTTTTTTCAGTATTTTGGGGGTCTCCTTTAGCAAGTCATTGACTTGTTTTTCATGGTTTTCTCATATCACTCTCATTTCTCTTCCCAATTTTTCCTCTACTTCTCTAACTTGCTTTTCCAAATCCTTTTTGAGTTCATGTTTTTCTTAGAGGCTTTTGATGTAGGCTCTTTGACTTTTTTGACTTCTTCTGGCTGTATGTTTTGCTCTTCTTTGTCACCAAAGAAAGATTCCAAATTCTGAGTCTGAATCTGAGTCCGTTTACGCTGCCTGGCCATGTTCCCAGCCAACTACTTGACCCTTGAGTTTTTCATCAGGGTATGACTGCTTGTAGAGTAAAGAGTACTTTGTCCCTAGCTTGAGGGGCTGTGCTGCTATTTCCAGAACTATTTCTACACAGCAAGCTCTGCCACACCAGCACTCTTCCTCCCCCAAGAACTGCCAACCAGGACTACACTCAGATCTTAAATAGGCTCTGCACTCCCACTCTGATCTGCCACTTAATTTCTCCCACCAGGTGGGCCTGGGGCTGGAAGCAACTGCAGCTGTAGTTCTGTCCTCAGAGCTGCACCACCTCCACTGCCCCCGGGGCAGTGGCTGAACCACAAACTCCCTTCACTCTGTCCCAGCAGCTTTTCCCACTCACCTTCTCTGTTGTCTTTGGTGTTTCTGGGTTGAGAAGTCTGGTAACTGCCACAGCTCACTGATTCAGGGTGCTAGGGCCTATTCTGTCTGGCTCCCAATCTGGTTGGTCCAGGCGCAGCCCACACTGACCTCTGCTCCATTCCACTCCCAGCTCCGTGGGATAGACCTTAACCAGCGACCATCCAGGCTGTCCTAGGCTGGAGCCCTGCTTCCCTCTGCTATTTTGTGGGTTCTGCAGTTCTAGAATTTGTTCAGAGCAATTTTTTATAGGTTTTTTGAGGGACCTGGGGGGAACTCAAGCAAGTCCCTGCTTTCCAGCCACCATCTTGGCTCCGCCCCCAGGAAGTACCCCCCCTCTCTCCCCTCTTCCCTCTCTTCTCACTCTCTCCTTCTTTCTCTCTCCTCTCTTCTCTTCCTCTCTCTCTTTTCCTCCTCTCCCTTTCTCTTATCTCCTTCTCTCTCTTCTTCTCCTCTCTCTGTCTCTCTCCCCTCTCTCTCCCTCCTCTGTCTTCTCTCTCTCCTCTCTTTTTCTCTGTCTCTTTGTCTCTGTCTCTCTCTCTCTCTCTCTCTCTCTCTCTCTCTCTCCCTCCCCCCACCCTACCATGCCCACATATGTGTGTGTGTGTGTGTATTTATATTCCCTTTGGGACACATTCTTTCTTCTAAGTCAACATTTCCTGGGCCTAAAATCAGGAAAATGTAAGTTCAAACACAGCTTCAGACACTTCCTAGCTGTGTGACCTTGTACAGCTGCTGTTTGCCTCAGTTTCTCCTTCTCCTTCTCCTTCTCATCCATAAAATGAGGATAATAGCCCAAAATAGCAACAAAGTTGTTGTGAGAATCAAATGAGATAATTATTGTAAAGCACTTAGCTCGGTGCCCGGCACACAGAAAACACTGTCTGAATGTTAGATATTCTCATTCCCTCTGCTCTCCATTCCCTTCATTTTGGCCATTATTTGAGTTTAGATGTAACCTGTGATTCTGATCCCCTAAGCTCTATATTTACACAGACAAGGTCCAATCTCAGGGACCATCCCAAAAGATCAATCTCTCTTTAGCTCCTTATGCCCCCTGTAACTCTGGGGAAATTCTGAGACAAGTCCTGTTTGGGTTTGTACAGATGGGGATAAAAGAGTCTTCAGGTCACATATGAACATTCAACGTAATAATTGGAAATAGTGGATGCAAAATCACCTTTATTTCACCCAACAGAAACTACAAAAGAGACAAAATCTAGGTAACAAGCATATGTTAAGACGTGCTATGTGCCAGGCATGGTACTAAGATGTAGGGATACAAATACATTTTTTTAAAAAGATGATCCCTGCCTTCAAAGAGCTCACAATCTAATGAGGAAAGACATTACATAAAAGAGAGCCTAAAAGTGGGAAGAGTAAGGAGAGAATACCGGCACAAGAGCATGATGGCCAAGTCCAGAGGATCAGAAGCAGAGGCAGATGAGGAATGTAGAAGGGCTGGTCCAGGCTCTTCCTCTAAATGGAGACTTGGGAGAAAATTCACCAATGAGTGAAGGGGACCACAGGGACAGAGAGATGTTCAAGGGTGAGAAGGCTACAGGTGCTGAGGGAACTTCCAGGGTCAGAAGACTGTAAATACTGAAGATATTTCCAGGGTGAAAAGGCAACTGAGGCAAAGTAGAAATGCCTGGAGAGTCAAAAGCAGAGCCAAGAGAGGAAAGGACTTCGCAGGAATATATGAATAAATACACAACAGGATTCACAAAAGCCCTTAAGCAATAATCACAATTCTCCTCTCTCTCAGTAGAGTTCCACTTTTGCACAAGACCCCTCATAGTTTCCTCACACACACACCCCAACTTGAAGTACCATCTTATGGTTTCCACTCCTTTAGAGAGAAGGGAAATGTACTTTTGATATCTACATAGGTAATCCCCTTTTTTTCCATTGGTACCCACGCTCTCTGAATATAGATAGCAATAGAAACTCCAGATCTTCTGCTTCCTCTAGTTATGGCTTCAGTATTTCTATGCTCATTCCCCTTCTCTGAATAGAAATTCAGATTCCCAAACTCTTAAACATCAGGTTACTTGCAAGGCCACCCTCAAGTTTAACAGAAGTATAGATTTTGAGAGACGAGGGATTTCAAAGGTCATCAGGTCACAGAATCACAGAACTTAGAATTAGAGGTTATCTAAACCAACCTGTTAGAAGAGAGTGCTTCCCCACTACAACATTTCTAGCAAACAGTCTTCTAACCTCACCCTGAAAACCTCCAGTGATGACCAGGTGTTATTGTGCACACTTATAATCCCTGAAACTGGCAGATCACCAGAGTTCAGGAGTTAGAAGCTACAGTAGGCTAAGCAGATAGTGTCCATGCTAGTCTGGCACTATTACATAAGATCCCAAGGGGGCCACCAGACTGGCTAAGGAGGGGAGAATTGACCGATTGAGAAAAAGGTTGCAGGTCAAAGCTCCTTCACCTATCAGTAGTGCAACTTGGTCCATAGGATCTCCAGACTAGGTGAGTGAGGAAGACCCAGTCTCAAAAAAAAAAAAAAAAAAAAAAAACAACCTCAAATCAGTGTTAACTCACTAACTCTTTAATCTACTTTGGCACAGTTCTAATTGTTATGAATTTTTATTTTAGTTTGTTTTTTTTTTTCCTGAGATCAAGCCTAAATTTTCCTCTTTGTAACTTTCGTGTACTACTCCTGGTTCTGCTTCCCCCTCCCCACTTAAAAACAGCTTTCCTGTTTCTTCTGAGTCTTCTCACCTCCAGGCTAAACATCCCATTCCTTCAACTGTTCATTGTGTGACATTGGCTCAAGACCTTTTCATCATCCTGGTTGCCCTAATCTGGGTAGTTTCCAACTTATCAAAAACACAGAAAGAGAACTGAGGCCAAAGAAATGACTTGCCCAAGGTCATAGCAGTAATGAGTCTCAGAAAAGGACTGATATTCAGATTCTCTAACTCCCCGTCTTTTACTACACCATGCTATCAAAACACACACACACACACATACACACACACACACACACACACACACACACACACATATACACTTTTTTCTGTGATACTAGTGAGGATACTAGTATCATTCTGCCAAGAAAATCTACTTTCTCTGGCTATAAGGATGGATTCAAGACCACTCAATCATTGGGCTACTCAAAGGAAAACGCTTGGTAATTACCCTAGAAAGTTAATTATTTGAAAATCTCATTGTTCAGTATACATGGGCCAGCAGATATCTGCCTCTGTCACAAGGAAGCCATATGCCACTGCAGAAATTCTTGATTCTATACAACTGCCCTGCCTGCTGTCTCTTGGTCTGTGAGAGTCTGACCTTGAGTCTCTGTTCTCTGACCTGTCTATATAAAATAGGAAAAAAACAAAAAAAAAAAAGTCAGGAGTTCTCCTCTCAGCCAACACAGATGAGCACATGACTGTCTCAAATGCAATGCAGCATTAGCAGCAGATAACCCTCCCCCACCTCATGTTAAAATGGGCTTAATAATACTTAACAATCCTCACAAGGTATTTCTGACAATTATAGAAAATGTATGAGATGTTGCCTGGTTAGAAAAGGCCAGAGGGAGGAGAGGGACTCCTAAATTCAAATAGCTGGGTTAGCTGATAAGTTCCTTAAGGAGCAGCCCTGTTAAGGAATCTTATCAGCCCTGGTCTTCCTTCTTATCAGGCCTATTGACAATTGATGTATTCATAAGCTAGTGTCTGCTTCCCAAAGATTGGTGCGTTTATAAAGGAGTCAGGCTCCTTTTGTCCTCCTGAGTACCTCAGAATCAGCCTGCAGTTCTAGCTAGGACTGGTTTCCTAAGCCTATCTCATGTTCCTCTCTTAGAAACAACCCACATTGAGACCCAGGTGGTGATGTGGTGAACTGAACAGAATATTCTATCTTTTTGTGTATTTACCACAGAGCAATATTTATGCCACCAAGGAATCCCAGGGTTCAACAAAGGGAGTGTGGACAACTTTATCTCTTCCTCGTAATCCCCAGCTGAACTGGCAGAGGACTTCAAAGTAATTTGTAGCTGTAAGAGTAGTCTATAAATTTGAGCTATTATTGTTATACCACAGGCAATACATTATGAATAATGTTACATTCATATAGTACTTTACAGTTTCCATAATACCTTGTGTGTCACAAGGTCACAAAGCTAGGAAGAAACAGAATCAGTCTTCAAACTCCAGACCCAGTGTTTTTCTGTTTTGTTTTGTTTTTTCCAGCTCTCACTTGACAACTAGTAAACCATTATTATGTCCATCATTTGGGAAAAGAGAAATAATTTCATAATTATTGTGAATAAGTAAAGTGAAATAATTTTATAATCCTCTATCAAGAATACTTTTTTGAGCTTTCTAAAAAAGCGATTTGAGATCAATGCACATGTTCCTGAATTTTTTTTCTGTTTAGTTTGTTTTAACTAGCTTTGAAACCACCTCCCCCACTGCTAAACATTTACATGTGCTGTTCCCTTTCAGAACTATTGACAGTCAGTAAAATTTGTTTTCTTTTTCATTTAGATTTATGAGGTTTCATCCAAATATCTAGGACTCCGAGTACACATAAAATAAGAGTTGGTAAAAACCAAAGTGCTCAGGAATCAAAGTGATTCATGATGTTTAAAAAAATAGATTTTTAAAGCAATAACAATGGTCCAATTGGGGCTAAATTCTGGGGAAAGCCTGATTAAGAAGTTCCAGTCAATAGATGGGAATCAGGATGCAAAGTCTCTGCTTCCAAGCATGCAGCAAGGAAGTGCTTGTCACAACCAAAAATCTCAGAATCTCGGTAATTTAAAGAAAACTGAGAATGGAGAATCAATAGCTACATGACTTTGTCACTTTTCCTGAAATTTACAACATGATTGTTCATTGCTCTCACAAAAACCACTTCTGGTACCTAATGTTGTTAGGGTATTCTTCTCAGAACCAATCAGGGCTTAATCAATAGCAAGCCAAAACAGAACAGACCAGGGATAACTAACAGGGACCTAACTAGACCTAGCAGGGAATTGAACTGGTCCACAATCATCAGACTGGGGGTTGGGGCATCAGACAATAAGAGAGTGTCCATATAAGTAGTCAGTGCCAAGGGAGACCATCAGGGACAGAAGATAAATATCCTGGCAGGTGGGCAAGGTATAGAGGCAAGGGAATCAAGCAGTGGATAACAGGTAGCCCAGGTAGGAATATATGCTGTTGTCTGGCAGGTCTTGCAGGTCAGCTCAATTCAACAAATATTTAAGTGCTTCCTGTGTTCAAAGCACTATGTTCAGAACTGGGGATACAAAAGTTAAAGACAATAAAAATCACTTGCCTCAAGGAGCTTGTCCTACCTTGGTGCGATACCTCATGGACACAGAAAAGTTCTCTATATAAAACATTCCATCTCTGGCTTCCATCGCTTACCCAGACTATCCTCCATGTATGGAATGCTCACCCGCTTTATTTCTGCCTCTTGAAATCCCTAACTCCCTCCTAAACTCAAATGAAAGGCCATTTCCACCTTCTCCACCTTCTCCTTTATGGAGGTGTAGGGAGGGAGAATAGAATGGGGAAAGCAGTCCTCGCTTTGGATACTGAAAGGACACGGAGTAATGGATATGTTGGTTATTACAGAGAATAACTGAGAGCATAATACTCTAAAACTTCATCATAAAGATTCCCTGTACTATATATTTGACCTGTGGGTCAAATCTTGTCCTCCATTTTTTAAATATTTATGTCTACTGATTTTCTCTCACTATAGAATGGAAAGTTTATAACGCGTTATGTGCCTCTACTAATAGCAACATTGTAAGGAAAGACTACTGCATTGTCTTTTAGTTACAATGTCTCATATTTATGCTACCCTTGTAATGGCATAAAGAGTAGATCTGATACTAAATATTTAACAACTGGCTCTCTGAAAAGGCATAACAAATTTTTAAGTTTGAGCTATGTTGTTAACATTTTCTCTGTCACTTTCTTAAGTCTGAACAATCAACAAAACAATAAATCAATTCCTGATTTGTAACATTTACCAGTTTCCGCCAAGGTATAAATGCTCACCCTGAAATTTTAACAATGGGAAGCCAGTGCAAGCTAACTTCAATATGCTCCCTTATCATATGGATTATCTCATTCCCTAGACTCATCAGATCAGGAGAGATCTTAGTGACCATCTTATATATGATCCTCACAAATTCCTTTTGAGGAAAGTATTGACCTATTTTACAAGTGAGGAAATAAAGGGAGAGTGATTTAATTACTTCCTTAAAGCTGAAGAGGTCAGGGAACTATATGCTTTTAGAGGTTCTCAAGACCCCAAAATGACAATATGCCGGGTTCTGCTTGAATGAATTTGATTCAAGCCTTCTCACAGCCAAAGAGAAACAGTTTATTACAGGTTCACTATACTGAGTTATCTTAAGAAGTCTTACCCTTCGTGACGCTCGTTTTCACAAGCAGACCAGATTCCATCTGAGGTAGATGGAATCTGAGCCTCTTCGTGGAGGCAAGATGAAACTTATATATACACAAAGATTGTGGGAGGGATCTAGGATGGTCCTGGGGTGATGGGAGGAGGGGTTTAGGGAGGATCTTGAGGAGGAGTCCAAGGAGGAGCTTGATGGGACTGGGATGAGGTCAGACTCCAGGAACCAAGAGAAAGGAATTAAGGGTGGGAAGTAGCTGAAGACTACCTGTAGACAACAGACAATGTAGGGCTAGGCTAGTTTAAGGGTAACAGATTTTTAATAGGATCAAGGGTGGAAACTAGCCAGATAATGGACGGCTAGACTAGGTTAAGAGTAACCTAGCCTAGAGATTTGGGCCTTGCAATAATGAAAGGCTTATGGCCTCAGGCAAAAGCCTCATCTAGTGGGAAGATTCAAGGGGGCTCCCACAGTCTAAACCCCATCAAAGCTATTACAGCATTGTAGGGCTGGGACTACAATCCATATTGGTTGAATTTTTTTTTTACTGGACCACAGTCTCTCTTGTCTGCTCTCTGATAGCATTTTAAAAGTGTTGGCTAAGACTATTTACAGCCACTAAGCCAAAGATCACCTTTTTACCACTATTGTGATATAGTGGATACAGAGCTGGTCTCAGAGCCAGGAAGACCTGGGTCCTTACTCTGACACATACTAACCATGTGACTCTGGGAAATTCACTTGAAATACTTCCATACTCTAGGCAATAAATATCAAGCCTAGACTCAACCCTCTAAGACTTTAAGTTACAAAGAAGGCGCTGATCTACATTGATAGAGAAAGTTTACTTATCCTGGCATTCTCTCTGTCAATAAAATCACAGGCCCAGTCCATTCCTTAACCCCTATGTTAACAGTATACGTTGTCACATAATCTGTGACATGTGGCATTCTTACCCACCATAATGTGAAGATTTCTTACCCGCTATAAGGATCAAATGAGATACTTAAAATAAAATTTTATCCATTTTATATTGACAGCCAAAGGTCCACCTTTTTAATGCCAGCATCCTGATTATGCTCAATGGTTTTAAGTCATTGCATATCAATCTCTAAAGCTGTGAAGTTGAAGATCAACAAAGCAAAGTGGAAAGGCATATGATGAATGTGAGCAGGCACATTACACGTGAAGAATTACAAGGGAGACTTGTTGTAAAGAGTAGCATCAGAGAAATGTATAAACTTAAAGAAAAAAGATAGACTAAGCCTACTGCAAGATTGAGGGACCACTGACAGACAGTCCAGGTCATGTGCTCTATTGGTGTGCATGCAATGTCAAGAGAATGAGATGAACCTCCAAGGGTGGATTTATCAAAAAAAACATGTACAGGAGTTTCACAAGATGAGCAGAGATGAATGGGTTGTGATCTATATTGTTGGAGATAATACCCACATGGATGAGACTTCGGATCTGTTTGAGCAGTGGTATAAAACTCAGATAGAAATGGACCACTAAACCATACATAGAAAACCATATATTAACATTATCTCTGTTCTATGGCATTTTTATTTATTTTGTTAACTATTTCCCAGTTACATTTTAATGTCATTCAGGCCACATTCAAGAGTGTTGCTGACAATGTTTGATACCTCTGCATTAAAGCACTGGAATATTAGAGACAAACAACACTATTGTATAAACAAGCGCGAATGAGATAATTTCCAAAACTCTATCTCACTTTTTGTTTTGTAAGAACAAGCCTTTTTTGTTTCCTATTTGGTTCCAGGATAAAAACCTGAAGAGTGCAGACTATATTTATAGGAAGACTATATTTATAAGCAGATTATCTCAATTAATTAATTAATGTTAATTTGTTGAAGCAAAGGGTATAATTCTGAATAATTATTTCCAGGTGCAAATTACGTTAGTGGATGTTGGGAAGGGTGGGGCCAGCACACACCACCCCCAAATGCTGCTTCTAGTATGAATAAGAGGTATTTCCTTTTTGCTCTGGTCAATAGAAGAGGCTCTTGCTGTTAAATGAGTCCCAGAAATTCACTTGGCACTGTATCAGGATGAAAAGAATGATGCTTACTGCAATCATTCACCCAAATCCTTGGCTATTCCCTGCAGAGAAAGGAAGAAGTCAATTGTCTAGTCAACTTAGGTTTTCCTCCTAATCATTAAATCCATGATAACATTCAAAATAGTGATGAGTGCAAATATATTCATTTCTATGCTAAAAATTTACCTTTATTCAAGACCTTTCAAACCTTGTCACTACGAACTTCATGAATTGCTTCCAAACACCAGAAAAGCTCTGACCTTTCCCCCTTTCCAAGTCCAACACAGTTGCTGGGTCTTTCCTTTATCTTCATTTCTGACCAGAATCATAGCAGCCAAATACAGGTTATATTATCATTTCCATTTAACACAAGTTTTCTCCCTCCTTTCTTCCCTTCCTCCTCCTCTTCCACTTGCTGCCATTTCCTATAACTGCCCCCCTTTCTCAATGCCAGTCTCATTTTTCAATTAATCTCAAGTCACAGAATAATGAAATGCAAATTCAAACTCCCCTCATTATATAGAAGAGGAAATTGAGGATTAGAAAGAGGAAGTAAGTTGTCCAAGGTCATACAGCTAATAAGTGGCAGTGCCAGAATTTCTAGGTCTTCTGACTCCAAGTACAGTGCTCTTTCCACTGTGATGTGACATGACATTTAACATATAAATACATACACATACATATACATATACACACATACACATCTATACGCACACACACACACACACACACTACACCTCAATTCCCTTCTAGTCAATCCTTTAAGGCCAAGATTAAATGCTGTCTCTCTAATGAAGCTTTTTCTGACTCCATAGTACAAAGTGATTTCTCCCTCATCTGACCTAATAGGAGGTAACTTAGGTGATGCAAAACTCTGAATCTGGAGTTAGGAAAATCTGAGTTCAAACGTGAATTCAGACACACTAGCTTTGTAACTCTGGGCAAGCCACTTAACCTCTGTCTACCTCAGTTTTTCCATATGTAAACTGGAAATAATAATAACACACATACCTCTCCAGATTTTTGTGAGAATAAAGTGAGATAATATTTGTAAAGCCCTTTTCAACCTCAAAGTTATTAAATGTTACCTATTTTATTATTATAGGACTTTAAATTTTATATGTTTTTATGTATTTTAATTAGTTTTAATTTTATTTTGTACATTTTTTTTCTTTCTCCACTAAACTGTTATGCAGGGATCATGTCTTACATCTGTTCCAAGAATCTAGCTCACTATATTGTATGCAATGTAGGCTTAACAAAACGTTTGTGAAATGAAATTCCTCTCACTGAAAATCAAGACAATTCCTTTTATGTGAATAGCTATAAATCATCAAGGTATGACATTCAGACTGTAAATGACATCAGGTCACACCATAAAGCACAATACCTACATTAGCTTCAAAGCAAAAATTTGTTGAGAAGTAGCATATCATAATGGAGAGTACTGATCTCTGAGCCAAAAAGAGCTAGGTTTAAAATCTGCCTCTGTGTCCAAAAAGTGACTAAATTGTATATGCCCTTTGACCAAACGATACTACTCTTGGGCTTAGATCCCAAAAGATTCAAAGAAAGAGCAAAAGGGCTCATATGTTTAAAAAAAAACACTTACAGTAGCTCCTTTTGTGGTGACAAAGAACTGGAAAATAAGGAGCTATCCATCAATTGAACAATATCTGAATAAATTGCAATATATGAATATAATGGAATGCTATAATGCTGTAAGAAATGAAGGGGGCAGTTTCAGAGAAACCAGGGAAGACTTGAATAAATTGATACAGAGTGAAGTAAGCAGAACCAGGAAAACAATTTATATAACATTATAAAAATGTGTAACTTTGAAAGACTTAAGAAGTCTGTTCAGTATAATGACCAGCTATGATTGTAGAGGACCGACGTTAATACTAGGCACCGGCCTCCTGACAGGGAGATAATGGATTCAAAGTTCAGAATGAAACATATTTTTGGATATGGACAATGAGGGATTTTGCTTTTCTTGACTCTGCATAATTTTTACAAAGGTTTTTTTTTTTTTCTTTTTTCTTTCTCAGTGGTACGGGGGAGGAAAAAAGTTTAAAAAATGTTTATTAATTGAAAAATTAGTTTAAGAAAAATAATCCTGCTCCTGATGTATATATCATCTCTGTGACCCTAGGCAAGTCATTTAACCTCCATCCCCTTGTTTGTGAAATGGAGACAGCAATACTACTTGTTGTGCTTCTGACTCTCAGGACTATTTTTTGCCATGACTCAAGAGCTGTAGTCTCACACTAGAAGTTCCTTCTATATGTGGTGCCTCCCTACCCTAGAAGATATACTCTTTCCAGTGGCTATCTCACCCAAGAGTATCCATCTACCACACTCGTCCCCTTCTCCCATTGGTGAGTTCCTCCTGGGACCTCCATTTTTTATGGAGGGGCCCAGTTAGGCCAAACTTAATTCTCCTCCTCTCTCTGCTTCTGACTGTCTTGATTTCAACATCATGCCCCTGAATGGGAATTCCCTCCCATCTCACCCCAGCTTTTCCATTATTCCCTTTTGCATGTTGTCTTTCCCCATTAGAATGTAAGTTCCTTTAGGGAAGGTCCTGTCTTTTTTTTCTTTTGGCTTGTATTATCCCCAGCACTTAGTACATATCCTGGAACACAGTAAACACTTAGTAAATATTTCTTGCCTTGCCTATGAATATCAAAAAGCAACATGGTATAGTCACAGTGTAGTACAATACCTACCTTGAAGCCAGAAAAACCAGATTTAAATCATGCCTTTAACATATATCATCTATGCGGGCAAGTGGGGCAAATCTAGACCCATTTAACTAATCTGCATCAATATGGATATGACTATACAAATTAAAATCATGCCCCTTCCCCCCACCTGAAAAAAAGTGCTTACCTCACAGAGTTGATTTTTCAGGCTCAAGTTTAATCATATATATATAAAACTTTGTAAATTTTAAAGAACTTTATAAATGTCACAATCTTGAAAAAAAAAAAGAAAGGAAGGAAGAAAAATTAAAGAAGGAAGAAAGGAAGGAAGGAAGGAAGGAAGGAAGGAAGGAAGGAAGGAAGGAAGGAAGGAAGGAAGGAAGGAAGGAAACCACCCAGAAAAATGAGTGCTCTTAGCAAATAATGTCAGCCTTTTCCTTGAAAAGCTCTGTACCCTGCCATTCTACCCTAAATCTGGGTACTCCAGGCTAGAGCATCCAAAAACATTTGGTCTTCTGAGCATAGCAGCTCAAACCTAAGCATTCTGCCTCTCTGAGAGTGTGTTTTGAAAAGCAGTTTCATTGAATTTTCATATCAAATTCTATGCTCAGGGCCCCTATTGGATTCAGCAGGAGGGAAGGTAGAGATGTCAAAGAAGCAGATGTTGCCCTTTGTAAAAGCAGATGCTCCATGCTTAATTTTACATGACAAAAAAAATCTATTATTAAAAGCTAGCATCTGTCTTTTTAGGGGGAATTTCTTTTCTCAACCAGGTTGATAAAGTATACTATAATTCCCTTTATTCAAAGTTTAACATGTATAAATATCAAGCCAAGAAGGTAGATGGAAAATCTAACTAAGGTTAAGCAGCCTCTTCAAGGACAGAACAAATTATCATTGTTTATATTTTTAGAGGATTTTAAATCAGAAATATTTTATTGTTGAGCCCTGATGTCTCCCTAACTACTTGCCTGGCAGTGATGAGGATCCCTCTGAGGCTGTCCATTAAAGAAAGACGTGAAATTCAGAAGCCAGCCTACAGTGTGACTGCACATGACTTTGATCACCAAGAAAAGAAGAATCATCTAAGCCTGATTGTTGAAATGCCTCATTCTCTCTCCATAAGGTCAAACATGTACTGCTCACTGCCCCAGGAACCTAATTAAAGCCTAGCCTTTTTGAGATAAATTAAGCATTCACACGGCAGGCAGGCAAGCAGGCACCCACAGCTGTCAGGGAACCATCTCCTCAAGGACAGCTGCACCTTGACAGCCCTTCGTTAAAGTGTTTCCTCCTCTAGTATGTGAACTCCTGAAAATCAGGTCTTTCATCTCAGATTTGACAGCTGGTCCTGAAAACCTTAGTGGGTTTGTGCTGCTTTCCCTTCTTTGGGGAGGGAGCCAATACCTTCTCATCTAGGGCCACTCAAAGGGATTTGAGAAGTAAATCCCATGGATTGTCCTTTCTAGCAGAGACAGAAAATACTGATGAAAAAATAAAGGCTACAAACTCTGATCTAAAAAGTAATGAATTTTCCAATTAGGTTTTTGGCATTTGGGAGGCAGAGTCTTCATCTGCCTTTAAAGGCAAAAGATATGAGACTTCCTTAAACTATTAGAAATCCAAGCTGAATATCTCCAATGAGACAGCAGCATCTTCCATATGGCAGGCCTGCAATAAATATTGACTGCTTTGATTTGAGGCAGGCTAAGGAACTAAGAGAGGTCAAATTTGTAGATATTATTGCTCTAAACTCACTGAAAGTGAAGACCTAGCGACTTCAAGTAGGCAGGCCGTGGTCTAGAAGATTTTAGGATTATAAGTCTAGAATGGGAAAAGGCCACAAAGGTCATTAAGTCCACACCTTTGTTTCACGTGTAAGGAAACAGAAACCCAGAGTTTAGGTGATTTGCCCAAGGTCACACAGGCAGTTAAGTATGCAACAGAATTTTAACCAAAGGCCTTGGCTACCACCATCAATACCCTTGACATAGATCAAGTTGCCTTTCGTATTATGGTATGTGGAAGTTATTCCATAATGGATAGGAATACTATGTATCAAGGGAGAAGGAGTACAAGCAATCTCTGATTTTCAACAGATTCTGTTCCAAAGGTTCATTTGTAAGTCAGTTACATTTGCCCACAGAAACTATATGGTTCATGGGTCAGCCTACAAAATTCTACTTAACTCATCCTGTCCCTGAAGTATAATATTAAGCTAATGGTAAACAGAGTGAACTGTGTGCATAAGGACAGTAGGCCAATATGCCTGGATTGTAGAATGCATGAGGGCTTGGGCAGGGGGCTTAAGTCTAGAAAGAAAAGAATGGATAAGGTTGTAAAGAGTTTTAAATGGCAGAGGAGTTTATATTTGATCCTAGAAATAGTAGAGAGCTACTGGAGTTTACTGAATTGGAAAGTGGTAGGTTCAGACCTGCACTTTAGAAAAATCACTTTGGTGGCTATAAAGAAGATGTACCATCATGGCCTGAGCCATCCTGGTTCATCCTGTGTAGAGCAGGGATCACCCTCTACATCAGTAGTATCAGAATGAAATAGAAATGGGGGAAAGGGGGACATTAAACCGTACATAGAAAGCTCAGAATACCACACATGATACACACATACATCAACACATTAAAATCAAATAGAAACAACATTTGATCTGGTTCAGGCTGCACATGGGAGCATTGTGGTCTACATGCAACTTGTGGGCTGTGTGTTTGACACCTCTGCTTTACACAGATGCCAAAGGGATTTCCCTAAAGTCCAGAGAAAATCTTGAGGTACATAGACCAAAGAGGAGGCTATCACAATACCAGAAGACAGCCTATGAAGACCTAACGTAGTGTGGTAGCTATGTGAGCAGAAAGGAGGAAGAGCTATTGTCAATATTCAATGGGATCAAAGTTGTCAAGAGGTCAAGAAGAATTGAGGATTATGGAAAGATCATTAGATTTGGCAGTTAAGATATCATTGGTGGGCAGCTAGGTGGTGCAGTGAGTAGAACACTGGCCCTGGAGTCAGGAGGACCTAAGTTGAAATCCAACCTCAGACACTTGACACACTTACTAGCTGTGTGACCTTGGGCAAATCACTTAACCCCAATTTCCCTACTTCCCCTCTCCAAAAAAAAAAAATTGTCATTGGTACAGTAACTCTGGAGAAAAGCTTCAGTTGAGTATGAGGTCAAAAGTCATATTTCAGGGAGAAGAAAGTGAGAGAGAGGAAATGGAGGCTGGCTTTTTGAAGGAATCTGAGTCAGAAAGGGATGGGAAATAGAAGATGATAACAGAGATGGTGACATCTAGTGAAAATTTTTGAGGTGGAGAGACTAGGGAAGGACTTTTAGAATAATGCTGAGGATAAGTATTTGTAGGATAAGAGAGAGGATCAACAGTAATGGGGGCAATTTCTTGAACACAAAAGGGAATGGGATAGGGAGCACATGCAGAGGATCTGGTCTTATCAGATACAGGAATAAGGGGGGAAATGTTGGGAAAAGATCTAATGGAATTATGCGATGAGGATCAAAAATTGATAGATGGTGAAAAGGAGGAAAGAGGCAATTTTAGGAGAATATGATTCTAGGGATAAAGTTTGAGGGGAGGACATCAGTTGAAATGGGAGTGTGCAGTATGAGGTGTGGAAAAAAAAAAGTTTGGAATAGCCATTTTGGTGAGTGGGATATAAGACAAGCTTCTTCCAGATAGGAATTGTTTCATTTATTGTATCTGTATCCCAAGTTCTTGGCATGGTGCAGGGCATATATAAAGTATTTCATTAATGCTTATTAATCAACTGATGGAAAATCAAATAAGGAAAAGTAAAAGGATGGCTTTGCTCCAGTGAAGGTATAGTTGAGATCAGATAATGTGGTTCTGGGACTTCACTCCATCTTCATTCAACAGTATGTGAGAGCCATAGGAAATGGTTGGTGGGAGTAATGCAGGGCTCGTGTTAGCAAAGTGTGACCAGCAACAGGACAGTGAGTCAATAAGCATCTAATGCCTACTTTATGCCAATGACTGTACTAAACGTTGGAGATGCAAAGAGAGTCAAAAGACAGTCCCTACTCTCAAGGAGTACACCATCCAAACAGGGAGAAAACCATGAAAACAATTACGGACAAAAATATTGCATACAGGATAAATTACAAATAATCAAGAGAGGTAAAGCATTTACAATAAGGGGTCAGAAAAAGTTTCTTGTAGAAGATGGGATTTTAGCTGTGACAAGAGAGGACAAAAGAGCGAGGAATTAAAAAATAGAGGATAGTATAGAATTGAACGGGTTCACCAAGAGATCAAAATTGGTCAAGGAGAACAGCATATCTGGAATATGGGTGATGTCCCTGGCAAAATACTAATGTAGAGAGAGATTTCAGGTGAAAATGTGAACCAAGAATAGGTTTGGGAGGAGTAAGATAGAGGGAGGATAAAACCACAGAAAATGGTGACCAGATACAAGAATTTTAAAGTTCTTGGTCATAAAAGCAAAGCACTAGTAAATGATGACAAGGTTAAGAGGCTGAGCTTTTCTGTCTGTGGCTGGGGTAAAGTGTTGGTAGTTTGCTAACCATTGAAGAATAAGTTTAGCCAGAGCATCAGAGGTTGAAAGGAACCTCGTTGTTGAAGGCAAGTGAGTAGGATGTCTTCTATCGGGTCTCACCTAGTCCTGATATCTTCTGTAATGGTTTGGACAATCTGGAACCAGGGGCAGGGAATGAGGGAAGAGCAGCATCAGGGGACTGGTCAGGTAATCAACACATCCTCATTTCTGCTAATAGTCAACCTCACAATTCTTCCCTGGCTGCTATATAAAAGGACCATTCAGATATCTATGACTTTTGTTACTTGCTGCTATCAATGGGATGTCCCCAGCCCTTAGGCCTAGCTGATTTAGGGTGAGTGAATTCTTTTCACCTGTTTTCCTGCATCAAGGTACAGATAGGATGTTTTCTCTTTGCCTAGTCATTACCTCCAAAACAATCCAATTCAAGAATTACTTATTAAAAATCTACTATGTATAAGACACTATTCTTGTTGCTAGCAGTACAGAGACAAAAAATTACTAATAATAACAAAACAGTCTCTGCCTTAAAGGACACTTATGAGAGTCGTGGTAGGGCTGGAGAACCAAGGACAGTGATACACTCTTGCTATGGATGTGGAAGGTGAAACTCTAAGCCGGGGGTGGAGAATCTTCAGCCTCAAGGCCCTCTTGGTCCTCAAATGCAGCCCTTTGACTGAATCCAAACTTCACAAAATAAATCCCTTTAATAAAAGGGGATCTGTAAAAGTTGGACTCACTCAAAAGGCCACACCCAAGGACCTAGAAGGCTATGTGTGGCCTCAAGGCCAAAGGTTCCCCACCCCTGCTCTAAGCCATCAGAGCTAGCCATGTCAGCTTATTACAGGATCAACTTATGTGTAACATTGTTCATTGTCCTGGCTTGTTTTAAGCTTGTTCTTCTATAAGAGTTTGAGACTTAGACAAACTAAAAGTGTAGTGAGATGTGGTATTTACTTGTCATAACTGAGCTAAGAGTCTACTTGCCCAAAAGAATCTTTTGGCTTTTTCCTAATTTATAGAGTCCTCATATCATGCCTATACCTGCATGGAGTAAATAAGAGTGATCTACCAATCTTTCAATAGCTAGACGCTGTGAAGCGTTTGTCCATACTGCTCCATGGCTATCAGACCCTCTTGTACTGAAATACAAGCTGTCCCAAAGTCATAGGGTACCATATTTCCCTGCATGATCATTGCACCGTTTTTTCAGTCCAAAAATTGGTTTGTAACTTTTCATTGCATAATCATTGCATGATATAATTCTCTTCATCACGTGCTTAAAGAATAAACAGAACAACAATGTATTCACGAGTGGTATATGGATATGCGTTTATCTCTCAGGCATTGTGAGCCACAAGCCTAGAAATCTCAGCGCACAGGCATTGTCAGTATATTTCTGAAAACCAACTTGAATGATTTGTTTAGAGTACTGCAGGACTAACGGTATTGTCTCTCAGTCCAATGAAGAGCTGTAGGCACAAGGGGAGCAGACAGCAGGTGAACTTGCCATGAGTAAGTCACATGATATGGTAAGACTTGCATCTTCCCAATTTTAATGAATATTCACAAGTATTCTCTGCATCCTAATCTTGCACCAAAGACAGTTTAGCAATAAATTATTTTTAAGTAATACCGGCACAATTTTGTAAAGCTTCACATAATATTCACACCCCACTTTTTTACAAAAATATTTGGCATAAGATCTGCAATGATTTTGTGGTGAGATATGGTAATCTTAAACTTTCTAGTACAGTTTCAGGCTATTAAAACTTTTTAAATGCAACTTAAAACTAACGCTTAAAATTACACTGCAACTTTTGGAGCACCTAGAAAAAATAATAGCTAGAATTTATATAGTGTTCTAAGACTGGACAAGTGCTTTATAAATAACTCATTGACCCTCACAGTAAATATAGTAGGTCAATGTGATTTCTTTCCTTATTTTACAGATGGAGAAACTAAGGCACATCGAGATTGTGACTTGTCCAGGGTCAAACAATTATTGAGTGTTAGCAACTGGATATGAACCCAGATCTTCCTAACTCCAGATCTAGCTCTCTCATCCCATGCTCCTAGAGCAGCTAGAAAGTTCTAGTTTCATGAAAGGTCTTAGCTATGTGGCCCTGGACAACCCACTTAACAGCTGTGTCTCAGTTTTCACCATTCCACAAAAAGAGAATAATCATATTTTCACTATTTCCCTCAACATTTAAAGAGTACTGGATTTGGAGATAGAAGACCTGGCTCTGATACCATCTGTTTTTCCCTGGGTAAGGCATTCAGCCTGAGACTCAGTGTTCTCTTTTGTTAAATGAGGGCATCGGGCCCCTCAAGCTCCAAATCTGTGATCCTATGATCCACTTTTAAAGTACTATATAAATATGAGTGATTAACAGGATTATTAACAATTAAGTGAGAAATTTATGGTACAATCCTGTCCAGTTCCAGTGTAGTATATAATGCTCTATTCCTTTCTAGCAATTCCTTCCTCATTAATCCTCAAGAAACACATTAGGGGAGATTTTTGAAACTATCATTAAACAGAGTAGTCAACACCAAAGTCCTGATGGTTTCTAGGCTTAGAGAGTACCTGGTCTATAGAATAGCAGGCTTAAATGAAGGATTTCCTCGAGTTTATTAAGGAATATGGGTAGTCAATGCATTTAGTTAACTCTTTCCCACAAAAGGCATTTCAGAAAATGATACTTGTTAAGTGTTACAGCTGTGTAGTAGAAAGTGTATTAGATTTTGAATCAGAAAAGATGTGAGATACAATCTTAAGCCCTGTTACTTACACATGTCCTCCTTAAACCCTCTGAGCCTCAGTTTTCTCATCTGCTAACCAACAGAAAAGGACTAGATGTTTTCTGAGGTTCCTTTCTGCTCTAAATCTATTTTCCTCCATAATTTCCCCCATTTTCCCTCTAGTTTATCTGGTGGTCAATTAGTACTCTGTTCCATGAGGAAAAAAAAAAAAAACAAACCTGACCGTGCATTCTAATAGCCTGCTATTCTTGTCACTTAACAATTGAGACTACTCCTACTGCATGATAAGAAGCCAAACTCTGAGATTTCAAAGCTACATTTCTTCTCCCATGACTACTGGTCAATTTTTAAAACTGGAAAGTGCCCCAGTCTTGTATAGCACAGGAGTTATCAATTTAATCTACAGACTAGTGTGGAGGGGGGAGAAGCAAATAAAGGGTACGTAAACCTGATGCGCATTAAAATAGATGTTAGCTTGAAGTTAAAAGTGATTTTATGTCAAATAACTTAAAAATAGCTTTCCTTCTTTGACCATAATTGGCCTCTCAACCCCTGACAGAAAAGCTGTTAGGGCTTACATTTTTGCTGGGCAAAATAAATTATTTGTTATATGTTGCACTCATAATCATACTTTTCCCTATTACAAATGTCTCTGAGATGATCTTTCTTAAGTAGAATTTTAAATGTTTCACTCTCCTGTTGATATTCTTTTTTTTTAATTTATTTATTTATTTTTAGTTTACCATACACGGTTCTACATAATTTTGAGTTCCAGATTTTCTCCCCTCCCTCCCCCCTTCCTTCCCAAGATGGCATGGAATCTCATATAACTACCATGTATAACTTCGCATTGAATTAATTTATATACTAGTCAAGTTGTGGAGAAGAATTATGACCAATGGAATGAATCATGAGAAAGAAGAAACAGAACCAAAAAGAAAAACCCAAAAACAAAAACAAAAGAGAAGCAAAAAAGGCGAGCATGTAGTGCTCCTCAATCTGTATTCAAACTTCACAGTTCTTTCTCTGGATGAAGATAGCATTCTCCATCGTGAGTCCCCTGGAGTTGTCCTTGCACGTTAGGTTGCTGAGAAGAGCGAAGCATGTCAGGGTTGGTCCTCACAGAATCCATATATCTGTGGCTGTGCACAATGTTCTCCTGGCTCTGCTCCACTCACTCAGCTTTATGTCATGTAGGTTCTTCCAGGTTGTTACGAAGTCTGCACCATCCCCATTTCTTATGGCACAATAGTATTCCATCACCTTCATACACCACAGCTTGTTCAGCCATTCCCCAATTGATGGGCATCGCTTTTATTTCCAATTCTTGGCTACCACAAAAAGAGCCACTATAAATATCCTTGTACATATGGGTCCTTTTCCCGCTTGTGTGATTTCTTTGGGATACAACCCTAGAAGTGGTATTGCTGGGTCAAAGGGCATGAACATTTCTATAGCCCTTTGGGCATAATTCCAAACTGCTCTCCAAAATGGCTGAATCAGCTCACAACTCCACCAGCAATGCAACAATGCTCCAATTTCCCCACATCCTTTCCAGCATTTATCATTTTCCTGTTTTGTTATTTTAGCCAATCTGACAGGAGAGATGTGGTATCTAAGAGTTGTTTTGATTTGCATTTCTCTAATCAGTAGTGATCCAGAACATTTTTTCATATGCCTATAGATAGCTTTAATTTCTTCCTCTGAAAACTGCCTGTTCATATCCTTTGACCATTTCTCAATTGGGGAATGGCTTGTATTCCTATATATTTGGCTTAGTTCCCTGTATATTTTTTTAAAATGAGGCCTTTATCAGAGAAACTAGTTGCAAAGATTTTCTCCCAATTTTCTGCTTCCCTCCTAATTTTTGTTGCATTGGCTTTTTTGTACAAAAACATTTCAATTTGACATAATCAAAATTACCCATTTTGCATTTTGTAATGCTCTCTATCTCTTGTTGGGTCATGAATTCTTTACTTTTCCATCAATCTGATAAGTAAACTATTCCTTGCTTTCCCAAATTACTTAGAGTATCAGCTTTTACTCCTAAATCATGAACCCATTTTGACTTTATTTTGGTATATGGTGTAAGATATTGGTCTATGCCCAGTTTTTGACCTACCATTTTCCAATTTTCCCAACAGTTTTTGTGAAATAGTGAATTATTAGCCCAGAAGCTGGCTTGTTTGGGCTTATCAAAGAGTAGATTGCTAAACTTGTTGATTTCTCCTTCTTGTGTACCTATCTTATTCCACTGATTCACACCCCTGTTTCTTAACCAGTACCAAGCAGTTTTGATGACTGCTGCTCTGTAGTACAGTTTAATATCTGGTATGGCTAAGCCACCTTCCCTAGCATGTCTTTTCGTTAATACCCTAGATATTCTAGACCTCTTGTTTTTCCAGATGAATTTTGTTATTATTTTGTCCAGCTCAGTAAAATAATTTTTTGGTAGTTCGATTGGTATGGCACTGAATAGATAGATTAATTTAGGTAAAATTGTCATTTTTATTATATTAGCTCAGCCTAACCATGAGCAACTGATATTTTTCCATTTATTTAAATATGATTTTATTCGCATGAAAAGTGTGTCGTACTTATGTTCATATAGGTCCTGGGTTTGTCTTGGCAAATAGACTCCCAAATATTTTATAGTGCCTACAGTAACTTTGAATGGAATTTCTTTTTCTATCTCTTGCTGTTGGGCTTTGTCAGTAATGTATAGGAATGCTGAGGATTTATGTGGGTTTATTTTATATCCTGCAACTTTGCTAAAGTTGTTTATTATTTCAAGTGGTTTTTTACTTGATTCTCTAGGATTCTCTAAATAAATCATCATATCATCTGCAAAAAGTGATAATTTAGTTTCTTCTTTTCCTATTCTAATTCCTTCAATTTCTTTTTCTTCTCTTATTGCTACAGCTAATGTTTCTAGTACCAAATTGAATAATAGGGGTGATAATGGACATCCTTGTTTCACCCCTGATCTTATTGGGAATGCATCTAGTTTATCCCCATTACAAATATTGCTTGTCGATGGTTTTAGGTAGATGCTATTTATAATTTTAAGGAAGGTTCCAGTTATTCTTATGCTTTCTAGTGTTTTTAATAGGAATGGGTGTTGTACTTTGTCAAAGGCTTTTTCTGCATCTATTCAGATGATCATATGGTTTCTGCTAGTTTTGTTGTTGATATGTTCAATTATGCTAATAGTTTTCCTAATATTGAACCAGCCTTGCATTCCTGGAATAAGTCCTACCTGGTCATAGTGTATTATTCTCGTGATGAGTTGCTGCAATCTTTTTGCTAATATTTTATTTAAAATTTTTGCATCAATATTCATTAGAGAAATTGGTCTATAATTTTCTTTCTCTGTTTTGACTATACCTGGTTTGGGTATTAGTATCATATTTGTGTCATAAAAAGAATTTGGTAGGACTCCTTCTTCACCTATTTTCCCAAATAGTCTACAAAGTATTGGAATTAGTTGTTCTTTAAATGTTTGATAGAATTCACATGTAAAACCATCTGGCCCTGGAGATTTTTTCCTAGGGAGTTCATTGGTGGCATGCTCAATTTCTTTTTCTGAGATGGGTTTATTAAGAAATTTCACTTCCTTCCCTGTTAGCCTGAGCAGTTTATGTTTTTGTAGATATTCATCCATATCTCTAAGGTTGTCAAATTTATGGGCATACAGTTGGGCAAAATAATTCCTAATTATTGTTTTGACTTCCTCTTCATTAGAGGTGACCTCACCCTTTTCATTTTTGATACTGGTAATTTGATCTTCTTCTTTCTTTTTTTTAATCAAATTGGCCAAAAGCTTATCAATTTTATTGGTTTTTTCATAAAACCAGCTCTTTTTTTATTTATTAATTCAATAGTTTTCATGGTTTCAATTTTATTAATCTCTCCTTTGATTTTCAGTATTTCTAATTTGGTATTTAATTGGGGGTTTTCAATTTGCTCTTTTTCTAGCTTTTTCAGCTGTATGCCCAGATCATTGATCTCCTTTTTCCCTATTTTATTCATGTAGGCATTTAGGGATATAAAACTTCCCCTAAGAACTGCTTTTGCTGCATCCCATAAGTTTTGGTATGTTGTTTCATTATTGTCATTCTCCTGAATGAAGTTATTAATAGTTTCTCTGATTTGTTCTTTGGCCCACTCATTCTTTAGAATTAAATTATTTAGTTTCCAATTAGTTTTTAGCTTATTTTTTCATAGTTCTTTATTAAAAATGATTCTCATTGCATCATGATCTGAAAAGGATGCTTTGACTACTTCTGCTTTTCTGCACTGGATTGTGAGGTTTTTATGCCCTAGTACACGGTCAATTTTTGAGTATGTGCCATGTACTTTTGAGAAGAAAGTATATTCCTTTTTATCCCCATTCAGTTTTCTCCAGAGGTCTATCATATGTGCCTTTTCTAAAATTCTGTTTACCTCCTTAACTTTTTTCTTATTTATTTTTAGGTTAGATTTATCAAGTTCAGACAGGGGGAGGTTGAGGTCTCCCAATATTATAGTTTTGCTGTCTATTTCTTCCTGTAACTCCCTTAACCTCTCCTCTAAGAATTTGTATGCCTTACCACTTGGTGCATATATGTTAAACAACGATATTGCTTCATTGTTTATGGTGCCTTTTAGCAGGATATAATGTCCTTCCTTATCTCTTTTAATTAAATCTACCTTTACTTTTGCTTTGTCTGAGATTAGGATTGCTACACCTACTTTTTTTACTTTAGCTGAGGCACATTATATTTTACTCCAGCCTTTTACCTTTACCCTATGTGTATCCCCCTGTTTCAAATGCATTTCTTGTAAACAGCATATTGTAGGATTATGGTTTTTAATCCATTCTGCTATCTGCTTCTGTTTTGTGAGAATGTTTATCCCCTGCACGTTCAGGGTTATGATTTCTGTGTCTTTTTCTCCATCCTAATTCCCCCTGTTTATGCTTTTATTTCTCCCTTTCCCCTTCTCCTCCTCAACAAAATTTTGCTTTTGACCGCCGCCTTCCTCAGTTAACCCTCCCTCTTTATTCCCCTCCCTTATCTTACCGTTTCCCACTTGCTACTTCTCCTCTCCCTTCTGACCACCCCCCTCCCTTTTCCCCCCTTTCCCTCCTACTTCCTGTAGGACAAGTTAGATTTCTAAACTTATCAGGGTATGTTATTCCCTTCTTGAACTAGATCAGATGACAGTAAAGCTCAAATACTGTTCTTCTCCCTCCCTTCTTTCCCTCTACCATAATATGTTTTTGTGCCACTTCATTTGGTATAATTTACCCTTTTCTACTACCTCCTTACTGCTTCTCTCATAGCCCTCCCTTTATATCTCTTACTTATATTTTATATCTTTACATCAGTTAATTTGTACAGGCATTCACAACCTATGTATATCCCTTTTAATTGTCATAATAGCTGTACCATTCTCAAGACTGACTTATATATGTGTGTGTATATATATATATATATATATATATATATATATATATGTATATAACATACATAAGATGATATAATCCCACATAAAGATGTAAACAACCTGCCCTTATTGGTTAATAAGGTTTGTGGGGTTTTTCCCCCTGGTTACCTTTTTATGTCTCTCTTGAGTTTTGTATTTGGAGATCAAATTTTCCATTGAGTTCTGGCCTTTTCATCAGGAAGGTCTGGAATTCCCTTATTTCATTGAATGTCCATCGCCTTGCCTGGAAAATTATGCTTAGTTTTGCTGGGTAGTTGATCCTTAGTTGTAGTCCCAGCTCCTTTGCCCTTCAGAATATCATATTCCAATTTCTCCTGTCTTTTAATATGGAAGCTGAGAGATCTTGGGTGATCCTGACTGTAGTTCCACGATATTTGAATTGCTTATTTTTGGCTGCTTGCAGTATTTTCTCCTTGAGTTTATAGCTCTGAAATTTGGCTATAATATTTCTTGGTGTTTTAGTTTGGGATCTCTTTCAGGGGGTGATCGGTAAATTCTTTCAATAACTATTTTGCCCTCTGGTTCTAGGACCTCTGGGCAGTTGTCTTTGATAATTTCTTCGAAGATACTGTCAAGGCTCTTTTTTTCATCATGGATTTCCAGTAGACCAATAACTCTTAAATTGTCTCTCCTGGATCTATTTCCCAGGTCAGTTGTTTTGCCAATCAGATATTTCACATTTTTTTTCTATTTTTTCATTCTTTACATTTTGTTTTACTACTTCTTGGTGCCTCATAGATTCATTAGCTTCCACTTGCTCAAGTCTAATTTTTAATAAGTTAGTGTTTTCATTTTGCTTTTGAGTCTCCTTTTCCAGTTGGTTGATTTTGCCTCTCAGGGTGTCATTTTCTCTCTCTAGATTCTGAATCTCCATAGCCATTTCGCCAATCTTTTTTTCCATATTTTCTTTTAGCTCCCTAATTTGGTTTTTAAAATCCTCCTTTAGCTCTTCCAGCAGTGCTTTTTGGGCTGGAGATCAGTTCATATTACTTTTTGAGGTATCTGATGGATCTACCGTGTCATTGCTGTCCTCTTCTATGTTGGTATTTTGATCCTGCCTGTCTCTATAAAAAGAATCTATTGTCCTCGGTTTTTTTGTGTTCTTCTTCATGTTGGTTTGCCTTTTCCTGGCTTTACAACGAATTTCTACCTTTGGGCCTCAGGGCTTTCTGTCCCAGCTTTCTTATTCTGGGGATTGTGAGTCTAGAATTATAGCCTTCAGTTTCCTGAGGTATGGGGGAGGGGTCTGGCTCCCTGGCTTCTCACTCCCTACGGATGCTCTTCAGCACTTGCTTATCAGCAATGGTCTCAGCTGTTTGTTGTTTGAGCTGATGTCTGGCACTTCCCCTGGAGGAGCAAGGTTACATCTGGGCTCCTGGCATTGACCCCTGCCGACTCTACCCCTCTGGGACTGATGAACTTCTACTATTTGACCACTGAAGCCCCACTACTTTCTGCTCAGTTCCAGCGTTCTTTTTTTTCCCCCGAGGAATTCTCTGGGTGGGGAGGGGAGGGATTGGAGCCCTTTACCTGGACATTATGCCTCCCTGAAGTTCAAGAAGCCACATTTCATATGTTTGGGCTGCAAGTCTCCGGAGTCAGTGTTTCACGGCCAGTGGCGTCGCGCTGCCTCGCTTCCACAGACTGCTGTCCTGTGTTGGGAGGCCTGGGGATCTCCGCCAGTTTCGGGCACCCAGCTTTCTCCCAGCCCATCTCCCATGTGGATTTCCCGGCCAGCCACTTCTGCCTTGGTCTGGAGCGGCTCCGCACCGAGCACTCTCCGAGCCTACAGGTTCGTGCCTCTGGCCTTTCAGACTCTCCCGGCTCGGAAATTTGCCCCATGCAGACTCCTTGCAGTTTCTGACTCTCTCAAATCTGCTCAAATTCACTTTTTTATAGGAATCTGACAGACCTTGTGAGAGAGCTCCGGTAAAACACTGCCTTAATGCAGCCCTCTTGGCTCCGCCCCTCTCCTGTTGATATTCTTAAATCACTCTGTGGGTGATGGGGGAGGGAATCTATCTAAAGGAATTAAATTGCCTCCTCCTTTGAATACATTCTGTTAGTGTAATCCATAAAAACAATAAGTGGTAAAAATGTAAACCTCATAGACTATTCCCAGAAGCAATGACTGGCTCTTCCATTTTCTCTCCCATTTATGTAGTTAGACTGAAGTAAAAATGCCTCAGGGAGTTAACACTTTCTCAAGTCATTCCTTCTTTAATCCTTCAGAGATCAGTGTCTGCATCACTGTGGGGTTATCATTCCAGCAATGCAGCCCTTAACCCCTCCACATCCAAGCAAACAGTTTTATCAGCTGCTGTGGCCAAAAATATTGATCACCTAATTACCAACTCTAGTGGTACATCCTCCTGCTATCAACTATACTGGTCCTTAGATGCATGCTTGAAGCTTTTCCAGCTTGGTCAGATATGCCAGAGATTCAGTTCCTCTGGCATAGCCTTTGAAAAGCAAGGCTCAAGTACATAACATGATGAGACACATGAAAAAAAAGTAAAGGCTTTTCCCTGCCATATTCAATAAGCTATTTTTCCACTCTTCCACCCTGGTTCCTTGCTTCAGTGTTCCTCTTTAAAATACAAGGAACTAATTTAACCTAGATACTAGACTTCTGAAAAAAGACCAATTACAAATAATCCAGACTCATATTTCTACCTTAAGCCCTACTATGACCCAGTAAAACACCTAAGATCTCTAGTATGTGGGAACCAGGAACTGACAATGGGATAAAATGGACATGGGAAGTGGAGGAGTTCTATAATTTTTACAGATTTTATGAAATAAAGACTTTTGGTAATCAAAATTTGGGAAATAAATATAAGGGTATCAGATACCCTTGAAGACCTGTGGTTAGAATACCCTTCTCTAAACTGTTCATTGCACACCACATTTACAAAGGGTGTATACAACTGAACACATGATTAAATTAACACCATTCCCTTTATATTACGTACTTGGACATATATATGGGTGCAGCTAGGTGGCACAGTAGATAGAGTGCTGGACTTAGAGTCAGGAAGACCCATCTTCCTGAATTCAAATCCTGGTGTCAGATACTTTACTAGATGAGTAATCCTGGGCAAGTCATTGAATACTCTTTTCCTGAGTTTGTCATCTGTTAAATGAGCTAAAGAAGGAAATAGCAAACCACTCCAGAATCTCTGCCAAGAAAGCCCCGAATAGGAGTTGGGCATGACTGAAAAATGACTTAGCAACATGCATATGTATAAACTAGAATAGTTTGTTTACAGATATAGAATCATGGTATGTGTGTTTGTGTGTGTATATGTGTGTGTGTTGTCTGCCCTTCTACAAAGTTAATATCATGTTGTTGTGGAAAAAGAACTGAATATGGAGTCAGAGGTTTTAATCCCAGCCCTGATACTTATTAGAAATATGACGTAGGGCTAGCAACTTCATTCCACTGGTCCTCAGACTCCTTATCTGCAAAAGAATTAGATGGTCTCTAAGGTACTTTTAAATTCTGACATAATCACAGAAGTGAAGAATTGGAAGAAACTTAGAAGTACCTCTTTTTCAACCAATACCTGACCAAAAATCCCTTCTAGAGAATCCTTAAAACAAGTGCTGACCAGCCACCACTTGAAGATCTACCATGAGTTCTTCCCATCTCTCCAAGGCAATCCATTCTAACAATTAAAGCCCACTTTTGGTAGCCTCTAATTTCCCCCCTCCCTTATATTAATCCATTTCTCTGAAACTCCTACCCATTACTCCTAATTCTGCACTGTGAAATCAAACAGGAATCTAATCTCTCTACATGAGAGCCCTCTATGATCAATTCTTTTAGGCAATCTTCATATGATAAGTATTCCAGTCCTCTTACCATCATGGTTGTCCTCTTCTAGAAGTGCCTCGGATAATCTGTGACTTCCCTGACAAGTAAAGCCTAGAACTAAACAAAGTTCTCCAGATACATGGCTTGACCAGAACATGTTATGATACAACTATTATCTCCTTCTCTTAATGCTGCCTAGGGATAGCACCTTTTGGGGTTGCTTTGACCTAGTGCTGAGCTTTGAACATCAACAAATCTTTTTTCATTGAAACTGCTATTTGGTCATTCCCTTCCTTTCCTATACCTGCAACATTGATTTTTCTTATTCTAAGTGTCAGACTTTAGATTTGTCCCTATTAAGTTTCATTTTATCTCACTAGAAATTGAATTCCTCAAGGACAAGGACTGCTTTTTGTGTTGTCTTTCTATTCTCAACATACCACAATATCTTCCCAGATACTGAGGGAGATACAAAGATGGATCAGGTACTTAATAAACATTTATTGAACTTAATTTAATTATTCAATTTGGTCCAGCCTTCCAGTCTGTTGAGGTCTTTTTAGATCATGACTTTTAATTGGACAGTTAGCTATGGCTTCCAGCTTCCTGTCAATAGCAGATTTAATAATTATGCTATCTATGTCTTCATTCAAGTCACTGATGAAAAAATATATAAAAATAATACATTTTTTAAATTAGTCTATGGTTCTACATTATGTCTTCATTACTAAAACTATTATTACTTCTCAGGGAGTTTAATCCAGCTATCAACCAGAGTTCACTAGAGTAAACCTTGTTCAGCCTAATTCTCCAAGTTGCCAAAATCTTTGGAGAAAACTCTGTCACAGACTGATATGAGAGCAGTGATGGCACTTTCAGGAGCTCATCATAAGAAGAACAAGTCAGAAGTTGCCTAAAAACATATGCCTGGAGAAAATTTGGTTGAGAGCAAGAGGGGAAAAATAAGGTTGTAGATATGTCAACAACAGAGAAGAGAAAAGATTGGGGCCATTTCTAGGGACCACGGCACAGGGCGAATCACACAAGAGGCAGTATTCCTGACTGACTGACAGACTTCCCTTGTCTCCCAAAATATGAATGTCCAAGTCATATTTGGCTAAAATAAACCTCAAGGGAAGCTTTGTAGTTGTAGTGGAAAAGATGCTGTTAAGTTTTTGAATATGATTATATATATATATGTATATATATATATATATATATACATATATAACATATATGTGGGGGATGTGGGTGTGGGTGTATGCTGTATATATGCTATATATATATATATATATATATATATATATTTCTTAAATATAAATTGCATCTAACATAATTCATAGCTCCTTATATAAGCCTCCTTTTGTTTCTTTGTTTATTGGACTATTTTCATTTTTATGATTATTAAGTTCAAAATTTTAAAAGACAGTTATATTTTTAATAAGTGACAGTTGCACTCTTACCTAAAAGCAAAGCTGCAGGAATTGTTTTGCAGCATGTTTTTGTTGGAGAAGGGTAGGGAGAAGGATTTATATATGATACAAATCCTCTCAAAAAGAAGATCTCATAACAAAGAGGTTAGCTTTCTTAATTCATTAGTCATCATTCTTAATCATTGGTTCTAATAATAGCTAGAAATAATATCAAGCATTATAATTCACTTTAATATTTGCAAAATGTTTTACAAATATTATTTTATCTGATCCTATATAGCTTTCTGCTGTGATCTAACAGTACTTCATAATAATATTCCATCTTCCTATATCTAATTCAACAAAACACTATTAAGCCTCTATAAAGCATTTTCTACTTAAAGTATACAAGTACCCTGGATCTAGATATAAGGTGATATCTAGATCTAGGTGGATCTAGATCTAAGTACTACAGATGAAGAAAGTAAGGCCCAGAGAAGTGAGATAACTTGTCCATAACCAAACAGTGGCAACACTGACAAAAAGTGATCTAGCTTCTCTTTGAAAAATGTCCAGTGAAAGAGACCCCACTACTACCCAAGGCAGCTCATTCCACTTTTGAATGGAAATTGAAATTGAATTTTTAAAATGCTTTTTCTTAATTGATCCTAAATCCATCTTTTTCCCACTTCCACCTATTATTCTTATTCTGTGCTCTGAGAACAAAAAGAGCAAGCCTAGTCTGGCTTCCACATGACAGTCGTCGCATACTTGAAGATCATTATTGTGTCCCCTTCAGGCTTATCTTCTCCAAGCTAAACAACTGCAGTTCCTTAAATTCAGCCTTCCACTGCATGCTCTCCCGTACACTCACCATCTTTGCCGCCCTTTTCTGGATTTGATCTGGCTTAGAAATGTCTTACCTGAAAGATGGTACCCACTTTTAAAAAATATGTCTCTTAGCACAGTTTCTTTTGTAGTTATTTATTGATGTCTATCTCCCCTACTGAATTATAAGTTCATTGAGGACAGGAAGCCCTGCCTTATTCAACTTTCTTTCTCTATAGCAACTAGTACAGGGATTTGCACAATATATATTAGATCTTAAATGGATGGTTCTTTGATTACTACAAATTATCATGTATGTCTTCATAACCTTAACATTTAGCACAGTAGGATCTATATAGTAGGGTTTAATAAATGCTTTTTGATCAACCAATTTATGAAAAGTTAGACCTTGAAGAAATGGTAAATGGTAAATTTTTAAAGGGAGACACGTAGAAAGTAGGGCATTTATTGTTCCATCATTCCAATCCTAGGCTCAATTCCAGTAAATAAAAAGGTTTGCTGATGTCATAGTAGATTTATGGCACTCTATTCTTACACTTGATCTCTTACCTAACTAGAAATCTCCCTGCCCTATACTCAAAGTAATGGAGAAGTTAGGAAAACTCATCTCATAAAGCTTGACATGAAAACAATTCTGTCACACACTTATTACCCCCAATTTTTTTTTACAAAAAATTCCTTTATAAGCAAGATGAGAACACTAGAAAGCAAGGACAGAAAATCATGTGCATCCAAGGGCAGCACTGTGAGGTCAGAAGGCACATGGGATTTAGACTCAGGAAACTTGGGTTCTAGTCCCAGGTTTAATAAATGGTTCCACCATTTTCTATGAGTGACTTTGGATAAATCACTTCTACTCTCTGAGTCTCAATTTCTTCATCTGTAAAATAAGAGGATTAAGACATTATCCCTCCCAGGAGTATTTGTGTTTTACAATAGGATTATAGGAAGTAGAGTACCTAACATATTCATTAAGAACCACCTTCTCATAAGGGATCAAGAATCAAAGAGTCATCAATGTAGAACTGGAAGACAGTTATCTATAAGTAAATCAATCTATAGGCTATGATCAATGCTTCATTTTTTAGCTAATAAAACTGAGGCCCAGAGAGGTTAAGAGATTTGCCCATGATCACAAAGGTAGGAGCTGGCAGAAACAGGTCTTGAACCCAAGACCTCTATACAGAGTTCTTTTGTTCCTATTCTGTTGGGCCACAGGAATCTGCAGTAATTGTAAAAATGGCCCGAACAATTGGATCGACTACACTGGCTCAGGTCTGCCACTGTGTAAAATGCAGCCTAATTTCCTATTTATATATTCATAGTAGATATCACACATTAATTTTTCTTCAGGTCAAAGAAACATTTCTGGCACAGTACATGAATTTAAACACTAAGGTGAATTTTATAAAGTATAAATAATAAAAAGGTCTCTGTAACTAGGAAAAGATTAACATTGATGAGAGAACAAGAGAGACTGTATTTGTTTCTTCCAGAAGCCACGCAAAGAGATAATTGTGCTAAATGTTCCCTGAACATAACCAGTCTGAATGAAAATGACTGCTTCTGTACCCTCCCCTGCTGTTCTGATGCAGAGCCTCAGATTTTGCAGACAAAGCTCTTTTGCCTTCTGCTTAAAATTCTACTGGAATATTTAAACTTGATGTATCCTCTGAGTTATCTCTTCCCAGTATGGTGACCTTTCAATGTTTGGCATGTTTGGGTTGTTGCAACCTCATCAGGGGACTTCTGTTACTTTAATTTTAGTTGTAGGATTAATTGTTCTCTGTCATTACTAAATAATATCAACAGCAGGAATTAAAGCCCCAATTCTCACCACACTCACTCTCTGTCTCTACCCACCAAATATGTTCACTTTAGAACTAGGAAAAGCTACTAGGCATTCCCCCTAAGAGGTCAAAGACAAAAAGAATAGCTCCGTATACACAAAATATTCATAGCAGCACTTTTTGTGGTAGTAAAACAAACTGTGGCGATTGATTGACCAGATGGGTAAAAACCACTAACTTTTAAATGTCACTTTAAGGCTCACGAAGCAAGTTACATACATGAGTCTCTTTGAGCTTGACAGTACCTGTATAAGATTGGTACTATGGATATCAGTATGTCCATTTTGAAGATGAAGAAACTAAAATTAAGAGAGGTCAAGCAAGGCCTCTGATGGTCTCATAGATAGAGAATGCCATTGGTTGGTAGGACTCAGATCCATTCTTTCTTGACTCCAAATTCAGAACACTATTATCCTAAACTAAATCAATAAATGTAAGAAAGTTGGAGAAACGTGGAAAGACTTATCCAAATTGATTGATGGTGAAATGAATAGAACCAGAACAATATATACAATAACTACAACAAAGTGAAAAGGCAGTTAAACAATGACTAACTATGTAAGGAATTGATAAAGGAGCTCTTCAATCAACTTTGATGAAGCTACAGTGTTGAACCATTGGGACTTTTGATAACATTTCCCTGTGTGGGGTGTGGCCATAACCAATGACACCTTGTTTAGACAGCTGAAGATATCTGATCAAGCTTCAGTGATAAGGGCTTCCTCACCAACTGACCCAAACTATTGGCAGGCCGGACTCTTGTCTGAAAAGCCTTGTGTGAGAAGCTGTGGGCTTGGGTGTGGGCTTGGGTACTGACAGCTCTACTAAGCTTTTTCTCCTTTTGTTACTGTACACCTTTTTTTATATCGCAGGCATTCTTGACTTTTTTGTTTCATGGACCCCCTTTGACAGATATTTGGTGAAGACAATGTACTACCTCTCAGAATAATGAGATTTTTTTTGTTTTAAATTCATAATTGAATTCAACTAAGGCTGAATTTTCTATATGTCACCATGAAATAAGAAAGGAACTTACTGGAATGTCAAGGTGCTGTCTATCAGTTTCAAGTGTATTTTCCTTCCAGAGAAAGTACAACCTTCAGGTAGGACTGAATCTGGAACTATGTATATCCCTATGGAAAGTACAGTTCACTAGAACGTTAGGAGGTTGCCAGACTCCACAAGGGTGTCCAAACCATGGGATCATATTAACTTTGGAGGACTTCAGGCCTGCAGATAAAAGTAGAACTAAGTAGAAAGAAAGAATTTTATCAATAATGTATTGATGATTGCTAATCCTTTATTTAGTTTCTACATTCCTTGTGGACTCCCAGGAATCTTTTGAATTTTCTCCATTATCTATGGGATTAAATAAAGGCTGTCCCATACTTGATAAATGTGGGTTACCTTGAATGCTTGTATGGGATTACCAAGGGTCCCTTTTACCTACATCTGTGGACTTCTAAACATGATGAATATTCAGAGATTTTTCCAGAGTAAATTATAATGGCAAATGATAAGTCAAAGATTTATTGATATCTTGGAGATGGCCCCAATATTGGAGCAAATTTTTATGAGCCCAGTGCCCAGGAGTCCTGGATGATAGCTTATAGTTGTGATGACCTGTCTTTATTCTAAAAGTGAAAGATGATACAGGCTGGGAATGCACTTTGAAGGTATCCCAGGTAACACTATGTTAGCAGTTTAACTGACATCTGGATCATGGCCTATTTCCTGAAGCCTACAGAAAAGCATATAAAATATTAAATAATAAATTAAACTAAATTAAAATAAATAAATAACCAGTAAAAGAGGCCTTACCTGTGTACCTGACCAGATGATTCTTTCTAATATGCCTACAATAGTCACCAGCTCCAACAAACCACATGAACTCAGATGGCTGAACAAAAAGGAAAACTTTAGAGGCCAGGGTTCAATATTGATTTAGGGTTAATATTAAATTTTGTTCCAAATTATTAGAAAATTATAGGAAACTCACTGACCCTTACCCTCCTTCATATCTGGGAAATTATCTGGCTTATTCCAACACTGTATTTGCATGATGAAAGCAATCAACTCTTCTATGGTCACATGGTTTATTGAACATAGTAAAGTAAGACTGCCAAGAAACTGTCAAGCACTCCACTTTTATGAAATGCTCTGCTAAAGCATCGCCAAACCTCCTTCTGCTTACCTTACCACTTCCTTTGGGTTCCGCGGGGATAGTTCTGTATCATGTGCTCTCACACATAGAGATAAGAAAAGAAAAAAAGGAAGAGGTAAGGGGATGGTATCTGGGTTCCCAGCTCTAGGTCTCAGAATTTAAACAGGAAAGTAAAGTCAGTATGGGGAAAGAGGTTGGCTCTGACTTATCCATCCTGGGCATTTCAGAAGGGTTGACAGGCTCCTGCATTCTGGACACACTCTGGATCTAGCCCCCTCCATCACCTAGTCAGTCCATTTCCTCATTGCTGCTTCAATCAGAGGTTCAGACTTAGGCTGCTACTACTGCCCATAGTCTAGTTTCAGTTATCCCAGTGACAGCTTGGTCACAGTGGTTGGAGGTGTCAGGTGAAGTTGCTCACAGACCAGAAGCCAGATGCCCTAGCTTTAGTCCCCTTAGCAGCATCTCTCTCTCCTCTCCTCATATAACTTGGCCTGGAATGCCTACCCGGGCTATCTCTTAAGAGCAACAAAAAGGGGGGTGGGTAAAGGCAGAAGAGCATTATAGTATACAATGTGCACAAACCATGCCATCTGGTCTAACCTCTTCCTGCACTCTTGGAAGTCTCCATGACAGGGAAAGGGCAGTAGCAAGGTTCAAAACTGAAGAAAAAGGAAATGTTGTAGCCTCCAGAAACATTATACTGTTCTTGACAGGCATCTAGATATAGTGGATAGAGGACTGGTCTCAAAGTCAAGAAGAATTTGACAATTACTAGCAATGTGATACAAGTCACTTAATTCCACAAGTAAAATGAGTGAGTAGGACTCAAGGATGTTTAAAATCCCTTCCAGCTCCAAATCTATAATCCCATGAGCCCTCTGTCCCTCAAATTCTCATGGCTCTGGAGCAAATGATAGCCCAGAACAAATAAAGTAGCCTCCAGTGGATGCTCTGAGAAAAATACAAGGCATCAATCAATAAAGATTTATTATTCATCTATAATGTAAGTCTATACCCCAAGGAGATAAAAGAAAAAGAACCCATATGTATAAAAATATTTATAGCAGCTCTTTTTGTGGGGGCAAAAATTTGGAAACTACAAAGGTACCCACCAATTGGGAAGTGGCTGAATAAGTTATGTTATATGATTGTGATGTAATACTATTGTATAATGAGAAATTGCAGCAAGGGAGTAGTTTCAGAAAACTTGGAAAGATTAACTGATATGAACTGATGCGAAGTAAAGTTAGCAGAACCAGAACAATCTACACAGCAACAGCAATATTGTAAGGCAAATTTATTGTGAAAAACTTAGTATCTCTGATCAATACAGTGATCTACCATAGCTCCAAAGGACTTGTGATATAACATGCTATCCACTTCCAGACTGAGAACTGATAAACTCAATACGCATATTTTTTCTTTAATTATTTTTGTTTCGGATTTGTTTCGTTGTCAGAATATAGCTAATGCAGAAATGTTTCACATGACTGTAGACCTTAGAGGCAGCAGCAGCAGCAGGAGCAACAGCTTTTGGAACTCAAAGCCCAGAGACAGTAAGGGGGTTGGACAGCTGATTAGAAAGAGATTACAGAAGACCCCTTCCTGGCATTGGGCACAACACTTGATGCTGTTTGGCAATTGCATTGCCCTTATACAGCCTTGGGTCACAGTTCCAGGGTGGATAGGAGTGGTTATGGTTTGTCACAAGGGTTGCAGTTTGTCATTAGTTGCAGTTCCAGGGCAGAGAGGAGAACTAGCACTTGTGAATGCAGGGGAGCAGGGACCCTTCCTTGTTTAAGACAAGAGAGGAGACCATCAGAACAGTGACCATACCTCTCCTCAAATTATACCACCTTGAAAGAACTGGAAAGCTTATAGAACTCATGAATTAGCTCTGAAAACAATAGCAGAGAAAAGCCTGAAGATTGGGACAGTGCCTCCCCACCCCCAGGTGAATGGGGTTTTAACATAAAATTCAAAAGCAAGAAATAGGCTGGAAAATGAGCAAACAAAAAAAAAAAAAGAAACTGATCATAAAAAGCTACTAAGGAAAGATCAAGATAAAAATCCAGAAAAAGACAACAATGTAAAAACAGCTACAAGCAAAGCCTCAAATAAAAAATGCAAATTAGACACAAGTCCAATAGGCATTACTGAGAGTGAAAGAAAGAGATAAGAATAGTAGAGGAAAATTTTAAGAAAAGAAATGAGTGGTTCAAGAAAATTATGAAAAGAGGTACTATAGACAATGAAGTAATATCAATACTTAACATATATGTACCAAATGACAAAGCATCCAAATTCTTAAAGGAAAAGTTAAATGAGTTACAGGAAGAAATAAATAGTAAAACTATACTATTAGGGGACTTCGACTTTCCCCTCTCAGAACTAGATAAATCTAACCATACAATAATGATAAAGTTAAGAAGCGGAATAGAATTTTAGAAAAGCTAGATAGGATAGACCTCTGGAAAAAAATGAATAGAATAGAACAGAAAGGAGTATACCTTTTCTCAACTCTGTATGACATCTTCACAAAAATCAACCATGTATTAGAGCACAAAAATCTCACAAACAAAAGCAGAAATGTTAAAATGTGCCCTTTTCAGGTCATAATGCAATAAAAAATACATTCACTAAGGTGCCATGGAAGCTCAGATTAAAAATTACTTGGAAAATAAGTAATCTAATCTTAAAGAATGAGTATGTCAAAGAACAAATCAAAGAAACAATCAATAATTTCATTAAAGAGAATAGAACAATGACACAACATACTAAATTTTTTGAGATGCAGCCAAAGCAGTACTTAAAGGAAATGTTGTCTCTTAAATGCTTAAATTGATTGGGGTGGGGTAGAGATGCAAAAAATAAATTGGGTATGCAATTTTAAAAGGTAGGGAAAAAAACCATTAAAAATCCCCAATTAAATGCCAGAATAGAAACCCAGAAAATCAAAGAAGAGATTAATAAAACTGAAAGAAAAAAAAAACTTAACTGGCTTTATGAAAAGTCCAATAAAATAGATAAACCATTAGTTAATTTTATTTTAAAAAAGAAAGAAAAGGAAATTACCAGTATCAAAAATGAAAAGGGTATATTAAAGCAATTATTAGGCATTATTTTAAACAATTATATGACAATAAAACTGACAATCTAAGTGAAATGGATGAATATGAACAAAAATATAAGTTATCCAGATTAACAAAAGATGAAATAGAATCGTTAAATAATCCTATTTTAGAAAAATAAATTGAACAAAATACAAATGAGCTCCCTAAGAAAAATCCCCCAGGACCAGATGGATGTGCAAATGAACTCTATTCAACATCTAAAGAACAATTAATTCCAATACTATAATAATCGTCTGAAAAATAGGTAGAGAAGGACTCCTACCAAATTTGTTCTATGACACAAATATGGTTTTGATACCTAAACGAGGGAGAGCAAAAACAGAGAAGGAAAACAATTAGTCAATTTTCTTAATGAACATCCATGCAAGAAAATTTAAATAAAGTGCTGGCAAGGAGATTACAGCAACGTATCACAAATATCTTACTCTATGACCAGGTGGAATTTATACGAAAAAGGCAAAGCTGGTTCAATATTGAGAAAACTACAAACATAATTGACCTTATAATAACAAAAACAATGAAAATCATATGATTACTTCAATAGGCATAGAAAAAGCTTTTGACAAAGTACAATACCCATTGCTGTTAAAAAACACTAGAAAGCATAGGAATAAATGGAGCTTTTCTGAAAATGATAAATAGTATGTCTATAACTATTAGCAAACATTGTCTGTAATAGGGATAAACTAGAAGCCTTTACAATAAGATCAAGGATGAAAAAGGATTCCAATATCACCACTAATATTCAATATTGTGATAGAAATGCTAGCTATAGCAATAAGAAAAAGGAATTGAAGGTAATAAGGAAAAAAGCTATCACTTCTTGCAGATGATACGATGGTATATTTAGCAAGAACTAGACTACACCTAGTGAATTAAAAAAACTGGTTGAATCAATGAACAACTTTAGCAAATTTGTATGATATAAAGTAAACACATATAAATCATCAGAATTATGATATATTACCAACAAAACCCAACAGAATGAGTTAGAAAGAGAAATTCCATTTAAAAGAACTGCAGACAATATATAATACTTGGGAGTCTACCTGGCAAGACCAACCCAGGAACTATATGAACACAATTACAAAATACTTTTCACACAAATAAAGACAGATCGAAATAACTGGAGAAATATGTTAATCAAACCAGCACTACCTCTGCTTCTGGTTAGTTGTTTGGTTGCTGTCCTTTGTTCTTGAAGAGGACTGAAACGACATCACCATACTAGAGTCAAGTTTCAGTGCGTCTGACTGTGGCTGATCAGACCAACATGAGCTGGGAATGTTCTACCACAGGTCAGGCACAAATAGTCTGTGTAAACATTTGGGTTGGATTTTCTAAATTTGTACATCTTCCGCTTCTTCTGAGCTGTTTCGATTCTGTTTTGCTCACAGAGTACTGCACTTTCTCTGATGTGGGCATGCCATGCTGGGTGGTCCTGTGCCAGTGTCTCCTATATCACACAATCAATTCCAAAGTTCTTGAGAGTGTCCTTGTATCACTTCTTCTGACCAACAAATGAACTCTTGCCCTGTCTAAGTTCTCCATAAAAAAGCTTTTTTGGCAAGCATATGTTTTCCATTCAAACAACATGGCCAGCCCATCGGAGTTGTGCTCTCTGCAACAGAGTTTGAATGCTTGGCAGTTCAGTTCAAGAAAGGACCTCAGTGCCTGGTATCTTATCCTGCCAGGTGATCTTCAGAATCTTCCTAAGACAATTCAAATGGAAGCAATTCAGTTTCCTGGCATGGTGCTGGTATACTGTCCAGGTCTCACAGGCATACGTACAACAATGAGGTCAGCACAACAGCTCTGTAAACATTCAGTTTGGTGGTCAGTCTAATACCTCTTTTCTCCCATATTTTCATTTGGAGCCTCCCAAATACTGAGTTAGCTCTGGCAATGTGTGCGTCAACGTCATTATCAATGTGTACATCCCTGGAAAGTACACTTCTGGTAAGGGTATATCAATCAACCTCCCTATTGTTCCACTTAACATTCATAAGGCTTCCCAGACTAAAACACTTTTCCCTGGCCACCATATGTATCTCCCTATTAGAATGTAAGCTCCATGAGAGCAGTGACTATCCACTTTGGTGTATACATCCCCAGTGCTTAGCATAATGCTCTCTGCAAATAGTAAGGACTTTAAAAATACTGCTTCATTTGTTTGTTTCTTCTTTTGTTTATGTATATGGACATTCCTTCTCTTCATTCCAACAGGTGAGTGCTATAGAAGGAAACAAGCATTTATTAAGTACCTATTATATGCCAGACATTATACTAAGTGCTTTACAAATATCATCTAAATTGATCCTCTGGATATGAAATATTGCTTATATTCTCAGTGTATTTTGGTAAGTTTTGCTTAGCAGTTTCTTCTTTGATACAATTAGAGGCTTACTTGCTAGAGGGAGATAGAGATTAAAAAATGAATGTGGATAGAAAACCAAGGAACTCATTGAACATCATTTTCAGATAGCAAATAGCCCTTGCCAAAAAGCTTTCAGATTAATATCTTTTTAAAAACTCAGAAACATGGATTAAGTGGCCCTTAAAGTATTCATAATCAGTAGAATCCAACTCCGAGGCAAAGGAACATTTCCATTTCTTTCTTTCTTTGTATCCTCCTGCCTAGTGTAATTGCAAGGCATTTCTCTCCAGGTTCCATCCCTAACTATCTAGATTTTGTCCACCCTGTCATAAAAGCCTTCTCACAATCAAAGTTCACTCTGCCTCTGTGGCTCCTTGATTCTGAAGGTTCATTTCACCCATAGATACTGTTAAATGGCACAGTGGGTAGGGGACTGGACCCTGAATCAGGAAGACTTGAGTTCGAACCCAGCCTCAGACACTTACCAGCTGTGTGACTCTGGTTGCAAGTCACTTAACCTCTGTCAGTCACAGTTACAAATGCCTCAGTTGTGAAATGGGGATAATAATAGGTGAGTGAGTGAGGTGGTGAGGATCAAATGAGATAATATTTGCAAAGGGCTTAGCACAGTGCCTGGTACACAGTTGGTGTTTAATAAATACTTGTTCCTTCCCCCACACATACTGGAAGTACACTCAACCTCTTGAACCCCATTGTCTGATTGGCTAAGCCCTCTCAGAATCTCTGTTTTTGGGAAAGTGCCCAGTCATGTCTTCATTCTTTTCCAGGCTCTAATCTTGAGTCTCCAGAATTTCTCCTGCATACTGGGATGCAGGTATCTTCTCCATCCCCACCCTCCCTACACTTTTGAGCTTCCTTTATGTGTTGTCTTCCATCATTAGAATGATGGACAAGAGCTATGTTGGAGCCAGCTGAACACTTCAAGGGATTCTTAAATTTTCTGAGTGATCATAATAGAGTGATCAAAAATAGACCAACTACAAATCAAACCTTGATTTATTGTTGTGTCAATTGTCTAGAGTTAAGAAAGTGGTGGGGGGAAATGGTAATGATGTAGATTGGATTTAAAAGTATCTTGGGTACAGTTGTTTTTCATAGAGCTAGTTGTTAAATATTTTACCAGCACATACCTAACAGGGACTGTCCTTTCTGCTTATATTTATTATTTCTTGTGCTTAGTACAATGCCTGGTACATAAGTATTTAAGAAATATGTGTTGACCGACTATTAAGCACCTAACAAACTTTTGTTGAATTGAAGAGCTTTAAAAATTAACATGAAAAATGCAAAAAAGTCTACTTTTAATAATTCACACTAAAACACCACATCATTATAAAACAACTTTGAAGACTTTTTAAAGTCTTTTATACCATGAAAAATTATATCTGCAGAACCAGGAGAACAATTTTATGCAACAACAACAGTATAAAGACCAACAACTTTGAAAGATAAAGAACTCTTATCGACACAATGACCATCTGTGATTCCAGAGAACAGATGATAAAGCATGTGATCTACCTCCTAATGGAAAAGTGATGGATTTAGGAAGCATAATGAGGCATATATTTTTTAACACAGTCAATGAGAGAATTTGGTTTGCTTGACCTGATATTTGTTATAAGGAATTTATTTTTCTTATTTTATTTCCAATAGAGTGGAAGGGAGTGTGGGGGGAATGGAGAAAATATTTCTTAATTTTTAAAGGAAATTTTATTTTTCAAAATAAAATAATCTACTATGATTTTCAGGATGCCAGACTCCAACCTTAATTAGAATAAGAATTGTCCTTTTTTGCCCTAGTACTGAAAGCTTTAACCTTTACATCACAACTAACACATAAAGGGTAAGGTTTAATATTGTTACAGTAAAACCTTGTCTATCTGGATTTCTTAGCTAATGAAATCATTTTAGCTGGCCAAGTTTTTAGAAAAGTTGAGGATCAATTTTGGTGGGGGGGTGGTGCTTTCTTTTCTTTTTTTTTGGAAAGGGAAAGGCAAGGCAATTGGGGTTAAGTGACTTGCCTAAGATCACATAGCTAGTAAGTGTCAAGTGTCTGAGGCCGGATTTGAACTCAGGTCCTCCTGACTCCAGAACCAATGCTCTATTCACTGTGCCACCTAGCTGCCCACCACCACCACCCCAAGGCTACAATTGAGCATGGATATATTTACATATAGGTATTGATGTATACATGCAGGTATACATATACATATACATACATATATACATACATACATATATAAACACATATTCTTCCTAAGAGATTCTACTCCTAATCCTGTTTTTATTTTTGTGCATCTCTTTTTTCCTATCTCTCCTAACTCCTCTACTTTACTTCTACCTGCTACCTTACCCTCCTATTACTTAACCTACCCCCACTCCAGCACTCCATCCCTTATCCTCCCCTTCCCCTAAATCTAAACACACTTTTATACACCCCTTTAACCTATTTTATCCTCCTTTCCTCTAAAGCTTCCTCCTTTATCCTCCCATTCCCCTAAATCTGAAGACTCTTCTGTATCCCCCTTTTAACTTATCCCTTCACCTTCCCCTCTAAAGATCCCTCCTTTATCTTCTCCAACTTTCCTATCCCCTTAGAGTTTTATTTCTTTCTAAATTTAGAAGACTTTTATACTTCTCTTGCTCTTCAATATATAGTGTTCCAACACCTGTGGTCCTTTAATGTCTCTGCTGCTAGGTCTTGTGTGATTCTAATTGTGGCACCATCATATTTAAATTGTTTTAATCTTGATGATTTAAATATTTTATCTTTGAGTTTCAGAATTTGACTATGATATTCCTATGAGTTCTCTTCATAGGATCTCTTGTAAGCAGTGTTCAATGGATTTTTTCTATTTCTACTTCCCTGCCTTGTTCGAATGCTTCAGGACAATTTTCTTTAATTATTTCTTGTATTATTGTATCAAGATTCTTTTTTGGATCATAACATTCAGTTAGTCTGATTATTTTTATGGTTTCTCTTCTTAATCTATTTTCCAAATCTGTTGTTTTTCTTGTAAGATGTTTCACTTTCTCATCTATTTTTTTCATTATTCATACTTTGTTTAATTATTTCTTGATCTCTTATAATTTTGCTGGCTTCACCTTGCCCAATTCTAATTTTCAAAGTGTCATTTTCTTCCTTAAGATTGTGGATCTCCTTTTCTAATTGGTTGACTTTCCTTTCATAATGTTCTTGTTTTTCTTGGATTATTCTTTTTATTTTTTTTTTAGTTTTTCCCCCATCTTTGTTATTTGTTTTTTAAAGTCTTTTTTAAGATCTTCTATGAATTCTTTTGAGGCAGGTGACCATTTGACATTTCTCTTTGGATTAAAAGGGGGTTTCTTTACTTCAATATCCTCCTCTGAAGATGAACCCTGGTCTTCTCTATTCCCATAATAGCTTTCTATGTTTGGATTCTTTCTCCTTCGCCTGTGCATTTTTTTGTGGTAATAGCTTACCTCTGGGGTAGTAGATTTCTGCATTTAGATTGTAAGCCTAAACTCCTCCAATGAGAGTAAAAGGCCAGTGGTGGGGTGGGGGTTGTTTGTGTTAGGGTAAAAAGCTAAAGTTCTGCCCTCTGGGTGCCACCTCTCCCTACCAATTGTCTATCAGTTCGGAGACCAACCTTCCCCGCAGGATCGTAATAACATCCATTTCTACTTTCTACTTGAGAAGCCTCTGAGTTTAATTTTGGGTGAAATTGCTTACCACTTACCACTCACCTGGATCCTCCCAGGCTCAGTTGTCTAATTCTCCTATGTTGTAGGTAAATGTTCCTGTGGCTGAGGCCAAGGCAATGTCTCAAACCAACTAACCCTAGGGCTTTACCCCTTGTTATTTAAGTGGACACTAGCCTGGGGGTGTTTACTCTTCATAGGCACCAAGCCTCATCCTGAGATTTTTGTTCTGATCTTCTCAAATTGTCCCAGGAAGACCCCAGTTGTGCCCCTATTATTTATTTTTACCAGCACTTTGTTTGGCCTAAAATGCTATTTTGTCTTTTGTGTAGAGTTCTTTTCCCCTATACTAAATAGTGTTAGTTTACTGTTCTTCTTTGGTTCTTGTTTCTGCTCATTAGACTTTTCTATTCTTTCTCTTGCCACCAAGCTATCAGTGTCAGCCTTTTGCTCTCATCAGTAAGCTTCCCAATAATGGGTTTTTCTCTGTATTTTCCACTTTTAATCCACTGTGAACTGGGAAAACCAAACTAGTTAGAATTGAGGGAGCTAAATCCATGAAATTCACAGTGTACTGAGGGTCTCATATAGGGGCAAAGAACATTAGCTGTGGACTTTAAGAAAATTCTCTTGGCCTCTTAGAAATCTTTTGTTTCATTTTTAGTTCTGAGCTATGATCTGAGATTAACATGGCCCAATAGCTGAAGTGTTACTTACCTAGTATTTGTATTTTGAATTTTTATATAACATCTCATTTTATACTACTACCAACAGCATGAATATGTTAGGTCAGGTGTTAGTCCCAATTAAAACAGATGAACAAGAAGTCACAGAGATTAGTTGAAAGGTCTTGGTCTTAATCAAATAACTGACTAGCAACTTTAGTTTCCAGATTTCAAACCACAAACCCTTTCTCATCCTTGTGATCCCTCTCTATATATCTGTACTCTAATATGGCTCTGCCATTAGGTGACCCTGGGAACAGATTTAATCCTATTGGTAGCAGTTAACTGGGGTGTGGAGAGATGTTAAAGGGCATTCAAGTAAATCTATATAAAAGTATTATGAACTGAAATCCCCATCAAGACTTTTCCTTTCAGGTTAAGGAAGACAACATGTCTATATCATTCTTTTTTAAGATTCTTGTTGAGAGTTTCTTTGGTTACCAAAAAGTCTTCTATAGAAGAATGTAGTAGGGGGCAGCCAGGTGGTGCAGTGAGTAGAGCACCGGCCCTGGAGTCAGGAGGACCTGAGTTCAAATCCGGCCTCAGACACTTGACACATGTACTAGCTGTGTGACCTTGGGCAAGTCACTTAACCCCGATTGCCCTGCCAAAAAGCAAAAGAAAAAAAAAAAAGAATGTAGTAGTCCAAACACAATAGCAGGCATGAAGAGGGAGTCTGGTGAATAATGTGAAATAGAAAATAGGAGGTAAAACATGAAAGGAAGAAGTAAAGAATGGGGGAAATTGATAGAAATGGGAAATGAAAGAGGACGTATTTGCAGAAGCCCAGTTTTTCCCAGCATGTGATCATACCAAGTTAAATTTAATTAAGTGAAAAATTCACATCATAAATTACATGAAAATTCATGAAAGATCAAGGCTAAAATGTAAACTCTCACAATGCAAAGAATACGTTAGAGATCAGAACATTAGCTCTTAAAGTTGTAGATATCTTGGTGCTAATTATGGTATACTGTATATTTTAAGAAACAAAATAATGCTTTCTTTGATAGCAATATAATAAAATAGGAACAGTACAAAGGAGACTAGTATGTCCTCTGCACAAGGATGACATACTAGTTTCTGAAGCCCTCTTTATCTTTCCAATGTTCAATTTATAATGTCATTAACAACAACAACATCAAAAAGGAACCACTTATTCCAGAATCTCTGGCTACAGGATATGAGACCTGGATGGATTGGACCAAGAAAGAAAAAGACCAAACTGGGTCTGTTTTCCTTTTGGCAAGAGATGCCCTTAAAAACTGGAGGCTCTAAGATGCCTTTATCTTATGACTCACTCAATCCCTGGCCCAATAATCAGAGCCAAGGCAAGGTATTTGGCATGCTCTAGGCACAGTTTAAAAATGAACTCTGTATGCCATCAAAGGCTTTGCACTTTTGCAGTAACAGCTCCAATTTCTCCCAAAATAAATCCTGTGGATGAGAGAGCAGGATTCTCTGGAGGAAAGAAGGAAGAAAGGAAGGAGGGAAGGAGGGAAAGAAAGAGGGAGGGAAGGAAGGGAGGAAGGAAGAAAAGAAGGACACAGGGAAGGAGGGAGGAAGGGAGGGAGACAGGAAGGAAAGGAAAGGTAAGAAAAGGAAAGGAAATAAAAAGAAAGGAAAGGAAAGAAAAGGAAAGGGGAAAGTATCAATGAAATTCAATTCCGCATGCATTTATTAAACATCTATTCTGTTCCAGGAATTCATTTATTTCTTATATTTAATCTCTAACTCTCAAAATGACCAGTCTTTTCGTTTTTTTTAATTTATTTAATATATTTAGTTTTCAGCATTGATTTTCATACAAATTTTTTCCCCATTTCTACCCTCCCCCCACTCCAAGATGGTGTATATTCTGGTTGCCCCATTCCCCAGTCAGTGCTCCCATATGTCACCCTACTCCCCTCCCATCCCCCTTTCCCTTCTTCTCTTGTAGGGCAAGATAAATTTCTATGCCCCATTGCCTGTGTATCTTGTTTCCTAGTTGTATGAAAAAACTTTTTTTGTTGTGGTTTTTGAACGTCTGTTTTTAAAACTTTGAATCCCAAATTCTCTCCCCTCTTCCCTCCCCACCCACCCTCCCTAGGAAGGCAAGCAATTCAACATAGGCCACATGTGTATCATTCTGTAAAACCCTTCCACAATACTCATGTTGTGAAAGGTTAACTATGTTTTGCTCCTTCTTAACCTATCCCCCTTTATTGAATTTTCTCCCTTGACTCTGCCCCTTTTTGAAAATGTTTGTTTTTGATTACCTCCTTCCCCTGTCTGCCCTCCCTTCTATCATCCCCCCTTTTTTACCTTCTTCCTCCTTCTCTCCTGTGGGGTAAGATACCCAATTGAGTGTGTATGGTATTCCTCCTCAGGTGAAATCTGATGAGAGCAAGATTTACTCATTGCCCCTCACCTGCCCCCCTTCCCTTCCTACAGAGTCACTTTTTCTTGCCACTTTTATGTGAGACAATTTACCCCATTCTATCTCTCCCTTTCTTCCTGTCTCAATATATTCCTCTCTCATCCCTTAAATTGATTTTATTTTTTTAGATATCATCCCTTCATATTCAACTCACCCTGTGCCCTTTGTGTGTGCGTATATATATGTATATATATATATATATATATATATATATATATATATATATATATATCAACATATATACATACATAGACACACACATATGTATATATATGAATACACACACACACATATTCCTTTCAGCTACTATGATATTGAGGTCTCATGAATCATACACATCATCTTTCTATGTAGGAATGTAAAAAAACAGTTCAACTTTAGTAAGTCCCTTATGATTTCTCTTTCTTGTTTACCTTTTCATGCTTCTCTTGATTCTTGTGTTTGAAAGTCACATTTTCTATTCAGCTCTGGTCTTTTCACTGAGAAAGCTTGGAAGTCCTCTATTTTATTGAAAATCCATATTTTGCCTTGGAGCATGATACTCAGTTTTGCTGGGTAGGTCATTCTTAGTTTCAATCCTAGCTCCACTGACCTCCGGAATATCGTATTCCAAGCCCTTCAGTCCCTTAATGTGGAAGCTGCCAGATCCTGTGTTATCCTGATTATTTTTCCGCAATATTCAAATTGTTTCTTTCTGGCTGCTTGCAGTATTTTCTCCTTGACCTGGGAGCTCTGGAATTTGGCAACAATGTTCCTAGGAGTTTTCTTTTTGGGATCTATTTGAGGAGGCAATCTGTGGATTCTTTCAATTTCTATTTTACCCTCTGGCTCTAGAATATCAGGGCAATTCTCCTTGATAATTTCTTGAAAGATGATATCTAGGCTCTTTTTTTGATCATGGCTTTCAGGTAGTCCAATAATTTTTAAATTATCTCTCCTGGATCTATTTTCTAGGTCAGTAGTTTTTCCAACGAGATGTTTCACATTGTCTTCCATTTTTTCATTCCTTTGGTTCTGTTTTATAATATCTTGATTTCTCATAAAGTCACTGGCTTCCACTTGCTCCAATCTCATTTTTAAGGTAGTATTTTCTTCAGTGGTCTTTTGGACCTCCTTTTCCATTTGGCTAATTCTGCCTTTCAAGGCATTCTTCTCCTAATTGGCTTTTTGGAGCTCTTTTGACATTTGAGTTAGTCTATTTTTTAAAGTGTTGTTTTCTTTAATATTTTTTTCAGTATTTTTTTGAGTCCCCTTTAGCAAGTCATTGACTTGTTTTTCATGGTTTTCTCACATCTTTCTCATTTCTCTTCCCAATTTTTCCTCTACTTCTCTAACTTGCTTTTCCAAATCCTTTTTGAGCTCTTCCATGGCCTGAGACCAGTTCATGTTTTTCTTGGAGGCTTTTGGTGTAGGCTCTTGGACTTTGTTGACTTCTTCAGGCCATATGTTTTGGTCTTCTTTGTCACCAAAGAAGGATTCCAAAGTCTGAGACTGAATCTGGGTGTGTTTTCGCTGCCTGGCCATGTTCCTAGCCAACTAACTTGACCCTTGAGTTTTTCAGCAGGGTATGACTGCTTGTAGAGCAAAGAGTACTTTGTTCCAAACTTGAGGGGATGCGCCATTGATTTCAGAGCTATTTCTATACAGCCAGCTCTGCCACACCAGCACTCCTCCTTCCTCAAGAACCACCAACCCGGACCTGAGGCAAATCCTCAGCAGGCTCTGCACTCCTGCACTGATCCGCCACTTAATTCCTCCCACCACGTGGGCCTGGGGCTGGAAGTAACTGCAGCTGTAGTTCTGTAGCTGCACCTCCCCTGCTGCCCCCCTGGGGTGGTGGCCGAATCATGAACTCTGTCCCCTGCAGCTTTTCCCACTAACCTTCTCTGTTGTCTTTGGTGTTTGTGGGTTGAGAAGTCTGGTAACTGCCACAACTCACTGATTCAGGGTGCTGGGGCCTGTCCTGCCTGGCTCCTGGTCTGGTTGGTCCTGCTGCTCCCCATGCTGAGCTCTGCTCCCCTCCACTCCATGCATGATAGACCTCATCCAGCAAGCATCCAGGCTGTCCTGGACTGGATCCTTGCTTCCCTCTGCTATTTTGTGGGTTCTACAGTTCTAGAATTTGTTCAGAGCCATTTTTTATAGGTTTTTTGAGGGACGTGGTAGGGAGCTCATGCAAGTCCCTGCTCTCCCGCTGCCATCTTGGCTCCACCCCCGGAAGTGTCATGACTAGTCTTTTCTGAAATGAACACATGACAAAATTTTCTATAATTTAGTAATGTGTTTAATGTGGCTTTTTAAAAGCTCTGTTGAAGCCTTTTGTTTTTCTATCACATTCATGTCTGAATATATCCCTCCTCCCTTCCCCTACCTAGTAAGTCTGCCTTTATAACAACCATAGTTGTTTTTTATAGTTCAACAAAGCCAACCAACATATGAACTGCATCTGACAATATATGCAAGAGTCTATAGAATCCTCTCTTCCAGTGAAAGAAGAGCATTTTATTGTTCCTCTCTATAACTAAGGTTGTTCATAATAATTACACAGCATTCAGTTTCATTTCATTGTTCTTTCCATTAACATTGTTAAGGTTATTGTGTATGTTGTTTTCCTGGTTCCACTGAATTTGTTCTGCATTAACTCATATGTCTTCCTTTGTTTCTCCAAATTCATCATGTTAAAAATTCTTTGTGGTGTAATTATATTACATTCTTGTAACACAAGTTATTTAGCTAATCTATAATCAATAGGCATCTACTTTATTTCCAATTCTTTGCTATCACAGTGTGCTATCATGAATATTTGGTATAGATGGAGCCTTTCTGTTGTCATTTCTTATCTAGGAGTATGTGCCTTTTAGTATAATCTTTTGGTCAAAGTATATCAATATTTTAGTCACTTTTTCACATAATTCCAAATTGTTTTCCAAAATGATTGGGCCAATTTACATCTCTACCAACAGTACACTGGTATAACTATCTTCTTAGAGCCCTTCCAGCATTGACTATTCCTACTTTTTTTTTAATATTTCCTAATTTGCCAGGTATTAGGTAAAACCTTAAAATTGTCTTAATTTTTATGTCTCATTACTACTGATGTGAAGCAATGCTTCATCTGCCTTTTAATAGTTTCAAATTCTTTTTTGAATAACTGTTCATTCATATCCATTGACCATTTATCTATTAGAGAATGGCATATGACTTTATATGTGTGTGATAATTCCCTCTGTATCTTTAACTTATATAGTTTTATAATGGCATTGTGTTGATCTCTCTAAATCTTAAGATTTATTTATCTATGAGATAAGGAAAGTATTTCATACATTTTAAATGGGAGTTGTGGTTATAATTCCCCATAGCTAATAATTCTTCCCCTCCTCTTTCCCAAAGAAAGAATATTTTCTCCTATATGTTTCCATATGAAGAAAAAAAATGGTAAAACTTGATCACAAGGTACAAGTCATAAAGAATAAAGCATCAGTTAAGAGTATCAGAAACCACACCTCAAAGCTAAGACTAAAAAAAAGAACAGGTATAGGGAATTGCTCTTTGACTAATACTTCTCTCCTCCAGCATAGAATATAAACACAAAGGGTTAATGAGGGATTAAAATGATTATAAAGATGTGTCCTTGCTCTGATCCTTTTATAAGAAATGAACATCTTTCTCTGCATGATTCAGAAGGAGTAATTCCATTGGCTGTCAATTGAGTGCCATGCTCTGAGTGAACTGTAAAAAAAAAAGTTTGTGAGTTTAAAGGAGTACATAGAGAATCAGAAGGACTTTGTGAAGGAGAAGCAGAAGGGGCGGGGATAAAGAGGAGATTTATCTTCTTCCACCTTTTTCCATTAGCTACTGATTTATTCAGAAGTAGGTACCCCACTTAAGGTTCAAGGCACATTTGAAGGAGTAGGACGCACATTCCAGGCATCCTCAGATACAAGAAAAGTAGGGAAACAGAAGTATTTAAAGTCCTGCAATTCCAGTCTTGAAAGGATTCTTGTCATACATCAACATTCACTGTGCATCTCTTCTATGAAGTGCACAGTAATTCACTACCTATTATGGAAGACACAGGATGGCTCTCAGCTAGCTTCACCTTGTACTCACCACTCTTCTTTTCTAAAGTATGATTCTCACATACTCTAAGGAATATTGTTAAATTGGAATTTCAAATATTGAAAACTCAAATAGAAATTTGATCTTGTCAGTGTGAAGGCTCCAATCAACAATGAAGATGGCAGCCCATCCATGACTTCCATACTGTGTGACTCTTGTACATATGCTCCCACAAATTCACCACATAGACTCTGCCCAATGTGCTGGGTGCCTCATTTGCTTTTCTTGATATTGCAGGGATTTTTCTCAAATGTAGTAAATTTTCCCAAATTTTCTCAAATGTACTTACTACTGTAGTGACACAATTCCTTCCCCTTAGAAAACAGGTTGGGAACTATATGTGTAGAACGTTGCATGCACTAGCATTGCTGCTTTGGCTGGTTCTGCTGCTTTTCTTTGTTTCAAGGAAGGGTTCAATAGATGGAGATACATCTTGAAATTACTTACAAATACAATTTTAAATATTCTATTTTACTTTTCTGGTTTAGTAAATAGAGCTGTAAAATCTCTTGCTTATAGAGCACATTTCAGTGTCTCCTTAGAAACACGTATTCTTACTGCACAGAATTCTCAATTCTGTGTAGAATATTGGACTGTGTTTATTGACCCAAAAATGAAAATTCTTTATTAACAAAAAACTATCGTAAAATGTTACCATTGGAAGGCACTTTAGGTATTCCAAAACATATCGGGTAGCCACCAAGGTAATCTAAATGTAGATTCTTTTTGCAAACATATATAACCCTCCTATCACTTGCTTTTATTAACAAAATTAGTTTGGCTCACTAGTTTCCCTACAATCACCAATCCTAGGTTGTTCACCATCCAGTTTCACCTACATAAGGGGTCATATGATTCCATCTCACTTTTCTTCTCTCCTATTTTATAGAAGAAAACAGAGATTAAAGAGAGGAAGTGACATATTCAAGGTCACCTACTTGTTAATAACAGATCTGGGACTAAAACCAAGTCTCCTGATTCTAGTGTGTTTTCTTTTGTGTCACACTGCCCCCTACCTGAGAGTGTCTTGTATTGTCATTTATATATTCCTCCCAAAGGTGGGGTGGGGCGGGAAAAGGGGAGAGCCAATTAATTGATTAGTTAATCAGGGCTTTATTATACATAACTGTATTTTAACCTCTCTGGCTTTCAGTTTTCTCATCTACAAGTTGAATAGGTTAGACTAAAATCCCCAGAGGCTCTGGCTTCTAGAATTCTATGGCGATAACATTCACTTTCTAAGAACAGCAGGAAAAGTGCTTTTTAAAAATAAATGTATTTTTATTTATGCTAAAGAAAATTGATGAATATGCATTAAACACATGTTCATATTGACTTAAAACAAGTTGGAAATATTTATGATAGCATTTTAAGGCATACCATTTTCCAATATGTTATTACAAATAATTAAGTGTAGTATGTATGTGAATATTTTTGAAGGTCCCTGTTGGCTATGTCAGTCAGTCCATAAGTATTTATTCAGTGCTATGTGCCAAGCACTATGCCAAGTGTATATACTTGTACTTTATACAAGTATAAAGAACAAGAAAAGACACTACCTGCCCTCAAGGAGCTCACAGTCTAATTGGGGAGTGTGTTGGTAAACAAAATGGGCTCTTAGAGCACTCAGTTCAACCAAGTGCCCTTGAAGAGTTTGACCTTTGTTTCCTTGATCAGATTGAGAGTCCTTGGTGACCTCCTTGCCTCAGGGGAGGGCCTAGTTTACACATGAGTTTGAGTGACATGTTTGGGACATCAGAGGCTTTTAGACCACGTGGGTGTAAGTAGCCCCTTTGTGACGATTTTAGGTCATGTGGGTGAGTCGCATGTGTGACTCACCCTTGACCCTGAAACAGATATAAAACCAGGGGTTGGCTTTCTCTTTTTCGGAGCTCTTACCCGCAGCCATAGTGGTGCATGTGACTCTGGGCCAGCCCTTGTTATGAGCTCCCAGGCAGAACCTAGATGTTGGTAACTATGAATTGTATTTGGTCTGCCTGTCGATGTTTGTAATTTGTTTATATTTGCTCCGAAGTTCAGGGTGCTGGCTTTTTCCCCTGAACTAAGTGAATGGTATTTGTATGCTGAATTAAAGTAAGCTTGTTAACCCCTTAAGGTTGCTTTCCTTACTAAAGCAGATCAAAGGAACCTGGGCTTTTGCAGTGTGCTGGTAGTGTGCTTGTTGTTGGGCTTGTGTTGGTCTTTCACCCCCACAACAGCTGCTAGCCAGATTGTTGAAACAGGGAGACAACATGCTAACAAATATGTACAAACACACTATATAGAGGATAAATAGAAAAACAATCAAAAGAGGGAAGACAGTAGAATGAAGAGGGATTGGGAAAGACCTCCTGTAGAAGGTGAGATTTTTGTTGGATTGTGAAGGAAGCCAAGAGGTAGAGATGAGGACAAAGAGGATTCTAGTCATGTGGGACAGACAGTGAACTCCTAGTGCCAAGAAATGGAGTGCCTTATTTAAGGAACAGCAAAGAAGCTAGTATCAGCCGATCACAGACTACATGCAGGTGTGTATGGTATAAGAAGATCAGAAAGGTGGGGAGGAGGAGGGGCAGAGCTAGTGCTTTGAACACCAAACAGAAGATTTTAACTTCATCCTGGAGGTGATAGGGACTCAATGTGTTTTATTGTGTTGGGGGAGGGGGAGAGAAGGTGATGTGGTCAAACCTGCACTTTAAGAACATCTTTTTGGTGGCTGATCAAAGGACAGACTAGAGTGGGGATAGACTTGTGGGCAAGCAGACAAACCAACAAGCTATTGTAATAGTCCAGGCATGAGGAGATGAGGACCTGTAACAGAGGGATGGAAGTATCAGAGGAAAGGAGGGGGCATAGTCAAGAGATATTTCTACACCTACGATCCTTGCAATCCTATGATCATATTTATAATATCGGTACATTGCAAAAATCTCATACAAACCTTTGAATAGTATGCAGAGTTTCCCAATTTGATCATTGCATTTAGTAAAATTCCACATCAAAGAATTATTTCTTCCAACCATAGGAAATGTCACAAAAATTTTATTCTGAATATTGTTATTTTGTTAAAGTAGTTTCCTCTTGTGCAGATAAATCTAGGCACAGTCAGGATCAGAAAATGTCATTAGCGGAATCAGAGGTCCAAGATGTATGGAACACCTATAGGATGTGTACTAGGAATTTGAACATTAGAACCTACATGTAGCCTGTGTAGAAAGCTGAGCAGAGAGGCATAAAAGCTTTTCTGGGGGAAACACAAATTCTCTTCCAATGCAAAAACCTCCACAGGGTTAACTTTAACTGATTTCTCACTGCCCAGCTTCTATAGAGTTAAGGAGATTGTTTGGCATTAGAAAAGATACTGATGAAGATGGGAGAAAAATACCACCATCTATAACAAATGTGAGCAGAGTAACAGCAAATCTTATAGTCCAGAAAAATTTCAACTTGATTCAGAAAGCAGCAGGGAGTCAGTGGAGAAACTTGGAGAGGAAGACGGATTAGCCAGAGATATAGAAGAGGAAGATTTCCTTAGCAAAAGGCAATTTTAGAAGTTTGATAGCAATATCTGTACTGTCAACTAGATCAATACTTTCCAAATTTTATTGATCATTCATTCCTATCAGTTAAATATTTGTGAGGATGCACACTCAATATATGTATAATTATTTATAAATTACATGCATATGTTATTGTTCAATTATGAACATTGAAATCATACACAAAAGTAAAATTTAAATGGAAATATAAAGATTAAATAAATATCTTAAATAATTTTATTTTATTTACATTATATGGTACTTTTTCTTCTCACCAAAATTATCATTACTATTATTTTAAGTGATATCAATATGATTGAATATGCTTCATTATTTCTGAACATCGGTTTAACACTTCATGATACAGTAATTTGGAGTACTCGTTCTAAGATAAGTTCTTTTGATATTTGGTTTTGATAGATGACGTAGATGAAAAGTGAATCAGTCAATAAGCATTTATTAAGCACCTACTATGTGCCGCTCACTATGCCAAGTGCTTAGGATATAAAGGTAAAAGGCATTCATTGTTTTCAAGAAGCTCACAGTCTAATGGGGGAAACAACATGCAACAACTATAGACAAACAAGCTATATAGAGGATAAATTGGAAATAATCAACTGAAGGTAGGTACTATACTTAAGAGGGAATGGGGCAACTGGGAAGTACAGTAGATAGAGTGCAAGACCTAGAGTCAGGAAGACTCATCTTCCTGAATTCACATCTAGCATCTGACACCTTACTAGATGTGTGATCATAGGCAAGTCATTTAACCCTGTCTGCTTCAGTTTCCTTATCTGTAAAAGGAGCTGGAGAAGGAAACAGCAAACAGTGCACTCCAGTATCTCTGCCAAGAAAACCCCAAATGGGGTCACAAAGAGTCAGATACAATTGAAAGATGACTGAATTGAGAGAAAGCATTCCTGCAGAAAATGGGATTTTAGCTGGGATTTGAAGGAAGTCAGAGAAGCCAGAAGGTGGATATAAAGACAGAGAGCATTCTAGGCATCAAGGGCAGCCAGTAAAAATGTCCAGAGTGTCTTGTTTGAGGAACAGCAAAGAGGACAGAGAATATGAGGGTGGTGGAAGGTGTAAAAAGACCAGAAAGATGGAGGGGAGGATGGGTTATGAAGGGCTCTGAACATCAAACAGAGGAGTTTTTATTTGATCCTGGAGGTGATAATGAGTGACTGTAGTTTATTCTGGAGTAATGGGGAGGGAGGTGACATGGCCAGACCTGTGCTTTAGGGAGATCACTTTGACTGCTGAGTGGAATATGGACAGGAGTGGGGGAGACTTTTGACAGACAGATCAACCAGCAGCTATTACAATAGGCCAAGTATGAGTTGATGAAGAACACGCACCAGGGTGGTGGCAGCATAGAAGAGAGAAGGACATATACGACAGAGACGTTATAAAGGTAAAATCATTAGCCCTTGGCGACAGATTAGATATGGCAGGAGTGGGGGGGGGTGAGAGAGAGGAAACATGCAAGGATGATACCTAGGTTTCAAGCTTACATGAATGGAAGGATGGTGATGCCCTTGACACAATAAGGAAATATATCCCAATGGAAGAATGGCATTGGCAACTGCCATATTAAATCAATATTTTCATTTCTAATTGTATCTACCAATCAGAATTATGTTAAAATTCAAATTTCCATCTTCCCTGATGTCTGTTCTTGCAAACTAGTCAGAAGGAGTTGCATTTTTATATATTTTACAAATGGTTCAAAATCCACTGAAACCCTTCATTTGGAAGATTTTTAGACAGCTTAAAAATCATGTTACCAAGTTATATGTACAGCTAAGAGAACTCTGATGTATTTATATCATTTTCAGCATCAAAAAATTCACTTTCCAATAGCTTTCTAATTATGATTGCTTCATACTATCATTATCTTATATCTCGAGGGACAACAAAATGAGAGCCAACATTAATGATAGTGGATGTGAATCTCTATTTCAAATAATATTGAAAATTTTTATTTGTTTTTACCAAAAGCAAAAGCTTTTTACCTCTATAGTTCCAACCATTACTGGAAGAAATATTAATTCCATCAGTTTCATACTGTCTGCTTGTCTTCCCATGATCAATATTATATTTGATCCACGATTTCTTTATAGGAATCTTTTTTAATCCCCTTGTCCATTTTGGAAGTTTCAATTTACTTAAAGCTATATAATGTAATCAATAAATTCACTCATCCAGGCACATATAAACTTGAATACTAAGTCAAAAATGAAGGAATAAACCAATGCCAATTCTCTAACACCTGAAAAACCTAATTTCCCACTCCCAGGACACCTCCTGTACTATGTGTGACAGGTGAATATCTGACATGTGGACTGAGTGAGAACACCAGTATCAACTCACATATAAAGTATTAGTAAAGCTTTCTTTTTTTTAATTTCAAAAAATTTAAATAGAAGTTCTAATATTTTCTTCCCACACCGCAGTGAATAATCTTATATACCCCACTTTGGAGAACACTGAACTAGATAAAGGACTTCAATAAAAGGCATAATATGGTCTGGAAGAAAATATTAACACCCACGGTGTCGGCGGCCGGACGGGATGTGCCCCACTTTGGCACCCCGTACTCCCCGACTACCGCCTATCACTCACCCTGCCCTCGGGTCTTCGGACGTTTCCGGCTCCTCTCGGGGATGCGAGAGGAGAATCACCAGGCAGAACACCGGAGTCAACACACACACAGCTTTATTGCATGGCGTACCAGAAATCTCACACAAATCCCACTGACCCTCTCTGGGGAGCGCCTTATATTGGGTGTTTCGGGTTGGCTCCTCCCCAGTTCCTCCCCGAGGGTGGAGCTCCTCCAGTAAGAGCCGCCCCGGTACTGACGTGGTGGAAGCCACACGGGCACTGCCGCGTCAGCAGGTCCAGACTCTCTGGCGTCTCACTACCCTCTCGGGGGGCCCAGGCCCAGAGCACCCCTAACACCACGGTAAGGAGCCATGAGGATGAAACATCTAGCATGCATCTTTCAGAATAATGGACAATGAGTGCTTTAGTTACCCTGAGTGCTAAGGCCAAAATGTGACACTGGAAGAGGGTATGAAAGCACTACAGTTTACCTCTTCCACATTGCAACTTTCCCCATTGTCGTTTCAGTATATCACGAGTCATCAAAAGAAATTATATGGGAATTTTGGTGGAGTTTCACGGAAGCCACAAAGACATGCAAAAGCCAGCATACAACACACAAAAAGCTTAGAAACTCAGAAATGCATAAATATACAATATCAATAGGCTTTATCTTTTAATACTGTAATAATCCAGACTTCTCTGATACAAAGGAAGGGCCAAAAAATTGTTTGTATTTTCTAGATCGCTGATATTCCACACCTCTAACCTCTACCATGTGGAAGGGATAAATGTACTTGGCATGGTAATCGATATCTAACAATACTATTAGTTACATTTCATAATATGTCAGGTAGCATTCAATATAATGTAAGATGTAGATTTGACTACCCTTTCATTCCTTAGCTTTCCTTCTGCCCACAAAGCCAAGCTGGGTCACTATGTCCCCCTGTTGTTTTTGGTTTTGGTTTTACTCCCACTACCCTGTCTTGTCCTGGCGTCTCACTACTCAGCTTCTATAAGAGGGGACATATATTTCCACTTCTTTCCTTGCCCGATTTCCCAAAAATAACAACACTTCATTATTCCTGAAAATCAGTATACAAGTATACTACATATATACACACGCACACACACACACACATACTACACATACATACACACATATATACATATATTACTGATAGCCATTCTAGGGAAATATGAAGGGTATTAAAAATAATAACACATTTATATAGCACCCATTACCCCCATTTTTTAGATATGAAAACTGAAACTCTGGGAGCCTGATTGCTTTGCCCATAATCATGCAGCTACTAAGTATCTGAAGATATAAAGAAATTCAAATCATTTTCCTGACTTTAGGAGAAGGAATTGACAAATCATTCCAGTATCCTTGCCAAGAAAACTCTAAATGGGTTCACAAAGAGTCAGACAAGACTGAAAATGACTGAACAACCACAGAAAAAAAGTCAGCTGACTCCAAATCTGCCTGGCATCAAAGTAGTCTCTGTGCCTTTACCTGTTTGCCACCCAGATGTGCCATAAGGAAGTGAGAATGTTTTTAGATATGTCTGCCTAGGTACTCAACAAGGCGGAGCCTGCAGCACTTCATTTGTAATGCCAGGACCTTTGGCAACCTAGAAACACAGTTGCAAATATAGAGACAAAAAACAGATGGAGAATATCCTACTGGATTGATTGCAGAGCACACTAATTCATGCATGGCAAAACTCTCCTAGGGAACCGATGGCTGCAGCCGTGCTGTTCCCTTGCTTCAAAGTTCCCACTTGATTCCTTTTCTTATTCCCTTTTCATTGTATCGCTTGGTAGCAGACAGGCTAGTATAAAATACAATATTCACAATTTTGATTACTCCCCACCAAATAACAGTGGATTTATGCATCATGAGATGGACATCAATTTTGGTACATTGTCTATATCTACTCCTTTGGCTCAACTATATAACTCTCAAGGTTCTAGCATTTGGGTTGATGACTGGATCAACTCCTTGGCTATACATCTAAGGCAAATTAAATTTCACAAAGCTAGCTTGTTTCTTCAATCTATTTAGAATCTTCTTTCTCATTTCTCAAGCTATAAGACTCCAAGATTGCCCATAATCCCCAAGTATCCCCCACTAAGCGTTGTGGGTACATGGGATGGCCACCCACACTATAGCCCCTCACAATTCTCACATGAAAATTTACATGATTACTCTTTAAAATAGCTTTCCCAACCCAACTTGATCTTACACTGGCAAGTCTAGGTTCCCAAAAAAGCACCACTACCACACAATTATACTTAAATATTCTGAGATTCCTAGGGGTAGCCCTATTGTAAGGGAACATTCTTCTATTCACTAACTTAATTTTTGAGCCCCTATCAATGTATTTCCATTTAAATTAAGCCAGCTCATTATAATGGCACTTTTAGATCTTAAAAACAAAAACATTGATGCTGGCAAGCATTAGGGAACCAATGATAGGTTCTGGATATAATTATTGGAGTGGAAGAAATACCTATTTTATGTAATCTGGATCAGTTTCTCTTTAAAGGGGAAAGGAGGCTATCTTCAGGACCTACATAGTTCAGGGGACTGGAGTTCAAATTCTCGACATGGTCTCAGATCCATAAGCACAACCTATGACTAAGTCAGGGATCCTCAGGCTTGATGGAATTCCCGTCTCTGTGTAAGTCATCATACATCTCTGAACCAATGTTAACATTCATGACAGGTGTAGGCAATGAGGAGCCACATCCAAATGAATCATTGTTGTATCTTTATTGAAACTCCTTTTTATTTCTGAATAAATGTCTCCTTGTCAAGAGTTAAATGATCCACCGTTGTCTTATTATATTCTAAATCTGAGCCTGAACCATTGAATGGGACTGAATTAGACCAGGTTCAGAACATTTGGTTTTTGTTAGTAGGATGAGAACAGAATGACCTTGTGGCTGATTTCATAGTTGGAGTGGAGGAAAGGAAATAAGGAAGAAGGGGAGTCTCAGCTGATTGGCTGTCTGGATAAGGGAGTATGTTACTCTGTTACTGCTGTAGTTCTGGCTACATATAATGAGTTGTCCCTATGAGAAAATAAGGCAGCTCTTACTGACTGTAAAATTAGCCTGATGGGTACTTAAGGAAATTGATTGGGACAATAAAGGTACCCCAAGGGTTAATATCACCTGTCCCTTGTTAATAGTTCTAGAAAGGCTGGATTGCCAGCATAAGGAAGACAAAAGTCAACTATCTCTGTAAATTCAGCAACTAAAGCCAAGTGTGAATGTGTTTTTTTAAGTATTGAGCCTTGAAATAAGAGGGATGATTTGGGGATTTAATAATGGCATACATGAAAATGCTGACAGGGATGGGGATCAGTAGAGTACAGGTAGGAGTTGTGCTGACACCAAGGCCTCACTGGAGAATGCATTGAATCCCACTGTGGTCAGGATTATAAGGGAACAGAATGGGAGCACAAGAGAAAACAAGAATTGGGAGCCAATTCCAATAGTAAGAAGTCCTTAGGCTTACCTCCTCACAGCCTCCTAGGTGAGGGAGGTGAAGAATGAGCAGATTTTCACACCAAGGATTTAGAGAACCTGCAAGCAAAACTTAAAGGACAACCTGATGAGTCACTGAAGTGATAGTTTGTGACTCTGTGGCCCTCTGGGATAAATGTAGAGCTTTTCCTAGCTGTAGGGGTCCATCAGCTTTGGGATCACACAGAAGACTTACCCTTGTTAACACAGCTGAATTATTCAGAAGCCCTGAATAGAAAATGTCCTTTGCCTTCCTCCAGAGAAGGTAGATTCTGGCTAGTGAGCTTAAGAATATCACCTCAAGCCTCTTCTCACTTTAATCCACCTTCCACCCATGTGCCAAGGTGCTTTTTCTCATGTATATATCTGTTCGTGTTGCTTCATAGTTAAATGAGCTCCAGGGACTCCATATTACCATGAGGATCAAATTTAAATTCCTCTGCTTAATATAAACTGGCCCTTCTTATACTTTACTTACCTCCATGCAACTCTATGATCCAGCAACACTAAAATCTAAAATACAACCAGTCACTTCCAATCTCTATAACTTTCCCCTAGTTGTTCCCCGTAACTGGGATGCTCTGCACCTTTATCTCTGCTTCTTGTTTCCCTCGCTTCCTTCAATATTCAGCTCAAATTCCACCTTATTAGTCATTGCCTCCTCCTAGTTGTTAATTTCTTCCCCTCTCAGATTTCCATAGATGAATAAATTAATAAGGTACTTAACAAGTGCCTGCTATGTGCAAAGAATTACACTAAGCACTGGGGATACAAATAGAAAGGTAAAGCAGTTCCTGCTCTCTAGGTGCTCACATTCCAATGGAAGGGACAACACATATGGAAGGTGTCAGCTACAGGTTAGATGAAAAAGCTTCATTGTGGTCCTTAGGACATAACAGCAAAGTAGATGTTAATGCCTCTTCTTTAATGTCATTTCCACTAGTAAAAAATGACCAGTTTCTGATATTGAATCATTTGACAGTGTTAAGGACTTTGTTGACAAGAATTTTCTTTTCTGGGTCTCTACTAGCTGTGGCTATAGCACCTGCAGGAACAGCTGCCAAGCTGTATCTCTAGAAGGGGTGCTTTCCAGGATGATGACTAAAGGCAGTGGACAGGAAGCCTTTCCATTCCCCAGGCTCTTGAGTTCAGGGTCCTGGGCTGTATCCATCAGGATCTGAGAGGAGATGGTGATCAAAGTGGTTATAGTGGTTTGACTTGCCTGGCACATGCTGACTCCCCCTCAGTGTATGTGGCTGCTTGAGCCAGGCTGGGTTGCCAGTCCAGTATGCGGCAGATAGATGGAAATTGACGAGGATGGATGGCCCCCTCACTATAGGAGTTAACTCCCCCAAAGATGACTGAAGGTTAAGTTAGAAGCAGGACAAGTGATGTGGGAAGTGCTGTCACTCCCAGCGTTCCTGTGTGCATCCAAAGGTTGGTAGCAGTTGATCAGCAGTTGTTGCTGGTGGTGATGAGAAACATAAACTCTCTCTCCACAATGACTTTTCTCCTCAATAGTAGCCTTGGAGTTTGGTGCTTTGAAGGCCCTGCTATTCCTAAGGTCCTTTGGCTCAGGGTCCTAGGCTGTATTCATTATGGCCTGAGAGGAAATGGTCCTAAAGGTGATGGTGAGCATTTGACTTGCCTCCCACATGATGTCTTCCAACCCTTCCTCGGGGTACCTTACTGCTTGAGCTAGGAAGGCCTGCCTGTCACAGATGCTTAAATATATCTTATATGCAATTACTATTTACATATTGTCTCCCACATAAGAATGAACATCACTTCAAGGTAGGAAGCATTTTTGCCTTTGTACTCATAGTGGCTAGTACAGGACATGGAAAATTCTAAGTAAATGCTTATTTACTGGCTGACAGTGGTGGTATGAGTTGAGTTTCTATCATGACTCAGGCCCCAAGATGGGTTGTATGTAGGAGACTCATGACCTCTTTAGCAATCTTGCTAAAGACAACCCTAACCCATGATGGGGATCAGTAGCTGTACCACAGATGTCATCATTTATATTGTGACCCTAATATTCCTCATGTTCCTTCTGTTTATCACTCCTACAACATGGACTATCCTTTTGGGTGTCTTTCTGTCTTTTCTAAATTTTATTTTATCCATATTAAACACCTCCTCTACCGTTGCCTGTGTTAGACTTTTTGCATCCCCCCAGATAACAGTTGACTAATAGGGGCTCTAGGACCATTTAAGTGACAAAAGGTCCTTTAGAAGACTTGTGGGATCTTGCTATCAAGTGATGAGGTGTGGTAAGAGTGACACTTGTCTTATGTAGTCTGGACTGGTTTCTCTTTGAAAGGGCAAGGAGGATGTCTTCAGGACTTGACTGGCCTGTGGATTAGGCCTAGAATCATTGTCATGGCTTCCTGGTCACCTGAGTCATAGAAAGCCCAGCCTATGACGAATCAGGGCTCCTCTTACTTAATCAAGCTTAATTGGAAAGATAGTAAATCTTTGATTTAGGGTATGTTGAGGTAGAGATAAATTGGATGGACAATCAAGATGAAAATGTTCAGAGTAAACAGTTGGAGGTGCTGGTCTTGAGCATAGAAAAGGGGCAGACCATGTGAGGGTCATCTGCACAGAAGTGAAAAAGTTGAAGCCATGAGAGTGAATAAAATGACTAAAGGAGGAAGAAGAAACAAAGAGAAGATAACCAAGAACAGATTTCTTGGAAACATCCACATTAAGGAGTCTAGAAAATGAATAACCCACGAATAAGAAAGAAAACGACTCGTCAGTGAGGTAAGAGTAAATTTATAGTGTTTTGGAAGACGAAGAGAGAATATGGAGTTGGGAGATACCATTGCTTCAACCTCACTGTGACTGCCTCCTACGCTTCAAAAGTTTCTTATAGGAAACTCTAAGAGAATAAGGCCTATAAAAAGGCCTTTAGGTTTGATAAAGCTTTGGTAGCTATTAAGAGAATACTTTTAGTAAAGTGATGGGAATGGAAATCAGATTACAAAGATCTGAAGAAAGAATAGGCAATTAGATGAAGAAGTAGAATTGGTTGTAGATGACTTGCCAAGACATTTCCAGTCAACTGCATTGATTTCCTGCTCAAGACTTTCAAGCTTTGACATTCTACTAAGTTCCTTTTTCTAGTTTCAGTTCTGATCTAGCCTGCTTCTTAATGGTAAAGCAGGAGTAATGGCTGGGACTTTTACTAATTGGAAGACCATTCTAATGGTTCCACCTGTTTTCCCTATTTTCCCAGATTATATCTCAATTGAAAAGATGTTTAAAATATAGTTCATGTGTTGTTTTTGTTTAGTCATTTTCATTGAGTCCATCTCTTTACGATCCCACTTTGGGTTTTCTTGGCAAAGACACTGGAGTAGGTCACCATTTCCTTCTCCAGCTCATTTTACAGATGAGAAACTGAGGCAAACAGAATTAAGTAACTTGTCCAGGGTCACACAGCTAGGAAGTTCCTGAGGCCAGATTTGAACTCAGGAAGATCAGTCTTCCTGACTTCAGGTCTGGCACTCTATCCACTATGCTACTTTATCCATTGTGCCACCTATAGTTCACATATATAGCATTTAATAGATAGCTCCCTACCAAGAACAACCATAAGTAGCAAAGCTGTGTGACCTTGGAAAGTCACTTTACCTTTCTGAGTCTCAGTTTCCCAATCTATAAAATAGGGATAATATTATATGTAATGTCTATCTTATGGGGTTATTGAAAGACTCAAATGAAATTCTCTAAACTAATGTGGAAACTTTAAAGTGCTCTATGTGCCTATTTGGTTGTTGTTCATCTCATCTTTTTCAAGGAGGTTCAGATAGGAATGTCTGGGGAAAAGTCACCATCCCACTATCATTCTTTTATATTTAATGTTCTACAGACTCGAACATGAGTGGCTAAAATAAATGCTATTGGTAACTAAATAATAGTTTGTGATGGCAGCTTATGCTGTGTGGGCTTACTAAAAGCATGTAGAAAGCACTCTAATAACAGAAAGGATAATGGGCTTTATACGTGTTGCGTCCTATTCCCACATGGCTTTAAATGAATGAAGAAATAAGCATCTATTAAGCACTTTACTGTGCACCAATCACTGGGGATATTGACAGAAAAAGCCAGACAGTCCCTGCCCTGAAGGAACCCACTCTCTAATGGAGAGGAACAGTATAGGAAGTTCAGCTGCAGGGAAATGGAAAGACCTAGAATCACTAAAGATACAGCTACAGGATGGCTGGCAAGATCCAAGGATCCTTAAGTTGCATTAGCAGCTCAGATGATAATGCCATGGTTCTATAAAGCATTGAAGTAGATGAGGTAGTAAGGCCTAGTAGTCTTACATCTCAGAAAGGAATAGAGTTGGTGATTCCCATATTATCCAAGTGGTAAGAACTGTCTAACATCTTAAATAAGTTCTAGGTGGGCAGGGACCGAGGAGTAGCTGAAGAAAAAGGAAACTGAAGAATACCCTCAGTCATGGAAGCCTGCCAGGATATATTCTAAGTGGTTTAGGTTCAGGAGACTCAATGAAAAGAAGGCAGGATTTCATCTGCTAGATCTCTATTTTTAAAGCTTTTTCCACTTACCTGGTCTGGAGATTGTAAGTATTTGGCATGATAGCATTTATTTGTTATTAATAATAATAATAATTGTTCTGATTTTTTAATAGAATTCAGGTATTATATAGTCTGTAAATAAAGTCTGCAAAAATTGTGTGTGTGTGTGTGTGTGTGTGTATGTGTGTGTGTAGTATATAGAAATGGACTGGGACAAATCACTATCCAGCTGTCATTCTTTCTTATTTAATATTCTGCAGACTATCACCCAGGCCCAGTTAAATAAAAAGTATGAGGATATAAAATCATCTGTAGCATCCCATCTTTTATACAACCACAATAGCAGATGGGATAATGGAGATATATACCTTGCCCTTTTCCTACATGATTTTGATCTCCTCCTGAGACCTTTACATTTTGAAAGCTTTTTGTTCAATGCAGTTTGGAGAATATATTTGTTGTGAAGACATCTACTAAAAGTACCGTTCCCTTGATGCACCAACTTAGAAATCATGTGATCTAGATTCAAGTTTCACACTTACCATTAACTCACTGTAGGACATAAGCCAAGTTATTTAATTTCCTGGGCCTCAGTTTTACTATTTGTAAAACAAGGGGGTAGGATTAGATTATCTCTGAAGGTTCTTCCATTTCTTGTTGTTGTTGAGGCATTTTGGTGGTGTCCCCATTTGCGGTTTTCTTAGCAAAGATATTGGAGTGGTTTGACATTTGCTTCTTCAGCACTCTATCCATTGCACCAGCTAGCTTCCATTTCCAATAACCTACGATTCTGTGATAACTAGGTCCATACCAATAGATATTGCCTCCCAGTGTAGGCTATTATGAAAGATATGAGGCTTTAGTCTGGCATCTATTATTAGATATGTGTCCTTGGATAAAGCATTGAATATCTGTCTCTTTGTCTCAGGCACTGATTTTTCTTTTTGTTTGTTTAAAGCAACATAAATAAACTCTACTCTTCTCTGTCTCAAAAAGAACAAGAAAAAGTCTGCGAAAGTACATTTAGCTCTTCAAGAGAAAGGTGCTATCTAAACCCGGGGTACTTATTATTATTCACATAATGTCTCTTCCAAACCAATCTCATTATGCCAGCACTTTTAATGGATGAAAATGTTTTCATATTGAGCTTTTGGTACAATTCCATGTGATCAAATGCTAATTACTTCTGCTATCACCTCCATCTCTCTTCTCTCACTCCCTCCAACGTAGAATTTGATGTATAGTGATACCATTTAGAGGAAGTAGGGATTCTTTCTTCACTCCATGATTATTTTCCCAAAATAGAAAAGGGTTAGGGGGATGGTACACAATAGTGAACTGAAAGGAATTCAGATTCAGAGGGAAGTATATTTCCTATTTTGCTATTGCTGCCAAGGCAGCACTCAACTAACAAGCATTTATTATGTGTCAGGTACCATGCTATGTGCTGGAGATACAAAGACAAAGCCAAAACCAAAGCAGACCTGCCCTTGAGGAGCTTATGTTTTAATAGGGGAGATGACATAAGTATGTATGTGTATATACACAATATGTGTATATGTAAAATGTATACATATATGATATAGATATATAAATATGAGGTAGTTCAGTAAGAAATCCATCTAGAGTGCCTTAAAAAATGGAGTACTTATGCTTTCTGATGGTAGAAAATCAAAAGTAAAACTGTCTCCTTTCTACATGACCATAATAAGGATATACCTCCCTGTATTCTAATGACAACTTGAAGAAAACTATAATTCAATTGAATCTATTAATCATTTATTAAGCCCCTATTTAATCCTCAGCACTAAGAATCCAAACACACTTTCAAAATGCTGTGCAGTTCTGAACATGTATAACACAATTGTAGGTTCTCTCTCTCTATTTGTTGTAGCACCTGAAAATAAAATCTAGAGCAATTTTACTTATCCAGCCTCTAGCTATCCCCATGTCTGGCTCATTGAGCTTATCTTGCTGTATAACCCCATTTGCTCCAGGGGAGCACCTTGTTCATTCCATTGAAACAGAAAGCTTATCCTTATAGAATTAGGGGCAGGTTGGAGAGTACTCACTGTCGGAGCACACAACTCAGTAAATAGGACCTCTGCTGGTCCTCTCCTCTCAGCTATCAGTCTGGATTATACAGATTTTCATATTATTTAATTATTACTGATCCTGGCTAATCCAAATATAAGATTTATTATATTCCTAAATCATTCAGTGAGGAATCTGAATAGAGCTGGTATGGAATGTTTGAGGTATACAGGAATGGCAGCAAATACCCTAGAACTGGATTCTGGTCTCATATGCAATATTCTAAAAAGATTTTGGTTTCATGGTTAACAGTCCAATAAAACAATAAAAATATGCACTAGGGTATGAGTTTGGTCACCTTTCTTTATTTAGTAGCCTGAGCACTAAGGAAGAATGTTTCCCAATTTGTGCCTAAGAACTAGAAAGTACCTTAAAGATCCCATATAGTACATTCACATAGCCATAAACTAGTTTAGCTCCTCATCCTTTCTTGACCCAGACAATTGTAATTAGATTCTAAATGGTCTCAATGATACCAATTCTACCCTTTCACATTTCATTCTCTGCAGATCTAACAAAATAATTTTCCTAAAACACAAGCCAAATCACCCTGCTCCCCTGCTAAGAAATTTTCAATTATTCCATATTACTTTTAGGATAAAATGCAAATTCCTCCACTGGAAACTTAAAGTCCTTAATGACTGGCTAAAGTTTACCTTTCTAAGACCTATTTTTCATCATTCCCCTTTGCGTACTCTGTTTCAGCCATGGAGGCCTAATTGGTTCACTCAATAAGCCATTTCCCACCTCCATGTCCTTGTACAGTCTGTTGCCCATACCTGGAATGTACTGCCTTCTTACTTCCGCTGCTATGAATCTTTAGCTTCCTTCAGGGATCGAATTAGACAGCATCTCCTACTTGGAGATGTTCCTGATTCTTCTAGTTATTGATGCTTTCTCACATTTAATTTACTAATCTGCTCTTGTCTTGTAGAATGCAAGCTCCTTGAGGGCAACAACTAGGTTTTTTTTTAATTTTTGCCTTTGTACACAGTCAATGCTAAACAAATGTTTACTGAATCATTGAATCCATTCCAACCCTTTAATTTTATTGAAGAGGAAACAGAAGTCCAGAGAGGAGAAATAACTTCTCTATAGTCATAAAGGTAGCAAGTAGAAGAGGTACAACTCAAAAATAGGGCTTCTAACTCCAAATCTAGTGGGATTTTTTCCCTGCATTAATACACTGAAAACAAACTTAAAGACTGAAACTATTGGTTCTCTCTTAGGAAAAATATTTTAAAGTATCTTCAATAGCTATTTATCCACTCCACCCCACCACCATTTATCAGATAATGGTGCTAGTACTGACTAGGCTTAATCATAATGTGTATGTTCCTATTGGAGCCATTATCTCAATAAGACTCCAGAATTAATGAAATCCTTAGGATCTCATCCATCTGCTGGAATCCTTTTTTCTATGTTTCTTTCTGAACACATGGGAAATATATTCTGTAAATGGAAAGATCACATAGATGTGCATCTTGAAAGATGTGAGGTTTAGGCAGCCTTTTGCAAAATTCCCAGATTCTTCTGACTATGACAGGAAAACTCCTTTTAGAACATGGGCACTGAGATGACAGGTTTTTTTAATGACTGCAATAGGGGATGTGCCAAGGTTTATTCCACAACCCAGATGGAGAAAAACTGCCCCAGAATGATGATGGTAACAGTGAAAATTCCTCCATCACAGCCTCTTCAAGCTCTATGCAATCAAAATGATCTCTTTTGGTGGCTCCCAGCCCTGTGCTGGCTGCAAGATGGGAAGGAAAACTCTTAGCTAATCATCCTGTGGAATGCTGAAAAGGCCAAGCACTTGTCAGAGTTGATAACTTACTCCAATGACAACAACTGGAATAGGAAGACAACAGAATTTTTTTAAAGACACTTAGGTCTCATGGAGTTTACATAGTTTTTTAAAGCAGGCAGTTACCAACTTTAAAAGTGTTGTGCTTCAAAATACCCTCATCTTTTTTTGAGAGGGGAAAAGAAAGACTCAGAATATTTTCCCATAAAAGTAATATTATAAATGGTGATTAGGTTCAAAGGCCAGCATATAAAACCCACAATGTTGCTGAACTCTTCCACTAAAAGTCCAACTGCAGTGTCATATAGTGGTATGGAAGGGCCTGCCTTCCTGATGTACTAGATAGAAGACTGGACTTGGAAGTTGGGAATACTTGGTTCAAATCCCTGTTCTGAACTTTTGGAGCTATGTGACAAGACCATTTAACAGCTTTAAGCTTGTTTCCTCATCTGTAAAATGTGGGTAATAATAGGAGGAAGACATACTTCATGGGGTCATTGTGAGATTCTAGTGAAATAATATAGATAGAGAACTTTGAAAACCCAAATGTTCAAATGCATATCTGATATTATGGTTGTGCTTAAAGGAGATGCCAGCCACAAGTGGTGATAGGCCCTACCAAGGTACAAAGGCTCCCATTATCCCCTGGAAGCAGATTTCATGATCAGGAAGACTTGAATTTGAATCCTGACTCAGTCTAGTCATGTGACTCTGGATAAGTCAGTTATCTATCAGCCTCAGTTTCTTCATTTATAAAATAATTATAGCACCTACTTCACAGGGTTATTAGGAGGATATAGCAGCATAACATGTTTGCCAATTTCACAGTACTATATATATATAGATATTTGCCATTATTATTATCTTTTGAAGATGAGCTAAACTAAAATCAGAGGCTCATCACCAGGTTGGCCATAGAATGATGTATTTCTTGGCCACAGAAACTCATGTAAATTATCTACAAAGATAGCAAGAAGTTGTGGCAATGTTGAATGTTGGAATATCCACAATTGATTTTTAAAATCACAGGTTTTGATTTTTCATTATAAAGTGTTGGAGCAAACAGTAATCTGAATACCGGATCCAAGATGCAGGGGCTATGTGCTAGAAGGAGAAGAGAATATCAATCCATCAATCAAGAAACAATATTTTAAAGCTTACTATGCTCCAGGCACTGTGCTAAGTGCTGGGGATGCAAAAAGAGGCAAAAGATAATCCCTGCCCCCAAAGAGCTTACAATCTAATGGGGGAGATGACAAACCACTATATACAAACATGCTATGTACAGGATAAAGAGGAAATAATTAACAGAGTGAAGAAACTAGAATTAAAAGGGGTTAGGAAAGGCTTCCTCTAGAAGATGAGATATCACCTGGGATTTAAAGGAAGCCAGAGAAGGCAGTAGGTGGAGATTATGAGAGAGAGCATTCCAGAAATAGAAGATAGTCAGAGAAAATGTCTGGAGCTGAGAGATGGAATATCTTGTTCAAGGAACAAGCCAGACTGAAGAGTATGTATTAGGGAGTAAGGTGTAAGAAGACTAGGAAGGTAGGAGGAGGCTAGATTATAAAGATTTCTGAATGACAAAAAGATTATTTTATATTTGATACTGGAGGCATTTGGAGCCACTAGAGTTTATTGGGGTGGAGGTGTGACATGGGCAGACCTGCACTTCAGGGAAATCACTTCTCCATTTATATTTTTAAAAATATAACTTCTCCAATTCCTGTGAGACATGCTACCCGTGAGAAAAATGTTGAAATAGGCCTATTTTGGGGGCAGCTAGGTGGTGCAGTGAGTAGAGCACCGGCCCTGGAGTCAGGAGGACCTGAGTTCAAATCTGGCCTCAGACACTTGGCACATGTACTAGCTGTGTGACCTTGGGCAAGTCATTTGGCCTCAGACACTTGGCACATGTACTAGCTGTGTGACCTTGGGCAAGTCATTTAACCCCAATTGCCCTGCCAAAAAAAACAAAAAAAAAAGAAATAGGCCTATTTTGTCTTTGGTATCATCTAGTATCCCTGTTTGCACCTCTCTTCCTTCTTGGACTCTTTCCTTACACTTCTAGTCAGTCAGTCAATAAACATTAAACACCTGCTACATGCTGAGAAATGGGCTGAGTGCTAAGGATACAAAGAAAAAGATAGTCCCTGCTTTCAGGAAATTCACAGACACAAATACTCCTGTATTTCCGTAAGCTCCTTACCCAAGCCCACCAATCTTCCCCAAAAGGTTCGAGCTCCTCTCCCTTTCCCATAATCAAAACTTCCCTTCCTTTTGGTGAAGGTTCTGATCTCTACTAGGTGTTAGAAGGGGAACAGGCTAATCCAACTAACACATGTTATCATGTGAATTACCTGTAAACCTTTCATTATCCCATTGTACCTTTTTAAAAGTAGAAGCTTGTTGCCAAAAAAAACTAATGTCATTGAGAAATGGCTAAACAAATCATGGTACAAGAATGGCATGGAATATTACTGTGCTATCATGATTATTCAGTCATTTTTCAATTGTGTCCAATTCTTCATAACCCCATTTGGGGTTTTCTTGGCAAAGATATGGTTTGCCATTTCCTTCACCATTGCTGTGCTATAATAAATGATAAGACATGACAAATACAGAGAAGCATGCAAAGACTTACATGAACACTTCACACTTACAAAGTAAAGTAAGTAGAACCAAGAAAACAGTATACACAATGAACAAGCATGGCCCAAAAGAAGAGATGAGTGATAGCTTCTATTATTCCTTTGCCAAGGTGGGTTGTCCACAGGTGTGGAATATTGCATTTTTTTCAGATTTCTCTTTTTGATATATTGACCTGTGATATTGGATTTTTCTTCTACTTTTTCCTTAAAAAATTTATATGGGATGACTCTTTATGAAGAAGAAGAACACAGACATAAATTTAGGTATAAAGTTAAGGTATAAATTAGGTAGTATGAAATCAAGATATCAATAAAATTTATTTTTGAAAAGAAAATCTCTGGCAGAATTTGTCATGAATTAAAGAAGAAAAAATACAGTTGGTAAGCAGAGAAGCCATTTTTAAACACAGTTGCTGAGTTAGGCAGACCTGATTGACCCTACTCTGGCATCAGTTCCTTAGTCTGTTCCTTTTTGCAGCTGATTTTTCTCCACTTCTCTACCGAGTCTAAATTGCAGCATTGGTGACAGATATTAAATTTATGAATAGGTCACTAGTATGTTGTCTGATTAAGTATAGGAATACTGCAGTGTGTTTCACATGGGAATGAATATAAAACTGACTTTGTTACTTCTTACATCAATGAGCAGACCCATAGTATAAGCAGTGTTGTCAAATTTGACTGTTCTGCAGCATCAGAGCCAGTGATAGGTAGAACTGCAGCTCAGTTTTCAGGCGAGAAAGGTGGGTGTTCTTCTGAACCTTTTGGTGACTAAGCTGATAATCCTATAACAATCCAGGAAATGCAAAGTGCTACTCAAAATGAGTTCTCATGGGCACAAAGCATGACGAATAATGCTATTTCCATACTAAGCAACTCCCATATCCATTTACAAATTAAGAAACTCAAGAAGGCAAGGTTAAGTGTATTGTCCATAGAAAATCGGTGCTGAGACGAGTCCAAATTTCCTGATCCCCAATATTCTGTGTCCCCACAACCAACTTTCTGGAGCTACATCCAAACATTCATTTCCCTGGCATTTCTTTTCATTGCTGACCCTGCTTGTACCAGGAGGTGCAAGAGTGTATTTGTGCCTGTTTTAAAATAGACTAGAGTAGAAGTTGGTTTCTTTTGTTTTTGCTTATCCATCATACGATCTGAGGTAAATTATTTCTGATTCTGAGCAAAGGTTAAAGAACATCATCATTATATCTGGGTCAGCTTTTCCAGAATTGTGCTGAATCTAGCTATAATATTGTTAATAACAATAGTACCTAATATAGCACTTAACTCCTTCAAATCACTTTCACATGCATTTTTGGTTCCTTCCAACAATCTTGTGATGCAGAGACTGCAATTATCATCATTTCCATTTTAAAGTGAAATGATTTTGTGATTTACTCAAAGTCATATGGCTTATAAGCACCTGAATAGATACTAGAATCTAGGGCTTTTGAAGTATAATCCTGCATAACAGGTTTTTACATGAGGAATTGGCTATACTTTGGGGATCTCTGTCTTATTCCAATTCATTGACTTACAGAACCTAGAAATTTTCAGTGTCTGGCATTCCTCCCTAAGTACAACTTGGGTTGACAAGAAAAGTTTTTGTTTTTATTTTTATAAATTAAAGGACATTGCAACAATCCATATGAAAGCCCACCAAGTCAAACTATGCCTTCCCACTCAGTTCCTGCAAAGTCCTTTCCCCAAGGACTTGTTGAAATCCAGTGACTTAGGGTATTTCCTGGGCAGCTAGGTGGTGCAATGGATATAGAGCTGGGCCTGGACTCAGAAAGACCCATGTTCAATTCCAGCCTCAGACATTTATTAGCTGTGTGATCCTGGGGTAGTCACTTAGCCCTGTTTGCCTCAGTTTCCTTACCTGCAAAATGAGCTAGAGAAGGAAATGGCAAAGCATTCCAGTATCATCACAAAGAAAACCCTAAATGGGATCACAAAGAGTCAGACACAACTGAAAATCACTGAACAACAATGGCATTTCCGAAGTAAAGGGGGAAACTGGAGTCTACTTCTCCAACCAGTGTTCCCCTCCAAGGCTCCCTTGTCCATAACTTGTTGGCCGTTCATCTTTGTAGATCTTCCCTCTCATTAGGTGTTGTGAGTTCAAATTTTCTCCCTCTTCTTACTGTCCTCCCTGAACCATGCTGATCCTATCTCTGATGATGTTGTTCACCTCTGATCACTGGGATTCCTCACAGATCAACTCTCTTCTAGAAGGTGGTATTCATCACCTCCTTGAGAGCTCCCAGCTCTCAAGTGGCTTACCCTTGGAAAGATTATCCTGATTTATCACCTTATAGTACTACTTGCAATTCTGTTAATCCTCTGGTCAGAGTGCCTTTGGAAACTTTTTTAAAACAAATATTCAGATCCCACAAACTTGGACTCCACAGAAGGGATTCTGTGTTCCACTTCCTAATCCATACTTCCTGCTTATGTCAGCACTGCCAGTGAATCTTGAAGTATAGATGGGCACTGCAATTCTGATTTTCCATATCTCTTCCTCTCAGACAGCTGGGAAAAGTTATCCAAATTAACTCAGGCTACTTCTCAAAAGATCATCAATGGTTTATGTTAGGAGTCAGTGATTGATAAAGATTATTCTGAACATCAGCACCTGTGACTCAGAGGGACAAAGGCAACCCTACCCCAATAGTAGACATCTGTAATCTCACCAAAGAAGCAAGTCTTATGTCTTTCCTACTATAGACTATTTTCTTGGAGGGATTATCTAAGCGTAAAGAACAAGTTGACAAAGACAGAAGTGATATGGAAACGAGAAAAAAAGCACAAAAGGAATAGTTAAATTTCCACCAATGTAGAAAGATAGAAAGGAGTGGAGAAACAAGCAGAAAGAATGCAAAGGAAAAGAGAGTGCTTTGTGTTTAACAAAATATAATGTCAACAAGACTAACAAATTCTTCGTACATCTTGACTGTCACTTGTTTGGCAAATCCACTTCAGCTTTGCAAAGTTACTTTTAACCATCCCTTTCGTAATTTTCAGATATTTTTGGACTTTCAATAGCCTTCAAGTAAAATAGCTATGGGGACAAAGCTAATGCATTAGCAATTACTGGATATTCACCTTTTCTCTAATGTTATTCTTTTCTCACTTTGTCCATCCTCTGAGAACTAGTGTGGACAGATGAGTGACCGATGAAGTACTAAATCAGTACTCTGGAGCTATTCCAGGGTCAGAAATGTTGGGTCACAAGCAGAGATGCCAGAAAGGGTTCCTTACCCTTTGTTCACTACAAATCAAATAGGCTCCAATTCTTTTGTCATTTGGAAACTACAAGGAGTGTATTTAGGCTACAGAGAGAGAAAAAGGAGAATACTGATACTCTCCCCCCAGATAGAAGACAACAGCAGCAATCATCTTCTAAAGAGGGTACTTAATACTGTGTGTCCCAAAAGTCTTAATGTATTTCTAAACTTTAATAGCTCAGAAATGCACAAAGACTTTTGGAAGCTGCCATAAGAGAAAACACATGGACTTTTTAGAGACTTAGAGATCTCTGTTAATACTCTATATGTTTTGTTTATTGAATTAGTGTAGCTTTGCTTTAACAGGTGGGAAACTATGATTTCAATACCTCCTATATTGTGACTTTAAGATCAGTGCACCCCGGACATTTTCCATATCTAGGCTGTCTAATATTATCTGAAAGACTTTGGGGAAGTTACTTAACCTCCTTAGAATTCAATTTCCTTATCTAGAAAAGGAGAGGGTTAGATTCAATGACTTTTGAGGTTCCTTCCTTCTCTATTTTTATATTCCAATGATCCTTTAATTTGGGGTACATATCTTTGAGAGATAGAGGATGCAGTGAATGGACAGCTGGCCTTCAAGTAAAGAAGCCCTAGGTTCAGGTGCTGTCTCATACATACTACCTGTGTGATCATAAGCAAGTCACTTAACCACTCAGTGCCCTAGGCAATATGGTAAGATTGTAAATTAGAATGGTTGCTGATCTGTATCAGCAAGGTTTTCACACCAGAAGTTCACCAAATGTTGATACCAGTGAAATCAGAGGTCAGGACTCAAAGGTGATAATAGGAAGTGCAAACAGGGAAATTTTATTCTTATGGGGATTTTTATATAGCTCTGGAGAGTCAACATGGTGTTGTGGACAGAGTACTGGCCTCAAAGCCAAAAAGATCTGGATTCAAATCTCACTTCAAAATCAAATTGGCTGTATGACCCAGGGTAATTCAATTACCCTTTCCATACTCTAGGTAACTATCTAAAACAATAAGTTGCAAAGAAGGTGCCAATATTCAGGGGCAGAATGAAATCACAGGTCCCATTCCTTTTCCTGTCCCATATAGCCCTAGCCTCTTAATCCCCAAAACAAAATATAATCTCTAGCTTGTAAATTAAAACAGCCCTACAAGATAAATAGCAAGTGTTTGCCTAAGCCTTTAATAGATCAGAAAACCAGAATGTGGTTGAATGAAATAAATTGCAAAGCTCTATTTCTATACAGCTGATATTGGAATTCAGAATTTCCTATCCCAAATGCCCCCCTACTGTATTACTGAAACAAACGAAGAAAAATGTGTCTGCTGTAAAATGCAGTTTAAGTGTGGAAGGTACTACCCTGTTCCTGGACTACCTTCTTTCTTTCCAATATCCAAAACACGTGGCTGGCATTTTAAAATCTTCGGTAATAAGCAACTATCAATCATTTTAGTGTTAACTTTTTCATGCATGGGTAGATTTAGCAGGAATAAGAAGCTTTGGGATGTGTTTTATTTGTTTTTAGGAAGGAGTGGTCTGGAGAGAAAGAAAACACAAGGAGAAACAAGCTCTTAGGGTCTCCTTTAAACTGACCACTGACCCAGATCAATTATTAACTCTCATTGAATCCCATTTTGAATGACTGTCAATGTGTTTTTAATATCTCTAATTTTTAACATAAATATAGTCTTTGATATATGACCAGACTTATATTTACAATCCAACCACTTAGAGTTCATGATGCCTGGTGGTCTATAAGTGAAGATGTGTGCAGGTGTAAATAATTCTTGTTTAAATACCCTTTGCACTGGAAACCTGTGAAAATGATCTATTGCAGGAAGTCATTTAAATTAACAGTTCACTGAAACCATCCCTGAGAAGAGGGCTGGACTTGAAGCCCTCAGCCTCCGCGTTCTATTGGGAAGCTCCCTATTGGCTCTCTGAAAACTGAAGTCCTCTCCTCCTCTGAAGGAGATTTAGAAGACTACAAATCCCAGCCTCCGAGGAGAGAGGTGGTTCCAGAGGCTCTGTTCTGTCTGATCACCCTCCAGAGGAGATCACGATCAGTGGGAGTTTAGCGCAGCCAAGCGACAGGCAGAAGGCACGTCTCCAGCAACAGGAGCTGGGATGGGCGAGTCAGGCGGGCGGGGATAACTTTGCCTCTTCTAACAGAACCCTTTACTACCCAGTAGCACCAGCATTCCACTAAGGAAAGAGAGTGGCAGCAGGCAGAAAGAAAGAAAGGAGAAAAGCAAGAAAAGAGAAGTCATGTAAAGGAAAATGAAGCGAGCACGAAGTGAGAGAACAGCAGCCAGCGCAGGAACAAGGTGGATCTGGCTTCCCTTTTCTTTCAGGAGGGGGGTGAATTTACCTCAGTGCTGCCTCGGGAATTATCCAGGTACAGATGTTGCCAGAAAGGAACAATAAAGAGGGAGACTGGAGATGGTTTTTCTTCTTCCTCCCATTTCTCCAGGATCACCGGTTGTAAGTTGTTAGACGTCCAGCTGCCTAGACTCTGTTTTTGCCTTCGATGTTGGTGTTTTAAGGTTCATATACATCTATCCTGCTGTCGGCTTGTCCCAGCAGCCCTGGAGGTTAAGAGGCGCCTTGGGCTGAGTTCTCCAAAGAGCTGTGGATGGGGCAGGTCCAGCTGACGGAATGTCTGGGCAGTGAAAGGTGCTTCGAGGGTGCTGTGGTAGCCGGGGGTTGAGAGATGTGAGGGGCGGCAAGGAGGGGGAGGAGGAGGTGGAGAGCGGCTCCAGGAGCCACCCGGTTTGAGGCGAAAGCGGCCCAAAGTGACTGCCTGGAAGATCCGCAACAACTTTTATGGCTGGGAAAGTGGTCGGAGCGGATCTGGCTACTCCCCCTCGGTGAGGTAGGGGCCAAGCCCCTGGGGTTAGATTGTAAGTGGACTAGGCTTGGATTCTCGGGAATTCTCCTTTTCTGGAGACAGCGGAGGCGGGGGGCGTCGCTTTCCCTGGGGCGCCCCGGATTTCCCGCTTCGGGTCTCAGTAATGAGGAGACTGAGTTTGTGGTGGCTTCTGAGCAGGATCTGTCTGCTGCTGCTGCCGCCCTGTGCGCTTGTCCTGGCCAGGGTCCCCGGCTCCTCATCCCACCCGCAACCCTGCCAGATCCTCAAGCGCATCGGGCACACAGTGCGGATCGGGGCAGTCCACCTGCAACCCTGGACTACAGCCACCCGCACCACCACCAGCAGTGGACAAAACTGGAGCGGAACAAGGGGGCAACGTAATGACATCTACCCCGGGGGCGCCACGGCGCCTGTCACAGCAGGAAAAACGGCAGGGGCCCTGGACGGCCAGGCCAGGGCGGAGACTGAGGTGGTGGCTGCAGCGGCATCGGCAGAGGCAGGCGATAGAAGTTGGCGGGCCAGGGCCCCCACTCCCGTCGGTGGGGCAGAGGCTCCAAGCCGCTGGATTGGGAGCGCCCTGCACAGCAGAGGGGCTGGGCTGCCGGGAGGTGCGGGTGAGTCAACGCTCTTTCCGCGCGATGCTCTGCTCTTCGCTGTGGAGAACCTGAACCGCATGTCGGGACTGTTGCCTTACAACCTGTCCCTGGAAGTGGTGATGGCGATTGAGGCAGGACTCGGGGATCTCCCTCTTCTGCCCTTTTCCTCCCCGAGCTCAGCCTGGAGCAGTGACCCCGTCTCCTTCCTGCAGAGCGTGTGCCACACCGTGGTGGTACAAGGGGTATCAGCGTTGCTTGCCTTTCCCCAAAGCCAGGGGGAGATGCTGGAACTCGAGTTCATCAGCTCCGTCTTGCACATCCCAGTAATCAGTATAGTGCGCTATGAATTTCCTCGGAAGAGTCAGGTAAGGGAGGGTCCGTGAAATGGTGTGAGTTGGGGTAGTGAGGGCATAAAGGGGAAGAATAGGAAAGGCAATGGAATAATACTGAGAGGACAGGCAATATTTCTTTTGCTTTGAATGGACACAAGTGGAAGCGGGAGAGTAAAGGTATGAATGATCCCTCCCATACTGGTAAGAAGTAAGAACCCTGAGATTATATACATACCCCCAAGTGGCTGTGAGTCCTAAGTAAGAAGTAAGGCAAAGATGTTTCAGGACGCTGGACAGCAACTGTCGTTTCAAATTCGAAGGAGGGTAGAGAGAATATAGCAGGAACATTCTGTAGCAAAGCCCAGTCTGGAAAAGTGCACTACTCTGAGTGAGCTGCTTGGGTGAGCAGGGTAAAGTAGTGTGACAGCTCAGCTCAGATCAGATGCCCCGACTTTTTATTATTATTTTTAAATTTTTCACCAAGAAGAGGGTCGCCCTGTTTTCACCTTGTATTCAGAAGCATTAGAGATTTTAAAAACGAGAATATTTGAACATTCCCAGAAAATCTGTAACGTTTGGGGAAAGTGATTTAATGCTTAAAGTGTCTCGGGTATCTGAAGTGAATGTTACAACACAGGGTTCTTTAAAGGGGGGAAGCTGAGTAAATGCTTCTCTCTCTCTCTCTCTCTCTCTCTCTCTCTCTCTCTCTCTCTCTCTCTCTCTTTTTCTCTCTCGCCAATTTCTTTAGCATTTTGAGTAAGGGACTGGTGGCAGCATGGGTGGGTATATTTTAGGGCAGTAGGTGGACTACTCCATTAAGACTATAGGCAAGATGAGCTTGAAGATCTAGCAGGAATTGTACAGGGGATTAAAAGCTGGAAAAGCATTTCTATGAAATAGGCGTGTCATTGTCATTGGTACCATTTTAAGGACAGGGACACTAAAAACAATTAAGGGTCTTAATGAAGGTTAACCAACAAGTCAGTGGAAAAGAATAAAATTGAGAATACTTATGGCTCCAAATCATATTATTCTTCCAGTTCTTTCCCAAATTTTTTCAACCTTTCCTCTTTCTCCTTAAATGCACATTCAGAAGTGCACGTAGAGCCTCTGAGTGTATATAAAGTTTAATATATACAATATGCATTAGATTTAAAAAGACTGCTGGAGGTCTTTTGTTTTGTTTTGTTTTACTCCACTCAGAAAAAAAATGAATTACATCTTGAAACTTGGAAATTGGTGGCACAAATCCACCCTTTGGACTGGAATGTTTCCATTTGGCACAAAACTGGAAAGATTTGATCTGCAGTACACTGGCTAATTAACTTTCCTCTAAAAGGTTTCTGTCACCTGAATCTGAATGGCTGTGATACAGCAGATGGAGAGGCGGAAGAGCACAGGTGCAATGCTGCCTATGGCCCAAGTGTTTTATATATGAAATTACACGGAGAGGATATGTCATTATCAGTACATATCAAAATCAGATGGAATGAAATTCAAGAGTCAGTGTAATGCTTTGTGTCACTTCCTCTTTATTGCCTAATACTGCATTACTTAACTAGTGTGGTCACAGATTCCATGTCTCTTTTCCATTTGTTTGGAAAAGAATCCTAAATAACAAGAATTTTCCCCAAACTAACATTTCTGATCTCTTTAGAGTTATCTATGTCATATGACCTATTACACAGTATATAATACAAGGAATATTGTTCAATAAACTTCAATGACTTTCTTTTACCTCCAGTATCAAACACAAATGTCTCTGGGTGACACTCAAAGCCTTCATCACCTGACTCAAAACTAGCTTTCCAGCCTTGTTAAATTTTACTCCTCTTCACATATTCAACAGCATAACCAAAATGGTCTTTTTTGCTTTTTCATATATGTGACTTTCCATTTCCTGTATCCAGACCTTTGCACATGCTATCCTTCATGCCTGGAATGCACTCCCTCCTTATCACCTCTTATAATCCCTGGTTTCCTTCAAAACTCAGCTCTATTGTCACCTTCTAGGTGAAGTATTTCCTAATTCCTTCCACTACAGATGCATCTTCCTTAAATTATCTTATATTTATTTTGTATGTATGTATGTATGTATGTATGTATGTTTAAGTGCTCTCTTCTACCATAGAATATAAACTCCTGGAGGGCAGGGACTTTCACCTTTCTCATTTTATCCTCATGCTTAAAATATCACCTGGTCCATGACTGTTGGTAATTAGTGCTCGATGATTAATAGATTGATTTTATAACCACCCCCATGATAATATCTTAATGAACCACAAATGTTGCCTAGAATCAAAAGATCTGGGTTAAGGTCCCAGAATCAACATTCGCATTGTATCAGAAAAAGCTCAGAAAGACCTGAGTTAGAACCCAGCCTCGGATACTAGCTGTGTAACTATGAGTGAGTCATTTAACCTTCATTTTCCTCACCTGTAAAAATGGGGATAATAAGAGCATAAGACACAATAAATAAACTGCCTTACAAACAATAAAACATTATACAAGTGCTACCTGTTATTATTGTGGGAACTTGTACAAGTCACTTAACTAAATTTCTTCATCTGTAAAGTGAGTATAATAAAGCTTGAATTGGCTGGCTCACATGGCTACTATGAAGACTAGGGTTTTAAAACCATTAATTACTATATAAGTATAAGATTGTTATTTTATTATCAGAATTATTATCTTTGGTCTTTAACTATAAAACCATTGGGAGAATAAAGTAATGCCAAATATAGTTACTGTTAACTAATGATAAATACTCTACTAGACGTGTTTACTTTTGTATTTGAAAGGTATTTTAAATTAAAACAATTACTCATTTTAATCATATGCAAGAAGAACTTATTGAATTAACACAGAATTTGTATTAGACAACTGAGTAATCCTACTATCTCCTCATTTGTATTTCACATTCAAACTTATTGGGAAATGGTGTGCTAAGAAATACTATCATAAATATTTCTGACCTATTAAAAGTCAGTATGAATTTGTAATTTAAAGAATGCTCATCACTTTCCCTTAGAATAAATAATAATGAAATTGCCTAAACAAGCAGCTTTTCTTTTTCTGTGACTCCTGAAAAATACATCTAATCTATGTGGAATTCTAGAAGCAGATTAAGAAAGAGATTGAGAGGACCAAATTCCAACTCCCTCATTTTACAAATGAGAAAGCTAAGACCCAGGAAGGCAGAGTGCCTTAGCTAACATCACATACCTCAAGATGGATTTATTAAATTTCCATCTCATATTGATGATGGTACAGTGGAAAGAGTAGTGAACTTAGAATCAGGAGAGATCTGAGTTTGAATTCTGCCTTTTATACTTTATAGCTTGTGTAACCATGGCCAACTCACTAAATGTCTTCGAACTAGTCTCCTATATTAAATGGGACAGTATGGGATTGGGCATACAGAGCTGTCCTTGGAGTCAGAAAGACTTGGTTCCAGTACTGCCAATGCCACATACTGGATTATGACTTTGGGCAAGTCACTCAACCTTCCAATGCCCTGAGTAACTCACTAAGAATAAGTTGAAGAGAAGGCACCTGTCTTTATTGGTAGAAGTTATTCACTTAGTGCTTCCTACACTGGTGAAAAAAAATCTAGTATTTGTTTTGTTAAATAGGAATATTATGTGACCTGTAACACCTATCTCATAAAATTGTTGCAAGGATCAAATGAGATAATGAATGGAAGGTATTTGTACCTAGGACAACAAAAGGTAACTACAAATTTTTTTTTAGATTTGAGAATTGAAAAAAGGTTGTGTAGCCTGTGTGACAGAACCTGAAAGAAGAATTGCAATATCAAGGGGATTCATCAACAACCAAATAAAAAAATGTCTATAATTCATTAAAATCCAGATTGCTTTGGAGAATGGAGAAGTTGCTGCTCTGCTCACCTTGTTTTTAGTTTGCCATTCTCTAGCACGGAAATCTACTCTTTGTTAGTAAGTGCTCTAAACAGTTATTGTTGTTGCTATTCAGTCATGGCTGACTCTTTGTGACCCTGTGGACCATAGCATGTCAATAATGTCCATGGGGTTTCCTTGGAAAAGATAATAGAGTGGTTTGCCATTTCCATCTCCAGTGGATTAAGGCAAGCAGAGGTTAAGTGATTTGCCTAGGGTCACACATCTAAGTAAGTATCTGAGGTGGGATTTGAACTCAGGTCTTCCTGAATCCAGGCCCAGTGGTCCATCCATCAAGCCGTATAGCTGCTCCTAAACATTGCCTTGAACTAATTCTCTGTGAGGAAGGAGCTCCAACTGAAAAAGTCACTGAGAAAGGCATAAATATTAGTAAATTTTCTTCCTCCTTGCTTAGGTGTTTTAATCATGTCTGAAAATATATCAAAACCTTGGACATATTGAAAATCAAAAAAAACTGAAAGAGATTCCCTTCTTTCAGGAAGAGTCAACCATAAGCAGTGAATTCTCTAACCTTCTTTTAAATGTATGCACACGTATTTACTTAAACAATAGAACAAAATCTCAGCATTGCACAAATCATGACTCCAGTTGGTTGGTGATATCATGTTTTCTATAAGAAAGATGACTTTCCTCACACCCACAGACAATCAGAGTGACCCCTAGGTATATCTAGTAGTTGGAAGTACTCAGGATTGTACACCACCAACAGGAAAATGAAATCTGGCATCAGGGATCATCATCTGAGGCAGGAAAGATGACAATGCAAGAATTAAAGAACCGGATGAAATGAAGTTGAGGAATTTGTTCAGGCATGAAATCACAGAACTAGAATAGGGTGAATAAATATTATTTAGTGGGTCAGATTCAGAGACAGTAAGTTACCTAAACCTAAACAAGAAAACCTATGAATAGTTAATCTAATAAATGAACAGATATTAAAGGATTAATGTCAGTTAATCACTTAATATATTGCCTCTCCCTCTACCAGGTTATGCAAATCAATTGTATTTTCATACTCCAGAACCTTTGATCTGAGAAATAGGTTGAAAGCAAACTTGGTATACTAAGACAGAGTACTAGACTTGTAGACAGAGGGCCTGAGTTTGAATCAGGACTTGACTCCCTATATGACCTAGGACAAGTCATTTTCACCTCTCTGGGCGTTATTTCCTCATCTGTTAGATGAGGGGGTTGGATTAGATGATCTATAAATTCTCTTCCAATTTTAAATTCTGTCACTCTAAGAAAATAACTAATGTGGGAATGAAAGGCAAGGAAGCAGGCCAGTGGGAAAGTTATTTGGGGGATAGGCATGGCCTTTCAAAGCTTCTCTAGATATACAGCCTATATAAGTTGTTTGAACATAGGGCTGACCATGGCTTTAGGTATGAGTAGTCAGGCAGCCAGTTCCAAAAGACCATACAAAAAGACCAGGCTGCCTTAACAGTGGCAATACTGTGGATCTTGGAGGAAATCTTTGTTTCTCCTAATATTAGAGGTTACCAGTCAATATGGGAAATCTTCAATGTGGATGTCATTCATATCTGCATCCTATCAGACTGTCCTGGTACGTTTTGATCCTCTTTCATATATCTTAACTGGAAAGAATCTCTGGATTTGGAATCAAAGAACCTTAGATCAAATACCAGCTCTACCACTTAGAAACTGTGTGATCTTCAGGCAGAGAATGGGATAGATTTCCTTACAAGGTGCCCTTTGGCTTTAAATCTATGATCTATGACCCCATCATGGAGGATTTTCCTCTATAATCTTAACAATATTCACTATCTAGTTCAATCATGGCTATAGTTATTGTCATTACGAAGGAAAAACTAGGGCAATATTGTATGGTTATATAAGTCGGTCGAAAGTAAGAATCAAAGGGGGTGGGGGAACCAACTGATCTCCAGACCTAAAATCTTTTATTTCATGTCTTCCTAAAAAAATTGCACAAATCCATAATGTAAGGTAAATAATTTTAAACTAGATACAGATAAATCCATCCTAGAACCATGTGCCACTTGTCAAACCTGGATTCAAACCCAGCAATTGTTTGCTTGTTTGTTTCTAATGAATATTTGATTGGGCCTTTTCTATCTCCTCCCTAACTACAGACTCTCCCTCCCATGGCTATTTTGAGAATTCAATTCAACAAACATATACTAAACATTTGCTATATATAAGACATTGAGCTAAAAAACGGCCTTGCCTTCAGCAAGCTTAATGGTAATATTGCTAAATGTTTACATTTATTTGGCACTTTATATAGATCAGGGGTCCTTGGGCTTTTTTGTGTCATAGTCCACCTCGGTACTCTAGTGAAGCCTAGGCAGCTCTTCTCAGAACAAAGTTTTTAAATGCCCAAATAAAATAGATAAAATTACAAAAGAAACCAAGTATACTGAAATTCAATCATTGATATAGATTACCTTCGTATAGATTACCTCATTTGACCCTCACAAAACTCTTTAATGTTGGTGCTATTACCTATTTTTTATGTGGGGAAATTGATGGATAGATGAGGAAACTGAGAGATTAAATTGTTTGCTAAGGGTCATATAACTAGCAAAATATTAGAGAGAGAATTTGCACTTAGGTCTTTCTATCTCCAAGCCTATACTACGCTGTTGATCCCACCCCAGCACTAAGAAATTAATAACTATTCATATATTACAAGGCATGCAAAGTGTTTTATGTGCTAGTAAAGAGTTCATATACAAATAGGGAGTGAAAACATAATATATGTCAACATCTTTCATCTTTTTGTTACCTCATTTCCAAATATTTCTTTTCCACCCTCTCCCTATCCAGAGAGCATCCCTTTTTAACAAATTCCAAAAAGAAAAATAGTTTTAATTGAATTGAAACAAAAAGGAGGTCTGAAGAGAAAGGAATTACTTCTGACTGGGGGATCAGAGAAGGCTTCATGAAGGAGGTGACACCAAAGAACGGCCTTGAAAAGAAGGGTTTTCATTGACAAAGATGGAAAAGGAGTCCTTTCCAGGCTTGGGGGAAGGCCTGTACAAAGGGCCCAAAGTGAGAGAGGGCTGAAGGAAATGGATGAAAGATAATTATCCAGACTGTCTAGAACATGGAGTGTTTGGAGAGGAATAATGTAAAATGAGGCTGAAGTCAGATTGTTCAGATCCTTGAATATCAGGGTAAAGAGTTTTTGTTTTATCCTGTTGGCAATAGGACGTACAGAGTGACATGACTACATTGGTGCATTAGGAAGATTACTTTGGCAGTGTTGTAAAGGTTTTATTGTGAAGCTAAAGGGAGGGAGAAGAGTTAAGAGGTTGTTACAATAGATCCTGCCAGAGGTAATATGTGTTGGGACTAGGCCATTGACTGTGGACTAGAAAGAAGAAAACAGAGAGATTCCAGCCCTGTTATAAAGACAAAATGAGCAGGATTTGGCCATCAGTTGTGGATGAATAAAAGGGATAAAATGAAGATGATGCCAAGACTGGGTACCTGGGAAGGATGATGGCGCTATACACAGAAATTGCCAGGGTGAAAAGAGGGAAAGGATTTAGAAAGGATGTACTAAGTTTGGGGTTTTTTTGGGGGGGATGGTATGTATGTGTGTGTGTGTGTGTGTACGTACGTATGCATGCTTGTTTATATTTGTGTATGTATGTAGCATATATATGTGCATATATTTTAACTGAGATATCCAAGAGGCATTTGGAAATGGGAAACTCAAGTCTGGGTACTGGAGATAAAAATTTTTCATGGAGATATTTGAAAAAAAAGTTGAAAAGCCAAAAGATAGTTCTGTTTGACATCAGCAGGGGAAGGACTTAAGTCAATCTTCTATTAAGTACACAATCCTAAAACTAAGTTAGGCCTCAGAAAGCTCGATGGAGGGGGAATGGAGAGGAGACAGCAGCATATACTTTACAATATTCTGGCATCCTCTAATTAAATAAAATGATTGCAGTGAAACTGACAACCAAAGAGAAAGCAATACAGTTACTTCTATCAGTTTTTCTGGAAGTACATTTTCCCAAAAATGAATTATACATACCATCCCAGATACTCGAATGGCTACAAAAGTACTTGATACCATGTTTTGACTAAATTCTATTTGTAAATTCATAAGATCACAGCATTAAGAACTAGAAGGGGGCAGCTAGGTGGTGCAGTGGCTAGAGCACCTGCCTGAAGTCAGGAGGCCCTGAGTTCAAATGTGGCTTAAGACACTTACTAGCTGTGTGACCCTGAGCAAGTCACTTAAACCCGATTGCCTCAAAAAAAATCTGGAAGGAATATTACAGATTATCTAGTTTACCCTTCTGCCCTCCCCCAATTTTACAAATGAGGAAACTGAAGTCCAATGAGGGAAAGTGAACACCCCAAGATCTTGCCACTCTCTTTTTAAAAGTCTTATCCAGGGGTAAATATTTAACAACTTTTATTTTTATTTGTATCCCCACTGCTTAGCATATTATCTGGCACATAGGAAATACTTAGTAAATGCTTTTTAATTTACTCATCTGTGCACCTCCCCACCACCTCAGAGTCATGTTATTTAACAAAGTTCAAGTCCTAAAAGTTGACCCTCCAAAAGAGAAAAAGCATCCCAAATTTCAACACTGATTCCATAATAATTGCATTTTGTCAAGAATATTGACTGATTAATTAACTGACTAGACTAGTTGTAGTAGGGGATATGTTTAACTAAGGATCTAATCCATCTCAAGCAAACCTAAACATATTACTGTGTACCAAGCTTGTGAAACTTGGCTTCAAACTCACAAATCTAGACCATAACCTCTCAAGCAGTTTATTCCAGTCTAACTAGTTTCTTTGACAGGTATTACTTATGCGCTCTGGCTACCTGAAAATTTTCAAAGAAAAGAGCACCTATGACGGTATTGTACTCCTTATCCTCAATCTACCATGAGTCAGCATCATTGGCCACTAGCTTATAATAAATTCTAGGCTTGTTCTACTGCTTTCTTACTGACTGCATCAGGCATTGGAGTCATAGGGTCGTTTCTGTCACTATTCTTCTGGTCTCAAAAGTACACAACCTTTTTGACTCAACCTTTCATTCTCTCTCACCTTGATCAGTTACCAAACATGGCTGTTTCTATCCATACGATATCTCTCGTAACTAAATACTTTTTTCTACTCATATAACCACAACCTTAGTTCAGGTCCTCATCCTCTCTCACTTAGACTATTGTAATGGCCTCTAATTGGTCTCTTTCTTCAAGTCATTCCCTACTCCAGTCCATCCTCCAAATGTGCTTTTCCTTAAGCACAGATCTGACCAAGTTCCTCCCCTATTCAGTAAAAATCTAGTGGTTCACTATTGTCTCTAGGATAAAATATAGACTTTTCTGTGTCTGTCACAGCCTGGCCCAGCCTATCCCACATTTATTATATATAATTCCTTCTCTCACAGGATATGGTCCAACCAAACTGGCCTCTCTGACCCTCACACATTCAGCGTTCCCTCTCCTGTCATTATACATTTGAATTCACTAACCCCAATGCCCAGAACGCAGTCTACTCACCCTTGCCTCATAGAATCCCTGTGTCCTTCAAGACACAGCTCAGGCACCACCTAGTACATGAAACTTTTCCTAATTCCCACAGCTGAAAGTTCTCTTGCTCACAAACTAACTTGTATTTAACTGCCTTTTATTTATTTTGTAATTATTCTGTAGAGATTGAATCTATACATACTTACACATGCCCATGATGTCTCTCTGGATGAATTGTTTCATGCTTTCTCTTTGTATCCCCAGCACCTAGCATAGCACCTGGTGCATAAGAATGCTTGTTGATTGATCCAAAAGAGACCTTAGAAGTTATCTTGCCCAATTCCCTTGTTTTATAAATGGAGAAACTGAGGCACTGCATGGTGAGGAAAGTTGCCATGGGTACCCAACTAATTAAGAGCTAAACAGGATTAAAATTCTGTTTCAGCCTTGCAGTTGGGATAAATGTTAGGTAATGAATATTTATTCTTATAATACATAGACTATTTTTATATTTAAAAGAAAGCACAAGAAAACATAAAAGAAGAAAAATAGAATTGTGGAGTTGGTATAGCAAAGGGACAATGGTTTGATAGCAACTGTGTCACCTCATTGCCTCACTTTACATACCAGGAGTAAGTCAGGGAGATTTATTTCCCCACATCTACTCTGACCTGCTACAGCTTTTCTTGGCTTGGTCCATGAAAAGTATAGCTCTTCTCTGGGGAAAACACTTTCTCCTCCAAGTCATGATGAATGGCTGATAGAAGGAGATAATTGTTGCTGACTTGAAGATAAATGATTTCAGATTAAAACTCAAGTGATGCAAAACTTTCCCAAGCAGTAGCCCTTTACAAGTATTCAGGAAGAACAGAAATTCAGGGCTGAGTTAGTAGATTTCTTTACTAAGTAGAGCAAAAGAAATTAAAAAATAGAGGACATTAGGCAGCTGGTCCTATCTGACCCGCTCTTCTCTCTAGAGCCTGATAAATTGCTGAATACTCTAAATAGGTCAATTTATATAGTGCTTTAAGGTTTGCAAAGTATTGTAAATATGTTATCTTATTTAGTCCTCACAATAACCTCACAAGGAATTTGCTATGATCATCTCCACTTTACAGATGAGGGAACTGAGGATAAGAGAGGTTAGGTATCTTGCCCAGAGTCACACAGCTAGCAAATGTCTGAGGCAGGATTTGAACTTGGCTGAGTACAAGTCCTATACTGTATCCATTGCACCACCTAGTGGCCTCTTGATGATAATGCTATCCTTATTTAGAAAAATATCAAGGCAAATTAACAAATAACTCTCTCTAAGGCTGTGGGCAAGTTATTTCATCTCTGAATTTCAATTTCCTCACCTATATTGTTCTCTCTATCGTATAGATATGGAGTCAGTAGATGAGACCACATCTTACTGTCATATTTTCCCCAATATCTAGAACCTGAAATAGTCTAGCTTGGCAGGAAAAAAAATCAGTGAAGCAAAATCCCTTTTTATTAATAGTATTGTTATGCTACCATTGCTGTGGTTGTTAACAGTTCACCTTTATATAGCACTTTAAGGTTTCCAAAGTGCTTTCTTTAGATTTCAGTGACACCAATGTTATTGAAAGTATGTATGAAATAACATTAAAGAAAATTTTCATCATTAAGGTTTTTTAAAGGTGCAGAAGAAGAGCAACACGATCCCTTGTGTCCACTCAAAGTGGACATTGGTTTCCAAGGAATAGAGAGGCAGATGGTCACAAATACTATTTATTTATGTAGGAAATAATAGAAGAGAACTCAGAGCTCATGAGCTGTTTGGAGCACCCGAAGCAAGTGACAAGAGACAGAATTTTCTGCATGCATTTGCAGTCTGGCTTTGCATTTTTTCTTTACCCTCAAGCAAGCTGAATTTTAAACTGTAACAAATTATAGCTCAGTTGATATGTTCCTGTCTGATTCATAGGAATGGACCAAAAGATGTTCTGTCACTGCTCCCTTTTGGGTCTGTCACAGGGCATTAGTTGAAGTTTATATACTTAGCACTCTGAAAGCTGTAATAATGTGTAAGGAATGGATCCCTTTGGATTTTTTGCAGCTGAAATCTACTTCTCATGAAAAGTCAGACAACACCCCTGCACACACAAACAAGTTCTCTTTACGAAAGAAAGAATTTTTTTATCAACTCATCATCATTCTATAATTAGACAATCAATGGGGCTATCTTCATCAGAAAACCAACCAACCTCGGATATGAATTTTAGCCATCTAGGCCTAACTGCAAAGTTTTAAGTAGGGAGCGGAATTATTAAGGCAGGGCCTGGAAGCATAGCATAGTGGAGAGAACTCAGGAATAGAAGTTAGTGGATTAGAAGGGTTTAGTCCTGGCTATGCTACTAATTTTCAGTATGACCTTCCTTGTACAAGTTGCTTGGCCTCTCTAGGCCTCAATTTTCACTTTGGAAAAAATAAATAACTAGATTGTTTCTGATGTTTCTGAGAACTCTTCCAGATCTCACATTCTTGATGTGATTGAAGTATATCCTGAACCAAGAATGACAAGTGTAGTAGAGAGACAAAATATACAAATACTGTGCATCATTCAATATTTTACTGTCTGAGGCTGTAGAAGTAACTCGATTCACATAGAGAATGATATTAGTAGTACAATGAATGCTATAGTTGTACAAAATGCATCCCTGAAAATAAAAGGAATTATGTACTATGTAATACACAGGATGTGGCTGTAGTGCTCTTATAGATATAGGCGCAGAGTGCCATCTAGTGGCCAAAAGAAATGCTTTACTAAGTTGAAAATTAAAGCATTTTAGGATGAACAACAGAACCACAAAGCAAGCAGGAACCTTCTCCTGGCCTTCTGGTTTATCTTGATGATGTCTTAAAATAAATTAGCAAGATTCCAGGTAGATGGACTTCATTTCAGAGAGTGTCAAAAAGAGGAGATGCCTGATTTTAGCAATCAAGATAAACAAGGGACAAACGCCCCTCCTCCCCCTTTTCCCCATCCCCTGCCCCACCGCACCCCTCACTTGTATCCCATGGGATCGTCAGTAGCCCACAGTGGAGAAGGGGGAGGAAGTAGAAAGAGCATTGCATTAAGGATACTGGGGGTTTCATATTTCACTCTCTGGTATGACAAGTCATACCTATTGCCTTCCACCTCTAGACTCAACTGCAGGGCTTCTACAAGTGAATATAAGACCCAGCTCTGCCACTTAGGATCTGAGTGACCTTGGGCAAATCTCTAAGCCTCAGTTTTCTTATCTGCAAAATGAGAATAATAAGAGCTCTGTCCCTCATCTCAAAAGGTGATTGTCTCAAAAGAAGACAGAGACAAAAGACAGACAGACTGATAGATGATATAGATAGAGATAGAGAAGGATTGTGCAGATCAAATGAAATAATGTTTATGAAATTTTTTAAAAACCATAAAACACAACCCAAATATAAGGAATTATTAACTATAATGCCTCACATTGATACAGAATTGTACTATTTGTAAGGTATTTTATATATTCTTTTACTTAATCCTCCAACAACTATGTGATTTAATGTAATATTACTCCTATTTTACAAATGAAATTTACAAATCCAATTGAAGTGATTTGCCCAAGGTCACACAGTCAAGAACCAGAACAGGGACTGGAACCCAAGTCTTTTGACTCTAAGTCCAGTGTCCTTTCCACTCAAAGTTGTTGGGGACATTAGAAGTCACCTATCCTAATCTCCCACACAATGCAAGCATCTCCCCTATGATATCCCTGGTTTGTGGTTATCTAAGGTCAGTTTAAAATTTTATTTTCTTTGTTAGACATCCAATTCCATCATCCCTCCTTTCTGAGCTGGCATCCAACTTTCTGTAACCTCCATCCATTCTTTGGTTTTAATTATGCCCTCTGGAGTAACACAGAATAAATTTCCTTTTCCAGTTGACAACCTTTCTGATACTTGAAAGAAGCTATCATATTTCCTCTTAGTCATCTCCAAGTTAAATACCCTAAATTCTTTCAACCATTTTCTGTATGGTATAGTTGACTGATCCTTCCCTCTTCTGGCTGCCCTTTTCTGCTAGAAAATCTAGTTTATTGTCCTTATAAAAACATTATCCAGGATGGAAAACAGTACCAGATAAAGCACAGGTTCGGAAGCTTCATGACCTTCCTTTACCTGAATGTTAATGTAAGCTAAGATTGTACTGGCTTTTTTTAAAAGCACCTATAATCATAAGCAGCTATAATTATAATATCTATAAAGTTAGAGGCAAAATGGTGGAGTATAGAGAGGGCCAGCTTTAGAGTTAAGAAGACTTCGTTAGAGTCTTTGACATTTGTCATATATATACAGAAACATAGTAGTTCTGTGTGACCTTAGACAAAACATTTAACTTCTCAGTGGCCCAAATGGGTCTGTGTCAGTTGAGGGTGTTTCCATATTGGAAGCTAAATCTTACACTGATAAAATCAAAGACTAGAACCACTTCCAAAAAGAACCTACACAATTGTTTCAATTTATCAATAAGTACCAATTAAATATTTTGAAAATATATACAAAAATTATCATAATATTCCTCTGTGCTGCACTTTAAGTATGTAAGAATAGGATATATTTTATTTTTGTCAGTACTATTATTTTCTACTTAATGAAGGGATAGGATGATAAACAAGTTAAGTGAAGGAGCTTAGACAAGATTTAACTTTAAGGGGACTCTTCCTTCTGTCTGTCAATTCTTACGTTCTTCATGTGTTGATTCTCTTATTTTCTCCCTGCATTAGAATTTCTAAACCTTCTTTACTTTTCACGATTCCATTCCTACTCTCCATTCTATTTTGACTTCATCCCATACTTAACAGAGAAAATGTGGGCTACCTGAAGTGACCTCCCCTCCTCTTTTCACTTTCACATATCCTTGATCATCATTCATCCTTTCTTCCTTCTCTGCAGTCTCAGAAAGTCATTTAAGTCCTCATTTTCAAGGTCAAATCCCTCTATCTATCCTAACAATCCCATTTCCTCCCACCTCTTCCAGGATTTTGCTTCATCAATTATTCCCCCTCTTTCTTTAGCATCTTTGACATTTCTTTTTTCTCCTTTCTTTTGCCTAAAAGCATGTAAAGTCTTCCTGATCTTGAAAATGTATTTCTTGACACAGCTGCTTCTTCTACCCACTATCCAATTTCTCTATTTCACTGTCAAATTTTCTGGCTGCTGCTTCTAACCACCTGAAATATAGTTTCTGCCAACCACTCAACTGAAACTGCACTTTCAAAAGTCGTAGATGACTACCTAAGTGCCATATCCAATGGCCATCTCTCAATCTTCACTCTCTTTAACCTCTCTATAGCATTTGACACTTTTGACTACTCTTCAAATTCTTTATTCCTTAAACTTCCTTGACACTATCCTGGTTTTCCACTTATCTGTCCAACCACTCCTTTTTTGTATTTTGCTCTGTCTGCTTCTTCTGTGTTTTTGCCAGAATTCAGTGCTCATCTCTGTGCTCTTCTTTCTCTATAACTTTAATTATTATGATTTGCATAGACAAATGACTCTCAGATCTCTACCTCCAACCCAGTCCTGTGTCTTGAATCCCAAACTCACATCTCCAATTGCCTTCTGGATGGTTACATTTGAATATCCCAACATCATTTCAAATTCAATATGTCTAAAACCCAAATCATCATATTTTCCCCAGGTGGTCTCCCTTCCTGATTTTACTAATTCTGACAATAATAATATTCTCTTGAAACCAGATTTGAAATCATCCCCCAAGTCTCCCTGGCTTATAAACATGTAGTAATCTTTGATCCTTCCCTTTCTCTCACCTCAAAATCCAAATGCCAAGTCTTGTCATTTCCACCACTTCAACATAACTCATATCTGTCCCTTCCTTTCAATTCCCATTTTGCAACCACCCTAATCATGCAGTGTGATATAGTTGTTAGAGTGGTGGATCTAGGCTCATCCTTCCTCTGAAACTTACTAGCTATTTAACTATGAATAAGTAACTCTAACTCATACCGTTTTTTTAGTAAAATGAGAATAATAATGCCTGTAGTAATTACCTCAAAAGGTGAGACTCAAAGGTGATAATTTTGTAAACCTTAGATTATTGTAATAGATTCCTGCTTGGTATTCCTGCTTTGGGTATATCCCCTATCTCCAATCTATCCTACAACTTAATATCTTCCATAAATATCAATATAGATAGATACAGAAATAGACATAAATATAGATACAGATATAAATATAGATATAGATCTATACACAGAGGATACCAAAAGTCTTAGTGTAATTCTAAGTTTTAATAGCTTTAGAAGCATAAAGACTACAAACTTGCCCCCAAAAAAGAATATTTGAAAGGGTTATTGTATAAATGTTTAAAATATTGATGTATCATATTAAAATTCAATATAATCACCATCTTGTGCTATATACCTTTCTAGTCAATTTTTGAACTTTATAAAAACTTTCATCAGCTGCTGCTCAGGGACTAAAAGCATTACATTTGTAATTCTAGTTTTGTGATCATCCAAAAGAATGCATTTTGGGTGCGTTTAGCACAATTTTGATGTGACACCACAAAAAATATCTGATGAAAATAGATGAGGTAACCAAGGGGCCAAATAAGAGGACTTCCTCTACCTATACACAAAGTCTCAGAAAGGATCATCCAGAAACTGGCTAAAACTAAAATTTTAAATGTAGTATTCAAAATACACAAGACTAAATATTTTTAATTTTTATTGAATGACCTAGTGACTTATCCAAGGTGATGCAGATAGTACATAGCAGAGTTAGGATGTGAACCTAGGTCTTCTGATTCCAAATCCAGTGCCTGTTATCTTCAAAATAACTTAGACTTGCAGGCCTTGGTTATCAGCCCTTAGGCTTTCATGGTCTTTCTATCCATTCAGGCTAAATCAAAAGCTGTCATAGAACCAAGGCAATACAGACTGGATTATCTTGAAGGTCTTTTTCAGTTCTAAATCTGTGAAAAATCCCAAAATTATACATCTCCATCTCCAGGTCCCAAGACTACTTCAAGATTCAACCACAGACCTATTTAAAGAAAATACACCCCTCTCTACTTTGCTGCTGCACCCTAAGGACCATGGGGACATTTCTGTATACATAGCAATTGAAACCTCCTTTGTGTGTACCCCCATCCCCCCAATTAGAATGTGAGCTCTTTTAGAGCAAAAGCTGTCTCTGCTTTTCTATTTGTGTCCCACAGTACTTTGCCATACTTAGGTGCTTAATAAATGCTTTTACATTCATTAATTCCAAGCCACAGCATAACCTTTTTCTTTCCAGATTCCTTTTTCCACTTAGCCTAGAAGAGAGAAAGGGTAAAACCAACCAGATAGACTCATGATTAAACCAACTTAACCAAATTAAATGTTGAATGGGAAGAAATATATCAATAACTTAGGTTCATTTTTATTCTGTCCCATGCTGGAATGCTGAATTTATACATCCTTTATGCCCAGGAATGGTATTCTGAGCCTAAGAACAACTTACAGAACTATAAAGTCCATTTTTGCCCTAATTCCCTGTTACATGTAAAGCTCACATCACATAAAGTAATTACAGAATACTCTCCAAGAGTTGGACCATTTTATGAGATAAGACTGGGAGGTGTACTAGTAAGTCTTTGAGGGAAATTGATGGGGTTGAAAACAGAGAAGTCTTGGTTCTATTAACCCACGTTAGCCTTTTAATGTCCCCTCCATCACCTCCAGACCATTTTTCAATTTCTTGTTGGGCACAAGTGACAAATGAGTGATGTTACTCCCAACGTCCTCAGAGCATCTGTCATTTCCACACTTCTATTAGCTTCAACCTATCTCACTCACTGTCTTTACAATCAAAGCTCCTGATCATTTAAAATGTGATCAACTCACTCCAGATGACTTCCTAGAAAAAGGCAAATTTACTGGAAAGAATTTGCAGAGAAAACACAATACAAAATCACTAGAATTGTTACTCTTTTAGGCAGTCAGGCATAGGGAGGTCCATTGTCTCTTTTAAAGCATCAGGGTACCTGGGAACACAATGGCCATCCTCTGAGGGCCTCAGTTTTAACTTCTTGGAGTCTTAATTTTCTCATCTGTACGATGGCAACAGAATTATATAGCTCACAAGGCTACTAAAAAGATCTATACACATTTTTAAGTTCTATATAAATGTCCATTATTATTATGAGCACTTTCCTCTGATATATAATAGACTCATTCTATCAGGCAGGTTGTTCTGTTGTGTGTATCTATGATACATATCCATCCATCTCATCTAACTCTAGAAAGATGACTAAACCAGAATACACCAGTGTTATTAGCTATAGACTACAACAACTCTCTCTGCCCCCATACACAAACTAAAATATGTTCATGCCTAATTTATTATGCTTAATAGAATTTGTAAATCAGTCAACAATCATCTATTGAGTGTTTACTAAGTGTTAGCTCTAGTAAGACCTGAGGATATGAAGAAAGGCAAACACATGGTCCCTTCCCTCAAGAAGCTCATATTCTAATGGGAGAGACAACATGAAAACAACCATGTAAATGGAACTATAAATAAAAGGCAGTCTTAGAAGTAAAGCAGTAAGAATAGGAGGATGGGAGAGGGACCAGGAAAGGCCTCCTGCAGAAGGTCAAATTTGAGCAGAATCTTAAAGGAGGCCAGAGAAGCCAAGAAATGTCATATTTTAGGCCTTTAAAAAATTAAATATTATTTTTAAGAAACTATAGGTATAAGGATTAGAGCTACAATTTCACTGTTAATAGGAAAGTGTCAGATGAAGAGACTCCCTCTACCTGTACAGGTCATCCTTTTCCTCCTAACGTTTACTTTAAAGTTCTGCTCGGGTAACTAAAAGATTAAGTGGTTTACCCAGGGTCATACAGCCAGAATGTGGCAAAGTCAAGACTTTGTGGCTCTGAGGCCCACTCTATCCACTACCTCTCCAATGAATCTATGTTAAATCAATATGATATTTAACTCTAGTTAAACTGAACTATTCACATTTCCCCAAACTCATCCTTTTGCTCTTCTGAACATTTGCTCATGGAGTTCTCTGAACCTGGTATGCACGCAGAATCACAGACTCATGATACCTTAGAGTTGGAAGGTCCTCATCATCCAGTCTAATCCACCCCTGCATAAGGATGCCCTGTACAACACACCCACCAAGTGATCATGCAATCGTTTCTTGAAGACCACCAATGAAGAGGAACCCACTACCTCCCTAGGCAGCCAATTCTGCTTTGGGATAGCTCCTCACAATATCTATTCATTGGAAGTAAAATCACCCATAATCACATAGTTAATGTGTCAAAGGCAGACTCTGAGCCCTGGCCTTGGCCTGCTTGACCCCAGGTCTAGCATGCTTGCTGCAACACCTCACTCCTCCATGGCCCCTGGTACTTGGTCTTAACTGATTGGGACGGTACATGCATAAAGGTGACACTGGTATATTCCACTGCCACCAAATAATATACTTCTATCTTCTATTTATAGAGCTCACATTTTACCATCCTATGTCCCAACCTAGGAATAAGATGATGTCATACCCACTTCCACAAGGAGGAAGACTGCAAATGAAAGGCAAGCACTTGCTGAATGAAACCCATTGAACATTGTGACTTAGAAAATGCAGCTTTAGGGTGTGGTTCCACAGATCCAGGGGATCATGGACAAATTTCAGGGAGTCTGTGAACTAGGATGGGAAAAAATTACATCTTTATTTTCATTAACCTCTAGTTGAAATTTGGTACTTTCTTCAATTATTAGAAAACCTTATTCTGAGAAGGGATCCATAGGCTTCACCAGACTACCAAAAGGGTCCTGGACATACAAAAAGGTTTTTAAAAATCCTACACTCAAGTTTAATATACCCTGGGTAAAGATGAATGGGCATCGGAGCAGAAACCTCTATCTCCGCATATTCCTGAGATGGGAGATACTACCTGTGTAACTTCTAGGAGACAGCTAGATGGTACAGTGGTTAGAATGCCAGGTCTGAAGTCAGGAAGACCCATTTTGTTGAGTTCAAATTTGGCCTCACACATTTACTAGTTGTGTGACCATGGGCCAGTTACTTAACCCTGTTTGCCTCAGTTCCTCATCTGTAGAATGAGCTGGAGAAGGAAATGACAAACCATTCCAGTATCTTTGCCAAAAAAAACCACAAATAGGGTCATCCAGAGTCAGACACAACTGAACAACAACAAAATTCCTAGGGATGATAAAGGGATTGATAAGGACACGAGGATAAAGGCACTTGAGCTCATTAGAAGAAATGTCATTTTAAAATGCAAAGGCTCAGTAAGGGTCCCTGTGGATGGGTATCCTATTGGCCTGATGGCTTCCAATATTATTATAGAAGCATTTCTAGACCTGTTCTCTTTTCACTGGTCAGTGGTTCAAGATCCTACTCAAAAAAGAAAAAAGTGATTTCCTCCAGGGTAAGGAGGAGTCTTGACTTGAGAAGAATTGCTACATTTGGAGCTAGGGCTTCCAGCTGTATTCTTATTTTTTCCATTTATAATTTGTTTCTGTCATTGGCCCTACATCAGCTCACACTAAGTGATAGGATATCAGAAGAAGCTTGCCACGGTTCTAAGAAGCATATCCAAGTTTCAAATCATCTGATACCACTTGGAAAGTAAGGTCTGGAGTTGTCATGTAGAAGAGATTAGATTTTATTTTTTTTTTCCCTGCTGGGCCCTAGAGGGCTGAGGTAGGACCAATGGGTAGAAGTTAGAAAGAAGTATGACATCACCTGGATAGACACAAAACCTTCCTAACACAACTAGTAAGAAATGGAACGAGATGCTTTGCAAAAGAGTGAGCTCCCCATCACTAAAGATGTGTCCAACCAGAGATAGAATCAACACCTGTCAAGGGTTTTATAGCACTGACAGCTGTGCTGAAGGGGAGGCCGGACTAAAGCACTTCTAGGGTCCCTTTTAGCTCTTAACATTTTATGATACTATGATGTATTTACACATTTCTAATTACACCTTAGTAATTTCTAAGGATGGCTAGCCGAAAAGGATAGTGGAATCATTCTTTGAATGGGTAATTCAATTTCCAAAGTGGATTGATTGGGTGAATGATTGTGTTTACATAACAATAATAGCTCTCATGTGTATCTGTCACTTTAAGGCTGACCAAGTATTTTCCCTACAACTCTAAAAAGTACATGGGGTTTCTATTGAAAAAATTAGGAAACTAGGTCTCTAAAAGCTAAAGCTGTATTTAGTGAGAGAGCCAATAACTGTCAGAACAGGAAACTGAAGTTGGGTCATGTGAGACCAGAACTCAATCTGTGTGTGTGAACTCAATTTTTGTGTGATTCAGGTAGACTGGAGCATCCCCCTGATCTCCACCTCATTTTAGGATCAGTCATAGCCATATTGCAGTTTGGCCACCTTCCTCCTAATAGCATCACATTCCCAGCCAGCCAGTCTCTGCAGCGTGGAGACCTTCTATTGGGAGAGCAGTTGAGCTAAATGCAGTTTTGTTACACCATTTTCCCATAAATCTGAATCCTGAGTCATATAAATAGATTAAAAGAACAGGCTGGAGTCTTCAAGCTGCCAGGTTCTGGCTTCCAAACTAGAAGAGATCCAAGTTTAAAAAAGAAGAATTAACCATATTTGGCATATGTAACCTGGGCATTGATAATCTGCTAGTCCTGACATATGTAGTAATAATTCCAAATGATACCAGTTTTGGCACAGGATACATGATATCCTTATGTAGTGATGAATGATATTGGCAAAGCATTTAGTGTTCTGTGACACTCGTGTAAAAATAATCACCAGATTTCCAGGGTGAGAATTTTGTTAGAGAAGAAAACAGCTTTGTGTGTAACTAGTTCATGTAGACTTAAAGTTTTATTTATGCCAGCCTTTCAGATTGTTTGCAAAAGTCATCAAACCATAGCTCTGGTTTTTAATTAAGATCAGTAATGAACATTCCCATGGTATCCAATGACATCTCCTTCACATGACAATCATCCTCACCTTATTCCATTGTTTACTCTTTCATCAAGATCAAAATAGCATCACACTTCTACAAAAAAAAGGATTCTAAACCTAGGAGAGTCTTTGAATGGATTTTAGTATATGGCTTTATTTTCATTAACCTCTAACTGAAATTTATCACTCCATTTCAAATTGATAGCTTTGCTTGCGGACTTATGATTATGAGGCACTTTACATCCATCTTATGAGATCTTCACAACAGCTGGTAGGTACCAGCTTAAATTATAAGTATCATCCCAATTTTAGAGACGAGGAAACTGAGGCCCAAAGAGGTTAGGTAAAATAGCTTCCTAAATATCAGAGCCAGGAATCAGACCCATATCTACTGACTCTAAATCAGAATTTATTATTAATCTTAATTAAGTGGAGGGTTTTCCCCTCATACTGTAGCTTCACTAGGTAAATAAGAAGTTTCCTACAGTGACACCTAATATTTCCCTACAAAAATATACTTTACAAAAAACAAACCAAAAGAAAAAAAAGAAAAGGAAAGCTAGGCATCAAATCAGAGATCAAATTCAGATCCTTCAAGTAAAGTTTTGTAGACCCTTTCCCCAACCCATTGTATAATGCCCCGATCCCAAAATCCTCTTTTTCATTCCTGGCCATGATTGCTGGGGAATTTTGTCTTCTCACAGACTCCAGAGCTGCAGGGGCTGATTGACAATATCTATATGGTGAGGCAGGATCCAGTAGGGTCTGTTAGGTCTATGGAATTATTATTATTATTATTAAAGAAGCCATTGACACCACCAGTATTGACAACAGCTGACATCATTACTGTTAAACCTGGAGGAAAGCATGAGAGCTTCATAGTTAAGTTGTTTTACCCATGAAGGTATAACCTGAGTTATATATGAAAGATAATTCTAGACCAACTGTTATATCAACATTTACATCTACATAGCTACATCTATATAGCTACATCAAAGGAGTAAAACACAAGGCTTTCAACATTGTCCTGTGAGAAACAGATTAAAATGTCTAGCTAAAATGGAGAAATATTTAATAAAAGAAAAATTAAATAGAACACAGAAAATGATACTATGTGGTTTTCTAAATAAATACATGGCCTACTATAATCCTTAAATACAGTTTAGTGACCCCATTTTTATTTGAGTCTGACACAAACTATCTACATTATTTGGATGATTCACACAGTGAGAATCAGACAGATGAACCTCTAGGATGTAGGAATGGCATGGCCACATCGTCTATCTGTACTGAGAGGCTATTTCTTTGACAAAGGTATGTCTCCATATCTGTTTCTCATTTTGTTAATGCATCTAAATATATTGGGGGAGAGAATATGTGTTTTTATTATGGCCCTTCCTTAGATGTCCCATGTCATAAACCAACACTGGGTAATTGCCTTGATTCATTTCAAGGTGTCAGTGCTCCAGCAATAGTGGAATCTTTGATGAAAAGACCTTTCAGAGATAATTTCTGCTCCATTTGTAACATGGTACGTTCCTTTTTGGCCATAAGTGTGCGGTTACTTGCCTTGTATCTTTTTTGAATTGTTCTATAGATGGCTCGAACACCCGAAGGTTATCAATTATTATGATAATGGTAGTTTTACAATCTTTATAGATCTTAACAATGTATAAAGCATTTTCCTCACAACAACCATGTGAGATAGGTAGAAATATTAGCCCCTTTTTGAAATTGAGGAACCTGTGCGATACAATGAAAGAGACACCATATTTAGATTCAAAGGGCCTCTATTTGAATCTGATTCTACTTCTTGCTAACTATATGATCCTAGGCAAATTGCCTAACCTCTCTGAGTCTCAGATTTCTCCTATGTAAAATAAAAGGGCTGGACTAAATGACTTCTCAGGTCCCCTCTAAATCCTCTGACTTCTCCAAGATCACAAACCTAGTTAGTGGCTGAAGGCTGGAGTTGAACACAGGTCATCTGATTCCAAATGCAACATTCTTTGTACCATGGCTCCTCACTCATGTTCAAACACTAAATGAAAAGACTTTCAAAGCCAAAGGTCTGGACTCCTAGTATCCTACTCTTTGTCTTAACCTCTGCTGCCTCTCCCAATCTGGAAACCTTTTAAAAGAAACAGGTCAAAGTTAAATGAAAAGAGAAGAGTGCATCTATTTGGAAGGTGGCATTTTTTCCAAGTTTCCTTTGAATTGACCTTTGAAAGTTCCTTTCCTTTAACAAAGTAGACCTTGACATTTTAGAACATTATTTATTCTAATTTGTAGCTACTGAAGTGGATAAATAATGGATCTTGTTACTTTCTGAAAAAGGGCTGATTGTTTGCATTTTTCTGTGGCCCATTTGACCTTGAATATAGATTAATATATTCACCATTAGCTTCTCACATTCGTGTCTATTCTCCAGAAGTGTTAAGCAACCTTCCTTCCTAGGGGAAAATCTATTTCTGAGAAAAAGATTTTAAAAACCAGGATGGGTTGTTGCTGGACAACTCAGTGTGTCAAATGAAATGTGAAAGCACGTGGGCAAAGGTCGGATAAGCATCAGGAAATGCTATGATTACACCTTTGTGTAATCATAGTTCCATTTCCCTTCAAAGACCTTTAAAAAACATTTACAACATAGTTTAAACTTTAATCTCTAGCACAGACCTTCTTTCTGCTATTATGTGGGCTTCATAAAATATGTCCTATGACATATTCACACATCAGGGATTTACTGCTAAATTTTATGTGAGCGCCTACAAAGTTACTTTGAGGACTTTTAAGAAACATCTGGGAGACATTAGCCAAGGCCATATAATTCTGGAACCTGATGCTTGTCCTGAATAAAAATGTTAGGATTCCCATAGAGCAGCATGAGATAAATAACCATCCTGTTATTTCAGAAGGCTTATGTCTTGAGCAGAAAGATTCCTTTAAATTCAGGATCTTCCAAGAAACATTTCAAAAGGAACAACCCTATTCTTTTTTAATTACAAACAAACAAAACTATAAAGTGGATCCTGGCCTCCAAGAACTCTTTGCCTTTTAGAGTTAGGAAAGGGAGGTGGGACCAGTACCCAGAGACCTTCCACAAAAGAATGCTACGGAGTGTGGCATGTACACCATGTGGCAAACTAGCATTGGTAGCTCTCCTCTGTGCCCATTTAGATATTCCCGATTTCCTTGATTCTTTATGCCTGCTCATCTGCTCATCATTTGACCTTCACCCCTAGCAGCTATAGCCTTTACCTCCAAGATTACCTTCCACTACTCTGTGTGAGTCTTGCAATTGCCTATTTTGCATGTTTGTTTAACTATTTATTTAATCTGCTTATTTTCCTCCATTAAATGTAACCTCTTGAAGAGAAGGGATTGTTTTTGCCCTTCTTTTACCCCAAGTGCTTGGCGCAGTGACTACCCAGCTTAATAATTATTTATTGATTGACCAGACTCGGATTGTCCAATCCATATTTTTTCCTACCCTGACTCCAGCAATTCCTCCCTTATCCTCCCAGTCCCCTAAATCTAAAAACCCTTCTATATCCCTCTTTTAACCTATTCAATCACCTTCCCCTCTAGAGATCCCTCCATTATCCTCTCCCCCGCCTATCCCCTAGAGTTTTGTTTCTTTCTAAATTTAGAAGACTTTTATACTCTTCTCGATGTATATATATTTTCCCCTCTTACATCCATTCCCAATGAAAGTAGGTTTCCAGAACTAACAGCCCCCCTTCCCCATCAAATTCCTGTGCATCAGTTCTTCCTTTTGCACCTCAGTTGTATAAGATAATTACTCTTTTAGCTAAGCTTGAACAGTTTTACTTTTTGATGCCATACCATACTCAGGTCTACACCAATCTTTCTTATAAGCTACCTAATTACTAGTAACAATCTTAGACATAGGTTTTACATATTCCATATGTAAAAGGTAAACATTCTATCCTTATTTAGTCCATTGTAATTGGTCTTTGGTGTGTACCTTATATTTCTCTTGGCTCTTGTATGTCAAATCTTCCATTGAGTTCAGGATTTTGTTTTTCTTTAAAGAGAGTCCTGGAAATCTGACAGTTGATCAAATGTCCTTTTTTTCCATTCAGAATTATGTTTAGTTTTGCTGGGTATGATAGTTTTGGTCAGAGGCCCAGTTCTTTTGCTCTTAGATATATAGTGTTCCAAGACTTGTGATCTTTTAGTGTCACTAACACTAGGTGCTAGGTCTTGTGTGATTCTAATTGGAGTACTGTCATATGTAAATTGCTTTTTTATTTTGGCTCATGATATTTTGTCCTTCTTCTGGGGGTTTCAGAATTTAACTATAATATTTCTGTGAGTTTTCCTCATAGGGTCTCTTTCAGGTGGTGATCACCGGATTTTTCTATTTCTACTTTCCCCTCTTGTTCTAATGCTTCAGGACAATTTTCTTTCATTATTCCTTGTATTATTGTATCAAGATTCTTTTTTTGATCAGAAATTTCAGGTAGTCCAATTTTTCTCTTCTTGATCTGTTCTCTAGATCTGTTGTTTTTCTATTCTTTCTCCTTTGCTTGCACATTTTTTGTAATAATTTAGTTTTCATAATCACCTCTAATCCTGGGGTATGAGGGATGGTGGCTCTGGCCTCTGATCCTCTTCAGTTCTCCCCTCTGACCTTGACCTCAGAACAAGACCTCCAGCCTCCTATAAGTGCCCGTAGCCAGCAGCATTTTGCCCCACTGCTTCTGCACTCACCTGGTGTGTGCTGGTTCCTTCTCAACCCTGCTGCTCTCCCCAGCACAGCTGGGTCTGGCAGTTCCTTGTCAGTGGAGGTTCCCTAGATCTTCCCCAGGTCAGATGCCCAACTCCCCTCATTGTCCCAAGGGTAAAAGTTCCGGAGGTTGGAGCCGGCAGCCTCCCAACCCAGGTGACCCCAGGGCTTGCCCCTTGTTGTTAATGCAGTTTGCTGCAGGTTGTTAAAGCAGACCCTAGCCTGGAGGTATTTACTCTTCACCAGGAGGAAATCTTGTCCTGGGATTTTTCTTCAGGTCATCTCCAATTGTCCCAGAGGACCGCTGTTCTGCCCCTACACTTACTTGTTTTCACGACTCTATGTTCGCACAGAGGCGCCATTTTATCTCTTTTATGCAGGAAAATCTTGAGAGCTTGAAATTTTCTGACCTGTTCCACCAATTTCCCAGAATCCTCTTTGACAATCCCTCTTCTTGCTAGCAGAACAACTCTACAATCTGAAGTTTGACCTCATACTCTGAATGCTGCTTTGCCTATCTCCACTTCAGCTTCTACTTCTTTGTGCAACCCCAATATTCAGCCTTTGTTTAGACAATGCTTGTTAACTAGATGGCATAATAAAAGCAGAAAGATGGCCCCACTACCTACAGATACTGCTTAGGCCATATTTATTCATTCGATTATGTGAGTTTTATTTGTGCTAAACCAAAGAGGTCACCATATATTTTCCTCAACTGGAAGCTACCAGTATGAGTTTCCACTCAGCCTCAAACCAAGCAAGTTCCTGTAACATTTTTCTGCTGTGATTTTTGTAGATTTTGCCAATGAATATTCTCACCTAGTCATGGGTAGAGACAATTCACTATAGGAAACATCATTAACCTACCATGGATCTTCTATGGACAGTCAGCTAATGAGGAGTAGAAGAGGGTAGAGAAAGAAGGTTGTAATCATAGAGATTTGAGGTATATATGGAACTTTTCAGACTATCAGTGATGAAATGGGAATTCAGGGATAATATAACCAACAATGTTCCATTATAAACTGTTTCTTTTTTTCCTTCTTAAGGAATTGTTAGCTCTGGAAGATCTTAAAAAAACTACTGAAAGTAAATAAAAATGATAAATCTATCCAGTAACATGTACTGAGTACCTACTGTGCACCAGGCATTTTGCTAGGCACTGCATCCAAATGGGATATTCTCTATTCTACCTACTCTTCAATGACGTCATTTTTTATTTTATTTTAAAGTATTTTTATTCTCAGTCCATGTCTAAAATGCTGGGAGAAAACATTTTTCCCATCATCCATTAAAATTGTATCTCTGAACAATCACCAAATGGTCCAGTACCATTACTTAAATCAATTAGACTTCTGGGTTGTAGAACCACTAAATGATCTATCAATCAATCCCTTAGTGACTGACCTGTTAGCTGTCAAAATTTAAATGAATCTTATTCACCAAAGCATGATCTCAGGATCTTTGTAAATGAAAACAATTAAATGCCATCAGTTGACCTTTGCAGAAACTTCTTTATCCATTTTAGGTCATTGGGGTACTTCTTGTTTTCCATGATTCTCTTATACATATTCTTTAGTATAGGTAAAGGTGCCTAATTTTGGTGTCAATATAGTTATTGTACTCCTCACCTTGGGGTTCAGGATGGAAGTTTTGTCATATAACAAGAGAGGGAAAGAAAGTGTGGAGAATTAGCTAGTACAGAACCGATGTTAGGAAGGAGAGTGTGGCAACTGCTTCCTGGTATATGGAATGTAGACCCTTTATTTGCCCTCTTCCCCAACAAACTGTGTCCCCTTCACTATAGCCTTGGCACACAGGAATAAAATGAGGGCATAGAGAAGACTAGGCCTTGGCCTGAAGACTGAAGCCTGGACCAATGCCCTTATCTACTGGTAAGGGCCCCTACAGCAATATGTCTATCTCTTAGAAGGAAACACATTTCACCACTATTTGGCAATTGTTGGCATGTATGTCATACATTGTTTGCCATAATTAGAGCATTTTAAGAGATATTTATATTACAAATTTTTCTGCCCTCAACTTTTAGAGCCATAAGGAGCTTTATATTTATAACAATCTAATCCATTTTACTGATGAGGAAACACAGGCACCCAGGAGGTGAGATGACTTGGCCAGTATTACATAAGTAGTCAGTAGCTTAACCAGGCTTCAAACCTAGTTCCTCTGCCTCCAAATCCAGTGATTTACCCAAGGTTACATAGTGAATCAGTGGAAACTGTTTTCAACAAATGCACGGAAAAAAATGCCAGCTCTGAAATACATTAAGGGGGGGGGATTTAATTTTTAAGTGGCCCCCAATTTGTATTTTGATTTCTATAAAACATATCTAGTTTTATTTTTTAATTAACTAAAACATCTATTTTTCTCTCTCCTATCCCCCAATCCCATTGAAAAAGAAAATCCATGTTTTCTTGCCCTTTCTCCCTGAGACCAACAGCATGCATTTGTGAGCTATGTCCACACTCTCTGCAGCAACCTGGTATTTCAAGTGGGAATTCAATGCTCCAAGAGTACAGATAAGGGTTGTTGGAGCCTGAGTAGAAGACGTCAATAGAAAAGAGCAAACTAACTGGTCCATTTGACAATGAACCCAAATTCTTGACTTTTGAGACCCCCTAAGGCTATAATCAATTAAATGTTTCATTCTGTTTGATATAAAACTGTGATAGGATTTTGCATTGCCTTTTCAACCTGCTGTTTTCAGGGATGACATTTTGACACCATGATTGTTTATTCTCCTGGGAGATACTGGCTTTTTTTTTTTTAACAATTTCAGCAGCTGCTGGATAAATGTTGTGGAAATGCTTCTCACTTCTCATTTGCTGAATTTGGTCTCAGCAATTCATTACTGGGACTACTTACTGTTGTGGGGGAAAAACTCTCCTCATTTTATTTTACTGAATTTTAATTTTGCTTCTAAATAGAGCAAAAAAGAGCTCAGTCGAGATGAGTATTACAAACCAAGAAGTCAAGTCATCTAATTGTATAAACCAGCACATTTCAAGTAGACATTATCTAAATTGGGGACTCATCTGGCGTCTATGGACTGTAGGACTAGAATAAAGGGCTTGATTGACTTTTTAACAACCAGGAGTACTTCTCTCTTATGTATTTTGGGGGTTATGGGAGGGCTGAAGGGAAGATTTAACATTTTTAATAGTTTTATTGTTTGGTTAAATTTTTAAGGTTAATTTTTTTTATTAGGGGAGGACTTATTTTGTTATTGTTTTATTGCTTGGCCCTTAGGTTTTCTGCACCCACAGTTGCCAAGTTTAACCAAACACTCGGCAAGCACTAAGGTAGTGGTGTGCCTAGAGGGACGTTGTACATATATGTGCTAAGGCCACCCAGTTATAGGAGACCTGGGCTCTCACAAAGTATCGCTGATGTGGGAATTCCATTAATATCACCTTTACTAATTAGGCATTAAGAAGACACATTTTAAATTTAAAAGGTTATCAAATGCTACTCCTCTTCATTTACCAAGTTAGAAATTCAGAAAAGAGATATATAAGCACTGAAATAACCTCTACCATGTTATCTGTCCCTGTGTGTATACACACATATACATACCTGTATATGCGTACAGGTATGTATATATGTACATACATACATGTGCATGTGTGTGTGTATTTTGAGTCCCAAAGCTCATTGGCATAAGACTCTCTCCTCATTGGTGGAGATAGATTTAATGTGAGATTTAAGGTTTGCAAAGCACTTTCATATGTTTTCTCATTTGAGTTTTACAACAACCCTGTGAGATAGGTACAATTTAACAAATGAGGAGTCTGAGGCTTAGAGAAGTTAAGTGAATTGCCTGGGGTCACATAACCATTAAGTGTCTGAGGCAGAATTTGGACTCAGGTCTTCCTGACTCCAATGTTCTAACCATTGTGCCACCTAGCTGTATATGTGTGCATGGTTAGGTATAAATGCACAGGTACACATACAAACAAAGTCACACATACACACCAGATCGATTGATCAATATTTTATTTCTCAAGGGCCTGCCCAAAACTGTCTCCTTGGATTTTAAAAAAGGTAACATAGCCTATCCATTGTTGCAGGAGGAATTGCCCAATTTATAAAGTACTAGAGGGTATGCAGACAACAGAAGGGAAGAAAGCAAGGGTGTGAGGATAAAAGAAAAAGGAGAAAGGGCCCCAGCTACCACCAGACAGGAACATAAATACAACCTCACCCTTAGCCGCAGGTAGCCTAGGCTACTCTCCAACCCTCCTGTTTCCCACTCCTCATCCATATATGTATCTGATTGCTATCTAAATATATCAAGATATTCTGGCCACACTGGCAGCCTACCTGAGAGAAGGACTCAATGAATATCTTTAACTTCCATGTCTGGGATCTCTCTTCAAGTCGCCAAAGGGCATTGGTCTAGAATCATATCTATCTACCACACCTCAACTATTGGGAGTCTAGAGAGTACATTAAGAAGTTCAGAATCGGGGGGCAGAGCCAAGATGGCGGCTGGTAAGCAGGGACTAAAGTGAGCTCCGTTACCGAGTCCCTCCAAAAACCTATAAAAAATGGCTCTGAACCAATTCTAGAACGGCAGAACCCACAGAACAGCAGAGGGAAGCAGGGCTCCAGCCCAGGACAGCCTGAATGGTCTCTGGATGAGGTCTATTCCACACGGAGCTGGGAGCTGGGAGCTGGGAGCTGGGAGCTGGGAATGGAGTGCAGCAGAGCCCAGCCTGAGCAGTGTGGACCATCCAGAACAGAAGCCGGGCGGAGGGGGCCCTAGTGCCCTGATTCAGTGAGCTGCAGCAGTTACCAGACCCCTCGACCCACAAACACCAAAGACTGCAGAGAAGGTTAGTGGGAAAAGCTGCAGGAGTGGAAGGAGTTCACGGTTCAGCTTCCAGCCCCGGGGGCAGCGGAGGTGGGGCAGCTACAGCTGTTGTTACTTCCGGCTCCAGGTCCACCTGGTGGGAGGAATTAAGTGGTGGATCAGAGCAGGGGTGCACAGCCTGCCGAAGATCTAAGCCCAGTTCGGGTTGGGGGTTCTTGGAGAAGGAGGAGTGCGGCTCTGACAGAGCTGGCACCTCCCCCCCAAACGTGGAACATAGAACTTGTTAGTCTACAAGCAGTCATACCCCACTGAAAAACTCAAGGGTCAAGTTAGTTGGTTGGGAATATGGCCAGGCAGCGAAATTGCACCCAGATTCAGTCTCAGACTTTGGATTCTTTCTTTGGTGACAAAGAAGACCAAAACATACAGCTTAAAGAAGACAACAAAGTCATAGAGCCTACAACAAAAGCCTCCAAGAAAAACATGAACTGGCCCCAGGCCATAGAAGAACTCAAAAAGGATTTGGAAAAGCAAGTTAGAGAAGTAGAGGAAAAATTGGGAAGAGAAATGAGAAGGATGCGAGAAAACCATGAAAAACAAGTCAATGACTTGCTAAAGGAGACCCAAAGAAATACTGAAAAATACACTGAAGAAAACAACACCAACAGACTAACTCAAATGGCAAAAGAGCTCCAAAAAGCCAATGAGGAGAAGAATGCCTTGAAAGGCAGAATTAGCCAAATGGAAAAGGAGGTCCAAAAGACCACTGAAGAAAATACTACTTTAAAAATTAGATTGGAGCAAGTGGAAGCTAGTGACTTTATGAGAAATCAGGATATTATAAAACAGAACCAAAGGAATGAAAAAATGGAAGACAATGTGAAATAACTCATTGGAAAAACCACTTACTGGGAAAGTAGATCCAGGAGAGATAATTTAAAAATTATTGGACTACCTGAAAGCCATGATCAAAAAAAGAGCCTAGATACCATCTTTCAAGAAATTATCAAGGAGAACTGCTCTGATATTCTAGAGCCACAGGGCAAAATAGAAATTGAAAGAATCCATCGATCGCCTCCTCAAATAGATCCCAAAAAGAAATCTCCTAGGAATATTGTCGCCAAATTCCAGAGCTCCCAGATCAAGGAGAAAATACTGCAAGCAGCCAGAAAGAAACAATTTGAGTACTGTGGAAACCCAATCAGAATAACCCAAGATCTGGCAGCTTCTACATTAAGAGATCGAAGGGCTTGGAATGCGATATTCCGAAGGTCAATGGAGCTAGGGTTAAAACCTAGAATCACCTACCCAGCAAAACTGAGTATCATGTTCCAAGGCAAAATATGGATTTTCAATAAAATAGAGGACTTTCAATCTTTCTCAGTGAAAAGACCAGAACTGAATAGAAAATTTGACTTTCAAACACAAGAATCAAGAGAAGCATGAAAAGGTAATCAAGAAACGGAAATTGCAAGGGACTTACTAAAGTTGAACTGTTTTGTTTACATTCCTACATGGAAAGATGATGTGTATGATTCATGAGACCTCAGTATTAGGGTAGTTGAAGGGACTATGCATATGTTTATGTATATATATATAAGTGAATGTGTATGTATGTACATATCTATGTGTATATGTATGTATGTGTATGTATGTGTATATATATATATATGTGTGTTTATATATATATATATATATATGTAAAAGAGAGAGAGCAGACACAGGGTGAGTTGAAGATGAAGGGAAGATATCTAAAAGAAATAAAATGAAATTAAGGGATGAGAGAGCAACATACTGAGAGAGGGAGATAGGGAGAGATAGAATGGGGTGGATTATCTCGCATAAAGGTGGCAAGAGGAAGCAGTTCTGTGGGAGGAGGGGAGAGGGCAGGTGAGGGGGGAATGAGTGAACCTTGCTCTCATCAGATTTGGCCTGAGGAGGGAATACCATACATACTCAGTTGGGTATCTTACCCCACAGGAAAGAAGAGGGAGGAAGATAAAAAAAAATAAAAGGGGGGGGATGATGGAGGGGAGGGCAGATGGGGTGGAGGTAATCAAAACAAACACTTTGGAAAGGGGACAGGGTCAAGGGAGAAAATTCAATAAAGCGGAATGGGTTGAAAAGGAGCAAAATGTAGTTAGCCTTTCACAACATGAGTATTGTGGAAGGGTTATACATAATGATACATGTGTGGCCTAGGTTGAATTGCTCGACTTCTTAGGGAGGGTGGGTGGGAAGGGAAGAGGGGAGAGAATTTGGAACTCAAAGTTTTAAAATAAGATGTTCAAAAAAAAAGTTATTGCATGCAACTAAAAAATAAGATACACAGGCAATGGGGCATAGAAATTTATCTTGCCCTACAAGAAAGGAAGGGAAAAGGGGATGAGAGGGGAGGGGGGTGATAGAGGGGAGGGCTGACTGGGGAACAGGGCAACCAGAATATAAGCCATCTTGGAGTGGGGGGAGGGTGGAAATGGGGAGAAAATTTGTAATTCAAACTGTTGTGAAAATCAATGCTGAAAACCAAATATGTTAAATAAATAAATTTAAATTAAAAAAAAAAAGAAGTTCAGAATCAGGGCATCTAGGTGGCACAGTGAATAGAGTACCGGCCTTGGAGTCAGGAGGACCTGAGTTCAAATCCAGCCTCAGACACTTGACATACTTACTAGCTGTGTGACCTTGGGCAACTCACTTAACCCCAATTGCCCTGCCCACCCCCTCCAAAAAACAAAGAAACCAAAAAAGAAATTCAGAATCAAAAATACATTCCTTGATTTTTCCTTCAAGAAGGTTAGACCTTACTTACACTCACCAACCAGCTCAGCCCCTTCTCACTGGAAATATGAAATATTCATAATGAAATATTTGTAATATGATAAGCCATCACTGAGCTAGCAAACCTCATCATCAAATAATTCAACAGATTGAGAATTAGAATATACCAAAGAAATAGAGGAGTCTTGGTGGAGCTCCTGGATACTCAGAGAAATTCTAGGACTGAGCATCCAAGAAACATAGAAGTCCCTGAACAACACTAAACAGCCCATGAAAAGGAGTTTCCAAATTAATCAGGAGTCAGAGTCAAAGGGCATGGTGGCATAGAACCATAGATGTGGAGGGGGTAAACCTGGACTTTGTCCTCCACTGGAACTATGAGTCACGTGATTTATGTGGATACAGGAGTGGAGTGGAGTGGAGTGGAGTGGGAGGGGACTGAGCTCTCTAGCAGTCCCCAGTCCTAACGCAAATAATGTTATAAATGTATAACCTTGGGGGAAATGAGGCTTATTAGTAGAGAGGGAAGAACAATGATCCTGGCTATTTCTAGGCTTAAATACAAGTCCACACCATTTTACATTTTCTTTTGGCTGAAATGAAGTCCACCCTATATTCAGCAGACTACTAACTTGGACACTTATATAGGAGCTAAGCTCTCTTTTCCTTTTTTGTGGAGACCTAGGAATGAACTACATTCCAGTGTTCCCTGAGAGAGTCACAGGCAAAAGAAGTGCCTAAGATTAAATTCAAACTCTGCAAGCCCAAAGCTGTGGTTCTAAGCTACAGGTTATATAATAATATTATGCTGTTACTCAACATTGTTTGAAAAAGTGATTTGCTAGGAAAGTTACCTTTAGCAATCATTTCAAAGCATGTTAAATCCCTTATAGATTGATTCAGTGTCCAGCATCCTTTCTCAAAAGAATGATGTTTAACTAGGATAAGGTATGCCAGAGACTGTGAAAAATACATCAAATCATAGCATTTATATTAGCTTTGATCAGTTTTGCTTCTCCCTTGAAATTTGCTTTTAAGTGGTTACAAAGAGCTGAGCCTCGGAAGCTAGAAGCTCACGCAGAAGCCTAGGAATTGGCATCATTAAACTCTCATCATGTGCTTCCGTCTCCCGGTAACGAAGTATTCAGTAATGAATTCCAGATCCTGCCAGTTGCAAACAAAGATAGAGGTCCTCACAAGGGAAGACTGCCAATTTACCTTTGCAGTGGTTATCCCCATGTATGCAATGCTTTCCTCCAACTCACAGGGTCTCTCTTCCTTTAGAATACAATTCAGACATCATCTTCTACATAAAGCCTTTCTTCATTCTCTCAACCACTATTACTCTCCTCATATCACCTTATAGTTAACTTATATACATATATATATAACTTATATACATGAATACATGTGTGTGTGTATATATAACTTATACACATGAATACATGTATGTGTATTCATATAAATACATGCAAATGTATGTATTGTATATATGTGTATGTGCATTTATGTATATATTCACATGTATGTCTCTGAATGTGTGTGTGTGGGTGTGTGTGTAACATAGTCCCTTCTCAGGGCTCACTAACGTAACTCACACTGTCACTGGCAGGTTGGGTACCCCAGAGGCATGGCTGTTACTACTCATAAGTTTCTAGAGATAACCCTGTAGTTATCTAACTCTTTCCAGGGCTGGCTCTTTCCAGGGCACATTGTCTCCACTGGTATGATGGCTCAATTGGGCTTAATCTTCTTAGGATGTAGAGTCCTGGCTGGACAAAAAAATCTGCTGCTGGACAGGGTAGAACAGGTCATTCATTGGCTGTGCTAGACCCTTACCACATTTAGCTACTGCTACTTATGCCAGGCAGGTGATTCAGTCTCATGCTCTTCTCAGGGTTTAGCATCTCTTTTTGGAGAGTGATCAACTTATCTCCTGGGCCCACTTTTTCATGGACATATACAGTCTTTCTTCTACCCTCAGCCAGCGGGGCTGGGCTGGGGAGAACCCAGCTGAAGAGCCATTGAGCTCCTTCAGCTAAGGTAACAGATCCCTAACTTTATGACAAGTTCCTCCTGACTCCAAAATGCTTCTTCCCATGAGGCACAGTTATTTTCACCTGCTAGTCTTTTAGGAATCTTATGTAAATAAATTGATAAGGACAGAAGTGTGAATGCAACCTATACCCTTGGAGGTATGTTCATCTCTGGCTGATTTCTTCCTGTACAGTTAAGATATTCATACCTCCCACACTTTTCAGGGTAGAGAATGTCAATCTGAAGGTCTTCCCTTTTGTCTGTCTGTCTTCTAGCCTTGGCCTTTGGTTTTTCTTGGAAGAACTATTGAACCATAATCCCACAGGAAACTAATGGCATTTAGCATCGTTTTTCAAACCTGTGTAAAATGTAATTTTCTGATAAGTCTTTCTGTATAACCTCCTTTTCCTTCATCCATGCTAAAGTACCTTAGTCATGACCTCCCTGAAATCCACATGCAACGCAGAAAGATTTGCATGAAATAATGAAGAGAAAAATGAGCAGAGCTGAGAGAACACTGTATATAGTAACAGCAAAATTGTTTTAAGAATGACTGAGGAAATAAGTCATTTTGACTACCCAAATTAACTATAAAGGACATATAAAAAAGACACTGTCTGCATTCAGGGCTATTTCAAAGTCTGTTTGCTGTAGTCTAATACTTTGCTCTATCAATTGCACCAGTACTTGGACAAAAGTTAAACTAAATGGTATTGCTTATAGTTGAGGGCACTGGAGTGGGTTGTTGTTTTGTTGTTGTCATTTTTCAGTGGCGTACAACTCTTCATGACCCTATTTGGGGTTTTCTTAGAAAAGGTACTGGCGTGGTTTGCCATTTCTTTCTCTAGCTCATTTTTACAGATTGAGGAACTGAGGCAAACAGGGTTAAGTGACTTACCCAGGGTCACACATCTAGTAAGTGTCTTAGGTCAGACTTGAACTCATCAATAGGAGTCTTCCTGACTCCAGGTCTGGCACTCTATCCACTGTGCCACCTAGCTGCCCACTAGAGTGAGATGGGAGTCCAAAAGAAGAAAGAAATGTCCCTGTGTTCTGAGATGCTCATAAAATTCCAGTTGTGAAATGATCAGTCTTTTCATATTTGTCTTTTGGAAATATGACAATTATATTCAATCGTGTGAAGGGCCTTGACATAGGAAAGGGTTTAGATTGGTTCTGCCCTAATGGGCACAACTAGGAGCAAAGGACAGAAGTTGAGAAGAGATCAATTTAGCCTTTATGTAAATAAAAATGTCCAAAAGTGAAATAGGGAAGTTCCCTCCATATGAAGTTGTCAAACTGAGTCTGAATGAACGATCTTCAGTGGAAGTTGTAGAAAGGTATCTTGTTCATCTTTAGGTTGTATCTGATGGTTTCTGAAGATGCCCACGAAGATGCCTGATTCTGAGATGAGGTGATACAGGATTAAGTGATAGTTATACAGTAAAGCTCTGAATTTTGGATGTCCCACTTGTACTAGTTAAATTTTCCCTTGCCTTCTTAAGCCATATCCATCAAAAATGCTATAAGCTGTTTGACTAAGATGTTAGAGTTTTCAGTGTATCTCAATTTGGTGCTGTAATACATATTTAAAATAAGGCACTTTACCTATGTTACACTTTGTTCTTTGGAGACTCTGGAAAGGAAAACATACATGCTATGCAAATAAATTTAGAGCTTTAAATACACGTAGATTAAATACCAATCAAGAAAAATATACTAGAAAAATTATTGAACCGTATTGTATAAATAGTTTTTCTTTAAATTAAAAATAAATAATGACTCAGAACTGGACACTGTATTAATGTAATGATAAAGCTGGACCCCAAGGAAGACATCTGAGACTGCACCTCCCTTCTTTGCAGAGGTGAGGAACACCACATATATAATGTTAGATTTTGAGTTGATATGTTGATTAGTTCTATTAAACTTCTGGGTTTTCTTACCCAAAGCTTTCCTTTTTCTTCTTGGCTCTCTGAGTTGGGAAGGGGGATGTATTGGGAAATAAAGGTACATGTAAAAACAATTAATATCAATACATATGTTTTAAAATAAAATAATAGTTGTTATTTGCACAAGTCTTTATGATTGCTAAGGACTTTGTGTACAATACCTTATTTGATCTTCAAATGAGATCATGTGACATAGAGCAGATAATTACATTATACATGATGTCCCAAAAGTCTTAGTGCAGTTTTAAGCTGCTAAAGTTTAAAAATGTGCTATGACTTTGGGGGCACCCAATACTGATAAGAAAATGAAAGTTCACAGGATTGAAGTAACCAACACAAGGTCCCACAGCTACCAAGTGGCAGATTTGGGACTCCATCCCAAGCCTTCTAAAGCTGCAACCAGTATTATTACCATTATATTGCATGACTCCATCCCAAGCCTTCTAATGCTGCAACCAGTATTATTTCCATTATATTGCACTACTGTCTCCTCCATTCTCCTGAACCTCTCCAGGACTTCTGATTCATCTAGTCATTTAAAGACTGAAGCAACTTATAAAACAATTTTTCAACTGGAAGGCATCTAAGGCAGTGTGGTGCAGTAGAAAGAGCAATGGCTCTAGAGTCAGAATCTGGGTTCAAATCCCACCTCTAACAATTCATACCTCTGTAACATTGGATAAGTCACTTACCCTTCCTGAGCCTCAATTTCTTCATTTGTAAAATGAGGGAATTGGACTAGATGAGCTCTGAGGTTCCTTCCATATCTACATCTATGATCCTAGGAGTTACACTAAGAATGAACCCCTAGGCTCAGACTACTTCAGATTGCACAGATAGGTAACACATAATCCTCTGAGAACCAGGAGCAAGACAAGGTCTTCTCAGTTGGTTGCCTATAGGTGACCTCAGGAAGAAAACACATTAAATAGAGGGTTACACCTGTATCTCCCCAAAGGAGCCCATAGCTACTATTCTCTGTTTCAGACTTCTCTCTCTCTAAAACACAAGTCTATATAACTTTAATTCATTTCTTGTTGTATGTGTAATAACAAAGAGAAGTTATTGATAGGGTTATTGAGAGGGAGTTCTAATGTCTCATTTCTGGCTTAATCTTTTTGTCATTTATAACATTTCATGTATTTCAATATTTTGTCTTCTTTCTTAAGCCTAGTTAACAATCCAACCGGGGGTTGGGGTGGGACAGAGCCAAGACGGTAGAATAAAAGCAGGGACTCACCTTAACTCTCCCCCAAACCCTTCCAAATACTTTTAAATAATGACTCTAAACAAACTCTAGAGTAGCAAAATCCACAAAAAGATGGAATGAAACAAATTTCCAGCCCAAGACAACTTAGAAGGTTGGCAAGAAAGGTCTATTGAGGTGAGAAGAGTGCAGGCCAGTACAAGCCATGCCAGTCAAACTATGTCCCAGGAAACCAGGAGCAGGCCTTGGGGCTATTGAATCAGTGGTAGCAGTGGTTGTTTCCAGACCTCTCAGCCCATAGACGGTAAGGAGATTGGACAATAGATCAGGAGATTTACAGGGGTCCCTTTGCTAGCACCAAGAGCAGGACTCTATTGCATTGCCTATACTTGGATCTGAGTCACAGTCTTAGGTCTTAGTCCCAGTGTGAGGAAAAGCACTAGCACAACAGAGCTTGTGGCCACAGGGGAGCAGGGACGCTGGTTACAGTTCCTGGGTTGAAAATGGTGCTTGTGGTTGCTCATAAACCAGTGTACAGTACAGGAGAGTAGCAAACATACCTTGCCCTAGATCATACAACCTTGGAAGAACCAAAAACTTACAGGTCCCCAGAATTACCTTTGAAAACAGCTGCACAGAAAACCCAAAGCTTGAGACAGTGCTCCCTGCACTTGGGAAGCAGAGCCCCACTCTAGCACAGAGTTAAAAGTCAAGAAATAGTCTAGAAAAGGAGCAAACAACAGAAAAGAAACATTCTGACCATAGAAAGCTACTATGGCAACAAGGAAGATCAAAATAGAAACTCAGAAGAAGACAACAAAGTCAAATTTCCTGCATTCCAAGCCTCCAAGAAAAATGTGAATTGATCTTAGGCCATGGAAGAGCTCAAAAAGGATTTTAAAAATCAAGAAAGCGTGGTAGAGGAAAAAGTAGGAAGAGAAATTATAGTGATACAAGAAAATCATGAAAAAATAGTCAACAGCTTGATAAAGGAGGCATACACAAAAAAATACTAAAGAAAGTAACACCGTAAAAACCAGAATAGGCCAAATGGTAAAAGAGACACAAAAATCCAATGAAGAGAAGAATGGCTCAAAAAGCAGAATTGACCAAGTGGAAAAAGATATACAAAAATTCACTGAAGGGAAGAACTCCTTAAAAAATAGAACTGGCCAAATGGAAAAGTAGATACAAAAGCTTGCTGAAGAAAATAATTCCTTAAAAATTAGAATTGGGCATGTGGAAGCTAATGACTTTATGAGAGACATCAAGAAACAATGAAAAAAAAATCAAAAGAATAAAAAACAGAAGAAAATATAAAGTATATCACTGGGAAAACAGCTAAGCTGGAAAATAGATCCAGGAGAGATAATTTGTGTGTTTTGTCCTTTGTTTTCGAAGAGGACTATGTCATCAGGAAAATGATGACATAACTTGCAGTTGACTTTAATGTGAGTGAGGGAGGGCTGTGCAGGGTCACCAGTCTCACTTTCTCCTCCAGAGTTATCTGCATCCAGTGACCAGATATTCATCAGGATGATTGGAGATGATGCAGGATGCAATGGGAGACCCTGGCCCTTTTAGGCTAAGGCCATTTCAAGAGGTCACCCCCATTCAGTGAATAGGCCTCTTTAAGAAGTGAGTGAAGGAATGACCCCTTTAATTAGAAAAAAAATCAAGCTGGGAGGGTAAGACCCTGAGGGTTGCTGTTCCAAAGAGAAACAGTTACCATTGACATTCATTCTAAGCCAGGAAGCTCCAAAATACAGCCATTAAGTGGAGCTTGGACCTATTGTGGTCCAATTTATGAGCTTCAGAGTGAATTGGGTTTAAGGTTTTGTGAAAGAAGAAAGAGAGAAAGAGAGAAAAAAAAGAAAGAAAGTAGGGAGTATGGAGAGGGGGACATGGGGAGAGGGGGAGGGAGAGAAGGAGGAAGGAAGGAAGGAAGGAAAGAAGGAAGGAAGGAAGGAAAGAAATCTAGCCAGTAAACCCCAAGTTAAGTGGGCAGCTTTTGGCCATCAAAATTTACTTTCCTTTGGAGAGGAGGAGAGGAGGAGAGGAACAGGCACAGGGACAGGGAGAAGGAGAGTTACCCGACTAGCTGGGTCTGCATCCAGGCAGCTTGGCAAGGAGTGTGACTTGCCCAAAGTCGAACAGATAATGTAAATCATAACTATCATTTACAGAGATAGCAATAGAGACTTGCAATTGAACAACTGCAAGCTGCTCTGCTTGGTTTTAACATCTTCATCATTCCCTACCCAGGAAAAACTCAGAACTAGATAAACTTATCACCAAGAAATTCAACATCATGGAGATTGCTTCAGCTTTGCTACTTATACCTCTTCATTACCCTCAGTTGCTTCTGCTCCTCTGACTGGGGAGCTGGGGGGCAGAGCAAAAAACTGCTCCCATAGCCTCCATATAAAGGACTCCAAATGCCAGCCAGGAGAGATAATTTAAGAATTATTGGACTACCTGGAAGGCATGGTCAAAAAAAATGTTTAGATGTCATCTTTCAAGAAATTATCAAGGAAAACTGCCCTGATGTTCTCGAACCAGAGGGCAAAACAGAAATTGAAAGAATCCACCAATCACCTCCTGAAAGAGATCCCAAAATGAAAACTCCTAGTACTGTTATAGCCAAATTCCAGGCCTCCCAGATCAAGAAGAAAATACTGCAAGCAGCCAAAAGGAAACAATTCAAATATCATGGAACCACAGCCAGGATAAACAAGATTTAGCAGCTTCTATATTAAAGCATCAAAGGGTTTGAAATATGATATCCTGGGAGGCAAAAGAGCTAGTATTACAACCAAGAATCACCCACCCAGCAAAACTGTGTATGATCCTTCAGGGGGGAAAATGGAGAGAAAGAGAGACAGACAGACAGACATTTTCTTTGTAATAATAGATTCTGAAAATTATGATAGAATTATAATGCAAAAAAATGCAGACATAAGAAAATCTAATGGGGAAAAATGAAATAAAGTTGGAAAAACACATGAGAGTGAGTACTCATACTGGGGAGACTGGGGTTAGTAAGTCAGTTAAATTTCAGAGATCTGAGCTTTACTGAGCCAAGCTAAACTGATATCTTCACTGAGTCCTACATTAACATAGTTACTTTCTAGGATCTCCTGGGAGTAGAGGTGCCACTAGCCTAAGAACGAATGAATCTATCTAGGTTGAAAAGGGAACAGATTAAAGCTTCCATGATAACCAGTAATGAGGTCTGGTCCATATGGGGCATAACTATTGTACTTGTCTTTCCTCTCCCTCATTCTCTCAGTAAATGAATAAATCTCTTGTATCTGGTTGATCTTATCAATTTTTTTCTTGAGTTCTAGATTTTTTCTTTATTCTTTTATAATTTTCACTTCTTTGATTGTATTTCTGAGCCAATGTAGAGTTTCTATAGTTTACTTCATTGATGTTTCTGTGGGTATTGTTGAATTTTTAAATCTTTTATTTCTTCAGAGGGTACTGACTACTTTGCTTCATTGGAAAGTACTTGTCTATTGAAATGGCTTTACCTATTTCTCCTCTCTCAGATTTTATCTTCTTTACTAGCCAATTTTGTGTATATGGAAGGGTGGGGCAAGGTGTGGAGGTGGGGGTTTCCTTCAAGTGCTCCTTACTCCCAACATCTTGTTTTCTTTTCTTTCTCTAGTACAATTTTGTGCCCCTCATCCAGCCTTTGTAACCAACTCTCTATTCTTTCAGATCACTATGATTGTATAAAACTTCCTCCCCTCTGAGAGTGGGCAGAGGTGAGAATTTAAGATATTCATATAAGGAGTCTAAGCAAAAGAAAAGGATCCAATCTCTGCTATTTAGTACCTATGTGACCTTGAAAATTATTTAAATTCCTTTTTGCCTCAGTTTTTTTTATCTTAAAAATGAGGAGTTGGCTAACATGACTATCAGGGTCCCTTCCTTCCCCAATCTATAATTCAAAATGTAACACAAAATATGGAAATTCATGAAATGGCACAGATGAAAAAAAATTAAGCCTGAAATAAAACATTAGAACTTCTTCACAGTAACCCTGTCAAAAACTCCCCTTTGTTATTATAAATGCAACAAGAAACAAATTTATGTTATGGTGACTTGTGTTTTAGAGAGAGGGGAGTCTGAAACAAAGGATAGTAACCATGGGACTCCAATGGGGAGATACAAGCATAACCCTCTGTGATCTCAATGTCATCTCCTTTGGTACTTGAACATTAAGGTAATCTGTCTTTGGTCATCAAGATCCCATAATCTTCATCAAGTAAACCTCATTTACACAAAGAAAATTTCATCTTATGCTCTGGTTAAGTTCCTAGGAACACAGACCTAGACTTAGAAGGGTCTTCAGAACTCTTAAAGAGTTACATGCAAAGGGACATTAGAGTCTTTATGGATTTCACCAAGGGATCTTGCTACTTAAAAAAACTTAACCATCCTTTATTAAGAAAAATATACTTTTGTAATATGAATAAACACTACCTGGTTTATCTTTTATATACAAGAAACCCATAAATGAATCTTTATTTATCAAATTTCTTAAATCATGATACAATTGTGTTTCTGGCTCTAACCTCTAATTTTGAGACACTTTCACATTATCATCAGTGCCCTATTGAATAAAATCTTGTACAAGCCCACTTCGACAGTTACCAAGTATGAAGTATTCTTCATAAAATCATTGTTATTGGTGTCAGTGTTCAATTGTCCTTTTTTCTAATCATTGAAAATCCCTGTTCTTTGATCACATTTAAATTTTATGGTAAGGCAAGTTCATGAATGAGTACTTCGGTGACAAGAAAGTTTATAGAAATCGCTTTTTATTTATTTTTTAATTTTAGAAATCACTTTTTTAAGTTACAAAAAAATAACATTTATCCTTTTGTTTATTTCTTCTTCCTCTATGCTGACCGAATATCTGACAAAGCACTGTTTATATGGGTTATTTGAGACCATCAGTATATGAACTCTCATTGTCTCTAGTAGCAGATGAAGGTGAAGAAAAGAATTTGAAATCTGAATAAGCAGCTAGGTAGTACATTGGAAAGAGCACCAGGTTTGGATTCAGGAGGACTCATCTTCATGAGTTCAAATCCAACCTCGGACACTTATCATCTATATGACCCTGGGCAAGCCATTTAACCCTGCTTGCCTCAATTCCTCATCTGTAAAATGATCTGGAGAAGCCAAATGGCATCCTGGAGAGCCTGACACAATGGAAAAATGACTTAATACCAACAAAATATGAAATCTGAGACTTCTTTCCAAGACCAAAGAGAGTACATTTCCTATTTCCTACAAGGAGGGTTTAGGTTAGACAATACTGTGAATTATATGAATTTGGGGTTTTGAGGTGCTCAACTGTACTATAAAGGCTAATCGTGCAACCTGTTTTTTTTTTTTCTGAAGACAGTTAGATCTCTTAGGGTCCCTGCTTTTCTTCCCTTTGAGTCTAGATTCCCTGTCCTGACCTAAAAATGGTGCCTGTGATTTTGGGGTTGCTTACCATCTAACCCCTAAGAGCAATTAATGCATTCATCGTAGCCACTAAAGATGTTTTGTGGAGATATCTGTCTTATCAGAAAGATATGGGGACAAAAACAAAGACATGTACAATGGTGGTTTGCTACAGACTAGGCAAGTCAGCCAAGGAACCACAGAAATCAGTGCATTTGACTTAAAACAATGTTTTTGCCTAATCAAGAATGCTGGGACTGATATTTCAAAGTTCCTAAAATGTGGTATAACTGCATAATCCATCTCAGTAGAGAAGAACAATGAACAAATAAATTCATGAATCAGAGCCCTGTTTATGCTTCCATTTGGGTCATTTTTTTCATTGAATGACTTTTAAGGTGATTAAAAGTGTTAGAAAATGAGTGTTCACTGAGCTCACATCTTTACTGAGCCTAGATCCCTGCTGTAAAAATGAAATATATACTTGCAGAGATTCAAACACTTTTTCATTTATTCATGTGCACTAATGGCTCTAATCATCACAGTTCATATTATTCAGAATTGGTTAACCTTGAAAATAGACATGCTCATCATATATTGTCATGAATTTGTTCATTTCTTTTAGCTACCGGTAGTAGGGCTCAGCTAAGGAATTCAGGGAGTAAAGCATTTTCTATCACTAATATATAAGAGGAGAGACAGCATGACATAAAGGATAAAAGGCAGGGCTGGCCTAGAGTTAGGAAGCCCTGAATTTAAGTCTCCCTCCCCTTATGACATACTTACTGGTGGCATAATTCTGGAGAAGTCATTTAACTCCCCATTGCCCCCCCCAAAATATCAAAAATCCTAAGTTTCAAAAAATGGCCAATCTGTAGTAATAGATGGAGTTTCTTCTTTAGGAGCTCCCTATGAGAATGAAAACAAAAGTCCAGAAAGAAAATCCTCTCTGAATTTGAATAACCAAACCAGAACTTGAAGAGTACAAGACATTAAACAGATTAGTTCAACAGTCCACCAAGGTCCTCTTCTAATGAAAATTTAGAGTTTTGGAAGTCATTATAATTGGGAAGGAATTTATGACAGGTTTTATCAATATAGAAAAGCATCAGTTATAGACCTAGTAGCCAGTTCTATTTCTGTCATCCAAGGAGCAGCCCCAATAAGTATGAGGAGACTTGTCACTAGTCGGACCTCAGAGTGATATAATTTTCAGCCAGAGAAACTGTGAAAGGCCATCTTCTAAGTCATTGGGATTGCTATCTGTACCATTGGAGGGAATACTCACACCATCAAAATCATTATCTTTGTAGTCTGCCCATCAACATTGCAGCAAATTCTAATCCTCATCAGTAGTTACAAGTTTGGAAATAAAGAACTCAAAATGAAAATTTAGCAGGTATTACCAAAATTGCTTTTAAAGGCAGACAAATCCTATTTATGTTATTCAGTGGACTTGCATTTGTCTCAAGAAAAAAAATAATGAATGTAGCTCAATAAAAGGTTCATTTCTTTCTATTATGAAAAGTTGTATGTTTAGTCTGACTTGCTGCTTTATTTGGCCTCATGGCTCAGGTTAAAGCAAAGACCTGGGCTCAGGAATTTCCAGGAAATTGGTACTCAGGAAGCTGATACAAACAAGAGCTTTATTATTATGAAGTGCAGTAAGCAGGCAAACAAAAACATAACACTCACACACACTACATGGTGATATAAACAGAGGATCATGTTCATAAATGCAAAAAATTCACCCAATGAGAAAGGGAGACATGTCCAGGAAGAAACACACTCAAAGTTGAGCTTCAGGTGGCAAAATTATATACCCTAAGAATGGGCTCGAGATAAAGTAGTAAGTGCCAGATGTGAGAGGGGGCATCCCTAATAAGATCCAGTTTTGGTGAAGTTCTACGGGTCACTTCTAGATACCAGGTTTAGGTGAGGTTCAGTTAGGGGGAGTTTCTTTATCGGGACAACAAATTGAGATGAGGATCTAATGTTAACTAAGGCAGCAGAAGAGAGGACTCCTTAGACCCCTGCAACCAATCAAGAATTTCATCTAGTCAGAAACTATGAGCCTTCTCTTCCTGACATTGCTCCACACAGACCTGAGTCCCAGCTATCCCATGACCTCCATTTAGGAACAAACTTGAGAAAGGCGGAAGCATTTATTAAGCACCTACTGTGCTGCTAAGCACTTTACAAATGCAACTTTGTGAGGTAGGTGCTATTATTATGCCCATTTCACAGTTGAAGAAACTGAGGCAGACAAGGATTAAGGGACTTGTCCAGGGTCACAGCTAATAAATGTCTGAGGTTGCATTTGAACTCAGGTCTTCCATATGCCAGGTCCAGCTCTCTAGCCACTATACCGCCTAGCTGCCTCTACTGCCTCCTTTTTAAGAGAGATATTAAGCAGCAGTATGAGCATGCAGTCAGGTCTACCGAAACTCCAGTTTTCCCCTTGTAGTGTGCTCTTACCCTCTTCATTTGGAGCATGCTCAGTAGGCATTCCTGTCAAGCAAATTGAAGATGAGAATCCTTTACCTCCTCAGGCTTATGCACCAGATACCATTCTCATGTAGAATTAATAGAGGTAGGAGGATAATGGAGGAGGAGGAGACTCTTTCAATGTACATTGAATAACAGCTATTAATCAGTATCAGGCCAGATAGTACAACACTAATGACAACTGTTGGGGGATTGCTAATTGACAATTCAGCCATCCAGAGCATTTTTCTGTGTCCTATAATTGTTGGTCAAAACAATAAGCGTTTATTAAGCTTTTACTATGTGCCAAGCACTATGCTAAGTGCTTCTGCATAATGTCCAAGGATCAATGACACACAAATACCAGTCTTTATGTAAAGGAAACATTGTGCCATAATGTATTAAATGCACAATTACTTAATTTTTTTTAAATTTCAAGTGTCAATAAAAACTAAATCGTTTATGTCAACACTGGTATCAGGTCAAGGGTGTGTTTAGAAATGAAAAAAAATCAACATTTAGCTGAGTTTTAATTCTAAGTACAATGAAAGAAATTGGAATGTGACACAAGTCATCTTTTAATAATAGCTCCAAGCTGAATTGAAACAAAGTAATCACATTTCTATAGGAATTTTAGCTGGCACACCAGACAGTTTAATTAGAAACATCCCCATTTTTGAAAGAGTATGCAAGTTTTTCACGGAGAACTTTTATAACTTTAGTTTGAATATATTTGAATAAATTCTTCTCTTCTTGTAAATCATTTGCTTGATGTTAAATATACAGTCATATGACCTTCAAAATATTTAATCTGGGCAAAACCTCTATCAAAAGTAAAAGGATTTACTTTTCTTTGAAAATCCTTAGCATTCAGAAAATGACTTGTTCTGTGTAGCTTTAAAGTAGAATGAGTCCATACAGCATTTGAAAGCATAGGGCACGTAAACTTTAACATTGAGTTAAAACCATCCTTACCCAGTGGTCACTTATCCAACAACTTCAAATATACAGAATACACTTCCCTTTTACTGGGGTTTGGAAAGTCACTTATTCATTTCCTTATCACAGCCTTCTGTGGTTCAGGACAGATTGTTAAGACTTCCTGATCTCTTAGTATCATTTCTGCCCATGCAACTGAAGCAGCTTCATAGGGATACTGGAACTATTCCTACTTTTACTCCACTCTCAACTCTACCCTTGAGCACAAAACCCTGAGAGTCTTCCCCTCCCAGAATGATTCTTTTGTGAAGACAAACTAGGCCATCTTCTGCCTCAATTCTTACCTAGCCTTTAATTACTGACTGGGCATTGCCTCAGACAAACTGAGAACTGGTAAAGACCTTAGCTTAAAAAGGCCAAGGTCGCCCACTGTATCTGGGACCATTGTCATCTTGATGAAGGTCTTGCCACTGGACTCTGATGACTGGAGGAGAGAGGGAGGCTGATGACTTTGCACAACTCTGCCTCACTTAAATCCCATTCACTTGCAAGTCAAGATATCACCCTCCTGATGTCATTGGTCATCTTGGAGAATGAAGGACAAACAAGTGACTTAGCTTAGCTATGTGGTGACACCCTTGTGGTGGATCTTAATCACTTAATATTGATTAAGATCTTGATCACTTAATCCTCTCTCTGGATTTCATATCACTTTACTTCCATGCCTAGTCTAAGTTCTTTCAGCCCCCTGTATTCCCACAGAACAAGAAAGGGGAGACATTTATCTTTCTGGTTGTCACTTCTGCCCCCTTTTGGCTACAAATCAAAACCGTTATTTTAGCAACCCCTATCTTCTTAAGTCAACTCTATGTATTTTACCAACACTTCTCCCTAGCTTTTCTCCTTGGTTATGGGCCATTCAGTCCTTTGCTGTTCCCTTGAACTGAGCCTTCCATTATCATTTCTATTTTCTCTCACTAAGGAAATTGTATTTTATCCTAGAGGCAATAGGAAACTCCTAAAGACTTCATTTTCAGGTCTGTGTTTAAAGAATATTAATTTGGTAGATTGTAGAGCATGGATTAGGAAAGAGACACACTGAGTTAGGGAGATCAATTAGAAAGCTTTTGCAGTAGTTGTAAAAGTGAAAGATGATGATGGCTTGTAAAAGGATAGACTAGGCCACTCATGCTCAGAGAGAGGATGTATAAGGAAATGTTAGGGTATAATGAGATGGAATGAAGACTAAGAGGGCTTATCTAAATGTTTTATTTCTCCCGGAGCTGAGCACTGTGCTCTGTACACAGTAAGCTCTTAATGAATGTTGAACATTAAAAGATCCAGTCTCCAATAACAATGCAATTAACAAAACAACAGTTTGGTCACATCTATTGGGTTTGCCAATGATGGTGTCCTTTCATCTCTTATCTGACAAATGCGTTGGTGGGAGTTCTGTTTGCCCCATACACAAAGCATCCCAGGTTTTAACCTCAAAAATAAAGAATGTTTGTAGAATTGAAAATTTGCCAAATTTATTCATGAAATTATAAACATATTAGTGCCAAGTCTGTTTCCTCCCAGTAAATGGGGCACATGCTTTTTTCAATATAACCTATAAAAAGTCCTACCGTGTGTGATTTGGGTTAATTATTTCCATAGTCACATGAATCTTCTGACAGTTTCTATTCTTGTTAGCAAACCTTAGGAAAAATCAACATGAGTATAAGCTATTACACCAAAAATGAATTCCTGATGTCAACAACTGAAATAGACTGCTATAATAAACCCAATAGGCAAAAAAATAAAAATAAAAAAGATTTGCAAGTGTTCCATGGATTTGCAAGTGTTCCACTTAATTGGGTAAGGATTTTTGTTCATTTCCTATTTATTAAGATTCAAGAAAACTGGAAAATAATTCCCAGACACCCCAAGTGCTTCTCTATTATGTGGACAAACACACAAAATAGCTTAATAATAACTTGCCCTTAAAGTCAGCAAAGGGATTGATTCAAACATCTGGGATTTCCCAATAGAGCTGTGTTTAAGGATTGAGTGTGATTGCAGTGGGCACATCTTTATTCATTAGCAGGGACCACATCTCACCCCTGGTAGCTCTCTGGGACCAAATTTATTTGTTTATCTATTTATCTGGTGCTATCTAAGTGCTCATACAATCTAATTAGCCTAATTTCACTACCCAATTCAGCAGGAGGAGGACATAAAGCCTCCTCATCTCCCTCTCCATTGGAGCCTTTTATTGACTCAATAGTGCTGATTTAGTGAGCCTTCTCAGGGAAAGAATTTTCCTGGCCCTGTGTGACAGGTTTGGGCAAAGTTAGCTTTGAATCTCCGCTATAAATACTTGAAGATGAAGAACACTTCATATTCTTATGAAACAGCTGAAGAGTTCTAGTCTCATCATTTATCAGGGTGTAAGAGCTTGATGTTGGGATTGGGGAGATTGGCATAATTTCTTCCCATTAAAAGACTTGACTTTCAGAAGGAGAAAGAAGAGGGACAAGAAGAAGAAAGAAAAGAAACAAAGAGGAGGTGAAAAGATGAAAAGAGAAAGGGAGATATTTTGAAACAGTATGTAATTACTAAGATGTGGGAGATAGAAATTGAAACCATCAAAAGGACAAGAGCATCCTCTCCTCTCACTTCTCTCTACGACTTCTGCCTGGACATCTAAGAGTTGAAGTTCATGAATTTCTTGGTGGAGAGAGAGAGAGAGAGAGAGAGAGAGAGAGAGAGAGAGAGAGAGAGAGAGAGAGAGAGAGAGAGAGACAGAGGAAGAGACAGAGAGAGAGAGACAGAGACAGAGAGAGAGAGACAGAGACAGAGACAGAGATAGAGAGAGAGAGAAGGGAAAGAGCAACTTTTTTTCTTATTCCCAAAGTCTTCCAGACTTTGACTCTTGTTCACAAAGGAGCACAGATTTAGAGCTAAAGAGAACCTCAGAAGGGGTCCCTAGAGGGAGTTGAACTTCCTTATTTTTCAGATAAGGAGATGAAGGTTCAAAGGTTTTTAAGTGATTTGCCCAATCATCCAGCCAAGTATCTAGGCAGGATTTGAATTCAGGTCTTCCCAATGCCAAGTCAAAAACTCTATCCACCATGTTACCTAGCTGCTCTCATATCTATTCAGCTAGTCCTTTTGTTTTTAACTTTGGATTATCTCTCATCAATCCTTTTTTCTTTTATCCTTGTTCCTTGCTCATCTCCTATCTGAATTATTGCAATCCCTTCCTAACTAGGTTTCCTGTCAATAGTCTCTCCCCATTCAAATCCATCCTATTTATCTAACTGAAATATCATTTATCTAATCACCATTAGGTTTATCTAGCTGAAATATTATTTTTGTTACATCATCACCTGCTCAAGATCTAATTTAAAACTTCCATTACTTAGGACAAAAAGAAAATCTAAATTTTACATTCTAATTTTTAATGCCCTTTATTATCTGGACCCACAATATCTGGACTTAATACTCTATATTTCCCAATACAAATTCTCTGCTTCAACCAATAAAGTCTGATTGCTCTTAGATAAGCACAATAAGCTTGTTCCCATCTCCACACCTTTTCTCATGCTGCTCTCAATCCCATAATGCCTTCATTCCTTCTCTTTATTTAACTCTTTTTCAAGCCCCATTCATGAAACTTTCCGCCCACTATTCCAGGATCTAACCCTTCTGCAAGCTCTGGGGATACTTACTGTCTAGACCACTTATTCTGACCCTTCATTGTTATGTTGCTTTGTACTGATCTTTAGCTGCTGTATGTGTGAAAGTCTTGCCTTCCTTACCAAACTATCAGGTTCTTAAATTTAGAGACTGGGTTTTCTGTTACCCATACAGTTCCCATAATAATCTGCTGGGTATAGAATAAGTGCTAAATAAATTTTTAATAAATTATCATAGTTTGAGTCTTAATTTTTTCCTTTAGACTCTTCTGTCCAGATGGAATTTAAATTGGCTACCAGTAGAATCAAACTTTCCATACAAAAAAATAGTTCTATTTTTGAGTCTTTACAACTTGACTCCCATTTCACATAATAACTAATTTGCATCTAGTGCTTGCATAGTTATTTTTTAATGTTATTGAGCTTTACTTCTCCTCTTCTAGATTGTTCTTCCTGTTTGTGTATTTGTATTCCCAATCTCTTGTTCTCTCTTTAGTTTCTTCGGTGAGACTTGTCATTGCAGATACAAGTTTTTCTTCTTGTTCATTATTTTTGCTGTGTAGGACATAAACTCTGCCCTCATAATCCTCATTTCTCTTTTAAACCACTCAGAAACAGCATGTGGTGGTTCCATGTTCTTCTCAAATTCCACCCTGTGGAATTCAGGGCATTTTCCTTTGTTTTGAAGTAATTATTCATAGATGCCTGCACTCATACCTGGAAGCCATATTTCTTTCTACAATTAATGTTATCTCTGTTGATTTATCTCCTTCTGTTCAAGATTTTTGAGTTCTCTTCTTCCTGACATCTTTGGTAATTTCAGTCTTTTTCTGACTCCCCAACTCTCTTCCCACTGATGGTGGTGTCCTTGGGAGCTGGATCTCAAAGAATCTAGCCTTCTCCTCCCCTACTGAGCAATTCATGGTTCTCCAGCCTAGATCTCTGATCCACATGACATTTGGGTGTCCAGAACAGGCCCCAGCTGGATGCAGAGTACTTTCCCTGGGGCTTAATGGAGTGCTGCACATCTACCCACACACATTTTGTCCTGTCTCAATGTCTGTTTTGAGACATTGCTCTCTCTGTTCCTCAGTCCTCTGGCACAGCACCTGCTGCCATAGCTGGTGCTATGAGTTGATTTTTGTAATTTGGGTGTATAAGGCTGTGGGAGAAATGAGCAGGGCAGGGTGCTGATCTCTATTTCTGATCCAGATACAGGTTCTGCCCCTTTTCTTCTGTTCCTGGCTCTCCTACAGAGATCTTTTGCAGCCCAGAATTCTGCATGCTGCAGTGCTGGCTGTGTTGCCCTGCTTCTGAAGTCTGGAGCTCCACACTGGCTATCTATCCTGGCCCAACCAGACTTTCTCAGTCAGGAGCTGAGATCTCCATTGTACTGGAAAGAGAAAGGAAAGACCCGGATATGGGGTTGACCCTTGTTTTAGGATCCTGTGGGTCAGCTAGTACAGCATCCCTGCCAGTAGCACGGAACATGGGGGAGGGATGCTTAATAAGCTGAGTGTAGATGTTGGTTCATGGCATGTGTGTGTGTGTTTTTGTGTATGTGTGTGTGTGTGTGCATTTTAACCTTCTTTTGGATTCTAGGTGTCCCAAATTGTAGAGACAACTGAAGTTTCTTTATCTTTCTTATGTGCATAATTTCTGATTTGGAGATGTTTGAGAGATTGAGGGAGGTCAGAGGAAAATTCTAGTCCCTTCATTTGTTCATCATGTGACCGAGAAAAGATATGCAAGGTACAGGATCTTATTTGATCTTCACAACAATCCTATTAAGTAGATATTGTTAATATCATTAAATTCATTTTACAGAAGGGGAAACTGAGACTTAGAGAGGTTAGGTGACCTGTCTGTGATCATAATACTAACAAGCGTCAGAGGCAGGATTCAAAGGTCTCTCCTGTCACCAATAGCAGTATTGTTTCTAGTAAATTGTGTTGCTTCTCATACCCCCCCACCAAGCACACACAGCAAAAAGAAGACATTTGAAGCAGACCTGAGATAGAAATGGGAGTAGAAATGCAGGAAGAAATCAGTATTTTTCAAACTGAATATTGTAAGGAAATCCCATTGGAGTTGAGCTTGTACTTGCCCAAAATCTGCTTACAGGTAATAGTAATAATAACATTACATTTATATAGTGCCTATGTGACAGACGCTATGCTAAGTGTTCTGTACAAACAGATCTTATTTGATTCTCACAACAACCCTGCAAGGTAGGTGCTATTAGTTCCCCATTTTAGAAATGAGGAAACTGAGGGAAGCAGAGGTCAAGTGACTTGTGTGGCCCAGGGTCACATGATATAGTGAGTGTCTGAGGCTGAATTTGAACCCAGGTCTTCCTGACTCCAGGCCAAGCACTCTATTCACTGACCTACCTACTTGCCTAAGGTTATGGCAGCACATCTGGTTGGCCCAATTTCCTCCTACTCTTATTCTTTAGCCATCATTTCTACATGCCTGCCCGCCTTCACCTCCATTCATACCATCCCTTAATATCTCCATTATGGTGAAGGATCTTAGAATTTAAAGAAGGAACAGACCTTGAGGATCATCTAGCCTAGCTCTTATCATTTTACGAAGGAGGAAACTAAGGACAAGAGAACAGAAACAGATTATACAATAGCAGAGTCAGGACTCAAATCCAGGTTATAGCTTGAGACCTCTTGCTCTTCCCGCTATGTTACAGTCTCATTTGCCCTCCTTTGTTATCCTCCAATCAATCAACGAGTTTTTTTTTTCCCAAGGGTTCACTACTATTAGACAACGTGCTAAGCTCTAGAGATACAAAACAAAAACAAGCGCAGCCCCTGTCTTCAGGGAGTTTATTTTCTAGTGGAGGAAATAACATATGTCTATATATCAATATCCATATTGATATCGATATATAGATATGTATACACATAGACATGTATATATGTGTGTATGTATACATATGTGTGTGTGTATATATGTATATGTATATATACACAAGTTGTTTACAGGGTGGGTGAAAGGTGAACTTAGGAGGGGAAAATGCTAGCAGCTGGGAAGACTGGGAAAGACATCCTGCAGAAGGTGATGCTTGGGATGAGTCATGAGAGAAGCCAAACATTCTAAGGAGCACAAGGTGGGAGAGCATTCCATGGGAGGCAGCCAATGTAAAGGCACAGAGATTCAAAATGAGGAACAGCAGGTAATTCATTGTGGCTGAATGATATGAGTGATGGCTAAAGAGACTGGAAAGATAGGAAGAGTACAGGTTGTGAAATGCTTTAAATGCCAAAGAGAGAAGTATATATTTGGTCCTGGAGCAAATGGAAATGACTGGAATGAGGTGCAGGAGAGGAGGAGTGACCTGGTCAGACCTATGCTGTAGGAAGGATGGATTGGAATGGGGAAACTTGAATCAGGTAGACCAAGAAAGGAGCAATTATGATAATTGAGATGATAAGGGTAAAGGTAGTATGAATGAAGGGAAGGCAACACAGATAAGCGATGTGGAGGGGATATATATGGTCAGATATCTGAGGTGAGTAAGAGTTAGAAATGGAGAATAACAGGAAGGTTTGGAATCTGAGTGACTGAAAGGATAGTGGAGCTCTTGGCAATAATAGAAAAGTTCTAAAGGGAGTATGTTTGAGGAGAAATATGATGAGTTCTGCTTTATACTTGTTGGGTCTGTTGGGCGAAACAAGGAAAGTAGAGAAGTAGTCCATTGTTGCTTTTAAAGTTAATAGTATAAGACATGGAATATTGCATAAAACATTGGACTTGCTTGATGGGTCGATTAGTTTTGCAGAATAGTGGTTTTTTTTAATTGTTTGCTATAAAAGACAGCTTTCTGAGTGGGGAGGAAGGGAGGAATTTGGGGGAAGTAAAGTTAAATACCCAAATTAACTAAAAGATATATGAAGAAAGGTGCTATCTTTGGTCAGAGAAAGAACTGATAGAATAATTTTACATATATATGTATTATATATACATACACACATTTATCTATTTGTGTCTAATAGTAGCCATCTCTAGGGTGGGAGGGAGAGGATAAAAATAAAGAAAAAAATTTACATGATAATTTTGTTGTGTATATTTGAAAGGAATAGCAAGTTGTGCATAGTGGATTTGCAGTTTTGTGTACAATTGTCTTCTGATCCTCCCAATAGCTATTATTATCCTCATTTATAGATGAGGAAACTGAGGCAAACACATTGGCCTAGGGTCACAGAGCTAATAAGTATCTAAGGCTGGATTTGAACTCTGGTCTTCCTGACTCCAGGTCCAGTGTTCTATCCACTGTGGCACCTAGCTGCCTTTCTAATAGGCTTGACCCAACAGGGCTGTGGGGAGAAGCCCCTTCTCATTCAACACTGCCATGAAACTGTCATACTACAGACAAGCTGCTTCCTATAACCCCCTACAAACACATGCTCTCTGTCTCTCTCTCTCTCTCTCTCTCTCTCTCTCTCTCTCTCTCTCTCTCTCTCACACACACACACACACACACACACACACACACACACACACACACCATTGCTTCCACTAGCAAGCTCAAAGACTTGGTTCTTCCAAGTTCTGAAACCTCCCCACCTCCCACACCCCACTGACCCTACCACTTTCAACACAGTGTAGAAATTGGAGGAAAGCATCAGGAGCTCTCAGAGTGGGTCACCAAGATGATCAAGTCTGAGGATAAATGCTGTGAACCTATGTTAGGACTGGATCTCACTAATTAGCCCATTTGGATTCATAACCATTAATTGGAAATAACCCCAGTGTACTCCAGAGAGAAAATTATGCATGACACTACCTTCACTGATTCTTAGCCTTTTAATTTTTATTGGCCTTTCTTATTTTGCAAAGACTGAGAATCAGCATCTTAAATTGTGCCTCCTTCCCAGTTTCCTCCTTTGACTCCCTTAAAACTTTCTGGATTAAACAATTTCATTAACAACCAAATTCTTCCCAGTCCACAAAACAGTCCCTCCAGCAGAACTATTCAGGGAGTCCAGAGCAATAAATTGAAGATTGGGCAATTACAGTAGCCCCCTTTTGGCTCCATTAAAATGTACCCACCATCAAATTTGACAAACTCCTGGTATAGTTTACTCTTATAAAAATGTATCCCTCAGGATAAAGCTTTTTGAATTATCTTGTAGCAAGCAGTTAGATAACATCTGTGCCCTACCTTACAAAGAGAAAGATACATTGTAAAGTTGAAGTTTGCTGTGAAGTATATATGAGAGAAGGGATTACTCAACAATTGAATAGTGTAAACAAGGGGCGGGAGAGCAGGAGAGAGGAGTAGTGCCTCAAAGGAAATTAAAAGGGGCCTTTTTAGATGGGGGAAAAAAAACGTAAAGAACTAAAAAGGAACACTGCCTTATGTTTCTGAGCACTGTTCCCTACATCCCTAAAGGGCACACACATTAATCATAGGCTTTCACACAGGAAGGGACCTTACAGATCATTTATTCCAAGGAGCTCATTTTACGGACGAGGAGACTGGGGGCTCCAGGAGATGCGATGACTCCTCCAAAGACACATAAGCAGTAAATTGCAGAGCTTGGACTCATGGAAATGTACATGATTGATACTTTTTCCCAGGGAGGTAAATCACTATTGCCCAGGTCCTGCTGTGGACCACTGAGTAAATGCAACGTTTACACTCAGAAATAGCTTTGTAGGGAGAGAGATAGTAGGGATGATTACTTCCCTGCCAAAACTTTTTGGAGAAGATAAACAAAGAGCACCTGCCACCATTTTTGTTTACTGGGAAGACCAGGCAGAACAAATCTTCACCCAAGGGCTATGCACTAAGAAGCCTAACTGCCATAGAGTTTGGGACAAGTAACCAGGAAGGACCAGCTTACAGATAGAGAGACTCCCCTATAGGGTAGGTCAGCAGTTGTGTTTTGGAGTTCTAGAGATATCCCTGTGGGAAGGTCTGAGATCCATACAAAGGAGTTGAGAGTCCATTAAAACAAAATCTGGAATTACACTCATTGGGTGTGTTGTAGAAGGGATTCTTACATCTGGCAGGGACTGAACTAGATTCAGTGATGTCAGACTCAAATAGAAATGGATCCCTATGCATATATATTGACTTCAAAAGGACAAATTAACCTTACCTAGATTGCACCACATTTTTATTTATTTCATTAAACATTTCCCAACTATATTCTAATTTGGCTTGGGCCACACTCAAGAGTTTTGTAGGCTACCGGCAGGGCAGCAAGTTTGACAATTCTGAACTAGACAACCTCCAAAATCCTTTCAAATTTGAAAGTCTATGATTTCATGATGTAGGAGAAGGCCATTGCTAAGAATTTTAAACTAGAAGGGGAACCCTTCTGTGGCAGCCTCCATTGCAGAGAGATCTAGAACTGAATCCTGGCCACTAATGGAGGCAACATGGTACAGTAGAAATGGTAATGGTTATCAAAGGAAATGGGCTCATATCCCACCTCCAACATTTACTACCTACCTGTGTGAACTTAAACCAGTCATTTAATGGAAATGGGCACTGAAAGTGAGGAGACATGACAATGAATAAATGAATAAACTTAAAAGCATCTATTCAGCACTTATACCAAGTGCCAGGGAAACAGCTGAAATTGGAACTTTTATGACTTCATGGAAGTTACATTATAATTGGACAAAATAATACATATCTGAAAATGATGGCAAAAGGAACGATGTTTTGATCTGGGGAGTCAAAGAGACAGTGAGTGGAATAGTCTGGCAGTTGATTGACAGGCTTTCCCCAGAAGTGATGACGATGTTGATTTGATTGCATGTCTCTGAACAAAGGTTGGGGTAGGTGGGGAGGGAGTATGCATATAGGAGAAGATCAGAAAATAGCCTCACTGAAAGGATATTGTTGGGTTTGGATACTATTAGATATGGTGAGATTTCAGCAAGCAATAACATTTTCAATTTTTTACATTCAAATTTTTATAGAATTTTTGTCCTTGTACTATAAGAACAAGATGTCAAGAAGAGTTAAGCTAGGAGTCTACAAAGATGGCAGGTTTCCACCCTGAGAAATTACTGCAACCCTGGCGAAGTGTTTGGCCTAGCCAAAGCAGTGGATGCCTCAGCAATAGCCTTATGGTGTCCTGAGCTGGACCCCATGAAACTGTCATTGGGGTCTCTCCTCACAACAGTTGATTTAATGACAAGCCTAGTGCCCAAACTGCTAAGTGTGTGTGTGCATGTGTGTGTGTGTGCGTGTGTGTGTGTGTGTGTGTGTGTGTGTGTGACAGACAGACAGACAGAGACAGAGAGACCGACACAGAGAAACAGTAGGAGTGAAGAGGTGGGTCTTGTAAAGGGGACACAGGAGTTCAGCAAATATAAACACCTCCCCTAGCTGGGATCACCCCCTTCCAGCTGACATTAATTCTGCTCAGCATGCAAACACCACAAACTGTACCGAACAGGCAGGCCTTAGGGGAGACCTGTTGAGAAAGTGAGTCTAGGTGCATTTTGTTGATTTTATGATATCTGTACAACGGGCATCCACTGATCCATTTAAGATGTTTACTCCTATTGAATTCTCTTGTGCAAAAGATTCCCCATTCACTAAGAAGGAAGAGATTACCCCCCAATGTGGAACATCTATAATTGCTTGCTTTTTTATCCCACCCTATAGATTTATATCATGGGCTAATTATAAATCTGTCCTCGGAAAGAGTAGAATTTAATTTAATTGCCAATTACATACTGCAAATGGGCTGCTTATAAATAAGTTTTTTATGATGGTACCTTTGGCTAATGCTGCTTATGGGGAGAGGGAATGCTTTGGATTCTCCACTGAATTCCTAGTTCATGGTGCATGACCCAGCACAGAGCACTAAAATTAAACATGATGTGACAGTTTTGTTTTTTGTTTTTTTGGTGTGAAGCTGCAGCAGTGGTTACAATTACATCCTTTACTCTATGCATGCACAATTTCCATTTATTTAACAAGAGATGAGGAAGGAATGAGTTTTGTTGTATTTAATACCACTCATGAGACCTATTTAAACCTGGCAGGGGATAGGGAGAGGGAAAGAGTGAAAAAAAATCCATTGAGGTTTTTTCCCCTGTAGTTTTCTTCTATAATTCATTTATTCTGCATTTATTAAATGCTTAGTATATACAATAATAATAGCTTACATTCATCTAGCACTTCAAATTTTGTAAAATGTTTTACATATGTTATCTCATTTGGACCCACACAACACAGTAAGGTAAGTATTGCAGCTATTATTACCCCTATATTACAGAAGAGGAAACTGAGTCTGAGAAAGACTAAGAGACTGACCCATGATCATACAGCTATTGTGTCAAAGGCATGTCTCTTTTAAATCTAGCAATTCAAATCAACCAACATTAGCTATGCCACTGTTAAGTGCCTACTATGCGTCAGGCATTAAACTAGGCACTAGGGAATACAAAATAAAAACATGAAACAATCCCTGCCCTCAACGAGATTAAATTCTGCTCAGAAAATATAACATATAGTATGTTTTAATGGGTGGGTATCTAATATGTAAAGACAAATTCTTACCACTACAACATGCCGCCTCCAGCACTGTGCTAGGTACTGGAGGAGATACAGATAAAGCAGAGGCTTGAGACCTTATAGTCTAGTTAGGGTGGTTAAACATGTACGCAAATTTAGTCCAGACCTAATGTACGTAAAAGCAGTATAAAATGTTAGGGGTCAGATGAGGGAGACATCACTTTGGCCTGAGGGGATCATGGAATGCTTCATGGAGGGGGTGATAGCATTTGAGCTGGTCTTGGAAGAATCAATCTTTGAGGGCAAGAAGTGTTTCATTTTTGTCTTTCTATCCCAAGAGCCTTGCATAGTGCCTAGGGCATAGCAGGTGCTTTAAAAATGATGATATGAAGGGTTTCTGAGGTGAGCAGATGTGGAGTTAGGTGAGTGCAGGTTGTATTTGGGAGATGGTAAATAATCCTTTTTGGCTAGTGGGGGATAAGGATGGAGCAGTAGGATGGAGTCAGACTGTGCAGGACTTTGGATGCCAGGCTAGGGAATTTGGACATGATTCAGTAGGCTGCAGGAAGCCACTGAAGCTTTCTAATTCTTCTTTTTCATATTTTTAAATACAGAATCCCCTTCACCTACAGCTGAGTTTAGAAAATTCATTAAGTTCTGATGCTGATGTCACTGTCTCAATCCTGACCATGAACAACTGGTACAATTTCAGCTTGCTGCTATGCCAGGAAGATTGGAACATCACGGACTTCCTCTTCCTCATCCAGCAGAGTGCCAAGTTCCACCTGGGATCCATTATCAATATCACAGCCAACCTCTCCTCGAGGCAAGATCTACTGAGCTTCTTGCAAGTCCAGCTTGAGAGCATTAAGGACACCACACCCACCATGGTGATGTTCGGCTGTGACATGGAAAGCATCCGGAGGATTTTTGAAATCACCACCCAGTTTGGAGGGATGCCTCTAGAGCTCCATTGGGTTCTTGGAGATTCTCAGAATGTGGAGGAACTGAGGACAGAAGGTCTGCCCCTGGGCCTCATTGCTCATGGCAAGACCACCCAGTCTATCTTTGAACATTATGTGCAGGATGCAATGGAACTGGTAGCGAGGGCCATTGCCACAGCCACCATGGTCCAGCCAGAACTTGCACTCATTCCCAGTACCATGAACTGCATGGATGAGGGAGTCACCAATCTCACATCAGGGCAGTATTTATCAAGGTAGGACATCATTTCTCTATTTTGCCCCCTTTTTTACAAGGCAATAGTTGTGCTGATCAACACAAGTCCCATCACCTTTCACTTTCAAAATACCCCTCTCAATCTGAGTAGTTTTAAACACAAAGATGAATGTGGGGTTTACCAGTTCTACAAGACTAATCCCACCTCCTGTATGTTCTACAATGGTTTAGATATGTCTTGGGGACTGGTTATCACACCGTAAAAATGAGAATATAAAGTAAGCCCCCAAATGAATGTACTTTATTTTCTTGTACCAAATGTACTAAATGAATGTACTTTATTTTCTTCTTCCCTTGGTAAGGAACTGATTCAATTCTTTTCTTCCCCATTCCCTCTACCTCCCCAGGATAGCTGTAACAATATAATGTTGACAAAAATATAAGCAAGTAACTGTTGACAACATTTGTAGAGGTACCAGTAAAATGCTTTACATATGTAGGATCATAGTTTTAGATCTGGAAGGGACGTAAGAGGTCATTCAGTCCAACCCACTCATTTTACAGACTGGGAAATAAGCTCAGAGAAATTAGCTGATTTGCTCAAGGTCACAAATGTAGTAAATGGTAGGTCCAGGATTCCTTATCTCATGTGAGCCTTGCAATAAGTCAAGTCAAGCTGACAAACATTTATTAATCAGCTAATACATGTCAGGTACTTTTGTAAGTGTTACAGATACAAAAAAAGGCCAAAAAATGGTTCTTTCCAACAAATGGATGCACAAACGAGAAAACTTGGGCTCACAGAGGGTAAGTCATTTGCCCCTAGTCACACGGACTAGTATCAGACATCGGATCCAAACCTACACTTTTCTGACTGAAATTTCAGTCCTCTATCATTACTCCATCATTGCCTTGTCATGCTTGCCTTAGAGAGAAGATTCCTATATACGTGGCAGTATTTTGCATGGCTGCCAGGAAAGAAGAAAAGAAAATACTTTCAATAAGCACAAAGAAAGATGTATTTTCCTTACTCAGAGTCAGTGAACACTGTAGGGAACCAATATGCATTCTCTAGATTCTCTATCCTGTATTTAAGGGTACATAGGACATCCTTATACATCTCCATGAGAACCTACCCCTTGTGTGGGTATATATGGAATGTTTGACTATTGCTTTAAGAGAACTGAGTAGGAGCATATGTGTACATGTTTAAAGATCAAATACACAAATATTTGCTCAGAGTATAAAAATTCCAAGTCACCCACTAGTCTTCACTTTACTTTTCAAGAATAATCATTTGTTAGTTCTCAAATTAAATGATCTTCTTTCATTGACATGCAGGTGAAAATGTTTGAATTTCCACAAGTATGATTGAATTTCACACATCTTGCACTTTATAAGGGAACCTCACACAATTTCAGACATTGACACTTGGAGCCGAAGGTCTGACTTAAACCAACAAATTACTATCTTTCACAATAAAGGTATAAATAAAACCTTGATTTATTGACTACAAATCATGCTTACTTACAGCTTACATAAGTCAAAAATAACATATATTGAGAAAATGTCTCCCAGTGGAAAGAGCGTAGAATGACTTACTCTGTCACTGGCTTGCAGAAGACATTGAGTAAGGTATTTATTGACTTATGATGATGAACGTGGTTCTGTCCTAACTGGTGGATGAGGCTGTGTTCACACATCAGAAAAGTTGCCTGGTTGTTTTTGGTTTTGTGTCATTAAAATGGGTGGTTGGCATTCAAAGACTCTGTGCTGCTTCCCCCCAGTCTTGTCACCCTTAAAACCCTGAAGGATGAGGCACAGAGGTCTCTACAGCTAAAATTATCAAGCAGTTAAAATGACATCAGGTGGACATGGACTGAGACATAAAACTGAGTGTAAGTATAACATCCTGGATGATATCTACACAAAAGGGCTGTTAGGCCTTGCTAACTGAGTACAGTCTGGCTTTTATTTTTGTTTTACAAGACTTCGTGTTAGTGTGTGGCCTGGGTCTTCAAATGACTATAGGTCCTTCTGCAAATCATTTTGGCCTAGAGACATGGGGAGTCACAAGAGAAAATGTTCACTAACGTTGATAAAATAAATTTGGACAGTAGTATTTGCTGCCTTATCCATTTGTGGAACATGGAGCTGCTTTCTCTAACCTGGCTCAAAGGACTTCATAGGAGTATACTGTAGGATGACAGATTTAGTGCTAGGATCTATTTCAAACTCATCTAGTTGAACTTCAAGAAACATAAAAGCTCTAAAATTCCCTTAAGAGCATGATAAAAAAAGGATACTTCAAGATAGCCAACAGGTGGGAAAGCTAACTATAAAGGTATTAAATCCAAAATGCTCTAACTCAAGACTTCTGGAAATATTTCAGCATTATTATTTATCTTGTTCAGTTCTGTGTTTTAGGAAGTTGGTTAGTCTTTGGCTAGAAGTCAAACAATCTCAACTGTTGCCCAATTGCATGAGGCTGCCTCCATTTCTTTGTCCAAAAGACAACAGAATTGTTGATAGTGAGCTGTGTAAAAGAGCTGTCAGATTGAACACTGAACTGTTAACATCATCAGATGTCATATATACATGAAATATGCTGTTGGAATTACCCCCTTTCAAGTCTTAAATGAAATCACTGACTTTTAGATCCAAACAATCACTAATTTATAAGCTGTTAAGTAATTCTCTTTAGGCAAAGATATACAAGGAAATGTGCATTTTATACCTTTTGTGGAGCTGACAGTCTAAGGGTTAGGGTTACAGTTTCATTAATGCCGAACCCCTAAGAACCTGAATGAAACTCACTAAAACTTTGTAAGCTTAGTACAAATTACTTGAAAGTTATACAATTATATTGATGTTAAAACGTTCAATACCAGACTATTACCTAATTTAAAATAATTTAGCATTAGTGTGGTTATGCTTAGCACAAACGCTCTGGTAAACCTGGATTCTGAAAGACAAAACCAGGTAACTAAACTTATTAAATCAATAACCTATTATCTTAAATACAATTTTAAGTACACAACTCAAGCATGAGGGCATTCTGTCTCTCTACTATAAAGTGTGTCATTTTGTGCCATCTATTTTCCTATCTGCTCTGAATCTTTGTCACTTATTTCTTGGTTCCAGACTATGGTCTGGATGAAGTTTCTAGGAAGTCTAAAATCTGGATGCATAATTATGCAAAGATAGACATACACACACAAGCACATGTCCAGCCATTTTTCAGTTGTGTCTGAGGTAAATAGGAATAAGTGACTTGCCCAGGTCACACAGCTAGTATGTGTCTGAGGCTGGATTTGAAATCACAAAGATGAGACTCCAGCCCAGCACTCTACCCACTGCACCACCTAGCTGCCATATATGTATGTATGTATGCACATGTGTATATGTATATATATATACTACATATGTGCACATATATGTGTGTTTTTATATATCTATAGATAGGTATCTTTTCTTTCTTCCAACAAATTGAGTTTTTCAGAGGCACAGGGGAAATAGAAGAAACCAAAATCCTCTTTACTTAGGGCATAGGATCATAGATTTAGAACTGGACTGGACATTAAATGCTATTAAATAACTTCACATAACAAATCCCCTTAATTCAAGGATTTCTTCTGTAAAACTTGGACTCAGTCAAAAGACTGCATCCAAGGACTAGAAGGCCACATGTGGTCTTGAAGCCCCAGGGTCCCCACCCCTAGACAAATTCCCTCATTTTACAGAAGAAGAAACTAAGTCACAGTAATATAAATAAACTTACCACCAGTACTGTTTCCCCTCTATGCCTATGTAGTGGAATTGCAGTATATGCTGGGGTTAAAGTTGTCATGGTTACTACTGGCCCAGGAGAGGATGCCATGGTCCAGGAACAATCCTTTTTGTAAGACTCTGAGTCACCTTGAAATTCACTGTTAATTTGCATATCAAATGTCCCCCACTCAGGCTGCCATGATTAGGAATTACCTTGAGATTGATTCCTGAACTAATTTCCATGGCAAACACTTGAGTTTTTCTTTTTCTCATAGAAAGGCTTGGAAATGTTTTGACAATAAAGCATCTGAGTGAGTGAAATCTGATCTTTCTTTCTGATGTTGTTCACTGAATTTAATCAATCTATTCATCTATTCTCTATTCTCTATTCTCTATTCTCTCTCTCTCTCTCTCTCCCTCCCTCCCTCCCCCACTCCTCTTTCTCTCTCCCCTCTCTCTTCCCTCTTTCCCCCTCCCTCCCTCCTGGGAAGTTTTCTTGTGCAGTTCCCTTAAAAAATGGTGGTTATGCTCTTTTGCTGAATTCTTCAGATATCCAATTACTTTTGAATTAGCTCACTAAGCTCAGTCTTTTAGTTTCATCATCTTTTCTTATAAGGTTTTCAAGCCCTTTCCCAATTGAGTTGTCTTTTTGCTCACTTAGATGTATAGTCTGCCCTTTCTACCAATGTAACTACCAGTCTGATAATTTTATTTCCTACTGATTCCTGACTTTATTCAAATTTTCCACTACTTTTCCTTGATTTTTGTTATGTATTTGTCCTGCATTGCTTTTATTAATGATCAATTTCTCGTTGCAGATGTCAGATCTCTCTAGAGATACCAGATACCTCTTCAATTTCTGTAAGGGATTTTTATCCCTTTATTTGATTGGTCTTAAACACAACTTGCCTTTGTTTCTTGAATGGTTCTAGAATTTAATGTCATTTTTTGTGTCTGACAACTTCAAGATATTTTAATCTATTACATTTGTTAGCCCAGTGCCTGGCACATTGCTAGTGCTTAAGAAATACTTTGTCATATTAGTTTTTTCCCTCTCCCTGCTCATTTCCTTATCCTTTCCTTTCCCTTATTTGAAAAGCTGTTTGGTGGACTTTTTGGTTTCTCCCCTTCTTTTCTCTCCTCTGTGTTTATAAATTTAATTTAGGGCACTAGTCATATAGCAGATGATGAGAATCTGGAATCTTTCACAATCTCTCTCTCTCCTTTTGTCTGTTTCTCTATCTATCTATCTAACTGCTACCTATCTGTTTCTCTCTTTCTCCTTCCACTATTTGTCAGAAACAATTTTTTAAAGATATATATGTATGTATGTGTATATATACAGGTATATGTGTATATACATGTATGTATATATATACATATATGTATATATGTATGTATATATATATATATGTATACTTACTGTGACACCTATGTATCAGTTGGGCTCTGGCTCTAAACATTATCATCTAGGTTTGTCTTGGGGACTTCTCTCAAGAATAATCTCTCTCAGTCATATTGCCCAGGATTTTCCTTGGAAGCATCGGAAATTTCCTTATGTCTCACTAGGAGCTTTCTTCTCTCCCTGCAAGCTCTGAGACTAACAAGACATCAGATCAAAGACAGAGGTTTATTAAATAGCCCAAAAAACCCTCAGAAGGAGTTATATCCTAGTGGCCAGGGGTGGGGAACCTGTGGCCTCAAGGCCACATGTGGCCCTCTAGGTCCTCAAGTGGGGACCTTTGACTGAATCCAAACTTCACAGAATAAATCCCCTTAATAAAAGGATTTGTTCTGTAAGACTTAGACTCAGTCAAAAGGCTGCACCGAAGGACCTAGAAGGCCACATGTGGCCTCAAGACCGTAGGTTCTCCTTCCCTTATCCATTGATAATCAGGAGGAAAATGTTATTCTCCTTTCCAAAGGTGATTAAGCAATATTCCCCTTTGGTTTCTCCCAACTTCCCTCTTGACCTGTTCATACAGTTCACATGACTCATAATATCAGTGAAAATAATGGTTTTTTTCTCAGTGTATGTTTCCTTGATGTGCTCACCTCCAAGCCCAAATGAGACTGAACACTCCATCTCCTTTCCCACCTTCTCTCACTAAGGTTCCAAATCCCTTCTCTTTCTTTCTCTCCTCACCTTGTGCTTCCTCCACATCATCATCTTGTGTATGTGCTTCTCTATAAATGCCACATAGCTACATAGGCCACTATCCAAATTCACCTGCAGCCCATTAACTCTATATTTGTTTCTCTCTGCTGAGGAGTCATGTCTTTCTGTGATCCTCTAGGTCTCCTCTTACCTTTTCAAGGCCTAGCCCAAGTATATACTACACCATTAATGTAGGGTGATTTTGGTGATCTTTACTGCTGCTTCCCAAACAAAGGCTTTGGTCTATTTTTCATATGGATGCCCAAGGGGTCTGGCATCAAATACACAGAGGATCACTTTGAAAGGGGGAAAAAACCTCATACTTTGTTCACACACATATTTCTATAGTAAACAAAGGCATAATTTTCACTTCTCTCTGATAATGGGTAGGGAGAGAGTCAGGGTTACACACACACACACACACACACACACACACACACACACACACACATATGGAAGGAGGGAGGGAAAGAGAGAGAGAGAGACAGACAGACAGACAGAAAACTGACCACAGTGGTCCCTGGAAGCCCCTGTTTTAAAGAAGCCCTGAGTATGACCTTAGGATGGTCACTGTCAGCAGGTATAGTAGGCTGTTTAAGGGAAGCTCTTTCCATCAAGCCAAGTACTGACTAGTTGGTGCTATTTTCCTGACAAGGAAATAGATGTCCCTGTGTGTCAGGCTCTGGAGCTATGTCCACCTCCATAAAAAACATCATGCTTGCTAAAGCTGTTTCCCCAGGGTGTGAGACTAGGCAAGCACAAGGGTATTGCTGCAGAAATTGCACACACACACACACACACACACACAGACACACACACACACACACACACCCCAAATTCAAAGGAAATCTAAAGGAGGGTCGCTGGATATTTGCTGCTTCCATTTAGTTCTCTTGAATCCTGCCCTTGGAGCACATTGGACAATTGCCTATTACCATGGCTCTAATTCTAATTTATCATTGAAGGGGGAAATGAACAGAAAATTACTGAATTCTAAAGTTTGAAAGGATCAAGAGTTTATTAAACTCAACTAAACGTACTTATTAAACACCTACTATGTTCACAGCCCTGAAAATCTTTTGGAGAGGGAAAAAACAGGTACATAGATAACATTGGGAGGTTGAAATGAAGGAAAGGAGACATTCAGGCAATGTAGTATAAGAAACTGGAGTATGAAATGAATAGTTTACTAGGAGGGGTCAGCAATGGCTTCATAGGAGACTTGACACCTGAGTTTAGCTTTGAAGAAAGAGAGGAACTTCAAGGAGGTGAGAAAAATCTCTTACAAGCATGGGAACCATGGGAACAAAGCAACGGCTATGGGAGAGAGCAGAATAGACAAAGAGGGCTTAACATAATAAATTTAGCTGCACACAGAATGCATGAAGAGGAGTAGGAAGAGATAAGGCTTGACAGGATGACTGTAGCCAAATTATAGTTGACCTTGAATGCCAGAATTGAAAACTTATACTTTATGTATTAGGCAACAGAAAGCCACTGGATGCTGTAAATAAAAGGGTGACAATTATTTTGTTCAACTCTTACCTTGAGTATGAAACTCACCTATATTTTCCCCAAGTGCTCACTCAGGTTCTATTTGAATACTTTGAATCATAAGGAATTTACAACCTTTTGAGGCAGCTCACATAGTTAGTGGTTTTCTAAATAAGAGTAAAAATCCACTTCCCTATGACTTCAACATCTCAAACCTGGTTTTTCTTTTTGGACTCTAGCAGAACAAATTCAACCTCTCATGAAAGTCACTCAAAAATATGAAGACAACCCTCATGTCCCTCTACATTTTCTTTCTTCTAGACTAAATGTCCCCATTTCCTTCAACCTTTACAGAATGGTCATGTAACATTTCACTCTCTTGGTCACACCTCAAGACATGCTCCAGCTTTTCAATACAATGTTGTTCCTAAAATGTAGAACCCAAAACTAAACACAATATTCCAGGTATGCTAAGGCAGAGAAGAGTATATCTTATAGACCTATAGCTTTTGAGCTAGAAGGGACCTCAGAGATCATCTAGTCTCACCCTTTCATTTTATCCTGAGAAAACTCAGCCCAAAGATGTTAAATGATTTGCCCAAGGTAGCAAATTGCAAAGCAAGTACTTGAACTCAGGTCTTATGCTTCTAATACCAGCATTCTCTCCATTTTACCATGTTTCTCTCAAAGCAAATGCTCCTCATTTGGCATGTTATGACTTGATTAATGCAGCCTAAGATCTACCTGTGTCTTTTGGGCTGCCATATGTCATGGCTGCCTTAGGGAGAATCCTTAGAGTTCACTCAAAACTCTAGCTTTTTTACATACATTTCAATCTTAACTCCTCATCTATAAAAGCAATAATTATATCCTTTTGGTCTGGTGATTCAGAAAAGCACAAAATTTTCAAAGTTGAAAGGGACCTCAGAAACCATTTAATCCAACCTGTGTCTGAAAAACATGTATCTCCCCAACTTGAAGATCTCCATGACACCAAGCCCACTACCTCCCATGGCAACCCATTCTGCCTTATTTCTGCTCTAATTGTTAGGAAATTTCTTTTTGCATCCAGCCTAAATTTGTCTTTTTGAAATTTCCATTTTTCATTCCTAGTTTTGCCCTCTGTGGCCAAACAGAACTAGTTTAATCCCTCTTCCATATAACAATCCATATGACAGCTATCATGTCACCCCTTAAATTTTCTCTTCTCTAGAGTAAACATCCCCAGTTCCTTCAAATAATGTCATAATGCATGAACACAAGGCCCTTCATGATTCTAATTATCTTCATCTAGACACTGCCTCACCAATGCCAATCAATCAGCAAATATTTATTAAGCCCCTAAAATGTTCCTGACATGAGTGATACAAATATAAAATAATTTAATAATCCCAGCTCTCAAGAAGCTTACAATCTAAAGGCCTTCTTAAAACATGGTACCTCAAGAGGCAGCAGGGTGTAGAGGATACAGAAGTGCGGAGACAAGTTCCAATCCTGCCTTAGACAAATATTGTATGACCCTGGGCAAGTCACTTAACTATTCAGTGTTCCCAGGTAATTGTCTAAGAGTAAGTTATAGAGCATTTGCTGATGTTTACTGGTAGAGACAGCTTTCTTTTTTTTTGGCAGGCAATTGGGGTTAAGTGACTTTCCCAAGGTCACACAGCTAGTAAGTGTGTCCAGTGTCTGAAACCAGATTTGAATTCAGGTCCTCCTGACTCCAAAGCCGGTACTCTACTCACTGCGTCACCTAGCTGCCCCCCCAGAGACAGCTTTCTTACCAGGAATTTTGCTATAATCACAAGCATGCCTCACCTTCCTCTCCCCCTGAAAAAAAGTGCCCCTCAGAACTAAACACAATACTCCAGATGTGGTATAACCAGAACAGAATACAGGGAGACTATCAACTGTCATTCCTAAAAGCTATGCTTATCTTAGTGTAATCCAAAGTCACAGTCACTATTTTGGCCACCATATCATTATCACTATTAACTCATTCAACTAGCTCCGAATCTACCAGTTGTTCCATTATCCAGATCACATTTCTCCTCAGGGACATATTTGATTTTGTCAAATATCATACTGAAATCCAGGTACATATGACTAAAGTATGTCTACCAGCATAGTACTGACATCCTTTAGATGGGCCTACAATCTCCTTAGTATGAATGTTTCCTCTACAGATCAGAAGCCAGTCATTCATGCCTTCCTACCTACAGTGTTTCTCATCTACATCCTTCTTACAAAATCTTCTCGGAGTTTCACCCCAATGTGCTAAAGACTTCCTCTGTTTCTTTTCATAGCTTTAAGGTTCCAATATAGCTTTCAAGCTGTCTATATTTTATTTTGCATTCACACAACATAATTGTCCCTCTTCTTCCTTCCCCTTGCTTATGTCTTTTATGCCACCTCTCAAAAGCAAATTATCATTGGAAATATGCTTCAATATGCTTTGTACAACAACCAGTTGTAGGGGTTTCCCCTCCCCTGCCTCCCGTTATCCTCTAGGCTACTTGTAATTTAGATTTTACTCATTATCAATAATATTAAGGAGTCTTTATAACTGGGATATGTTGTAATTCCTTGTATTTTAGTCTGCTTGCTAATTGGGAATAGAGGAACAAAGGACTTGGACCCTTAATTGTGTACAATCATAAACTCATATCTCTTGAATAAATTAATTTCAACATGGAAAAAAACATTTCAACATAAAAATATATGTGTTCTCGGATTTATAGGAATGTGCTGAAGTATCATGGGAGGAATATTGGTATCAAAGAGATAATATGTTTATTCATTCCCTAATGGATGGGCATTTACTTTTGTTTCCAGTTTCTTTCTAACATGGAAGGCACTGCTATGGATAGCTTGGTGTATGTGGGGCTTTTCCTTCTATCTAGAGGCAGTTAGGTGGTACAGTGAATAGAGTGCTAGAACTGGAGTCAAGAAGACCTGGGTTCAAATTCAGCCTCAGACACTTACTAGCTATGTGTCCCTGGGCAAAGCACTTAACCTCCATCTACCTCTGCTTGCTCAACTATAAAATGGACGTAATAATAGCATCTACCTCCCAGAATTGTAGTGAGGATCAAGTGAGGCATCTGTAAAAGTGGTTGGCATGATGCCTGGCACATAGTAGGTACTTAATAAGTTCTTGTTTCCTTCCTTTTTTCCTTCCTTTTACTTCGCCAATATTCTTTTATTAGACATGCCAAACCCTCATTCCACTGGAATCCCTAGTCACTGTTTCAGATCTGTAAAAATAAAATATCCTGCAGAGAATTTCTCTTGTAAGTATCATATTTGAGACTAATATTCACTGAAAACAAAAGAAAAACTTGTGGAAATGGATTTTCTTTCTGACTCTGTCATTTTTTCTCCCCGTAATTTTTTTGGGGTAGCATAGTCATAGAATCATAAAATCTACACCTTGTCCGACCTGACTTGTCAAACTTCATTTCTAAAGCAGAAGTGATGAAACCTGACACTTTTCTCTTCATCTCACGGGAATTAATGGTTGAGGGTATTATCCATATTGTAATTGGAACTACTCAAACCAAATTGTTCTTTTAATAAAAGACACCGGCAATGTCACTTTTTAAAGATAAAGAAATGGACTTTTCAATAAGAGTAAGTGCTTTATGACCAACAAGAACACCAAGTCCCAAATATGAACAAACCCAATGCTACCTTCTGCTCAGTTTTCCAAATAAAAAACAGACCAAACCTATCTTCCTATTCCACTCTTGGCCCAGGTTATTGTACAGTGGCAGGACCTGTCCAATATATCTATCATGTAGGTATGTGTATATACTGTATAAATATATGTATAGATATGTATGTGTATATGCACTCATATATAAATATACATATATACATATCAGTATATGTTTGTATATACACACAATGGGCCAGAAATGTAATTTCATCAGTATAGGAACTACCAATAAGGAACTGCCTTTACCAATGCACATCAGCACCTACCCTGCAAATCATAGTCTTAGAAAATTGCCTGTGGCACAGAGGGGTTAAGTGATTTATCTAGGGTCATGCCACCAGTATATATGTTATAGGCAGGGCTTGACCCCAGGTGTTCCTAACTCCAAGGCCAACTCTCTAGTCAGTAGGTCACGGTGCTTGTGACTTCCAGCCTGAGTCTGCCTGCCCCACTCTCTCTGCCATGGCATAATCAGAAAAATGACAATGTTCATTATTCATCCACTTTGTTTCACCAATGTGAATTGTTAAATCAGTATTTTTCACATTACTGTGGCTTATATGGAAGAAACTTTTAAGTTTTGAAAGTCAAGATTTGATGCAATCAACACAATGCTGTTGGTCAATAGGAACATTTAGAGAACATTATCATCGATAAACCTATACTTGTTTGGATTCGGTACACGGCATCCTTCAAATCACTGATGAAGACATTAGGTAAACATTGTATCTCCCTCTTTTGTGCTTTGACTAACGTTAATATGAAATAAGTCATAAAACAAAGTTATCTCTATGCCAATATTGTTATGAAATTCTTATTTAATTTTGATACATGTGTGAGACAATTTGCTCGAGGAGAACTTTGAAGTTCATTTTTATCTGCCAATCAAATAATTTTTAAAAGCCAGTAAACATTAAGCACAGAAGCCTCTTACATTATTTATATCTTTTGTTCAATTATATAATTGTTAAGATGCAGTCTGCCGCATAAAATCATCTCCACAAACCTGTCTCTTCCTATCTCATGTCTCCATCAAGGTTACCTTCAATATATGCATAGTCCATTCTCATAAAGATTTTTATAGTAATGAGAAAAAAAGGAATATGGGTTGAAAGTTGCCTTTTCAGTTACTTTTTTTTAAAGCACCAAATATGATGGTTTTAATTCTTTTGGAATAGTCTCTGCTTTTGGATATCTCTAAAATAAACCTTCAAATGCCTTTAACTTTGTTCTAATATATATGTCTGTTTGCATATGTGTGTATGTGTGTATATATACACATCCACATTCAGCTGCTCTGACCAACTTTATCTTCTTGATTATATCACTATTCTTTCATACAGTGTATTGTTGTTGTGGTACCTTTACTATTATAACTGATAAGAACATATTGCTGTAGAGGCCCCACAGATTTGTGACATGTTGCAACTGTTCACAGTTCTTTCGGTTTCACCTCAAAAGGCGCTTAAGAAGATGGGGTTTAGCTGAATCTCTTACAAAACTCCCTGATAGCTTATTTTGTCTTCAACTACCTTTTTCCTTCTATTTTATAAGATAACTTTGCTTGTAATCTTCTGCCAAGCTCTTCTATAATGTTTTACAAATCAATTCTCACTCTGAACCTGTATGTCATTGACTTTCAGGTCTCTTCACTTAGCAAGGAAATGAAGTCTCCCTCTCCAAGAGAATCTATGAGTTGTATTTACATTTAACTACAACTTGTTTATGCTTTCTGGTTTCATTTATAGAAAGAATGGCAATATGAATTTGGTTCAGTACTTTAAGAAACACATTTTGCATTTTTCTTCTTTCATCAGTCATGGGACAAAGACAGCATATTAAAAGTGCTAACAGTTTGATTAATATCTGTTGATGATCTAAAAATTGTATAACACTTTGTAATCTCTATTTTTCCACCACTGTAATCTTTACCGTGTAAACAGAAATTTTTCATATTTATGTAGGTCTTTAAGGTTTGCTAATTACTTTTCTCAAGACAACCCTAGGAAATAGGTAGTCTAAGTATGATTATCCCCATTTTACAGATAAAGAAACTGAAGATTAGAGAGCTTGAGTGACATGTCCACAGTCACATGACTGGCAAATGTCAGAAGAAGGATTTGAACCCTTGTATCTGATTCCACATCCATCACTCTTTCCATTACAACACCCCGCTTCTAAGAAAGTAGGTATTATAGTGTGGAGGGATGTATTGCTTTCTATTTCATAGATTGTCAAAAGTTCCTGACCTGGTGGGTGGCCTTAGTCCTGAGCTTTTCCATACTTAGCTCCTTTCATCTTTGGACAATAGCAGTATGTTTCTATTCCTTGGTGTAAAGCCTTTCTTCATTGGAATTATTTGGAATTGGGCCTCAATGCTTTTGAGCTCATTTTTATCTTTGAGTCTCCTTCATTCGTTGGACCCTTTCTTTCCTATCTTAAATTCATTGAAACTGACTCTTCTAAAGTCTGAAGTATAAGTCAGATAATGTCTGACATTCTCCTCCTTATCTAAAATGATACCGTCATTGCTTCCCAGAGCTCATAAGATGCTAGTACTGTGACATCTGATTTTATTTAAAAAAGGTACAATATAGCTTCACTCATTTGAACCCCATTAAATTTTCATTTTTGTCTAGTTCAGATTGGATTTGGTAGAACCTTCTAGAGCTTGTTCTCAGTTTGCATATTTTTTAAGAACCCAGAACCATTTCATTCTTTTGTTTTTGTAGCCCAAGAGCCTAAGTCAAAATAGGAGCTAAACTTTAAAAATATTTCTCTTATCTTGATCTTCCTCCTAAGGATAGCTTTTATTAAGTCCTTTTGTTTCTTAGTGTCCATCTTGCCCTTCAGGTTATTCTGGGCTTTAGTTTTACTGAAGCAATTTTTAAAGGACTATGCAAATTGTTTGTACCCTTCAGTTGCCTGTCCTCACTTCTATCTCTTTTACATATCCTTTAAAATCTGACCTTATAAATAAATGAGCTACCTACATTGAAGTCAGATTGGTTCCTTTAGACAATCCCCCTTTTCCTTCTAGATACAATAATTCATGATATTGTCATAAGATTAAAAGATTTTCATCTCTCTGGAAAAAAATTCCCTTTTAGAGGCTCAGAACATGAGGTCCTACCTGTCTTTTCTCTGATTCCCTTAAAATCCACTTCCTAAAGTCAAATTATATCTGAAATTCTCTTCCTTATGTATTTCAAACTCTAAGCTGGCATATTCATAAAAGTGATGACAATTGGAAATCTGATAGAAAAATAATTACATTGATAAAAGCTCATTGATTTGAACTCCACTAATTTGTCATTTTTGCTCAATCCAAAAAAAAAGCATTAGACAAACCCATACCTTTGTAGGATTCATGAAAAAGGGTCTGCTAAGAAGATTAAATATAAATAAGATTCCAAGGGGAACATTTATCCTTATTAGTCATTCTTATCTGCCCATTTAAGTGGGCATCCCTAAGAGCCTCTACTAATTGACTTAATTAGCCTGATCTGATTAAAAAAATTGCTCGCACTTAACCATAAATAAAACCACATTTCTCCTGAAATTCTCTGTACTTTAGATTATTAACTAGTTAAAATGGTATTAGAATTATGGAGGTTATACTGAGCACAAAGGAAGGTGTTCTAAATTACAAGTATGGATGGGGTTAGAGGTAGAGAATAGTTATGGTTCTCAATGATCATCTTCCTCCAGTATTTTGAGAATCTGTTATTTCCTCAATGTGGGCACTCCGTTATTGTACAGCCCAGTCCCCCATGCCTTAGTAAGTGGTGCCTAAGAGTTACTGTGGTCCAAAAAGATCCATGAAATGGTAGCTACTCTTCTAGTGATGACCCTCTTTGCACTAAGCTAGGCTGGTCCATAGATGCAAATCACAGCACCCTGCCAGCCTGTACTTGAAACTTTTCCAGCTATCAGAGATTATAACCCACTAATGCAGCCTTCAAAGTCACCTCTACTCCATAATAAAGCATCAGAGGACTCTTCCAGTAGAGGACAGTAATGATGAATATCCAGCAAGTTTAAGAAAATCTGAGTAATGTCAAGGCAAGGACAATGCAGCTATACTCCTACTGAGTAAGGAATGCTGATATACAGTAGTAGGGATATCCATGAGCCAGAAGGTGAATCCATTCTATCTGCAATGTCCCAGTGTGGCCAACTGGCAGTCCTGGCAATTGCTTCTAATGGTACTTGTTTGCCAGAGCTAATGCAGGTATGGGCAGGGAAGTGATACTCCAGGATCTTCTTTCCATCTTTCACAGACAGAAATGCAGGCCAACACTCAGACCTTCTCTTCAATGTTTCCAGATTTTTCTGCATAAAGTAGTCTTTCTCAGTGGACCAAATCTTGCAGAACACCTGCGAATTTTTTCATCCTTTCACCAATTAGATCATGTCAAGAGTGGGATCTGAAAGATTTTGTTGGTAAAGGAGGAGCTCCCCAGCTAAGGTGCAATAGAAAAGTCACTGTGATGACTGCACCCTTAATAGCCTCATACAGAGAGAAACAGAAGGCAGCTAGCTGAACTTTCCTGGCTTGCTTGCTGAGACCAAAAAGTGGTATGAAGAACAGAGCCCAATGGCACTAGTTGAAACTAGGGCTCTGTAAGTTGTCAGCTAATGTAGTTCTATCATATTTCACCATGGTGACATCCATATGGCCAAACATAAAATGTCAGCATTGACATTACCCTACTTACAGATCACAAGCTTAATTTTGGAAAGCAGTGGAAATGCTAGCAATGTGATGTTTTCAATACACGGTCATATCTAGGATGCTCCAAAATGCAAGGTAGGATTTCTCTGCAGAATTTACATCCACAGAGAGGACAAAAGAGGAACCCAACAGGAGTTGCCTCTCTTATTTGGGCTCTCAGTTATGTTACATTTTTTAAATTAACTTATTTATTTTTAGTTTTCAACATTCACTTCCATAAGATTTTGTGTTTTAATCTTTCTCCCCCTTCCCTATCTTCCCCCCTCCCCAACATGGCATGCAACCCAATATAGGCTATACATGTACAATCATATTAAATATACTTCCATATTAATCATGTTGCAAAAGAAGAATCAGAACAAAAAGGAAAAACCATGAGAAAGAAAAAAAAAGAGAGAAAACAGTACGCTTCGATCTGCATTCAGACTCCATAGTTCTTTCTCTAGATATGGACAGCATTTTCCATCATGAGAGTTTTGGAATTGTCTTAGATCATTGTATTGTTGAGAAAAGCTAAGTCTATCAAAGTTGGTCATCGCATAATGTTGCTGTTACTATGTACAATGTTTTCCTGGTTCCACTCACTTCACTCAGCATCAGTTCATGTAAGTCTTTCCAGGTTTTTCTGAAACCCACCTGCTCATCATTTCTTATAGAACAATAATATTCCATTACATTCATACACCACAACTTGTTCAACCATTCCCCGATTGATAGGCATCCCCTCAGTATCCAATTTTTGTATAAAAAGAACTGCTATAAATATTTTTGTATATGTGGGTCCTTTTCCCTTTTTTATGATCTCTCTGGGATACAGACCAATAGTGGTATTGCTGGATCAAAGGGTATGCACAGTTTTATAGCCATTTGGTGTAATTTCAAATTGCTATCCAGAATGATTGGATCAGTTCACAACTCCACCAACAATGAATTAGTGTTCCAATTTTCCCACATCTTTTCCAACATCTATTATTTTCCTTTTTTTGTCATATTAGTCAATCTGATAGGTGTTGAGAGTTGTTTTAATTTGCATTTCTCTAATCAACAGTGATTTAGAGCATTTTTTCATATGACTATAGATAGTTTTAATTTCTCCATCCTTTGATCATTTTATCAATTGGGGAATGACTTGTATTCTTACAAATTTAACTCAGTTCTTATAGTTTAGAAATGAGGCCTTTATCAGAGATACTGACTGTAAAAAATTGTTTCCCAGCTTTCTGTTTCCCTTCTAATCTTAATTGCATTGGCTTTGTTTGTATAATTTTTTTTAATTTAATGTAATCAAAATTATTCATTTTGTATTTTATAATATTCTCTATATCTTGTTTGGTCATAAGTTTTTCCCTTCTCTATTGATGTGGCAGGTGTTTTACATTGTTTTTTATACCATGTACTATTCTTTTTTAAATCAATAGATCCTTCAAGTAGACAGGGGTTTATGCTGAAGCCCTGCTCTTCTAACTCTCAGGAATTTTTTTTCTTTTATTTAAATTAATTTTTCAATTAACAGAAATCTATCTTTCTCTCCTTCTCACTGCCTTCCCCAACTGGAAAAAAGGTGAAAACAGAATCCTTATAACAAATATACGAGGTCAAAACAAATTTCTGCCTATCTTGTCCACGTACAACATATACAGAATTCCAGTGATGAAGATGCATGTTATCCACCTCAAGACAGCATGTGTGTGCATGTCTCCTTTTGCACTCCGAGTGCTCATGAGTTCACATGTCCATTATAAAGGGATATTTCTATCACATTTCACACACAAACACATACATACATATACATATATATAAATATAATGCCTCACTCTGCACCCTGAGTTCATCACTTTTCTGTCATGAGGTGGGTAGCAAGCTTTTTCAGCATTGGATCTTGGTAATTACGGTTAGTCATTGCACTGATAAAAGTTCTTAACTCTTCCAAAACTATTTGCTTATATAGCGTTATTATTATATGAGCTCTTCTCCTAGTCTCTTTCACTTTACTCTTCAACAATTCATCTAAGTCTTCCCAGATTTCTCGGAAACCATCCCTTTCTTTTCCTTCTTATAGACAACAGTGGTACGTTATATTAATGTACCATAATTTATTTAGCCATTGCTCAACAGGAAGATAAATAGTTTACAAGTTTTTGCCACCACAAAAAAAAGAACTGCTAGAAATATTTTTGTATGTAAGTTTCTTCTCCCTCTTGCTTTGATCTCTTTGGGTGTAGGTCCAGTAGTGGTATTGCTGGGTCAAAGGGTATACAGAGTTTAGTAACTTTTGGAGCAAAAATTTCAAGTTGCTTTCCAGAATGGCTGAATTAATTCACAGCTCCACCAACAATGGATTAATGTGCCTGGTTTCCTTCAGTCATTCCAGCTTTATTATTTTCCTCTTCTGTCAGCTTTACCAATATCAGAACTATTCTTTGATATATCCTTCAACAAGAAACTTTGCAAGTATTGCTTACTTCATAGCTCCACCTATATATGAAAAACTGTTTCATTTTTCGTCTTCGTAAGCCCAGCATCTAATCCAGTTTCTGGTACATTGTAGATACTTAATAATATAGGCAGCAATCAGAATTGTATATGTATAAATGACTTCCATTTATTCCAGGCAGTATGTTAGAAGACAATCATTCTATGCATATTTAAAGGCTCATTCAACTACTGACTAATATGTGGGACTGTCCCTTCTGTTTGATGCTTGAGATTCAGCAGTTTCCTAACCTTATTACATTTCTTATCATCTCATCATCTTATCAGAGCAGTTTCCCACTGAGCTAATTTCTGGCCTTGTTACTGGAATAAGGTATTGAAATTTTAATGTTTCATGCAATCTGTAAATTGCAAATGTAACAACCTCTTAGACCATTTCAGCAGCCTCTAATTTGACTTATTGAGCATCGTTCTTCTAGTATGTTGATGATATCCTTTTCTTTGGAAGGGACATTTCTATCATAAATTAAGAAATTGCTCTGGAGAGGAACACAGGGTTAGTTTTAATTATTATTAAAAATAACAGAATTTTTTGTCCAAAGACCAAGAGTTTAAATTTGCAAAAGTAATTCAGTAGTTTACAACCTAAAATCAAGTTTGGGGGCATTGTCAGGCAGATACCTAGAACACAACAAAATTAAAATGCCTTCTGGGAAGAGTGCTGGTTTTTAAATATTAACATTACTTCCAATTCAAAATTCAATGCTTACTATCATTACTTCAAAATCCTTACCTAAATTCCAGTGTAGTTTATCCCCTTCTATAATGGATCCCTTATTATAACTATTATAATAATAACAATATCTATGTAGGACTTTAAGGTTTATAAATTCCTTCACAAATATTACCTTATTTGATCCTCACAACAAACCTGAGACTTAGGTGCTTATCCATTATCATTCCCATTTTACATATGAGGAAACTGAAGGAGGCGAAAGTTAAGTGACTTACCCAGGGTCACATAGCTAGGAAATGTCTGAGACCAGATTTAGCTCAAGTCTTCCTGACTTCAGGTGTACCTCCTTCTTCACTCTTGACTAATAAAATCCTTAGCTTCCTTCAAAGCATTGCTCAGGTACCGCCCTATGACATGGAATCTTTCCTAATCTCCCCAGTTATTAGCAGTGGCTCCATCTTGAAATTACATCTTGTAACCCCTTAGTAAAACGTCCATACCCTGAGTGGGGAGTACTTTTAATCTGATTTTGTAACCCCAGCATCTAGTATAGTATATTGCACATTGTAAATAATTAATGTTGAACTGAATCTGTTTAATCCAAAGACCCTGAAGGAAAGAGGATATGAAATAATTTTGCTGGTTAATTTAAAAAAAAACAAAGACAAACCTCCCTAAATTAAGAGACACTATAAGAGAAAGGGAAGGAAGAAACAGAGTCCCAAAAATATAAAAGAAAATAAATAAAATGGGTTACGTAGTCAAGGAAAGAAAAGGATCAAAAATTTAACCAGCTAGGAGAGAACAAGAGTAGCAGAACATTGATAGGAAAAAGGTAATCAACTCTCTTTAAGGAAGAGAGTCAGAGAACATTTGTCTCAGAGGGACTAGCCCTATCTAAAGTCCTTGAAGGAGAAGAAAGAAAAAGGGACATATAGAATAGCATGAGAAATTGGTAGAAGGAAAGATCAAATAAAATGAAATCTGGTCTTTTCAAGATGAAACCTGAGCCCCCAAAATAGTAATACAGAAAGGAGGAGTAACTTTAGCATCTGTGATACAGACAAGAGGCAGAAAGAGTTAAATTCAAAGGAAACCAAAAAAGACCAAGGTAAGAGTCACACATATGATTAAAGTACAATAGAAAATAAGAAGATGGAACACAAATCCAAATCGAAGCAGTATGATGTAGCAGATAAAGTTCTGGGCTTTGAGTCAGAAAGGCCACTGCTTCTGAGTCACACTAGCTTTATGAGAGACAAGCCACTCCACTTCTCAGTTTCCTAGGCAACTCTCTAGGATTATAAATTGCAGATGAATTATCAATCTGTATTAGTAGAGGGAGTTGCCATATTAAGAATTCCCTGCAGAGGGGTAATTGGGCCCAGATAACCTCCCTCCCAAAAAGCAGAAACACAAATGCAAAAGAACACTTAAAACTAGATATTCTGCTTATAGAACACGAAGAGAAGAAAAACCGAATATGATTTTAGCTGTTTTTTAAGCTTATACAAAGAAGGAAACGAGCTCCATTCAAATAGAATGGGTTTGTGGCTCTTTGCTTTTAAGAAATGAGACAGAGAGCAGAAAGAGAGGAGGGGAGCAGGGGGCTGGGGGAGACAGAGGAGAGGATGTATATTCACCAGACATTATGTGGATATCCTTAAAATATAGAATCTGTCTTGTCAACTCTACTTTTGCATCTCTCAATCCTTCATCTCCTCTCTATTCTCATGGATATTCCCCTGGTAGAGGCCCTGATTGCCACCTGCCAGAACCATTGCCAAAGCCTCTTGACAAGCTTTCCTGTATCCACTCTCTCACCTTTCAATTTATCCTTCTTCCTACTGCCAGAAAAATCTTCCTTGTGTATAAGTTATTCCTCGATTGACAAGTCTTCAGTGCTTCCTTTGCCTGGCATTCAGACCCTCCAACAGACCACCTTTTCAGTTTTATGTACCCCCCCTCTGCATACTTTATGCCCCAGCCAAATTAGAATATTTCCTGTCCCTCAAGTGTGACACCCAGTACTTGCTTATCTCCACAATTTTGCTCATAGTGTTCCTTCTACCTGACTTGTCTTCCCTCTCCTTCTTCATCTATTGAGTTCCTATTTATCCTATCAACCCCAATTCCATTCAATATTTATTGAATGCCTATGTGACTAGCACTGTGCTAAGTACTAAGGATACAAATTCTTTAAAAAATACAGTCTCTGCTCTCAAGGGGGGAAGGCAACACACAAAAGGAAATAAAAAAGCTGAGCTTGAGGAAACCAGCAGGTATCCAGCAGAGGGATGATATTCTGTGGAGTTGAAATCAAGCAGAGCCAATGATGGAAAATGGAGAAATATCCAGAAAGTTCTGAAGCCCTCTACAAAGTCCCCCTTGGGAGAAGTTTATTGAACCACCCTCCAGCTCTCCAACCAGAGAGGAGAGGCAACTGAGGGAATTGAGAAGGTGCTCAGTATAAGAAACTGAGTCAATCTGCTTGGTGATGGTCAAATGCCGTCTCTTTCATGAAGTCTTGCCTCATCTTACCTATGGATAACAACCTTTCCCCTTGGTGATTCATACATCTATAATTTAATTATCATGTAACATTATGTATCAGAGTTCTCTATGGTTGTATGAGCTACTGTCCGAAAGTTCCATGACAGGCAGTGGTGTCATTTATTCAATTCAATTCGATTAGCATTTGATAAGGAAGTACCTAAGATGTGCCACACATTCTTCTGAGTGTTAAAAAACAAAGATAAAAATAAAAGTTTTAGCCTCTAATGAGTTTACATTGTACTGAGGGGTGGGGACAACATGTACATGGATAGTAAATGTAAAGTAATTGGGCAGAGAGAGTGGAAGAGAGCATTCATTTGTATCTCAATGCCAAGTATAATACTCTGCATACAGTAGGGGCTTAATAAATGGTGAATGAATGAATTGAAAAATGTAGGATAATTAATATGAAGTAATAAAGGAGAAATAATAAATTTATGAATGTGCTTGCAGCCCCAAAATAGTGAGAAATGGGAGTTACTTAAGGCTTTGGCACCTTTGTAACCTTTGATAGGAAGAATAGCACCAAAGAAAGATTTCAGCTGTGTCTTAGGCAAATATAATAGGGCTAGAAGTAACAGAAAAACAACTTATAAAACCAAAATATATAATACAATATAATAAAGTAAACATTTGCTGTAGAGGGCCAGCTCTGAGAAAGTCTATTCTGGGATAAGATACAGGCCAGGTTTTCCGTGAAGCCTGTTCTTACCCTTGGGCTGATAACTCAGCACGTGGGCTCTCCAAACCCCTCCTCAGCACACACGTGATCTCTCCAAAGCTCCCTCAGCACACACGTGTTGCTCAGGATGAAGGCTCTCCAAGCCTCCTCAGCATACACGTGCTCTCTCCAAAACCCCCCTCAGCACACATATGCTAAATACCATCTGTGGACAGTTAAAGGGAACAAAGCATGAGGACGTCATGCAATGCAAATGTCTTGCATGAGAACTTGTTGATTTCTGCTTGCCTGAAAAGGTATATAAGCCCTTTCCCTCAGTTTAATCAGCAGAGCTGTCCTATACTCTTCTTCCTGGCCCATGTAATCTTTTCACTCTCTGGTGGCCTGGCCACAGCTGCTGGCGGCAATTTGCCAAATGCCTAATGTGATTTAAAAAAAACCACTGTATTATATATTAGAGAAGATACAAAGTTCAGATAAAACACGGCCCCTGACCTTTAAGAGCTTATAGTCTAGTGATAGACTTGATTTCTAAGGATATAAGAATGAAGGTCACTTATTTTGAGACATACCCATAGTGCAGAACGCACTTACAAAATATAAAATGGGCCAGCCAAATCGATAGGATTTGTATTCAAGGAAGAATAGAGGTTATGGCAATTAAAAGTGAAATATACTGTCTTTTCAGATCATACAGAGATAATAGCTGAAATTAATTTCTCAAAAGCTGGAAAACTTGGCAGAGTTCTTTGGGGCCTGAGAAAAATCCTGTTAGAACAGGAAGAAATTTAAAATATATGAGAGATGATGAAGGTGGAAAAGTTCAAGCCCCTTTTCAAGATGCCAGCACTTAGTAGGATATGTTAAATATGCGTATATATGGAGAAAGTTCTCAAGGAAAAAATGTAAACTCTTAAAAAGTAAAGCCTTAAAGCACTCCCATTCAGAGAAATGATAAATAAATAGCAAACATGGCAGTGGCCATGGTGCATGAGGAAATTGGAACAAAAATTACAGAAACCAAAGAACAGAGAAGTCCATGATGGCAAATTCAAGGAGATAAGGAATAAAAAAGACTAGAAATAAATAAGGGCACTACCTAGAGACATCTAAAGGAGTACATGCAGAAGAGAGAAGCCCATGATGGCTTAAGAAATCAAAAGTACAAATAGAGATGATGTCAAGGAAGTGTGCAACACCAGCAGAGTTCATTAGCAATCTATCTCAAGGACAAGGATACATACAAAGAGAGGGGAAGGCTGTGGGATAATGCCAGAATATCAGGCATTGTTAAAACAAACAACTGATTTCAGCAGAAATCAAAGTTCAAAATGTGAGAAGCTGGATTCACTTGTATAAGTTGGAAATGTTTCTAAAGATTATAATTAAAAGCCCTAGAGCTGAATTCTACAAGACTTCTGAGGACTGATGTCCTAGGTAAACCATTGGCCACCGTTGTTAGGAACATTTAGCAGAAAAAAAAAATATTAACCCTCACAGTGAGATGAACAAACTATTTTTCACAATATTTTTTTCCAGGAATCATGCTACAGAGGTTAACCAGACTAGCAGAGGGCATGACATATGAGGAACAGCAATGTGCAATAAAAAGACTGTTTCATGAACTTTAGAAAAATTATGAAACATATTGTAGTCAGGTCACAACCGTGGTCAGTTCTGGGTACCATGTTTTTAAAGAGTCTTTAACAAAACTGAATGAATCCAGAACACATCCACCAGTATAGTAAGGAGAGGGGATCACAAAGCAGTGTCCTGTGGGAAAAGCCTGAGGGAACAAGGGATATTCAGCTTGAAGAAGAGAACACTGAAGTGGACAACAACAGCTGTCTTTAAAAATATGAAGGATTGTCATTTGAAAAAATGGTTAAACTTTTTCTGCTTAGCTCTAGAGGGTAGAAGGAAAACCAAAAAGTAGAGTATCAATGTTATCAACCCTCAATCAATAAAAATGTATTAAGCACTTACTATGGGCTAGACGTTCTTATATGCTAGAAGGAGACAAGGATTTATGAAGTACTTTCTATGTGCCAGGCACTATGATAAGTGCTGAGGATGTACATGCAAGCAGAAAGAATGAAAGACTCTAAATTCAAGATTACTTTCTAATGGCAGAACACAGCACACAAATGGGAGTTGGTAAGGGTAGGTGGTACAGAGAATGAAGACGTATATGAAGGGGAAATGGTTCTAAAGTCCAGAAAGTCAGGATCAAATTCAGGAAGGGAACAAAAGTTGTCCAACCCACAAAATGGAGGCCCCAGGAGGGATTCACCAATGGGAAGAGAGGGTCAGTCTGGTGGAAGGATATTCCAGGGTAAGAAGGCTGTAGGGGTGGTTGGATGTCCCAGGGTGAGGAGGCCCCCAGGTTCTGAAGAAAGTTCCAAGGTTGAAAAGCTGCAGAGGCCTGGGAGCTAAAGAGACCACCAAATGAGATATTGCAGAGAGAAAAGAGAAAGGAGCTCAGGACAGCACCTTGGGATATACCCACATTTAACGGGTATAGCACAAATGCAGATCTATCAAAGGATACTAAGGAATAGTCAGACAGATAGAAAACCAAGACAAAACAGGGCGGCAAAAACAGAGAGGAGAGAGTAACCAGGAAAAGACAGTGATTGAGAGTGACAACAGCTGTTGAGGGGTCAAGAAGTGAGCAGATAGAAAAAAAGGCATTATCTTTGCCAATTAAAGAGATCATTGCTTACTTTGGAAAGTTTCCGTTGAATGAGGAGTTAAAAAGCTCGATTGCAGAGGTTTTAGAAGAGAGGGAGAGGAGAAGCAGAAGCCCCTAGAGTAGATGGCTTTTTCAAGGAGTTTAATTGAACAGGGGAGAAGATGTACAGGATGCTAACTATCAGGGAGGATGGAATTTAGTGAGGATTTTTAAAGGACAGTGCAAACTTGGTTATGTTGGTAAACAACCAGAAAAGAAGCAATAGAGAGTGAGAGTTTGAAGATGGTGGGGGGGGAATGACAATAGGAGAGAATAATTTTGACATTGGCAAGGAGTATGACCACCCCTTTATCAGAGACTGGAGTGAAGAAGAAAATAAGGGAATGAGGCCCAAGGCCTGTGAGATGAAGGGAATGGGAGGAACGGGAGTTCTTTGCAAACAGTCTCAATATTTTCCATGAAGTTTGATGGCAGGGTAAATTTACATGACACACTTTTAAGCTTAATCATCATTATCAACATTTTCTCCATCACTTTCTTAAGTCTGTACCATCAACAAAACAATAAATCAAGGCCTGATTTGTCAGTTAGCCAGTTTCCAATTCACAATGAAAATAGGAGTGAAGGAACCTAATGGTGAGAATAATACAGGGTTGGAGTTTATCAAAGCATGACCAGTAATAAGGCATGGAGGCAAAGGATTCAAGGGTAGGTGATAGTATAGAGTTGAACTATGGAGCAAATAGTCAAGATTGGGAATACAGGCAGGGGCAATGGTCTGGGAAAATACAACGAAGTATTTATTAAATGCCTACTATAATCCAGGCACTGTGCTAGACACTGGGGATGTGAAATCAAAGATGAAACAGTATTAGGAATATAAGAAAATATACATCAACCAAATCAAATGAAAAGCCATCAAAATAAGAGCTCAAAGTAAATGTTCTTGAGGGACGGGAGATTTGGACATACCCCACTCCAATGAGTCAAGATTGGTATAGTCACAGAAAGCAAACAAGTAGAAAAGAAGTAATGAAGTGTTAATGTGTTAACAAAGTGTTATTACTCTGTGATCTCTAAAAAAATGCCTACCCAAATTGTCTGAATTTCCAGATACCACCACCAAGAAACAAGGAAAATGGATAGAAATAGCAATATTATTTAAAAGAAAACAAAATACAAATATCTTGGTATTAACTTAACCAAGATATGCGAGAAATATATAAAGAGAACTTAGATCAGGGAAGAATTGAACAAATTAAATGATAGCCATGATCCTCACTGGGCCAAGAAAATATAGTAAAATGAAAATGTTTTCCAAATAACGCATAATTTTCCCACAATCGTGAGCAAATTATCAGTAGCTAACTTTATATAGTTAGACAGAAGCATAACAAGATTATATGGAAAAGTAAATAGGCAAGAAATGGAGAAATATAAAACTGAAAACAGGGGGAACCAGGTTTCAAAATATGTTGTAAAGCAATAACTATTAAAATTATGTGATGTTGGACAAAGAATAGAGAAATAGATCAATGGAACAGAAACTATTTCAGGACAGAATACCACTTCTATAACAGTCAGCATTTAATAAACCAATGCTTTAAAGATGCTGGGGAAATGGAACCATCATCCATTAAGAATTGCTGTGAAAATCACATTGCTACATTGTGAAAAATGGGTTAGCATCCATATCTCAAATCATACATCACAGGAAAATCTTAGTTATTTGTTTGACCCAGTGACAACATAGAATAGTCAACAGAGAATTGGTCTGGAGGCTAGGAGACAAAGGATCTATTCTAGCCTCTGACAAGCATTGGATTAACTTGGGAGACTCACTTAAGTTCTCAGTATATCAAGTCACTCTCTGAGACTAAATGCAGGGTCCATGTCAACCTTTCCTGCTAGAGGGAGTTTCTTCATTGGGAGCTGGCTATACCAATGAAATCATAGATCTGTTTGAACATAACTAAAATATAGCCTTTTAAAATCATAAATCATAAGAAAAAGGAATAATATATTTTTTCATTTATGGAAAAAAGGTACTTTCATTTTAAAATGAAAGAAACTGTTGGAAAAAGTGATGCTTGATAATGAAAAGACAAAAGGATTTTGCAGAGCAAAAAAAGGAATGTCTGAAATTATGGGGGAAAAGGTTGGGGAAAATAATTACAGTAAATCTATCACACACACACACACACACACACACACACACACACACACACACATCTGACATCCAGAAACTATAAAGGACCTGAAATTATAGACAGGCAGGCAAGTAGAAAGACAGACAAATAAATTAATACATACTTTTCAATAGTTAAAATACAAGCACAATGATCAAAAAACCTGGAAGAAAAATTTCAAGGGAGGAAATCCTAAGTTTTGCTATTAGAGCACTGGGACTAGTTAGGAAGATATGAGTTCAAATCCAGCCTCAGACTCTTACTAGCTATGCTATGCTAAATGACTTGCACAAGTCATTTAATTTGTTGCTTCAGTTTCCTCAACTATTAAATGAGGGTAAATAGCACCTACTTCCTACTATTGTGAGGATCAAATAAGGTAATCATCATAAAGTTTTTCATGTACAATGCCTAGCACATAAGATACACTGAATAAATGCTAGCTATTACTATCATTATTAACTGTTAATAACTAATTGAAAGTTGCTCAAAATTCCTAATTAAGAGAAACATGTAAATGAGACAATTTCCAGGTGCTAATTTTCTCACTACAGTGGCAAAAATAGAAGAAAACTCATTTGTGTTGGTGGGACTGCATAATGATATATTTTGGAGAAAAATCTATCTGTAATAAGTCATGAAGGTCATCTTTGACCCAGTAAGTTCATCACTAGGGCCTTATCCCAAAATAAACACTGAAAAAGCCTATTTATAGAAAATATCCAGAGCTGTTTTTATGACAAAACCTAGAAATGATCTATATACCTAAGGATTGAAAAACATCTGAAAAAAAGATGGCATGTTAATGTGAGAGGTAGTTGTTGTTCGTCCTTTGTTCTCCAAGAGGACCAATGACATCACAAAGTGATGTCTTGATTTGCACATGAATTGGATTTAAGTGAGGCAGAGCTGCACAAAGTCATCAGCCTCACTCTCCTCCAGGCAGTACCATGCACTGGAAAGCGAACTGAATTTGGAATCAAAGGATCTTAGTTTAAGCCCCCACTCTGACCTTGAGCAGGTCACGTCAAATGTCTGAATCTGTTTCCTTTTCTTTAAAGGAGAATGTCCAACTATATGGTCTCTAAGGTTCCTTCCAGGTCTAACTCTACAGTCCTCTCAATAATAAAATATTATAATAGCATAAAAATTAGTATGAATATATGAAATTATGGAAAGACCTACATGAAGTATTGCAAAGCAAAATCAGGAGAACTGGAACTGGATAGATGGATAGATAGGTTGATAGATGGATAGATACATAGATAGATACACAATGACCTGAACTAGACATAGATATTGATGACATAAATATAGATGGCATGTAAATGTAGATGTAGAAATAAACACAGACCAACCACAGGCAAGAGTACTTCTGGTGGACTTGGAAAGGGACAAAGTAAACACATTTTGTGCTTGTTCATTCATTCATTCATTTGATTACACTTTAAATGCTAGAGTTTTATGTAAAATCTTACCCCTTTGTTTATCTCATTTGTCCTTGTTGATGATTCTTAAGTTTATAAAAAATGTTGAACTATTTTTATCTTCAGCGCAATATGACAGGAATTTAAGCAGTAGTATCTCATTGCTATGATAAGAATGCATGCTAAATTTGAATATAATGGAAAGTCACAAGAAAATAATTTTGTCTTGTCTCCACTATTGAGATGAAAATGAAATAAGACCACAGAACTCTTCTCACAGAGACCTTAAGCTAAATTAGCTCTTTTGGACCTGATTATTTCATATGTATTCCCTGAAACAGCTGCACAGAGATGAAGGGAGTAGGTCTCCACTTCTATAAAAATTTGAGGGTGTTCAGTTTTTTGAATATTATGAATAATGATGATGAATAATTGTGTCAACTGTAGTTATGATTGTCCTTCAATCATTGACATTTGAATATCATTTTCTTTTTAAAATATGGAATGGGTTCCATTGGCAACTATAGCATTGACTCCCTCCCTACTCTCCATCCCTACGCCTTCAGGAAAAGCAGGTTGGAGTAACCAAGGCTGTATATACCTGGCCCCTACTGGCTACAACACCGCTTCAAGAATGTAATCATTAGTATTCCTCTGATGCCCACTACTAATCCTATGGCTAATAATCTCTCAAAACCTGTTTCTCTCCCTACCTCTGTTTTACTCAATCACAGGCCACATAGGAGCAAATTGTTTCCAGCCTCCACTTCCCAAATCTCTCTTCCCATCATCCCCAAGACTACCTCATTCATATCCCACTCCAACTCTGCTTATCCTCTCTATTCTGCCCTCTGGAATTCTCTTTCCATAGTAAACATATTTGCCTTCATTCTAGACCACTTTCTCTCAAATTCCTTCCATCTACTATCTCTCGATGAGCTCTGGCTTCCTCCTGTCAGATTATATCCCTTGTCAACCTTGTCAATCTCTCCAGCACTGGCTATACCTTCATTCTTACCGAGACCACCACTGCCACCACACACACACACACACACACACACACACACACACACACACACACACTTATGGGAAAAGAGTTAGAATATTATTTGCTCCCCACTGCCACTTCCCGACTTTCCCTTTGCCATCACTTAGCAACATGTCCTCTTTGAAGTTTACTCAACTAAAATTTTCCACCCAATCCATATCGTGGTGTTTGTTATATACCAGCCTCCAGATTTTTTCTTCCCATTACTAGTTCTACTCTCTCTCTCTCTCTCTCTCTTCTTATTTTCTTTCTCCCCTCCCCAACTCTTGTCCTTATATGAAGGGACTTCAACATCTATATCAATACTCCCTCAAACTCTAACCTCCCAATTCCTCAGTCTCCTTAAATCTGACCTACTCAATGACTCTACTTCAGCTACACATAGTAATGAATCTCACCATTACCAACAAGTGTTTACTTCCTTAAGCCAAAACTCTAACATCCTCTATCTGAACATAACCTCCTATCATTCCATCTCTCCTTATGTGTCTCACTCCTCCTAAACCTATTTTTTGCCCTCATTACATTTCCGATCCCTCCACCCCTCAGTACCTTCTCAGATCATGATCTGTGCTCTGATTTCATTTTCCTTCCTTTCCAGTTGGGAGGGGGAGGGAGGTTGGGAGAGAGAATATGGATAATTTTTTGCAATGCTAAATACTAAGGATACAAGTGCTTATAAATACAATAAAACAAGATGGTTCCTACCCCTGAGGAGCTAAATAGGAAAAGACAATATACAAAGGAGCACTAGAAATCTAGGAGTTGGGGGGAAGGTCAAGAGAATGAGACAATCTAGAAATGACATATGCAAAACTGAGACCCCACTGGAGTTAGTGAGGTCACCAAATAAAATGCAGAGTGAGGAGAGAAGAGGGGCCAGAACAGAGCATTGAGAAGTGCTCACAGTTAAGCGGCATGGTATGGACAAGAAGCCAGCCAAGAAGACCAAGCAGTAGTAGTTATGTAGGGAGATGGAAGAACCAGAAGTGAGTTGTGTCACAGAAACATGGAGAGGTGGAATTATCCAGGAGGAGGTCTGGTGGTCTGGCCTAAAGAGTCACCAATCAGGAGAGTGGGCTTTGGGGCAGAATTTTCTCCAAGGTTAGAAAGCAGCTCGTAAAGAGGTAGAGAAATCCAGAAAGGGAGTTGAGTCTAATATAAAATGATCATGGCTCACACTGTTAGTCAATTTAGCCCCACACTATCCTCTACTCTCAAATCTCTTGTTCCTTTCTATTGGCCATCATCCCTTGCCAAAACTCAGCTTTGGATTATTGACACCATCCTCATTTTCTATTCCTAGTTCTATACTGCTGAATGGAGCTAGAGGAAATCATGCAAATATGTTAAATTGGTACATTATAAATTTATATTATCCAATTTCAACTGGGCTCTCACCGGAGCAAGGAAATCCTTTTATTCTGCTCCAATTGATTCCCTATCTCACTCCACTAGGAAGTTATTCCAAACATTCTCTTCTCTCAAATCTCCTACCCTTCCCCTCCTCTTCCTCCCTACTCCCATCCTTTAAGCTTAAGACCTCAACTAACACTTGCCTGAGAAAATTAAGGCTATTCAATGTGAGCTTTTTTTTCATTCTATTAATCTCACAACCTTTTTCATATCTCCTATTCTCTTCTCTTTTCCCCTAGGCTCTCATAATGATGTGCCCTTCTCCTTGCCAAGGCCCAACCCTTTACAAGTGCCCTTGATCCTATCCCCTCTTGTCTTCTCCAGCAGATTGCAACCCAAATTTACCCTTTTCTCTTATCTTTAACTTCTCCCTGTCTAGTAGTTCCTTCCCTACTGCTTTCAAATATGCTCAAATCTTCTCTGCCTCTAAAAAACTTTTACTAGATCCTACCATCCTCTCAAGCCATTATTCTGTATCTTCTCCCTTTCTTAACCAAATTTCCATAAAAATCTATCTCTATCTGTTGCTACCCCTTCCTTTCCTCTCACTTGCTTCTCAAGTATTTGAAATCTGGTTTCTGACATAATACCAACTGAAACAGCTGTCTCCAAAATTGCCTATGATCTCTTAATTGCCAAATCCATAGGTCTTTTCTCCCACTTGACCTCTCTGCTGTATTTGATGCTGTTTATCACCCTCTCCTCCTGGGTAATCCCTCCACTCTACATTTTCCTGACACAATTCTCTTCTGGTTCTTCCACTCTCTATGTAACTATGTGACTTCCACTTCTTGGTCTCCTTTGCTGTCTTCTCATCCATACCATGCCCCTTCACTGAGAGTGCTCCTCAGTGCTCTGTTCTGGCCCCTCTTCTCTTCTCACTCAATATTTACTTTAGTGACCTCACTAACCACCATGGGTTTATCATCTCCATGAATATGACTCACAGATTTCTATATCCTGCCCTGTTCTCTCCCTTGAGTTTGAGTTCCACATAACTAATTACCTGTTATGCATTTCAAAACAGGTATTCCCAAAACACCTCAAACCAAACACATCCAAAAAAGAAGTCATCTTTCCCTGCCAAACCCACTATTCTTTCAACTTTCCCTATTTTTGTCAAAGCTATCATCATCCTTCCACTCTTCCAGCTTTCTACTCTCAGCATTATGTTCTACACCAAGTATGTAATCAGTTGCTAAATCTCACCATTTCTACCTACACAATATCTTTTGCATCTGAGGATCATTTTCTATTCAGAGGATCATAGACCTTAATTCAGGCCTTTATCTCTTTCTGTAGAACATTCTAACAACCTCCTAACTGGTCTTTCTAATTCGAGTTTCTCCCCACTACAATCCATCCTCCAATTTGTTGCCAGCGAATTTCTTTAAAAAAAATAGCTCTGACCATGTCACTCCCCAACTCAATAAACTCTAGTGACCATTAGAATGAAATATAAAAACCTTCCGTTCGGCTTTTAAAGCTCCTGACAATCTGACACAAATCTATCTTTCCAATTTTGTTGGGCATTATTACCCTTCCTCCTGCTCTCTGTAATCCAAACTGGCCTTTGTCCATTCCTCGCACATGACCTTCCATCTCTCTGAGCCATGTGCCTTTGTACTGGCTATGCTCCCAGTCTGGAATGGAATGGGTTCCTTCCTTCTCTTGGCCTTACAGAATCTCTCTCTTCCTTTAAGCGGTAGCTCAAGCATTAAGGGCAATCTCCAGTCATCCCGATCTATATTTTGCCACTGGACCCAGATGGTTCTGGGGGAAAAAGTGAGCCTGGTAACTTTGCAAGCCCTCTCTGACTTTGCTTTGCACAGGCCTCTCTTACTTAAATCCAATTCATTTGCAAGTCATGGCATCACCTTCCTGATGTCATGGTCCTCTGAGAATGAAGGACAATCAACAACAGGTCAAGCATCACTTTCGACATGAAGCCTTTCCTGATCTCCCCAACTCCCTCTCAAACTGCTACACATTCAACTGTGTTGAATTTATTTGTATTTATTCTTTTCATATATAATATATGTATATGTATATATGTATGCATATGTATATTTATACACACACATGTATATACTGTATTTTCTATTAACATGTTGTCTTCTGCACTAGAACACAAGACTTTGAGAGTAGAAACTGTTTCTTTTTTGTCTTTGTATCTCCAGTGCTTAGTGCAATGGGCTAACAATAATAATAATAATAATAATATTTATATAGTGGTTTGAGTTTTGCAAAATGCTTTACATATGTCTTTTCAACTAATCCTCACAACTGTATAAGGTAGATGCTATTGTTATCCAATTTTAAAGATGAGAAAATTGAGTTTGATTGAAGTTAAATGACTTGTCAGAGTCACACAGCTAAGTAAATGTCCGAGACAAGATTTTAATTCAGACCTTCCTTGCTCCATGTCTAGCCCTCTAACCACTGCAGCTGAAGTGAGATGGTAGAGCTTCTTCCACAAGTTTTCAGGGCCTCCTCTATCTAAATTGATTAAGGTATACATTTAGGCAAAAGGATGCTACATATAGATGCTCTTTCTAGGGCCCATCTATCCCAAGAATTCTCTGACCCTTACAACTAAAAGAAGCCAAAGAGTAAAGAGCGTCCAATGGGCCTTTGATGTTTAGTCTACTTTTCCGAACACTAAAATGACCTAAATTATATAACACCCCCCAACACTTACATCAACAATTTTATTCTTCAGTTTGTTGTAGAAAGTGAATTTCAGGAAGTAGTTATAAAAATAACCTGCCATCCAAAATACAGCTAAAGTCTTCCCTCTCCAAATGAGCCTGGCTAATTATCAATTGATTAATCTGCACATTTTAATTATTTGGTTCCCTACTTCTCTAAAGAAGCAGAAAGCTATTGTGAGGTTTTAGATACCCAAGACTTCATTATTCATAGCGAACTAACATTCATTTTAACTAATCCATGACCACTGGGAGTATTAGCATGAATAATTACCATTACATTCAATCTCCCCAAATAAACACACTCAGGGCATTTAGTGAGGTAGGAGCCTTGTTCTTCCTCACTCCTCATCTTCAAAATGGAATTTACACCTTCTTCATTAATGAAGATTAGTACAATCTTCACACTTATTTTATAGTTCTATTTTCTTTTCTTGATAGCAAAACTGTTCACTAATTGTTTGAATCTGTGACATATGGATCAACCAGTGATAGCTAAGAGATGGATCAGCCTTGTTAGAATTGTGAACTTACATATATAATAATACATATCAGTATAGAATAATTATATACTATATTTAATACCATATAATAATTAATATTATTATTATTAATTAACAGGTATACACTGCTTTAAGGTTTATAAATTCCTTCACATGTATTATCACTTAACAACTCTCTGAAGTAGGTGCTATCATTATCCCCATTTTTACAGGTGGGGAAACTGAGACAGAGAGGTTAAATAATTTGCCCAAGATCACACAGTTGGTAAGTATGGGAGTCAAAATTTTAACTCAAGTCTTTTTGACTCCAAAGCAGAGACGTGCTTTGAAAAGCTTGAACTGGATCAATTGCTAAATTTTCAGGGAATGCATTTTCCCCTAGGAAATCATCAAATGTTACAAGCCAGGGCTTGATTTATTGTTTGGTTGATTATCTAGACTTAAGAAAGTGATGGAGAAAATATTAACAAAGTGGATTAAACTTTAAAGTGTGTTGGTTCATTTTTTTTTTCAGAGAGCCACTTGATAAACATTTACCATCACATCCCTGATCCAAGGCCAGCATTCTACCTAGCATGCCTCTAGGAAGTTGGGGAATATTTCACCCTTTCACTTAAAAATATCTGTTAAACCAAAATAAGTTCCTATTATATACCCAGCACATCCAACTGGTTCCATTTACAGGATAATAGATTTTGACCTGGAAAGAACCTTGGAAATCATCAAGTCCAACAATTTTATGTCAAAGAAAAGGAAATTGAGGCTGAGAGAGCTGAAGTGACTTGTCCAAGTCAACACCAATAGGAAAAAAAAAACATATCTAGGATTTGAATCCAGGTCACATGATGCCCAAATATACTTTTTTCCACCATAGATTTTGCCCTTGCCACCGTATTGCCTCTCCTAGTTCTCTGACTCTCACTTACCTCAACCAGAAACATTATGAACAATGGGTTCCCTGCTTCTAGTCTCTTTGTACCACAATCTATATCCTACGTAGCTACCAAAATAATCTCTCTCTCATGTCACACTCCTACTCAAAAAGCTTCAGTTGCTCTCTACTACTTCCAATAGAATGTAAGCTACTTGAGGACAAGGGCTGTCTCATTTTTGTATTTGTATCCCTGGCCCCTACCACAATACCTGGCACCAGAAGACACCTAATAAAAGCTTTTAAACTGAATTGATTTGCTTCCAGGATAAATTGTTAGCTCTTCTATTTGGAATTTAAATCCCTTTGCAATATGGCTTCATCCAGATTCATTTTACATAACTTCTCTTCATATATTCAACATTTCAGCTAAAATGGCCAACTGCTCTTCCTCATATACAACATTCTGTCATCCATATCTGGGCCCTTAGAACACATCGCTTCCTTTAAGGTTCAGTCCATCCCTTTCTTATTTCCACCAATTGCCAATGCTCTCCCACTCCCTAGCCCCCATATTACTTTACATGTGCATGTGTATTATGTGTATATGCATACACACATATGTGTGTATGTGTGTATGTATATAGATATCCTATCTAACCAGTATAATGGAAGCTCCTTGAGGACAGGGACTGTATCTTCAGCTAGCACAAAGTAGGTAATTGTTAAATGCCTTTGGGATTGAATTGAATTGTTTAAGAGATAATAGTAACAAAGTCAAAGAACTATCATCATGATTATTCCTTTCTTATGATCTAAGGTACAGGAGAGCCCAGAGCCTTAATCAATAAACTCCAACTGTGCATAACCACTGCCAAGGCTTTGTCTCTGTTTGTTTTACTTCTACCAGCTTAGGAAAGATAAAGTTCATGACCAACAATAGGAAGCACATTCTTGATTCTCTGGTATTAGGATACATATGAGGGAAAGTGTTAGTTGGCTTATTTGAAGCATGAAATATTCAACTGGACATTTTCTTTGTTTGTTTTCTGGGCAGATGCCCATCCTATAACTTGAACCAAAATACATTCCCTAAAGGGTCATTGAGGGAACATAAGATCTGAGGCCCTTCTGAGAAATATAGTTCTATTTTATCCTCTTTGGAAGTCATCCAATATGCCTCTCTGATTGACTTCATAATAATAGCTCTCATTTCCATAGAGCTTTAATGGCTCACCAAGTGCTTGCCTCACAACAGCCCTATAAGGTAAATTGTTTAAGTGTTATCTCTTTTTCCACAGATGAAAAATCAGAGACAAACAGAAAGGCAGGCAGAGAGAGAGAAAAAGAAAGAGACAATGAGAAAGAAAGACAGAAAGAGGAATGGATAGACAGGATAGACAAATGTTCTTTATGCTTAAAGATTATGTAATTTACAGGGCTGCTTTAAGTGTACTTAAATGACATCTATTGTGATAGCAAGTATTTCTCTACCCATGCATACGTGATCAACTTACAAAGGAGAGCAATGTGCTATAGTTAAAATATGGCAAGTCTCTAGTTCTGAGGAAGCTGCTAGAGTGCTAATTGGGACTATTAAAAAAGAGTGTAATTAACACTTCAATTCACTGGGGATCGAAGGGAGAGAAACAAAATCAATTGATAAAGTGCAGGCCCATAGAAAATGTTGTAAGAATCTGGGGTTGTTAGTTCATTCTCTCAATCAAAGTAATTTTCTTCTTTTGGCTAGGATTGCCATAGACCTTTCTAATGCAATTAACTTTTTTTAATAAAATTAAAAGTTTAGAATGTAGGCAAACGTTGGCTATCGCTCCTTCTAAAAAGTAGAACTAACAAATACTACCCAATGTCTCATCTGTCTTCTTGATTTCTTGCCTCTGCTCCTCTTTAACAGGTTTCTAGCCAACACTACCTTCAGGGGCCTCAGTGGTTCCATCAAGGTGAAAGAAACCACCATCCTAAGCTCCGAAAACAACTTTTTCATCTGGAATCTACAGCACGACCCAGTAGGCAAGCCAATGTGGACCCGCCTGGGCAGCTGGCAGGGAGGGAAGATTGTCATGGACTATGGGATATGGCCAGAACAAGCCCAAAGACACAGAACAAACTTTCAACACCCAGCCCGGCTCCATCTGAGAGTGGTCACCCTGATTGAACATCCATTTGTCTTCACACGTCAGGTAGATGATGATGGTCTGTGTCCTGCTGGTCAGCTCTGCCTGGACCCACTGACAAACAACTCCTCCATATTGGATGACCTTTTTGACAGCCTCCAGGGTGATAATGATACGGTACCCATAAAGTATAAGAAGTGTTGCTACGGCTACTGCATTGATCTTCTGGAAAAGCTGGCAGAGGACCTGAACTTTGACTTTGACCTCTACATTGTTGGAGATGGGAAGTATGGAGCGTGGAAAAATGGCCACTGGACTGGGCTGGTCGGGGACCTCTTGAGTGGGACAGCCCACATGGCAGTCACTTCCTTTAGTATAAACACTGCTCGCAGCCAGGTGATTGACTTCACCAGCCCCTTCTTCTCCACCAGCTTGGGAATTTTAGTGAGAACCCGAGACACGGCAGCTCCTATTGGAGCCTTCATGTGGCCACTCCACTGGACAATGTGGCTGGGGATATTTGTGGCCCTCCACATTACCGCCATATTCCTCACTCTATATGAATGGAAAAGTCCCTTTGGAATGACTCCCAAAGGGCGGAATAGGAGTAAAGTCTTCTCCTTCTCTTCGGCCTTGAATGTCTGTTATGCCATCTTGTTTGGCAGAACCGTGGCAATCAAACCTCCCAAATGCTGGACTGGAAGATTTTTAATGAATCTCTGGGCTATTTTCTGTTTGTTTTGCCTTTCCACTTACACAGCAAATCTGGCTGCTGTCATGGTTGGAGAGAAAATATATGAAGAGCTCTCTGGGATACATGACCCAAAGGTAAAAGGAAAAAAAACTGTAAATTTTGGCTTACTTCTTTAGCCTTCTTTGTTATGCATTTAATTCTTGTGCTATATCTCTTGTCCCTGTAGAATTATATACCTTTCAAGCTTTAAGGTCATTGTGGTCATGTAATCCAACCACCTTATTTTTCAGATGAGGACACTGAGGCCCAGAGAAGTTAGGCAACTTGACTAATGCTACATAGCACTTACAATGGAGAGTAGGATGGAGATCTCTGGGTTCACAGTTAAGCGATCTAGCATTTGTTTTCATTTTGCTTGTTGAAATTCTGTCAAGCGCAATGCAGTTATCTCTGTCACCCACCGAAGGGAGAATTCAGGAAGCCAATTTATTGTCTGGAGTAGGTCATTCTTTAATTTATTGTAAATGAAAAGAAAGAGGTTCTTGGAAGTAGTTGTTTCAGAGAAGTTCTGCCTATTAGAAATGTCTCTGAACAGTAAATATTCCCTAGGCATTAGCCATCCTAGGCAAAAGATGCCAGCAGTCAAATATCTTGTCAGATACTCCTTATTTCTAGCCTACCCTAGACCCAAGAGAAAAACTAGTCAGTATAAAGCAACTTTATCCAATATAGTCTTCACAAAATGATGAATTGCTTTCCTTTGGGGTCAGTGGAAGGAAATCAGGAAAACAATACATTTGCTCACTAGTAAAGCATCTATTAGCCCATTAAAAAAGCAATATAGTTGGGAGAACTCACAGTTTATCTTGTGGACCTAGTGTTTATTACAAGGTAGCTTAAACTGAGCACTTCTTATACTCAGAAGCTGTTGTGGCCCTTTTCAGGAACATGTCACTGCAAAGAACAATATTTTGGACAGTGGTAATTTTTCATTTGGAACTAGGAGTTGCAAGAGCCAAGTAAGTTGACTTGAGATAGAGTAGCTAATTACATTGAATGCTTCTAGCCTCTAGAATTGCTTTTCCCTACTTAAGCTGGTGACAGACAAACCTGGATTTTGTTAGCATTGTCTTTTCATTAGATAAATACTGTTTTATCATGCTTAGGGATGCATAACCTGCATAAAGCTCAAGTTTAACGGAAGTATAGTCTTTGGTTAAATCTTAGATGAAGTTTTCATTAAATTAGCAAGTAGTAAATATTTCTCAAAGCAATTAGATGTGGGGTTATCCTTTACAAAGGAAATAAGATAATATGAGATCAACTATTCAGCAAGCCACTGAATTGGGGAATGCTTGTGTGGCCAAATATCCCACCTTTTAAGTGTGATAGACTAACCACTTCTTACAGGATTGAAACATCTCACTTTAAAATTTCTTTTAAAATATATTTTAAAACTTCATGAAGAGAGTGTTTTCAATGGTCCTTAGCAAATAGCTAAGGACTAAATAGACCAATCTTCATAGCCCTTACAGACTCTGACAACTTTTCAATAGTTTTCCTGGTTTAGATTAAGCCTTTAGATTTGTTTTGCAAGCAAAGGCCAATAACAAATTTTGCCTATATAGCTCCTGGCACTGCCCTTATAATGGGATTCAATTAGAAGCAAGTCATCAAGAGTAGGTAATGAGTTCCCTTCAGTGAAGGAATTCAATGATTTACTTGGAATTCAATGAACATTTTTCAGTTCCTTAAGCCTCAGATGTACAATTAAAACATCAGCCAACTTAACAGGTGAACTTTGAGGATTGAACTTGTCTCCTCCTCTCCGTTTTGGACTAATTTCCCTCATCTCTAAATATTCTGAATTCCTTCTGGGGATGGGACTCTAAGGTCAGTGGATTCTCCACATACTTCCACAAATCTTTAATGTTATGTGTTTAAAAAATAATACATAAACAACTTAAGCAATATGAAACAAATCAACGCTGGGTAGTATGAAAATCAGAGAAATCAATTTTAATAAAAAGAACTAGTTGGCTCTCTGTCTCCATGCAGATTTAGAAAGGTTCAGAGTACCAACAGTCCAGTACAAGAAAACACAGAGCACATACCAAGACAGCACGGCAAGGCTGCTTTATTCAGGGGATGTACAACAGGAGACTGTTGAAAATGGGTCCACTCTGCTAAAGCCCTGGTGGAATTGGGTGAGCTCACTGAATCCCTAGAAGGAAGGGGGCACCCCCAGAATAGAGTCAAGTAGGTTTTCCTAGCGTTCTTATCTGGGTCTAGTAGGACCGGTCAGTGGGAAGAGAGCAAAGAACCTGGATCTGAAGACTGGTGCTGCTTCATGCTTGTGGGAAGAGAGAAGACTAGAGAGAGAAGAGAGAAATGGTTGGTTGATATTCAGACTCCCCACTGGCGGGAATAGGGGCTTTGGGCCATTACTGCTGGTCTTACTCTACCCAAGTGACTCAGAGATTTGAGCTTCTCCAGGGTTTCTCCATTTAGTAGGGTAGGGAGTCTACTGGGATCAATAAACTAACTGAACTTTTGTTTTTCAAATACTGGTTTAAGCATAATATAGAACCAACCTTCATCTGTTAGATATTTCTTCTTCCAAATGTAATTTAGTAACAGTGCCAAAACAAGAAGCTAAAAAGTGAAAATTCCAATCAATAAACCCAGGGGTTTTTATGTCATCATGATGATAAAATAGTTTTTGCCATTTTTTTCCTACTGAGTTGTTTTAGGGTTACATAAACATGACCTGTTTAAATGAGGACATCTTTCCTGGGATTTCTTTGAAAATGGACATAAAGATTTTTAGAACTATAATGAGTCTATTGAAAAATACTGTAAGAGAGTCAAGCCTTACCATTTTCAGAAAGGATCCTATTAAGTTTTAAAAGAATTCCAAGATCATGCCAAGAAATGAGCAGCAGATGTACAATCAAAGATTTAGAATTTAGAGATCAAGCCCCTTATCTTGCAAATGAGGAAACTGGAGTCCAGAGGTTAAAGGACTTACCCAAGGTTACCTCAGGGGCCAAGTTGGGATTTTTTTTTTCCAGTCTCCAGTGATCTATTCTTTTTTTTTTAATTTATATATATATTTTTTTATTTTTGGTTTACAACATTCAGTTCCACAGGTTTTTGGGTTCCAAATTTTCTCTCCCTCCCTCTCCTCTCCCCTCCCCCTCAAGATGGCATGTAGTCCAATGTAGGTTCTACATTTTACCTTCACATTGAACTTATTTACATAATCGTCCAGTTGTAAAGAAGAATTATAACCAATGGAATGAATCATGAGAGAGGAGAAATGAAACTATAAAAGAAGGGAAAAAAAAGAAAGTGAATAGTTTGCCTCACTCTGCATTCAGACTCCATGATTCTTTCTCTGGATGTGCATAGCTTTTTCTATGATGAATCTTTTGGAGCTGCCTTTGACCCTTGTATTGATGAGGAGTCAAGTCTATCAAAGTTAGTCATTACAGAGACCATGTGTCTATAATCATGTATAATGATCTCCTGGTTCTGCTCCCCTCATTCATCATCAGTTCATATAAGTCTTTCCAGGTTGTAATGAAGTCCATCTGTTCCTCATTTCTTATTGCACAATAGTATTGATGTACCACACGTCCTACATTCATGTACCACAATTTGTTTAGCCATTCCCCAATTGATGGGCATCCCCTTGATTTTTAATTCTTTGCTAATACCAAGAGAACTGCTACAAATACTTTTGTACATATGGGTCCATTTCCCACTTGTATGATGTCTTTGGGACATAGCCCTAGAAGTGGTATTGCTGGGTCAAAGGGTATGCACATTTTTATAGCCTTTATGCATAGTTCCAAATTGCCTTCCAGAATGGCTGAATCAGTTCACAACTCCACCAACAACGTAGCAATGTTCCAATTTTCCCACATCCTCTCCAGCGTTCATCATTTTCCTATTTTGTCATGTTAGCCAATCTGACAGGAGAGATATGGTGCCTAAGAGTTGTTTTGATTTGCATTTCTCTAATCAATAGTGATTTAGAGCATTTTTTCATATCACTATAGATATCTTTAATTTCTTCCTCTGAAAACTGCCTGTTCATATCCTTTGACCATTTCCCAATTGAGGAATGACTTGTATTCCTATAAATTTGGTTCAGTTCCCTGTATATTTTAGATATGAGGCCTTTATCAGAGACATTGGTTGTAAAGATTTTTTCCCAATTTTCTGCTTCACTCCTAATCTTTGTTGCATTGACTTTGTTTATACAAAAACTTTTCAGTTTAGCATAATCAAAATTATCCATTTTGCATTTTGCAGCATTTTCCAGATTATCAATAAATTGAATATTTTCATAATATTATGCCAAATTATTGGCAAACTATTGCCAAATAATTCATTTGTTATATCTAAATCATTATCATTAGAGACCCATAGACTTAAATACATACAGAATAAAATTGGATGACTAGAATTTTTTAAATGACTAGAGCAGAGAGGGGGAGGGAAAAGAGAAGGAGAAAGAGAGAGAAGATGAGTGAACATATCTAAAACTGAAAAATAATTTAGATAAAGAAGAATGAGAATTCAATGCATTTAGCCTTCCATCTGGGGCACCAAGTTTACTGTATTTGTCAGACTAAAGCTACTTCATGAATATTCAGTTTGCCTTATTATTATAGTGTCTTCTAATCTTTCACTTTATTCACACTTCGTGCAGAGCTTCAGCATTCCAATATATAGATAACCCAAGCCAAGTCATGAACACTACACATTTTAAATGTGAGGGAGAAATTATTTTAGGGTACTTAAGAGGAAATCATAATGACAAAACCCTAACAAGTCCCTACCAAATTGAAACAAGACAAGCCCAGAGGACAAGCCTGGACTATGATGCTCCCCAAGTAAGAGCTGAGGATAATTTTTCAAACCTTACTTATCCCTCAGAACAGGAATCGATCCATAGAATTGGAGAAGATCAATACTGCATTACAGCTAGTAACTAGCCTGGCTATTGCCTCAGGGATAAAATAAGAACTCCTCAGCCTGCCACTTAAAGCCTTACACTATCTGGCTTCAGCCTAACTTTCCATACTTTCTCTCCCTACCCCCATCTCCTAATGACAAATCTCACCTTGTAACAAAGAAAAACAGTTAAAAGCAAAATCAGCTAACACAATGACTATTGCAGCCATTTCCTATCATTCCTTCCTTCTCCATCATGTATTCAGTACTCCAGCCAAACTGGACTCTTAGTTGTTGCCTGAACTTGGCATTCCATCCCCCATCTTTGTCCCTTCACTAGGCTGTCCCTGATGTCCAAAGGTGAGCACATAGTATGCAATGTACCACTGACCTTTGGGGGAGGGGAAGCCAGAAAGGGAACATGCTCATTGCCTCCCCAGTAATCCTGTGGAAGCAGTCACAGGTTATATGCCCGCCTAAGATCACACCTAGACTTTCTTCTCTCCTCAATGACTCCACCCCTCAGAATACTTCTTTCAAGGTCCAGGTCTCTCCTCAATGACTCCACCCCTCAGAATACTTCTTTCAAGGTCCAGGTCAAGGACCACTCCTAATAGAAAAATTTTTCTTGATACTCCCCCAAGTTGTTAATGCTCTCTCCCTCTCAAATTACCTTGAATTTACTCAGCTAGGTAGAATAGTGGTTAGAGCATTGGATTTGGAGTCAGGAAGATCTGAGCTCAAATTTGACCTCAGGGAGCAGCTAGGTGGCACAGTGAGTAGAGTGCGAGCCCTGGAGTCAGGAGGACCTGAGTTCAAAAATGGCCTCAGACACTTGACACACTTACTAGCTGTGTAATCTTGGGCAAGTCACTTAACCCCAATTGCCTTTTAAAAAAAATTTGACCTCAAATATTTACTAGCTGCATGAACCTGGGCAAGTCATGTAACTTAAGTTAACTTAACTGTGGCTCACTTTCCTCATCTGTAAAGTGAATTCAATGATAGCATCTATCTCCCAGGGTCACTGTTAGGATAAAATTAGATACTTGCAAAGTATTTTTTCAAAACAAAGTACTACATAAAGTGATTATTATTATTATGGTGGTGGTAGTTTTATATATCTGTTTTATTCCTCCAACCTAGTTCAATGTAAGCTCCCTGAGAGGAGAAACTACTTTGTTTTTTGTCTTTGCATCCCCAGCACATCACAGACTAGTTTTCCTTCTCTTAAAACCCTAGGTATAGGCTGTGTCTACATTTTGCCAAGCTGACTTCAAGGCTACATACCTCACAATATATGGATATTTGGAAATATCCTTTTTCTAGGAAAATTGATCACTACCATTAGGTTGCATTGTGTAGATAGTGTATTAACATCTCTGTCCTATGAGAATTATTTTGATTTTTGAAATTACAAATACAGATGTGTAGATGTGATGCCATAAGACCTGGTCATGATGAGTGGGGAAGTTTTCCTCAGTGTACCCGTGACATAGAAGTTTTACTTTCACACCAGCCAGTGCAGGGGACTCAAATAGCTGGTACCATCTACTAGATGTCAATCACTACTAGTTTCTCTAACTACTTGGGATTCCTTAATGTCTAGGACCTCTCAGAAGAAATGGAGGAGAAGAAAGATGAGGGGGAGGGGGAGGGAAATAGAGGGGAAGAAATGGAGGGGAAGGAAGGGGAAGTGGAAGAGAGGAATGAAGAGAAAGTGGAAAAAGGAAATGAAGGGAATGTGGAAATGGGGAATGAATGGAAGGAGGTAGGAAAGGAAAGGAACAAAGAAGGGAAAGAGGGAGAGAAGGAGGGAAAAGGTGAAGGGAATAAGCATTTATATAGCATTTAATATGTGAAAGGCACTGTGCTAAGCACTTTATAAAATTATGTCATCTGATTCTCATGGGAGGTCACAACGCTTTTCCCCTTTACCTACCCCTTTCCCTGCCTCTTTATAACAGTCAGTCAAGAAGGATTTATTAAGTGCTTACTATTTGCCAGGCTTTGTGCTAAAGGCTGAGAACCCTAGATCATGGGTGTCCAACCTTAGATTTTTATTGAAACAATAGACAGTATCTTTTGATTTGCCATTTTAGTGAGAGCTCTGTGGTAGCTCAGCTTCCTCTACTAAAGCGTTCATGTAAATTTCTATGCTTGTAGGCAGCCCACATGCAGCCCACAGGCCAAATTTTGGACAGCCCTGCCCCAGACGTTAAAAGACCCAAACAAGGTCTCTGCCCTCCAAAAGCTCACAACAGATGATAAACCTCTTATGAAAAGGAGTTTTCTTTTTAAAAAATTCTATAGCAAAATAGTATAAAAGTGGAAGGGGGTATCAACGAACTAAAATGGTGGCAAGTGTTTCATGTTTTGTAGGGTTTTATGGTTTAATCTTGGCTCTAGCCATCAATTAACTGGAGGGCTCTGAGCAAGGGTCCTGTACTCCTTGAGTTCAGACTCACCTATTATGTTTTCATATACATCTGTTCAGACATTTGTCACTTCTAATTAAGTCAGATGTTGTCTTTTGCCATGTCTGTATCAGTCAAGCAGAGAAACAACTATCCATGTGCCTAGTATGGGTCCTTGCCAAGACGCTAACCCTGGGGGAAATTGAGCTAAGCAGTTTGCTGTGGGGATCCTCCCACCTGCCCTTTCAGGACACCTTTCCCAATTCCTGGAGCCCTGCAACTTCAATACACTTATTATTCCCGTACCCCACTCTCAAAAGTCCTTGTCCTCAACTGTCTGTCACCATTTAAAAATTATTTGACCTCAAAATCCCTGTTAATGGCCAATAACTAGAATCACCCTTCCCAAGAGTCGTCGAGTTTTGGTAAGGCTTCCTGAAGATTAATAAGCCTTTACTACACAAAAGAATCAATTAATAAATGGTTAAATTTTCAGGCATCATAACAAGCAGTGGAGGAAACATTAATGATCAAAGGAAACCAGTCTAGCAATTCTAAAATTATATTGTGTAGGTAGCTGTCCTTACCTAATCTAAAGGTAGGTAAGGACCTCACCTGGTCCTTGTCACAAGAGCACAGGACTTCAAGCTAGAAGGAACTTAGAGATCTTCTAGTGAAGGGGCTTTAAAAAACTTTTACATCTTGGACCCTTTGGGTAACCTAGTGAAGCCTGTGGCTCTCATCCTACAATCATGCTTTTAAATGCATAAAAATGCATAGAATTACAAAGGAAACTAATTACATTGATATATAGTTATCAAAATATTTTTCAAATAAGTTTACGTTGTCCACGTTAAGAACTCCAGGCCTACTCCAAGGGCCTCATTTTACACATGAAGAAACAAAGAGGGTGAGTATTTTGTTCAAGGGAAGATGTAGTGGAGCTAGAATTCAGACTCACCACTTTGGATTCAATAGCCAGTGCTCTTTCAACTGCACTACTGCCTTCTGAAACTAGATACTTAGAATGCACATCTCCCGCTCTCATTCTGCCAGGGATCTTGATTGCAGTTCTGAGTAGGTCCCTAGCCCTGTAACACCCATGCCACCCAGAATTTACACACTGTTGCTTTCCTTTCTTTCCCTCCTAGGGAAATGAAGCAAATGCTGATAGATGACTAACAACTAAAATGATTTTTAACATGTCTTGTAAAATTGACTTTATACAGTCCCTTTCATAGGTTTGTGCCTCTTAAATTCTGCTTTCATTCTTAAAAATTCATTGGCTAATAGTGTAACTCCGTTAAGAGAGAATTCTGCCCTTACACACATTTCTCTGACTCACTGAAATTTTTTCTCAGCCATTTGTGCTTCTGCAGCTATGTGAAAATCACATATTTCTATTATTAGAGAGATGGTACATTTTTCACAATGTTAGGATGCTGGACTCTGTGATGTCTATATCCTCCCACAAGTACTTCATTGTCCTACCACTACCAAAAAAAGTCCGCTGTGTACATATGAGCACTAGGTAAGTTATAAACAACAGATTTATAGACAAAGCTATAACTAAGGCTGGATGACTAGAGGTATGAGCAAGGAGCCAGGCTTATAATTTGCTGAATTTATAGGACCTGAAGCCTTTCAGCAGCTAGAAGCACCAGAAATCATTAATTAGTAACTAATTTAAAAGAGTAAGATAGTATCACTCACTCACTCACAAGAGTGAGATAAAATAGGCATGCCCCCAGATGGTGGGCTGGGGTCCAATTCACTCTCCCCTCAAGACCATCGAACTCCCCACCAATCCCCCGACTCCAGCTATGCAATGTTTTGTCACAGTTTGTGATACTTATTCAAGTCACAAAAATTCATAGTCATAGCTCTACCTACAGATATCCTTTACATGTAGTCACCCACTCTCCTCTCCGTCTGCCTGAGGCCTCAACTCCCCAAATTGAGATGACTTAGTAATCAAACTATCTTAGAACAATGCCGGCAGCCTTGGGAAATCGTGTCTCTGACACCTCTCCCCACTCCACTGCCATCCCTCCCCTTCATTCTTCAATTATCAAGGAAATTAAGTGCATACAAGCTCCCCACTATTTTTTCTTTCACCCACTCAGTTAATTTCACCTCAGGAAAATTACATACACACACATACACACACCTACATTCCCCTTAACCTCCTTCCTCTTTCCACTTTTCTTTTCCAACTCTGGCTCACTTACCCCAGGAAAAATGTCTACATCTCTCTCTTCCTCCTACTCTCTCCTCTGGCTGCCTCTCCCTCTCTATAAGGAGCTATAAAATCTTAAGAAATTGAAGGCAACTGTCAAAACATTTCTGGGACCATTTTAGAAAAGTGTCCTCAAAGGAAGAAGTTCAATCGATCTCCAAATCCCTTGAAAATCGTAGAAGTCTTCTTCAGAATCTCCAGAAAAGGCTCTCTCATCTTCCACCCCTTAACGCGGCCTTTTCTTGAGCACTCTCATTCCAAATATTTTAAACACTTTCTTAGTCAATACCATTTTTATTTCAGTTCTGTTTAATAACCAGTACTGGAACAGTATTATGTCAACAATGTTCTGCCCTAGTCCCAAAGCCTCATTTTACATTTACAATTTCCATTGCAAATACACAATATCTCACTTGTATTATGGGTTTTAAAAGGTCTTTTTGGAGACTGTTTAGGCCTGGGAGCCTAAATCATCATTTATAACTATGGAAAAGATGTGTTGCAACTTTCAAACAAATGACTTAGCATATGGATTTATGTAACATATTGCTGCCTATTGGATTACTGCCCAGAGTTGCTCACATATTACGTATGTGTATGACGTCTATTATATAGTGCATGTTTTCTGTACATTAGACAGTGTTCCACAGCCACTATTTTCATTTCAGCAAACATCAGCTTCAGCCAGCTCCTTTGTGTCAGACAGTAATTAAGAGCAAATAGCTGTTCAGATCCCATCACTTATGAAAGTCAGTAAATATGTGATCTAATTTTTAAAACACTGGACTTAGAAGCAAGAAATCTTGATTCATATTCTGGTTCTGACACAACTGTCTGTGTCACTATGAGCCATTCACTTAACCTTCTCAAGGCTCAGCTTATGTTAATGGAGATAATACTTAAATGGAGATAATACATGCACACCCTACTCCATAAGGTTTCTAAGGAAAATGCTTCATAAATTTTAAAGTGCTACAGAATTCAATTCAATGAGCATTTATGAAGTGCCTACTATGTGCCAGGTTCTGCTGATGTAAATACAAAAGCAATAGCATCTACCCTCAAAGGTTTTACATTCTCCTTACAAGAAGAAAATCTATGCACAGACAAGTGAACACAAAATAAAGACAAAGTAATTTGGAGTGAGGGAACTCAGAACTGGAAGAATTATGAAAGACTTAACTTTGGAAATGAGCTGACCCTCAAAGGGACTTAAAGGGGTTCGCAGAAATGAGAAGGAAAAACATTCTAAGTAATGAAGACCAACTGTATGAAGTCACAGGTGGTGTTGTAGATAGCAAGTAGAGAGTCAACTAGCATTTATTATACATGCCAGATAGTGTGTTAAGCCCTGGGGATACATAGAAAGAAAAAAATACAATACAATACAATACAATAAAATAAAAAACAGTCCTTGTTCTCCGTAAGGCAATAGAAAAATGTGACACTATGATTACCTACAAAAGAAGGTTCAGATTGTTGAGATTTTTTTGTTCTTTTTTTGCTCTGTTCATTTGTGAAGAATTAACCTCAGTATCTACTATTCCCAATGACATGGTCATTTCAAGCCTACCTTGAGGAGTACAAGCCTTTCACCAAAATGAAATCTAAATGATTAGTTTCAAACTCTCATGCCTAAGAATACTAAAGCCAAAGTAAATTATTAGATACTAAAAGCAACATGAGGCTTCTTGATGCTTCCCACAAACCTTTCCAAGGATTGTGTTCCTTCCTTTAAAACAGGTGGGCTCCCAGAGGACAAGGGCATGACAGCATTGACTGATAAGCTTGCTTTTGTGGAGCTTATTTGTGTGAGCCAAGCTTCCCTTCTGGGTCCATGGCCCATAGAGCAGATCTGGGCATTCTTCCTCCCTTTAGAGTCATTGTTATTGGCTGTGCCGGGGTGCAGGGTGAGGAGAGAAACTGGCTCCTCACTCTGGAAAGCATTGCAGAGAAAATGAAAAGCTTCTTCCATCGAGGTGAAATCATGCCAGTTCCATAGGGCACCTGCAAGATTTCAAAGCCAATCACTTGCTATTTATTAATGTATTCCCCAGAAGCTCTCCCTCCTGCTCCTGAGATAAAATGCCCCTGGAGTTCTTCTGTCTAAATAAGTCCCTCCCCAAAAGATCTCATAGGAGAGAGTAGAAGACAAGTATCATTTCTGTACTAACAGATGGCAGACCTGCCACTGTAACAAAATTCCATTTGAATGTTCAAAGCATGTCCCTAGCAAATTTTAAATATTAAAAAGACCTTCTGCTATGACACAAGACCAAAATTGAAACAGTGATATCAAAGCCCACAAAGGTCACTCTAAGAAGTTCATTTGTATTCTCTAAGTAAGGAGTGAAAGAAATTGCTCTCCCTGTACTGTCCACCCACCCACCCACCCCCCAAAATGTCCCTGATAAAGCACTGGAATTAGAATTAAGGGGCCTAGTTCCAGATCTTTCCTCTAAGTTTATTACCTCTGTGACCTTGGGTAACTCACTTAACTTCATTGTGGCTCAATTTCCTTATCTGTGGGATAAGGGGTTTAAGAATAAGTGCTTAATAAAGGTCTGTTGACTAGCTGACTGACTAGATAAACTCTGAGGCCCTTTCCACTTCTAGATCTATGATCCTTTGAACTATAACCTCCATGAGGGCAAGGAGTCTATCTTACTTGAGATAATGATCCTATATTGGGTCTTTACATTTGTCATATAAAGACTAATAAGAACAAGAAAAATAAATGCATATTCAAGTAAGAAGTCATGACACCATGGGGTAAGGTAAGATATGCTAAGTCATCTAGCCAGAAACAGCATTGTAATGAGCCACACACAGACACACAGACACACACACACACACATTCCTAACCTGACCATAGAACACACTACCACCGTCATTTACCAATTCTGAATTTGGAAGGCAAAGGAAAGAGAGGAAGGGAAGGGACAAGTAAAGGTATCTTCCAAGTGCTTCTGCTCAGAAATGGAAAGCAGAATTAAAGACTAGAGAAAGACTTAGAGCATGACTCTTCTTCACTTCCCTTCACCTCAAGTCAGCAATTGTTTATTAAGTGCCTACTTTATGCCGGGCACTGGAGATATAAGGACCAAAAAAAGGTAAGAATATCTTCCCATCCAAGAGCTTACATTCACTCTCTCAGACAGATAACATGTACATATTTGCATGAATATACAGAATAAATACGCAAACAACAAACACAAAATAGCTAAATACAAAATAGGGAGGGATGGCGCTACGCTGGGGGAGGGGATCAGGAAAGTTTTGTCAGTCAATAAACATTTATTAGGCACCTACTATGTGTCAGCACTATACTGAGTGCAGGAATACAAAGAAAGGCAAAAACAAAAAACAAAAACAGTCCCCGGTATCAAGTGGCTCACAGATTAATAGGGGAGGGGCAGGGGAAAAAACATGAAAATAACTATGTACAAATGAGATAAATACAAGATAAACTGGAGACAACCACAGAGAAAAGCACAAGGTGCAGGATAAATTGGAAATAATCCATAAGATGCGTAGATACCCAGTTGCCATGAGAACCTAAGAGCCGGACACAGTAAGTGAAGAGTACGGCTTACTCAACCATGGTGGATTTGGACTTCACTAGAAGACTGCTTCGAATCCTGTTGGCCTGTCAAAAGTAAAGGACAATTGTCAATTATCATCAACTGTAGGGCAGCTAGTCGGCATAGTGGATCCATAGCTGGACCTGAAGTCAGGAAAACTCAAGTTCACATCCAGCTTCAAACCCTTAGGAGCTCTGTGACCTTGGGCAAGTCATTTAACCTCTGTCCGCCTCAGTTTTCTCATCTATAGAATGGGGATAATAATAGCCCTTACCTCCCAAGGTTGCTGTAAGGATCAAAGGAGACAACTGTAAAGCACTGAGCACAGTGCCTGGCATATAGTAAGTGGTATATAAATGTTAATTACTATCATTATCATTAATAAATGAGATAATATATGTAAAGTGATTTATAAACTTTAAAGCACTACCATAGTTCCCACAGTGGGCGATAACGCCCTCCTGGGGGTGCTGGAACAATGGGGAGGAGAGATAGCCTCGGGTGCAATTGGGGGACATTGAATAAAAATAAGGGGGTGATGGAAGCATAAGGAGAGAAGAGAAGAGAAGAAAATTTTGGAAAACCATTTGTACATACTTCATCTGTTGTGTGACAGGCAAAGTTGTAGTGATTACATTATTTTCTAAATAAACACACAAAATGCAAGTTAGATCAGTGGTCGAGTCTGCTGACAGGTCTTAACAAGCATGTGTTAGCAGGCGAGTGTGTCATGAATTATCAGGAAGTCAAGCATGTACTGCCAAGAATATGTATGTGTAATGACTTGTTTACAATGTGATAATATACAGCTACATGACACAATATTGTGTCATCAAAATTTTAATGCAAAAAAAACCCCAAAGTTTACAATAAATTATTAAATTTAAGATACCTTTTTTTAAAAATATATATTTTATATGTTTTTTGAAATGGTACAAATTTCAAAAAAGCCATTGTTAAAGAAAGTAGATTTCTGAGGGGGCGCTGAGTAACTTTTTTAAAGCGGGCTATAGGCCAAATAAGTTTGAGAACCTCTGCACTATATAAATGCTAGCTATCAATATTATTAAAGTCGTATGTGACAAGGATAGTTGGTGACTACCTAGTTTTCTACTACCTTGGTGGGCCTAGATAAGTCGAGGAGAACCATGCAGTTCTACCTCACTAACTCTTCACATGTGCTACCAGAGAATCATGATTCAGAGCCTGAGAGGACCTAACAAACATAGAGCCCAACTCAGTCTTTTTTTATATGAGAGATCTGAAGTTCACAAAGTAGATAAGATTTTCTGAATAATTCACAGCTAATGGATGGCCAAAGTGAAACTAGCACTTCCCACCCTCAGAGCCAAGCCCTTCCCACCATACCACATTATGTATTAAGTCCAATTGCCCTGGACTAATGTAAGAGCCTGAAGAATCATGGCAAAACCATCCCATCTATGATCTAGTATTCAATGATGAAGGCAGCTAAGTCATGCAGTAGATGGAGTGCTGGTCCTGGAGTCAGGAAGACTCATCTTCCTGAGTTCAAATCTGGCCTCAGACACTTGCTATCTAAGTAAACCTGGGCAAATCACTTAATCCTGCTTTCCTCAGGTTCCTCATCTGTAAAATGAGCTGGAGAAGGAAATGGTAAACCACTCTAGTATCTCTGCCAAGAAAACCCAAGTGGAGTGACAAAACTTCAGCCACAACTGAATAACAACGATAAGTGCCATAATAACAGAAACCATGTTCTACTTCATCTGTGTGGCTCCTTAGTACCTTATTCATTGCTGGTATTTTTTTTAAGTTCAACAGTTGGGTAGATAAATGAACAAATAACTCAAGCCTTCTCTAGTATTTGGAAAAGTCACCTCAGAACCATCGAAAGAGGGGACATATAGTACAAAGGAAAGTATTGCTTTGGAGTCAGAAGAACTGAGTTCAAATTCTAGGTCTGCCTCTTAGAGCCCGTGTAACCTTAAGGAAATTGCTTCATATCTTTAGCACTCAGTTTCCTGAATTTTTTTTAAATAAGGAGATTAGATTATAAAACTTCAAAAGTCCCTCTCCCTTCCATAAATTTGCTCTGAATTTATTACACATACCCTTTTATATATACATCTTGTCTCCCCCCAATCAAATAAAGGCCTTCTTCCTGAAGACAAGGATTCTTTCACTTTTGTATTTCTGTCTCCAGTGTCTACTATAGTGCCTGGCACATAGGAGGTTCTTCATAAATGCTTATTGATTAATTAATCCAGCCTCCAAGATACAACTTCCCAACTTTCCTAAAGGCCATTGCCACACTATTCCATTAACAAAGAGAAAAACAGTGATAGAGTTTGGGACAAAAGAAATAATTAGGGTGAAGTGTTTAAGGTGATGCAAGAGTTCATGATGGTGTGTGAATGAGCAGGTGAACTTGGGAAAAGATGTGGTAATAATCTATTTTCCTGTCTAAATTACATGTTGCTCTAGAACAACCAGGATAATAAGGTCCCAGGAATTGAAGCAGGATAATGTGGTGGGAATACCAAGAGCCAGTATGAAATTAGCTGAAAAAAAGTAATCAGGAGGGACCAGGTAGAAGGCCAATGTAGGCCAAAGATGGCAATCATAGGATCAAGGGTAGCCTTGTGTGAGCTGCTGTGCAAGAAAGGATGCTGAACCTTTGGAGCTCTTTTATTCTCCAGATACTCCATGGCTAGACATTGGCTTTCCCTCATGTGGCTGAATTACCTGGAGGTTGTTGAAAGAGGAAAAAAGAGAAAAGATACTAACAATAAGAGCTCTGATTCATACAGGCTAATGCCTTATGTTAGGTACATAGTACATATGTCATCTGCATTTTATGGTTTACTTCTCATCTGAAGCTTAGATAAGAAAAAACACCATCTAATTTTATGGAGATTTTTCCCCTTCTCCTCATCCTAAAGTATTTGAAAGATTTAGCTGTAACTTCCACTTATAGTGAGAATATCACTGTATGTGATTTTATTCTTGCAGTAGTATGCCAATTAATTGGTCATTATACAAGAATCTCACATTTAGAGTAACTTATGTGCCAACATCTATTGCAGAGGATGAAAAAGTAGAGAAATGCTGCAAAGAACTTGATAAGATGCCCCCAAAGCCTCATGCCAGTATATCACTAATACTTTAAGCCGTTTTGCATCTGCTCTGAAGTAGGAAGCAGAACAAAAGGCCCCAAATGGACTAGAAAATTACTCTTCACCCCCACCCACCTCAAGTGATGATCATAACACATTAATTACATAAAACATGTAAATACTTTGTTGCTATATGTCTAAAACTAAGGCCTGAAGAAGTAGTGAGGGGCCTGCAGTGGGGGGAAGTCAGTACAAGTCACTATACCATAATAGGATTGGGCTTAGTTGATGCCACCTACCCATACAAGCTCAAGTCCTATGGCCACCCAAAAGTGTGAGTCAATGACAATAAACTCTGGGACTTTACGTAAAGTCACATGGGACAAAGTTCTGTTAATGAAGCCAAGTTCTAGAACATTCTACAAATAACTTGATAAATATCCTTCAAATCAAAGTGACTCATACACTGATATTTGGTAAAGTCAGTACAATGATGCCCATAAAGGAAAGTAGTAAAAAAAAAAAAGGGGTTCCAGAATAAGAAAATAAAAGGTCAAATATTTACAAACTACTTAGAATCCTCATACCTGTATATCATGAATATTTTCATTAGGAAGGAAGTCAGAAGGCACTGAACATGGTAAGCACCAAACAACATCACAAGAAATCAAAGTGCCTTTATCAAGACATGAGAAATAACTGCTTTCTGATGTGGGGATCATCTTTCCAACAGCTACCTATGTGCAATCAGAATATCAAATTATAGCAATGGTAAAAATCAACATCAAATTAGAAGGATGATGATAAAATGACAGTGTATGCAATTAAATTAGTTTTAGCCCAAGCTATTCAAATAAACCAAGTATGCCCCCTCCAAATTGGGAAATGGATAAATGAAATGATATTGAAACAAACTGTCAATAGTTCCCAAAGAAATTTAAACAATGTAAAGCAATTATCATACTTAGGAGACCAAAAGCATTTGAAAACTGCCTCAGAACACAAAGAAATTCATTGCAAAATGGAGATTCATGACAGCAAAAGGTAAAAATGGCTGAGAATATAAACTAATTTGCAAAATGTTGTAAAGGAGGATGAAAGAAGATTGTGAGTGGCATAGCATCATAAAAGAGCAAAGTGGTGTCTACAGAAAACTTGACCTTAAACCCAAATAAGCCAAATCATCACAAAATTATTTAAAAATGAAAATGGAAGGAAGACAACTGACTAAAACTAGAGCATAATTGCTAGCACTTCTGTAACAAACTATGTTTTTCTCCACAAAAACAGAACCACCACGTTTAGACTCAATACCTTAGACTCCACAGAGGTATATGAGGATGTAGAAATAGCACTAAATAAAATAATGCTATGAAAAACTATTAAGGGGCAGCGAGGCAGCACAGTAGATGGAGAGCAGGGCCAAGTTCAAATCTGGCCTCGGGCACTTTACTAACTGTGTGACCCTGGGCAAGTCACTTAACCCTGTTTGCCTCAGTTTCTTCATCTGTAAAATAAGCTGGAGAAGAACATGGCAAACCACTCCAGCATCTTTGCCATGAAAACCCCAAATGAGGTCACAAAGAGATAGATACAACTAAACTGATGGAACAAATAAAGAGTTGCCAGGTCAGACCAAGTACACAAAAAAGAAATGTATATTGGAGTCGATTGAATTTGTAAAGCATTGAAGGGTAAAGTTTTAATATATCTAAAAGAGACACTAATTTGTTTAGAATCATGTACTTTTTAGTAAAATAATAATATCCAAATTATAAACATATTCCTGCATACAAATACTATTGTAGGCCCACCATTGTAGACCATTACTCATTCTCAATGATCCAGAGACTTTAATTATTACCTACCCATGTGTACATCTTTTTATCCTTTTATAATAGTTATTAGGATAATTTATATATAAAATAAGATTATTTCTGATTAAAACACCTAGCATTTATATAATACTTTAATATTTAAGTGTTACATATATAAGTACATATAAACATATGTTTATATGTACTTATATATGTATAAAATCTCATTTGTTCCTTAAAACAATCTTGTAAGTACTATTGTTATTCCCGTTTTACAGATGAGGAAACTGAGGCTAAGAGAGTTTTAAGATGCCCATTCAGCTACCAAATACATGAGGCAGAATTCAAAATCAGGTTGTCCTCTGTCCAGCACTCCATCATATTCTCCACCTAGCTGCCTCATGAAAACCTGAGAAAGGAACAGGAAGGCTTCTACAGATGATTTTCTGTAGCAGACACCATTTTAGTCATGCGCTTGTGAGTAGAGATGTGTCAACCAGATTGAAATGTAATTAGTGCACATTTAGCAAGATAAATAAAAATATAATAAAACACAGATAACATTGCATTTTAAAACTAAATCAATATGAAGCCCACAGGAATCTCTATGTAGGGATAAGTGAGTGACCCTGTTTCTATTTGAGTTTGATACCACCAGTGTAGGGAAGACAAGATACTGCTGTATTTATTCTTGTTGATTATTAAAAACCATTTGTTTTACTGGAGAAAAACATCCTCTGAGGAGCCCTCCTCAAGCAAAAATGTCTGTCATTCGTATATGCTAAAATCAGATAAAATTCTTTGATAGAGATAACTTTGTTCAATCATCCACAAATCATTGTAAGCTCCATGAAGGTAAGAAATGAGTTTTATTTGCTTGTCCTGATATCCCTAGCATCTAGCATGGTGACTCATACATACACATATATACATACTAGGTACTTGACAAACCCTTATTGAAATTGAAATTCACATCAAATTTAAGCATAAAGCAAGGAGACATATGCTTATCAAAGTTGTTAGCTATCATGGAGGATGCCCCACAGAGAATGCAAATGGAAGCAGCATATACGGTGATACCCTCTAGATATTTGTTTACCACTGTGCTAATTCCATCAAACCACAAAGCATCCTTAGTGAAATCCATGATCACTCAAAAAAAGTTTAGTTGAATCATCTACAGATGAAAAACCAAAGGGATAAAGAGAGCTTTTTCCCCAAACTATGGCATGCAATTGGATTGATGCCCCTTTGAGCTAGTTTGTCAATACATATGTCTTGGGTTGGCACCTAAAATGAACAATGACCCAGGCCCAAAATTGAACAGAAGGAAGAAAGTGAGCTGGATTATATTTAGGAAATTTTACAGCACAAATCAGCTTTAACAAGCTGCTCCCTAGCACAGAAACTCATCTTTTGAACACTAATATTCTTCTGCTGATATTATATAGCACTGAATTATAGAACACCACAATCTCCCCCCAAAAAATCAAAATCATGGATGGCCCAAGAGGCAATAGAAAAATGTTAATGGTGAATTTAAGTGAAAAGTAGCATACGACCAATGACAACTTGGGTTTAAGAAGAAGCATAGGGAATATAATCCATGAAATGTGTCATCAGAAAGAAAATGGAGACAAGAGTAAGAAAAAACAGATGTATCACTACACTAATATCCATGAAGTGTTAAAAAAAAAAACTAAAAAGAAGGAAAGACTCCTTATGTCTTCCTCTATGAAGAATTTGTGGGAGGACATGAACAAGAATATCACAGTATGAAAAGGCAAAGATAGATTGTAATCATTATTATCAAAGGGAACATTCACATTGATCAATACTCAATCAATATGAATACTCCCTTGATGAGAACATGGATCTGCTGATTATTGAAATCCAGGTCAAAAGAACCAGGAGATTTGCAGTGTTTTAAAATCAATATTTGACATCATAATTAGGATGTGTTTATGAATTATAACTTCCACATGTATATCACATTACCATTTACAAAGTGTTTTCAAATATGTTTTTCTCAGATCATCAAAATGACAAAGAACAGTACATATTACCAATACCATTTTAAAGATGAGGAAACAGATTCAAAGAGGTTCAGTGACTTACCCAAAGTCACACAGCTAGTAAGTGTCCAAGACCAAAACCCAGAACTTCTGACTCCAAGCTTAGCACGTATTTCATTGTCCCATGCTGCCTTCTAAAAACCATCTTCAAAGACAAGATAAAAAATCAAAAAGAGAGTTGTGTTGTGCCTTCAAAATATTTTTCATGGGGTTCTTACAGTATAGGCTGTGAAGGGAATTGTTCAAAGAAATGAGATGAAAATTCATGATCTGTCCATTTAATTACCCCCCAGTGTACATCTGAACACTAGTGATTTACCATACAGCATGGACTTCAGAAAGCTGAATATCTTGACAGCTGAACATAAAACCAAGCAGTCAAAAAAATATATTGACGGTCAAATGGAAGTCCTAGAATACCAAATATATTTTCCTCCATGCCATATACAGAATGACTAACAGGCAGCTAGGCCTTTAAGGGCTATATGATTCTATTTATGAATTCTGGAAACTATATGAAATACTTGAGTGGTTTATGACATCATAAAACGAAAGTATAGCTCCCTGCCTGAAAAAAGTTGTTGGACATGGTCAGACCTATGCTTTAAGAAGATTGATTTGACAGCTTAGTGGAGGATGAACTGCGGTAGGGAAAAACTTGAGGCAGGGAGACCAAATTGAAGGCTATTGCAATAGTTCAGGGTCAAGGTGATAAAGGCTTGCACCAGAGTGGTGGCAGTTTCAGAGGAGAAAAGAGGGGAAAAACATGAGAGATGTTGTAAAAGTAGAATTGACAAGAATTGACAACAGATTGGACATGGGGAGTGAGAGTTAGTGAGGCATTGAAGATGACAGAGAGGAGTCTGAGTGTGGTGCCTGTGACAGTAATGGCAGAGTTAGCAAGAGGGGAGAGTTGGGTTAGAAAGATGAATTTAACATGTTGAGTTTAAGATGTCTATGAAACATTGAGGTATAGGTATCCAATAGGCACTTAGATATTTGAGACTGGAAATTAGTGGAGAGATTAGGATCAAATAAATAGATCTGAGAATCACTGACATAAATGACTACCCTATATCAATGAAATCATAGGTCCTCTCCTGATCACTATCTTGCATAGTGTTAGTGTTATGCACATGTAATTGTGTAATATATATATATATATATATATATATATATATATATAATTGTGTTTTATATATATACCTTTTCTAGTCAAGGACTATAAAGGGCAGCATTAGCTTAAATAAGTCCTCCTAAGATGAAAAGGATTTTAGTATGGGGCAAGTGGTGGACTGTGATTCTTCTGAGTTCCAGCCCAGCTATGTTCAGATGGGCTCATCACCAGAGGATCATCAACCAGGAGATTTGGGGGCAGGGATGGGAGGTGAAACGTCAACTAACAAAGACTGGCTACCAAGACCTGGAGGGCTATGCTCAAATCAGTGAGGTACCGACACTAATGAAATCATGAATCTTTACAATACCAAGTTTCACCCTTGTAGACACCTCTTTGGATGTATGTTTTAAATATGTGTGTAAATATATTATAATTCATGTACTGAAGTGAACCTATTTGTAAGTAGTAATGGCAGTAGTAGCAGTGGTAGTAGTAATCATTATCATCATCACTACAACCATTATTTCCTTCATCTCTAATCCATGTGGAATGAAAAGTTTTCAAAACACAGATACCCAGAAGAAGAAATAAAAATTATGTGGGAACAGAATGAGGTAGATATCATCCCTGCCACTATTGGAGTTATCTCAAAAATGCTTTCAGAGAGTCAACAGAAGATAAGCTTATATCCTACTACTTTTATTCAGTAACAAAGAGTAGTTTTATCTCTCTGTGTAATAGTCTGAAAAATATTAAATATAACACTATAATAGCAATAAGAGCGATTTATTCCAGATCCATTTTTATTGAAACTTCATCAAAAAATATGGACACAAGACTATGCAAAATATGACGTTTGTATCATGCCTTAAAGCTTTCAAAATGTTTTACATAAATTATCTCGCTTGAAGTTCACAATGAGCCTACGAAATTGGTATTATAGGTATTATCCCTACTTAACAGATGGGAAAACTGAAAGAGATTAAGTGATTCATCAGTTTCCACTTAATTTGGTATTTCAATGAATCTGTGGATTTCATCAATGCGAGTGCTCTCAATGCAAATGGTGACCCTTCTACGCCAATGGTCACACAACTAGTAAATATTAGAGGCTGAATTTGAATGCAAGTTTTTAATGACTTCAAATCCAATACTCCATTTACCACTGCCACAGTACTATTCTCAACAGTTACAAGGGCAACTAGTTCTAACAAAATGTGAAACAAACAAACAAAAACCCAACAAAACCATTTGGGCCATGTAAAACAGTTGGAATTATTGGCACTTCCTTCAGTTAAGTAAGATAAACAAATTTTAGCTCAAGAAGGGACTAGTCTTGCTATCTTTGGTTAGCTTTCTATCTCCAAAACAAGGTCTCAAAGCCTGGATGTCTCCCAAACACTTTCATGGTTTTATCGTTCCTCAAAATTACAAATGATATTTGTATCATTTAGAGATTTTCTTCAAAGTCTACTGGAATTTTTTTTACTGATGACAATATTATTTCTGAATTTGGGGCAAGATTAATTAATTTAATAAAGTTTCTTTCCATATAGGGAGCAAAGTGGCATAGATCCAAAGTCATAACTAAAATCTAATTTTAAACTGTCCATAACAAAGAATTCCAGTTGGAAAATTAATTAAGACATTTCTTATATTTTCACTGGCAATGTTAACCATTTGCTTGATTAAATTAACCCTTGTACACACTTTAAAAGTCATTAATGCCTGTTTAAAAAATATATATTTTAGGTTTCTCATAGTCATTTTTGAGTTTCAGAAATGTTACATTTTGCAACAGGTCTTTTACTCAGTAGTTTCACATACAGTTGGAATCAAGGTGTAGGGTCTTAAAAGTTAACATGATTATCCTTTAAAGAATTGTAGATGGATAGATAGAAAAGAAATGAGCTCTTACTATATGACAGGCACTGTACCGAACTCTAGGATTATAATATAAAGAAGTAGGACAGGCTCTGTCATCCAGGAGCTTACATTCTAAAGGCAGATGATAACACATAAAAGAGGGCTAGAAGAGAGAAAAGAAGGGTATCTAATTTCATTTTTCATGGGAGGAGGAGAGGCAGTATGGTGTAGAAATGATAGAAAGTAGCTGGGCAAGATAAGGTGAAAACTCACCTATCAGAGCCCAGAGTGGTTCTAGGGACAGAGTCCAAATTTCCCTTTGGGAGGAGGTAGAGTGAATGAGGAATAGGCAACATTTTTCTTTCTATCAGATTCCCATCTCCTCTCTTACAGACACACCTACTAAAATAGGGAAGGGCTTAAAAGTTGCTCAAGATAGTTATTGTCATCTTGTGATACAGCAAGATTCCTACCTAATTAATCTTTTACCTAGGGAAGGGTATGCCTTATTCAAAAGAAATAATAAAATAGATGGAAAAAGAAGATGAACTGTATATTAAGAAGAAATACAGGAAGGGGAAGCATAGTAGAAAATATTTGGGCGACAATCACTAGATGCAGAGCCAGAAGCAATACTGATATCAGAGTAGATTTATGTGTCATCTGCATTTAAATTATACTCTTATATCACATAATATAGAAAAGCATAGCATAGTACAGTATAGTAATTATATCCATGGAAACTAAAGAGAGCCCAGGGCAAAGTCTTGTGGGTTACCAACATTTAGTAGGCAGGAGAACGATTATGATCAATCAAAGAAGAACAAAAAGAAGATCTCAGAGATAGGAGGAATAAAAAGAAACATCTGCCACAGAAGGCAAGGTAGGGGAGAATATACAGGGAGAGAAGGTTCTTACAGTATCAAAAACTTTAGACAGTTCAAGTAGAATGAGAATGAATAAAAGGTCACTGGATTAGCAATTAAAACATCAATGGAAAGAGCAGTTGAGTGGTGGGTATAGTCGTGAGATTACATGTGTCTGTGAGATAACATTTAAGACAGAGAAAAGAATATAGGCACCTAGGGATAGCCACCAAAGTAACCAGCTGAACTGCTCAGACACACAGAAGTCTCACTTGACTACTACTCTTCTTCCTGAAAATACAGCCAGCACTGCAATTTGAAGTGCAGGTCAGCTTTTATGGATAGGCTAAAGGTAGCCTTTGAGGACTCTCTGGGCTAGCTTGTTTAATGTCTCAAAGGGTCACTGAGATTGATGCCCTCATCAGGCTAATTGGCAACAGCTGCTAAGTCAGATAATCTCTGACTTCCTCATTGGGTTGCATGATTTGGCTTCTTTTGATGTACCTGAAGGGAATTGGCTCATACTGATAAGAGCATAGACATCTTTCATATGTTCGTTGGTGTACAATGTGGTTGTCAATATCTTTACAAACACACGTTATCAGTCAGCTATTTTTCCACTTATTATTAGCTATTTTTCCTAAAACCAGGTGCTCTGGATGATAAAAGTCCAAAATGCACATCTAATGCAACAATACCCAGCATTCTTTTTCCATGACTCTTTCTTTTTTGTCCTTCTATTAAGAGGCTAGCTAGTGCTGGAGGCCATTCCAATTATTCCTTCTGCCTCCTGCATCCTTTCAGAGTTTTGCTAGGTTGGGCCAGCTCCCACATCTTCCTTGCTTTCTGTGCTATCCCTGCCTAAGGCTGAGGTTGTATTTAAAAGCCCGAAACACCTGGACCTTCTCTCTCGTAAACAAGGACCCCTAGATCATCCTCAGCATGCAGTAGCAGTATGGTCCCTCAGAGACTGGTGGCAGTGATTAACTGTTCTACCTGAGATAGCTCATCTAATGCCTCCAGCTGTTATTTAGGAGGCTCTGAAGTTTTTAACCCTATCAGCCAAGTTCAGAGAAAGTACATAGAATCACACCAGTCATAGTGGGGGTTGGCTATCTGAGCCTTTGCAACTTAAACAAAATTTCTCCAGAGCTTGTGTCAACCAAATCCAATCCCAAAATTACCCTACTTCCCTGGTCACCTGAGTCTCTGCAAGTGAGAAGACCTTGTACCACTTCATTTGTGCAGAGTCTACCACTTCCTATTGTCACCTCATTGTCAGACTCCCCAGCTGAGACCTTAAATGGCTAGCACCTTGAGCCTTCTATCTTCTACTGAGAGGTACATGTCCCTGAAGCCAAACCAAACTTATTTCATCTTCCCCAAAGTAACCATTTCCATCTATGCCAGCACAAGACAACTTCCACATCACACTGCCAGCCCAACCTCCCTAATGGGATGTGGAGAATCTCTGATGCAAAGAAATGCAACCCACCTTTGGATTTCAGGCCTCCTATATCCTGCTTCGCCTGTTCTTTGAGGGTAGAGGAATGGTACCTTCTAGTCAATAGTGAACAGTCTCATATCTATTCATACCCTTCACATCCCTGTGACTTTGAACTCCTGCAGATCATCATCCAAGACTCATTCCATATCCCCTACCATCCTATTCCTCATTCTCATCCCCCTCAACCCACCCACCCCAAAGTCTCAACTTAACCCCACCCAGTTCTTCCACTGCACTCTCCAGAATGCCTGTCCCATAGAAACAAACTTCTCTTCATCTTAAATCTTTTCCTTTCTTACCCTTTCTATCTACTAGCTCTTATTGAGACCTGGCTTCCTGCTGACGACACAGCCTACCTAGCCAACCTTTCCAGGACTGGTTGCACCTTCACTCATTCTCCTTAGCTTTCCCCCATCTTCCCCCATTGCTACTTCCATGTTCTCACACTATATCACTCAGCATACTTTTTTCCTTTGAGGTTCATGCTATTCATATCTACCACTCAAACAAAATCCTGGTAGCTGCTGTCTGTAGAGTAGGTCACTCCCTTTCCTTCCTCAATGAGTTTGATACCTGACTCACATATTTTTCTCTCTTGCCCTCACACTAGGGGACTTCAATATGTGTGTGTATTTTATATATATACATGTGTGTATATGTACACATATACATATACATATGTGTGTATGTATGTATACACTTATATACATACGTGTGAGTGTGCATGTATGTGTATATATGTATATATTGATTGATTGTCTCTCAAATACCCTAACCACTCAGTTCCTCAACCTATTCACATCCCACAAACTACTCCTCCACCCAACCTCAGCCCCACACAAAGAAGGTCATATCCTCAATCTTGCTATCACCCACAAATGCACCATCTCTATGTTCAAGAATTTTGATATTCCCTCTTCTGACTATAATCCACTGACTTTTCACCTTTCCCTCTGCCTTCCTTACAAAACCCTACTCTTCATCTATATATGACCTCCAATCCCTTGCCCCATCAATTCTCTCCCAGGTCATCTCTCCTACACCAGGTACTCTTTTCTCTTTCCTCTATCTTAACCCCTTGGTGAACCAATTCAACTCTACACTGTCCTCCTCTCTTGAATCCCTAATCCCTTATCATATCACCAATTATGCCCAGCCAAGCCTCAGCCTTGGAGCGCTCTCACCACTCTTAGCCTTCACTCTTACACATGTGCTGCTAAAGAAAGGTGGAGAAATCACACAATCATTCCAGCTGGGTTCACTACAAATTTTTGTTATGCAATCTCAACTGAGCCCCATGCTTTTACTAGGCAATCCTACTACACCTTCCTTATCAACTCACTAGCCCACTCCCCACAGCAGCTCTTTTAAACCTTTTCATCCCTCCTCAAACCTCCAACAGCTCCCCTTCCATCCCACTTTCTCAGCAGAGAACCTTTCCTCATATTTTACAGAAAAACAAAAATGAGGCCATTCACCGTGAATTCCCTCTTTACCCCTCTTTGTCATCTCCTCTCACTCATTGCCTTCTGCTACTTTCTCCTTCTTCACCTCTGTCTTCCACGATGAAATGACCTTCCTCCTTACCAGGGCTATGCCCTCTACTTGTGGAAGTGATCCCATTCCATCCTTTCTCCTCCAACAGATTGCCCCCACTGTCATCCCCACTCTTTTGCTTATCTACTCTCCCCACCTATTGGCTTATTACCAACTTCCTACAACCATGCCCATATCTCCTCTATCCAGGAAACAACCCTCACTTGACCCTCCCATCCTTGCTAACTAGCATCCTACATCTCTTCTGCCCTTTGTAGCCACACTCCTCAAAAAGGCCATTTACAGTAGGTACCTCCACTTTCTCTTTCTCTCCTTTCTCTTCTCTTATCCCCTTGCAATCTGGTTTCTGATCTTTTCATTCCACCAAAACTGCTCTCTCCAAAGCTACTAATGAGTCTTTGTTGCCAAATCCAATGGCCCTTTCTCAGTCTTCATTCTTCTTGACCTCTCTGCAGCCTTTGACATTGTTGATCGCTTTAACCTCCTTGATACTCTCTTCTCTCTAGATTTTTCAGGACACCACTCTATCCTGGTTCTCCTCCTACCTATCAGACCACTTCTTATCTGTCTCTTTTGCTGAATCCCTATCCAGGTCCAGTCTCTAATCATAGGTTTCTCTCGGTTTTCTCCTGGACCCTCTTCTCTTCTCCCTCTATTCTATTTCCGTTGGTGATCATCAGCTCCCATGGATTTAATTACCATTTCTATGCTGATGATTCTCAAATCTATCCTGCCCCAATCTCTCTGCTAACCTCTAATCAAAAATCGAAAATCTCCAACTACCTTTCAGACATCTCGAACCAGATTGCAGTGGACACCTTAAACTCAGTCTGTCCAAAACAAAACTCCCTATTACCATAGAAAGCAACACCATCCTCTCAGGCACTCAGGCTCACAATTTAGGAGTCATCCTGAATTCCTCACTATCACTCCTATATCCAATCTGTTGCCATAGTCTGATGATTTCACCTCTGAAATATCTCTAATATATGTACTTCATATCGATTCCCTTCTCTCCTCTAACCCTGCCATCACTCTAGAGCAGGCCCTGATTATCTCACACTTAGATTATTGCAATGGGCTGTTGGTGGGTCTGCCTGCCTCACTCCAGTCATTCTTCATTCAACAATTAAAATTACTTTCCAGATCATATCACCCTCCTACTCAATAAACTCCAGTGGCTTTCTATTGCCTCCAAGAGAAAATACAAAATTATGTTTGGCATTCAAAAACCTTCATAACCTAGTCCAGGGATGGGAAACCTGTGGCCTCGAGGTCATATATGGCCCTGTAGATCCTAAAGTGAAGCCCTTTGATCCCAAACCTCACAGAACAAATCCCCTTCATAAAAGGATTCATATAGTAAAACTTGGACTCAGTCAAAAGACTGCACCCAAGGACCTAGAAGGCCATATGTGCCCTTGAGGCCTGCAGGTTCCCCATCCCTGACCTAGTCCCCTTCTATTTTTCCAGTATTCTTATACCTTAATCCCCAATACATACTCTTCCATCTAGTAATATTGGCCTCCTGGCTGTTCCATGAACAAGACACCCCATCTCTTTGCTCCAGAAATTTCTCCTGGCTGTTCCTCATGCCTGGAATGCTCTCCCTCTTCCACACTGGCTACTGACATGCCTGGCTTCCTGTAAAGCCCAAATAAAATCCTACCTTCTATCAGAAGCCTTTCCCAGTCCTTCTTAATTCCAGTTCCTTCCCCCTGCTAATTATTTCCTAGTTATCTGTAAACAGCTTTCTTTGTATATATTCGTTGGCATGTTGCATCCCCCATTAGATTGTAAGCTCCTTAAGGGCAAGGATTGTCTTGCTTCTCTTTTATCCCTAGTGCTGAGCATAGTGCCTGGCACATAGTAGATGTTTAATAAATGTTTATTGATTGATTGCTTGAATGGTCAGTGGGAGAATTTCTTGCCATATCAATCCTCTTCCCAAAGGTTTCCGCAATCTTCTGGAATGATACAGCCCCACTAAACCACCTAGCTAGCAAGAGAGTCTATGTGAACTCAGTGCAATTCCATTCAAGAGACATTTATTAAATGCCTACTATGTGCCAGGAACCATGCTAGATGTTGGACAGACAAAGACAAAATAGTCTCTGCCCTCTAGGAGTTTACACTCAGCTTTGAGAAGGGGAACATGTACACAGATAAGCAAAAACAAAAATATATACAAAGTAAAATGCTCCCCTAAGCCACAGGTAGCACAAATTCCTCAGGCTCCAGAAACAACTAGGCCTTGTACTGATCCAGTTTGCATTGGAACCTAACCACTGGCACCAAGTCAACACTCCCTCTAAGATCCTCTAGAGTTACAAGGAAGGGAGGATATTTCCTGCTATATGTAACTGCACCTCTCTGCTACAGGCACATCTGACATAATAGAGAAGCTTCAGAGTGAATGAATGAAAAAGAATTTATGAAGTGCTCATAGCATGCCAATCCCTGTTCAGAAGGTATCAAGAATACAGTTGTCTCTGAACTTATGATTCAGTGTCTTGAGCACTCCAGTACCTTATAATATAACCCACTGCACAAGATCCTCCCCAGGGAAATACAGGCAACAGAGAAACCATGGCAAGATCCACAGAAAAACGTGGAAAGCCACCCAGGAAATCCGACTTACTAGAGCCCCGATGTTCCATTTCAGAGAGGACTCATCTAGTTCCTGACTCTGTGCCAACTTTATCCACTATACCACAAATCCTTTCACAGGATACATGCAAATGTACGATAAATGAAAAAGTCTATGAAATTTAAGAAACCAAGTTTCCCTCAATGCAATTAAACAAACATTTGTTAAGTACGTACTATGCGCTTCAAGTCTCTGCAAGACAAATCACAAAGATGAGAGGGAAAGAGTTCCTGCCTTCAAGGAGCTTATATTCTACTTGGCATCATGGGAGGGAAGTTAATACAAGACAACATGAGGAGTGGGGAAAGTAGGAACAATGAGGGATATCAAGAAAAGCGTCTCATAGGAAGCGGCATCTGAAATAAGCCTTGAAAGGAAAGGAAATGCAGGGAAAAGGAGTAGGACTGGAATGATAATAATAACTAATAATAATAACAATAGAATATATATAAGTTTTAGGATTTGTTAAGTGCTTTGCCGATGGTACTGCATTTTATCCTCATAACAACACTGGGAAGTAGGTGCTATTATTATCCCATTTTACAGATGAGGACAATGAGGCAGGCACAGGTGAAGTGACTCACCTAGGAACACAGCTAGTAAATGTGTGAGGCCACTTTTGAACCCAGGTCTTCTTAATTCCAGATGCAGTGCTCTCTTCCCTGTACCATCTAACTGCTAACAGGGAAATTAGTAATAGGAAATAATAGTAAATAGAAATAGTAATCGGAGATAATAGTAAAATAAGTCTGGAAAGCTAGGCAAGGACCTGTGATGGGCTTTTAAACAAAAAGCTGAGGAGTTCGTTTTTTATCTTAAAGGTGACTGGAGGCCACCGAAAGTTCTTGAAGAGGTGAGCGGCATGGTCATCTCTAAACTTGAAAAAAGATTGTTTTGGCAGATATGAGGGTATTGGAAGCAGAAAGCCCAATTAGGAGATTATTAAAATATTCCAGAAGAGAGAAGATGAAATTCTAAACTGGGAAGATGGTCACGTAAGTCAAATAGTCAATAAACATTAAGTTCCTACAATGTACCAGAACTTTGCTAAACTCTGGAGATTTGAAGAAAGGTGAAGGATAGCCCCAGCTCTCAAGGAGCTCATAGTCTAACAAGGGAGACAGCATGCGATGAACCAGCTATGGACCAACAAGTTATAAGCAGGACACATTTAAAATAATCAACAGAGAAAAAGGTAATAGAAATTAAAGAAGATTGAAAAAGACTTCCTCTGAAAAGCAGGATTTTAGCTGGGACTTGAAAGAAGCTAGGAAAGCAGGGAAGCAGAACTGAGGAAGGAGAGAGTTTCAGGCATGGTGAGATGTCAGCGAAAATTACCCAGAATGAGAAAAGTAAAGTAGGGAAAAAATGCAATAAATGAAAGAAATGTTATGAGAGTAGAATTAAGATTTGAGAACTGATTGGGTATGTCAGGAAGAGAAAGAGTGAAGTACTACATGACATGAGGGTCACTTTAGAAATACCAGCTTAGTAGCTTGGCCTAATTCTGCACTTGTAGACCAGCTACAGGCAGCTTCAGACGGAGGGAGAAGATGGCACACTTGTCAGAGTTATTGGCAACAGCCATTGCCTTCCTGCTCCACAGTTCAATTGTCCTGCCTTCTTGATTGTAGTAATGCTAGCTTCAATTCAATCTTAAGCTACGATTCTTTTCTTTTTTAACCTGACCTGTTATTTCATAGTTGCAAGGAACTCCCAGTGCCTACTTTGCAATTTTCCAGTTTTAGAGAGAGGCCTAGGGAACAAAGAGATTGAACGATTTGCCCAGGGTCACATGGCCAGCATGGCTCAGAGGCAATAATTGAACCTAGGTTTTTGTGACACTATCCACTACACCATACTTCCTTTCACAATATACATACAAATATATAACTAAAACAAATTCTGAAACCCAAAGTACCACGTCATTCTAACTCATTTGCTCAGTTGTGTCCAACTCTTTGTGAACTCATTTGGGTTTTCTTGATAAAAAGACTAGAGTGGTTTGGCATTTCCTTCTCCAGTTCATTTTACTGATGAGGAAATGAAGCAAATAGAGTTAAGTGACTTGCCCAGGGTCACCCAGCGAGTAAGTATCTGAGGCCAGATCTGAACTCAGGAAAATGAGTCTTCCTAATGGCAGGCCCAGTACTCTATGCATGATGCCACCTAGTTGCCCCAGTGCTAACTAGCTACCCATTCTAACTCATACCTGATCTCAAATAGAATTTTTTACCATGTCCTATTCACTACACTATTTCCCAATAACATTAGAAATACATGTAGTAGACATTTATGCAATTGGCGTGAAATAGATATGCAACCTACATACTTTGTCAAAAGCACACAGCGATAAAAAAAAAAAAGACCCTGAATATTGGGCATTCCTCAAAAATATTTTAGGACACCTTGGATTGTTGTCACTTCTAAAATAATGTTCTGTGTTATCAAGACATATCAATAGGTTAGTTTAAAAAAAGGAAGAGACAACATAGTACCGATCATCCGAAGAGAGAAAGCTAATTTCCAACTAGAGAGGGACTAGGGAAAGCTTCTTGAAGGAGGTAACATTTAAGCTGGGTCTTGAATGCCAAACAGAATTTTGACAGACGGGGGGAGAAGGGAGGCATTCCAGGCATGTCGATGATACAATATAACCTTAAGTTACTATGGTACTTTATCCTCTTTCAAAGAAATTTCACATAAGGCATGATCTGAATCTGCTGTTCATTGGTTAACTGAACTATGCAAGTTAGATTGTACAGAGGCCTAAAGGAAAAGAGCTGATAGGATTTCAAAGCTAGTGAATTTTTCTTCTTCTCTTGCTTATCTTTTTTTTTAGAATTTCTATAGTTTGGTGGTTCCTTTTAATGCCAGGAACTCTGATACCTGATGAGCAGAAGAGAAATGAAGTCTCAGTCTCAGTCAAGTGCTGTGGGGTACATAAGCAGCAGAAAGGAAGAGCATCATTTGTAAAAGAAAGAGATTAAACCAGATGATCTCTAAGAACCTTTCCAAAGCTACCATTCTGTGCCAGGGCCCTCTAGGGTCCATGGCAAGTAAGTAAGTGTCAGAGCATGGTGATAAACATATTCCATAGAGTTTGACATTGCTTAGGGTTCAGGCACAATGTCTCTTTGGTGACATTAAAATATATATTGCAGATTCTAACAGAAGGTAGGCTGAGTTCTATGGAAAGCTTAACATCAGGCACAATATTGGGGAAAATTAGCTCCAGCCTATTGCAGATCTAAGGTGTGATGGTTAAAAAGAAAAGCATCAATCCAAGTTTATCTATGGTATTAAGCTAGTATTTCAAACCTAGGAATAGTAAAAGTAGTGCGACTGTCGGTGAAAATTCTTTTTTTTTCTTCTAAATTTCTTTCTTGTGTTTTCAGAAAATCATATAAACATTAGCAAGAACAACTACTTGGTCATGTGTGACCATTCATCCAAGGACTATTAGTTTTTCTGGGAAATTAGTGAACAGGTTTCTCCAAAGAAGATTTAAATCATTCAGAATAAAGTCTTACCCTTCTGGAAGCAAAACTGATTGTTCCGTATGCTTCTGGGAAATTATGCAAACCCAGATAAAGACCTTGTGTTTGGAGTAGAGAAAAGTATTCCTAGGGTTCATATTAGATATTGATGGTGGGTAATTTTTGTTGTTTTTTAAAAGACTGGGTCTTCACATCTCAACCAGATGGGGAATTCAGAGGTTCCCCATGGCCCAATCCCCTAAATAATCTGCTTGGAGCTTTGCACTGTTATTTCCAACCTAAACCAGTTCACCACTCCTTAGGCAACATGGTACCTCCCCCTATCCCTTCCAAATGCTCATCACATTGATGCCAAACAGTACAAATGTCTGATCTATATGCAACACAAAATTCCCAAGTTTGAGAGATCTGCCAACCTCAGTCTCCCCAGTAGCTAGGATTACAGACTTGTGCTGCCACTCCTGGCTAGTATTTGTTTTCAATGAAATAATTTGCTTTAATTGAGGTCATTAGTGTCCATGGTTAAATGAAAATATATTTGAATTTTCACATTTTATATTCCACAGCAGCGGCTCAGGCTTAATCGATGACATCGTGGAATCAGCTAAGGACTCAGTTAAATTAACATATAAATGGGTTTATCAATAAAAATATAAAGTGGACTTCAATGGATGGATCTTATTGTTCTGGTCGGCAATCACTGAGGTTCATCCTTCTTCAAAAACTTCAGATTCCCAGTGTCATACATAAGTGATAGGATTGAGAGCTAGAATGATATATAAAGCCACCCACCAATCCCCTGTTATATTTATAGATGAAGGACCTGAGGCTGAGGACTACTAACTTGTTCTGGGTCACATAGGTGGCAATCAACAGAAACACAGTTCAAACTCATGTCTTTGACTCCTAACCCAGTGCTGCTACAAATAGTGTGACCCAGGAGATTAAGAGCTCACATTTAGGGATGGAGAGGAACATTTTGGGGTAGAGAGGAGCTACAAAATAAAGCGAGGTATTATTTTGCAAACCAGTGCATTCCATTCAATCATTGCTCTGGAATTGGAAGGGATTTCAACAGCCACCAGATCAACCTCCCCATTTTACTGTTGAGGGTACCAGCCAATGGAGGTGACATGATTTGCCCACAGTTACACAGCTAGTAGCCATCAGAGGGGGGCAATTAAAGTCAGGTCCCAAACTTTCAGGCAGAATTTTGCATCCCATTAATCCTTGGTTTTATCCAATAAAGGAAAATGAAAATGGAAAATAAAAAGAGAAGCAAGAAAACACTTAAAGGGAAAAGTGAGAGATAAGTAATTTTTAAAGTGTGTTGCTAGTCATCTAGAATTCTCCTAACAAGGCTATTTACAGTAAAGGGCCAAAGACCTTAATTCTCACTCTGAAAAATTCTCTGTGCCTTATGGTACTGTCACTAATCAATAAAAGAGTTTGTGTTCTAAATGTTTTAATCCAGTTATAAAGAGAAAAGATCTGGCCTTTGATGCTTATCATCCTTTTAAAGCATACCCAAATGTCATCCCTGAGTCAAGACATCAGTGATGGCTCAAGTTTGAATGGGTGTCCGTATTTTTAATTTTCCATGAATCAATAACACTTAGCTCTGGAGTGGAAAAAGAAATGGTTTGTCTGTAAGAACTTGAAAATAACTGATGATATTCTACACAAGAGTTTTCATTAAAAAAAAAACACCTTGGGCTGAGTCACACTGTGGAAAGTTTAAGCTCAAAGGAAAATTCTCCTCCTTCCCTCCCTCTCCCCCCCACCCCCCCCCCCCCCCAACTCCCACACTGCTACAAAAAAAAATGAGGATGCCAAAACAGAGGATTATAATGAAAGCTGTCTTGGAACATTAACTGCAATGTTCATTCCCCTGAAAGCCATAATTCATGGCTTCTCCCCAGACTTTCTCTTGGGGGGATTAGGTATATTAAGAGAAAATTTGAATACATAAGAACCAAAGACTGAAAATTGAAAACTCTTAAAGAGCCAAGTTGTTTGTGCTCGTCTGCAAAGCTGAGCAGAGTAAGCCATCTCCATCGCAGTCAGGTTTCAAAGCCCAGTGGGGATAAGTAGGTTCCGTGGGTGGAAAAGTCCGGAGGTAGTGAGGGGCTGTTAACAGCAAGCATATCTAATGCCACCACCCACTACCCTGGGGGAGGTATTCAAGGAGTTCTGACCCCCACACACACACACTCAGCAGCTCTACCCGGGGGATTCTTAACCTTACTAGAGTTGTTGCTATAATGATTATGGTTATTATTCATAGCTACTCACACTTCTTTGTCATTGAAAGAACTGCTTCTGCTACGAGGTGTAGTTAGGAAGTACAGAGATTTTATCGATGAGAAAACTGAAGCAGGTGGAAAAAGTTTAAATAGCATATCTAAGATCACACAGAGAGTAAGTCATATCATTCACAGAAAATCATCGTAGTTACAATTGCATTTCAAGTGAGCACACACACATATCCCAGCCTCAGCTTGTTTTTTCTTTAGTTAGACTTTATGCCTGGGATCTGAGCTACTTCATAGCCTAGGAGAATGCGTACATCACCCTTATCTGATGGGAACTTGGGACTGGGTCTGTCAAGACCAGCGATGTAAGAGTGGCAGAAAAAGACAGGCATTTAAAAGGCCTCCAGGGGTAGTGAAGGCAACAGGATTTGGTGGAATCCATTGATTGGATGTGGATTTAGGAGACCTGGGTTTAAATCTCAGCTCTGCCACTTGCTAGTTGTATAACCTTGAACACAACTTTCCATCTCTCCCTCTAGGCCCCAGGCTCTTCTTCTGTAAAATGAGGGGGTTGTACAAGAACCTGGTAAGAGGGCTAAGATTGGAGTCAGAGCTCTTGGACTCAAAACCTTCCTCCAAAGCCATCTGTGTGACTTGAGTAAATTACTTGGTCTTCCTGGGCCTCAGTTTCCTCATCTGTAAAATGAGAGGGTTGGATTAAATGGCCTCAGAGGTTCCTTTGAGCTCCTGCTCTAAAATCCTGAGAATGTAAACAAAATCTTGGGGGCAATGTTTGGAAAGAAGCAGTATAGAGTAGTGTAAGAGCAATTGAATATATACTGTTGAATCTGGAGAAAGGAGACCTGAGTTCAAATCTCAGCTCTGTCATTTACCACCAGTATGACTTCTGGCAAGGTGCTTCACCACTCTGTGCCTCAGTTTCCTCATCTGTAAATTAAAAGGGTGAGACTGGATGATTCTAAAGCCCCTTCCGTCTCTAGCTCTATGAAGAATATGACACCCAGTGAGCTGTGTAATTCTCCTCTTTTGAGAGGCAGTCAAGCATAGTGGATAGGGCATTGGATTAAAGTCAGGAAGTTGTTAATGATGTTCAGTTGTTTCAGTCAGGTCCGACTCTCCATGTCCCTATTGGGGGTTTTTCTAGCAAAGATACTGGAGTGGTTTGCCATTTCCTTCTCCAGCTCATGGTACAGATGAGGAAGTAAGGCAAACAGCTTTAAATGCCTTGCCCAGGGTCACACAGCTAGTTTCTGAGGCTGGATTTGAACTCAGGTCTACCCGACTCCAGATCCAGCACTCTATCCACCGCGCCACTGGATCAAAATCCTCCCTCAGATATTTACTAGCCTCAGTTTCCTCAGCTGTAAAATGAGGTTAGTCTTAATGGCCTTTAAAGTCCCTTCCCATATCTATGGTTCTAGGATCTGCAAGATCCCTTTCACCTCTGAAATTCTATAGGCTTCTTACTCTGGAGAAATAAGATCTCAGCTCTCAACATAAACCCCAGGTTAATACTGATAGGCAACTGAATTAGAAGCTATTCCATCCCTTTCTCCTATTCTATGTGGATAGAGCATTGGACTTGGTATTCCAAGAACGACCTGAGTTTACATCCTGACTTGGACATTTACTAACTTACATGACCTGAGCAAATCACTTACTATTTCTCAGACTTGATTTCTTTATTTTTCAATTGGGGATAATAACAGTGCCTTCCTCCCACAGTTGTTGCAAGGATCAAATGAGATAATATATGTAAAGCACTTCTCAAACCTTAAATGCTAACTATTATTATTACCCTTTCCTGGCCTTTTTTGTTCTTCCCTGCCCAAGTAGGCATGTTGCCATAGGTCAACAGAGAGCCAAGGGACACAGTGACCTAGCTCTTATGGGAACTGTAATTCCCAGAATACTCTCCTTCACAGGCATGGGCCTATCTCCCATACCTCAGGCTTTGATTTTCCCCCTGAAAGAAAAACTATAAAGCCAGAAATAAGCCTACGACATTAATACGGCTAAAAGCAATTTTAAAAACCATGAAGGTGCAAAATGTCACCAGCATTTAAAGAAATTTGAAGGTGAAAGGAATAAGATTTGCATATGAATACTCACAAAATAAAACAAGGTAGTTCCACTACAGCTTGCTTGTCAAGATCTCCAAAAGGATTCCTCAAAACATTATACCATTTGTTTCTGTGCTGCTCCATTAACATGTATATGTATACAATTTATTATTTTAAATAATACAGTAAAATGCATTTTCACATATATGAGCCTTATGCAGAAATTGGTCTGTTTGCAAATTGGCAGCCCATCTGCAAATTGGGAGTAGGACCTATCCAATTCGAATTCAACATTCAAGTATTTATGAATTGTTTTCTGCATGTAGAGCCTTGTTCCAGGACTTCAGAGAGATTTTTTTAAAATTATTTATGAAACAGATCTTGCCTTCATAGAGTTTACAATCTAGTGGAAGGTAGGAGAAAAGCACAAATGTAAACAGCTATGATGCAGATAGTTATGAAATGAATGCTTTTAAAAAGCGTAAAACAAAATTGCTGTGGAGATCCAAGGGGAAAAATTGTTACTCACTGGAGGCATCAAAGGAAGGTTTCATGGAGGAGGTTGCATGTGCATTGAGCTTTAGGAAATGGATTGTAATCCACTGGGGGCGGGGGGAGGGGGAGGAACAAGAAAGAGAGAGAGGGAGCAAGAAAGAGAGAGAAGAAAAGATAAAGAGAGAAGGAGAATGAGGAAGAGGTAAGTGAGAGAAAGAAAGACAACAGGAGTGAGAAACAGAGGAGAGAGAAAGAGAGAGAGAGTGAAAAAAGACAAAGAAGAGGGAGCAAGAAAGAGAGAAAAAAGGAGCAGGGGCAGGGTGAGCAAAGGAAAAAAAAAAGCATGAGAGCACAGGATCTGTCTGGAGAACAGAGAAAAGTTCATTGTGTCTGGAGCAAAATGCATGAAGAGAGATCCTTGAATGACAGTCAAAAGTATATGAACTTTTATCAATACGCACTATGGAGACCCTAAAGATTTTTGAACAGTGATACAAGCAGATCTATGCATACAGAAAGGTAGTCCAATGCAGAAAAAAGTTGATTCAAGGCTTTAAAAAAAAGTTAAATTTTGGAAGCCATTTTTGTTGAGTTAAAAAAAGTTATTTGTGAACACTTTTATTGAGTTAACAGATGGTGATTTTAAAAACAATGAAAGTAAGAGAAAACACTTCAGTTGAGTTTTGTTTTGTTTTTTAAGGCAGTAAGACTGTTTTATTGACTTGTTTTTAAATTAACTAGTCTTCAACTCAGCTAAGTTCTTGGGGATTTTTTAATTAACTTCATTATTTTTTAAATCCTGAATCAAGCTTTTCTCTACATAAAGTAGGTATAGTCTGTCAATTTTCTGCAGACTAAATTCTTGCATATGTTTAATCTTAAACACATTTAAACATGTGTACACATCTATACATAGATGTGTACACATATATATGCATATATATACATGCATGCATTCACTACACCCCTTGCATCTTATGTGGTTGGACAACAGTAAGCAATAGTAATAATAATACATCTCCCAAAGACTGCATTGTTAACAATTAGAATCATGGAATTATGAAATGTTGGCACTGGGAAAGAATTTAAAGATAGTATAGTAAGGCCCCTTAATGGGGTTTTTGCTTGTATTATACCCCTCTGGCAGTCTGCCTATGCCTATGACTGCCTTCTCAGAAAAATGTTTCTAAATGCATAAAACAAAATACATAGTACTCTAAAGGAAACCAAAATTATGGTGTCATTCTTCTTCCCATCCAAGTTCATGGACCTTTCTGACATCTATCTGCAGATGGCCTGTGGATCCCAGGTTAAGACCCCTGGTCTAACCCAACCTTTTTATTTTATAGAGGAAGAAACTTAAGCTCAGATTGGGGAAGGGACTTAACCAAAAGTCACAGACCTAGCTAGTGACAGTGAGGCTTCCATTAAATCATTTATCATTGAACTTAGTTGGCATATGAAGCAAAATTATGGGTCATGCTTTCATTTACTTAGTAATAAGAAGTAGGCAGGGTAGGAGGCTAAAACATGGCACCTGCCTTGGTGATTAATGTGGTACACAGAAGACCCAAAGCAGCAATGGAGAAAGTCTCATCAGCTGGGTATCTGGGTTCTAGTCACTACTACAAAGTTAGAGATGCTACTGCTGCTCTTCACAAGGAAAATAAAATACTGAGGAAGAAGCACCAAAGTTGGGTGTTGCAGCTACATGTCAACTAAGGGTACATCTTCTCACTCCTCCTCACAATTGCCAAAAAGGGAGTAGTCTGATTCTTCAAGTTCTTTCTCCTCAGAATAACTTCTCAGCCCATAAAGAACAATGTCACCCCTAATGTCTCTCAGTAGGTCAGTATATTGCAAGAAATATGGTAGGCCAAAAGATATAAAGGGATCTACTACCAGCGTCCCAAATTTCAGTTTCTTGTAGCAGTAAATGCAAAGTGAATATTTGCCATATCACTGTCCTCAGAGGTCATGTTATAGGGCTGCCTTAAGATGAAATTCTAAGGGGTGCTTATGAGAAAGAGCACTTCAATGGAGACTTGGAATACTGACTCTGACACTAGCTTGCTTTGTGACCTTGAGCAAGTAACTTAGCTTCTTTAAGACTCAGTTTCCTCATCTGTAAAATGGGGATAATAAAATTTACACTACCTACCTTACAAGGTTGTTGTGATAAAAGTGTTTGTAATATTTACAAATATGAGCTATTATTATTCCAGTTAATAATCCCTTTTGAAGGATGAGATATATGAGATCAAATGAAAGATTTGTAAAAATACTTAGCATAGTGCCTGCCCTTCACTTTCCCCTTTGGGAGGAGGTACAAGATGGATCTGCCTTTATTCCAAATCATGCCATCCATCATAAAATCACAGAGTTGGAAGGGATCTCAGAGGTCATTTGGCCCAAGTCATACCTGAAAAAGAATCCTCTATATATTCTACCATCCAATGTTTTGATACTCTTTGTTTAAAGAACTTTCAGTGAGGGAGGAGTCATCACTTCCCAAGTAAGCTCCTTCCACTTTTGAATGGCTCTAATTTTTAGGAAGTTCTTTCCTGACATTAAACCTAAATCTGCTTCTTTGCAGTTTTCACCCACTGGTCCTAGCTCTGTCCTCTGGGGCCAAACAGAGCAACCCTAATCCCTTTTCCATATGACAGCCCTTCCAATACTTGGAAGACAGTTAGCACATCATTACCCCCACCCCCAGCTCCACCCCAATCTTCTCCAGGCTAAATACCTCTCCACAGTAAGACCTCAGCATACTATGGATTTGGGTAGCTCTACTTGAGCTTTTGCCAAAAGGCTTAATATGTCACCGAAGCTGGAGATAAATTTCCAGTATTTTCATTCATTTAGATTTAATCAGGCTCAAATTGCTGACTGCAGGCTCTGCAGTGAAATTACTGCCAACCCCATCTGCAATGCCCGCTGCTCTATGGTAACCAGAGAGGGAAGTGGATTTTCCACGGGCCACTGGCCATTTCTTACCTGATAATTCAGCTGAATAGCAAATTAATTACATACATGGGGAGCCATAGGTTTTTTTTTTTCTGATGCCAGAGGACTTAACTATGGTCTTTGCTTCCTCCCAGAGTTTGCTAGAAAATAACAAACTACCCATGTACAGTCTAAGAAGTAAATTTCTGCTTGTATTCACTGAAGGTCCCAAAAGAACTAGACTTCGAGGTCATTTGTGTTTGCTGCACTCTTGTGAAGGGGCATATGTGTTTAATTTTTGTTTGGTACCAATTCTTTGCTTTGTGGATATAATATGGGTAATGTGTGCCAATAGGGTTATGTTTCTCCAGAAGAGTGAAAGGCATGTGGCATCATGCACCCAGCCCACTTAATCCAGATAGGGTTTTTTAATTTGTTGTTTTTTGTTTTGTTTTGTTTTCTAGGAGGTGTGCTTTAAGAACGAGTTTGAATAGAAAGTAGGTGGTGGCTCTGAAAATGAGAAGTGATAACTTGCTCTGGCAGATAGAAGAACAGTCCAGATCCCAGAGCAAGAGAGGAAAACAAAATGAGCTCCAATAGATCTGCCTGGGTGAAGGAAAAGGAGCAGGCAGGAGCAGAGGGTTTATTAGTAAGTTAGTCATCAATGACTCCTGGATTCAAATCCTCTGCTATATGTTTTTGTCTCAGTGTTTTCTTCCAATGGCAGGAGATTTTATTTAGGAAGGAAGGAAGGAAGGCAGACAGGAAGGAAGGAAGGAAAGAAGGAAGGAAGGAAGGAAGGAAGGAAGGAAGGAAGGAAGGAAGGAAGGAAGGAAGGAAGGAAGGAAGGAAGGAAGGAAGGAAGGAAGGAAGGAAGGAAGGAAGGAAGGAAGGAAGGAAGGAAGGAAAGAAGGAAAGAAGGAAGGAAGGAAGGAAGGAAGGAAGGAAGGAAGGAAGGAAGGAAGGAAGGAAGGCAGGCAAGAAGGAAGTAAGGAAGGAAAGAAAGAAAGAAGGAAGGAAGAAAGGAAAGAAGGAAGGAAGGAAGAAAAGAAGGAAGGAAGGAAGAAGGGATGGAGGGAGGAAGGGAGAGAAGGAGGGAAGGTCTAGAATTTTACTGAGCTAAGTAATAATAGTCCTAAACTCAAACCCTGTTTGATTATCATTTTGAAGTCACCTCTGGCCATGGAGGTGGCATTACACAGTGATAACTAAAGATTGGACTCATCTAATTTCTAAGCCATAATGAATGGTGCAATGGTACATCTGTTGAGAATAGTGCTTATTATCATAATGCTTTAAGGTTTACAAAACACTTTCTTGACAACAGCCCTGTGAGGCAGGCAGTGAAAGTCTTATTACCACCACTTTACAGATGAGGGATTTAACCTGGAGTGATCAAATTAATTTTGCACCAAGCAAGCATTAGGTTGTAATCAATTTTATTCACTGCTGGACCAATTGCATTCAGACCTCGTACTTACCTTTGAATGATTCCAGGTTGCAATTTAATTTCCCCACTTTTCTCAAGCGAGTGTCCTGACCCTTTACTCACCTACAGAATCCATAGAATATCCAGCAAAAATTCCTTCAAAGTAGGCCATGTTGTAGAGGTGAATTTCATGAAAGAAATGCTGGCATAATCGATTAATATGGATTTGTAAGACCTCCCAAAATACCTACTGCATCTTATCCTATCGTGCAAGTTTACAAAGGTTTTTTCCACACAAAGTACCTATGACATTATACTATGTCCTTTGAGTACAGGATTGCCATGAGAAACAAAAGAAATAATTCAAGTAATAGATTTTGCAAACCTTAAAGCATTATTTTTATTTTTGATCCAGACCTTTAATTTCATTAGTGTACTCCCTAGCAAGGAAGTTCCCTTTGCCAATTCAGATCAGTGCCTGTTCTGCAATTTACAATTTGAGAGAGTTGCCAAGGAGCGTTGAGAGGTTAAATGACTTGCCCAGGGGTCAGAGAACCAGTATATGTCAAAGGCACAGCTTAAACTCATGGAGTCTTAGCTCTGAGGCCAAGGCCAGATCTCTATCCAACACTAAGCCTCCCCTCAAAGCACTATATAAATGTGAATTGTTATTATTATTATTTCTACAGAAGCAGATGATGAATTGGATTCAGTTATGCTCATTGGCTGAACTTTCTCACCAACTAACCCATTCATTTCTTAAGTCCTTGCTTCTGAACCCACCATCCTACCAAAACTTCTCTTTCCTCGGTTGCCAGTGACTTCCTAACTGCTAAATCTGAAGGTCTTTTCTCAGTCCTCATTCTCAGTTGACCTCTAAGCTGCTTTTCAAATTATTAGTCACCCCCTTTCTCTTAGCTGTTCTTCTGTCTCTAAGTTTTCATATGTGACTCCTTTCTGGTTCCTCTCCTGCCTATCTGCACTGAGATACCAAAGAAGACCAGAAGGCCCAGAAACTTAAATATCCAGTGAACACCCAGGAAATGTGTGTCAATGATGGAACCCAGGTGACTCAGACCACCTTACTCAAAAGTGTGGTAGAAAGTGAATTCTGGACCTGGCATAAAGTCCCAATTCAGGAACTAAGTCTGGAGATACAGACCACTCTAAAGAATTATAATACTTCCAGATGTACGCTGAAATCTAACCTAAAGAATAGAGTGACTCCATAAAAATGACAAGCAGAAGCTCAAAGGAAAGAAAAAAAGGATTTTCAATCAGGACCACGTAAATGTCCAGATGAAATGAAGCATTATATTAAAAATGAAACAAAAATTTTGAATGAAAGAATTAGAAAGGTGAAAAAACATGACTTAGAATAGGACTTGTTAAACCTTACTCAAGTAAACAATTCCCTAAAAATTAAAGTAGACTAAATAGAAATCAATAAATCCTTGAAAAACAAGAAATATTAGGACAAAATCAAAACTTTGACAAAATAGAAGATGTAAAGTTTTTGCTATCAAAAATTACTTATCTGGAAAACAAGTCAAGGAGATGTCATTTAAGGATCATTTGACTCCCTGAAAAATCACAATTTTAAAAGCCTGGGCAAGACACTTCAAAAAATCATAAATGACACCTTCCCAGATATATTCAAACCAGAGGGCAAAGTGAAAATAGAAAGGACCCATAGATCACACCTGAAAGAAATCTCAAATGGAAAAGTTCCAAGAATGTCATATCCAAAATCCAGAGCTTCCAAGTTAAAGAAGAAAAATGTTTCAAGCAGAGCGAAAGAGTTCAAGTACCAAGGAACTCCAGTCAGAATTACACCAGACCTGTCAGCTTCTACAAAAAATGAAAGGACGTCTTGGAATATAATATTCCAAAATTTAGTATGTATACCTGCATATACGTATATATTATATATTCCAAATATATTTGATTATAGAGTTGATACTCTCGATTTTTCATTTTTGTTTATAGTTTTTTAGGAGTATAGTGTCCAGGCTTTGAAAATCATGATTTTCAGAGAGTCTGATGATTTTTAAATTATATCTTTTGACTTATTTTTCAGATGAGTAATTTTTGATGGCAGAAACTTCACATCTATTTCTTCAATCTTTTTATTTTGCCCTAATTTTTCTTATTTTCTCATGAAATTATTGATTTCTATTTGGTCTATCCTAATTTTCAAAGAGTTGTTCACTTGAATAAGTTTTAACACAGTCTGTTCTAAGATAAATATATGTGTGTGCCCATATATGTATATGTACATACACATACATACAGATATACATATATATATATATATATATATATATATATATATGTGTATATATATATATATATATGCTTAAAACCAAGAGTAACTTATCCTACAAGGTTGTATATAATCTTACAATGGAGGAAATGGATCTCTAATAAAATAGAGGACTTTCTAGCACCCTTGATCAAAATAAGAGCTAAGTAAAAACTTTGAAATGTATAAACAATACACATACATACAGATATACATATATATAAAACCAAGAGTAACTTATCCTACAAGGTTGTATATAATCCTACAATGGAGGAAATGGATCTCTAATAAAATAGAGGACATTCTAGCACCCTTGATCAAAATAAGAGCTAAGTAAAAACTTTGAAATGTATAAACAAAACTCAAGAGAAACTTAGAAAGGTAAATTTACTTGTGCAACCGGAAGGGCCCATATGATGAAGGGCTAATATTATGATACAAGGAGAAGAAACAAGTGTCCCTTCAATACCTTAACATCTGTGAAAGGTATTGAGAGAGTTGAATAAGAAAAACAGAGGATTTGGGGGTTGTGAGGAATCTAAGGAAGGAAAGAAAAAAAGGGCAAAAAGAATAAACTAGTGTAGAATGGAAGAAGAATGAGATGAAAGATTATTTCTCATCATCAGTGTTCATAAGAAGAGAATACGAACATGGACAAAGATTAAAGAAAGTGGACATTTGATGAACCACGCTCTTATCTGAACTGATAAAAAAAAGGTTGAAATGCACATATTCACATAGTATGGCATAGAAATATATCAAATTCAACTGGAAAACAGGAAGGGATTCAGGGAATATGGAAAAGAGGAGAAAAAGGCCAGGGATGGAATAGTTACAAACAAAAAAAAACTTGCTGATCCTGAAGGGGGCATTAAAAGGAGTTAAAAAAAAAAAAGAACTGGAAACTAAGAGAATGCCCACCATTTGAGGAATTGCTGGACAAATTTTGATATATGAATGTAATGGAATAGTACCGTACTATAGGAAATGGTGATTCTAAGGGAATCCTGGGAAATATGAACTGATGAAAAATGAGGTGAGCAAGGCAAGGAGAACAATACATATGGCGGCAATGCATTCCAAAGACGAAGAACATTAAAAGATTTAAAAATTCTGACCAAAGCAAAGAACAATCATATTTCCAGAGGACCTATGATGAAACTGCCTATTTACAAAAGTGATGGCTGCAAGGTACAAAACAAAACAGCTTTTGGAGCCACTGTGGATTTGGTTGGCTTAACTATGCCCATGTTCTTACAAGGGGTTTTAGAATAGAGATTTATGGTTTTGTACACAATGATACTTCATTTTCTTCTTTGCATATGGAAGTGTGGGTTTTTTGCATATTTACTAAGAACATGTAAGGCATATATATGTTCATCTACAACCATTCTGCAAATACATACCCATGTGTTTTCTCTCTATAAACTGTTGTATCTTCATGCACAACAGCCTTTCTTACGTCTGGTTTTACATAGCAGTCCCTTCCATTTTGTTCTGAGTCACTTCTTTTGTGCTCACTGGGAAATGATTATTCCTTGAACGTTCAAAGTGCTTTTTCTCTGCATACAGTTGTTTTGATAGGATTCAGTATTCCATTAATATTATAAATTTATACTAATTAAGAGCTTATACTAATACTTTATCCAATATAAATATACCTTGTGCTAATAAATAGCTTAATCTCAAATAATCCCCAAGGAGACTCACAAGGATGACACAAACATAAAGTCAAAGCAGTTGGTAGAGCGTTTCACTGAAACATTAGAGATAACATTTCTCTTTCTGTGAAGTATTAGCTAAGTGGCAGCAACATAGTTTGAGGACTATTAGTCCCCTGTACATTATTTTTTTAATTTTCAGTTCCAAATTCTTTTTCTTCCTCCTGCCCTTCTCCCACTCATTTAGAAGGCAAGAAATACAATGCCCGTTATGTGTATAAAGTCATGCAAAACATATTTCCACATTAGTCATGTTATAAAAGAAAAAAAGAGAAATGTTTCAATCTGCACTCAGAGTTCATTAGTTCTCTTTCTGGAGGTCAACAGCATTTTTAATGAGGAGTCCTTTGGATCTGTTGTGGATCACCATGTGGATCAGAGCTAACTGTCGCTACAATATTGCTGTCACTATGTACAATATTCTCCTAGTTCCATTAACTTCACTTTGAATCAGCTCATCATCATCTTCCCAGGTTTTTCTAAAACCATCCACTTCTTCATTTCTTAAAGCACAATAGTATTCTACCACAATCATATATCATAATTTGTTCAGCCATTCCCCAACTGATTGGCATCCTCTCAGTTTCCAATTCTTTGCCACCACAAAAAGAACTACTATAAATATTTTTGTATATATAGGTTCTTCTCCTTTTTGTTGAGCTGTTTAGGGTACAAACCTGGTAGTGGTATTGCTGGTCAAACAGTATGCAGTTTTATAGCCCTTTGGGGCATAGCTCCAAATTGTTCTCCAAAATGGTTGGTTTAGTTCACAACTTCCTGTATATGTTCAATGTTCTTCTTTGACATCACTGGTTGTGTAAATTTCATCTTAAATGAACTTCTATATTTTATATATATAGTATATACATATATGTGTGTATAGATATATGTAAATGTATATGTGTATATGTACATGTATGTATAGATAAAAGACTTTCCTCACTAAACAGAAGGAAGCTGAACAAGATGAGCCCTAAGGTCCTTTCCAACTCATATTCTATAATTTTGTGACTGCAAGGTTATTGAAATTGCTGCCATATTTTTCTTCATAGTGGCTGATAAGGTCTAGCACTGAAAAGGACCTTAGAGATCATCTAGTCACTAGCACAAATCTCTCATTTTACAAAGGAAGAAGGTGAGGCCCTAAAAAATCAAATGTCTTACTGTAAGTTATAAAAATCATGCATAATTCAATTAAATAAAGATTTATTAAGCAGCTAATATGCGCTAAGCCAGTGGTTCTCAAAATGTGGCCTGAGGACTCCTAGGGGTTCCTGAGACCCTTTTAAGAGTTCTACAAGGCCAAAACTATGTTATAATAATACTAAGATATCTAATTTATAATACAATGAATATTGATGGATATAACCTACCTAAACAAAAATCTTTGTGTGAGGGGGAGAGGTTGGTCCTCAATAAAGGGGTCCTGAGACCAAAAAGTTTGAGAAGCACTGTGTTACGCTATACTAGGCTACGGGGATGCAAAGCTGAAAATGAAAAAAAGTCTTGCCCTTGAGTAGTTTATATTTAACTGGGAGAATAAATAAGTAAATTCAATTAATAAACACAAAATACACCCCGAAAGTAAATACAAGTTGTATTACAAAAAGTAATACAAGGTAATTTCAAGGAGAGAGTGATAGCTGCTGAGAGTATCTAGAAAGGCTTCATACAGGCAACAGCACTTGAGCTGAGCTAGGGATCCCAAGAGATGGAGGTCCATATGAGGGAGAGCATGGCAGACATAGAAAACAGCCTATATGTAAGGAACAGGTGGTGCGATGTAATCAGGATGACCTGAACTCAAATCCTGCCTCAGACACCTCCTAGCTGTCTGCCTCCAGGTAAGGTATTTCACCTCTCTCAGCTTTAGTGTCCTAATCTACCCTATTTCACAGGATTGTTCTATGGATCAAATGAGATACCATCCGTAAAGTGCTCTGTAAATCAAATTGCTACATAAATGCTACTTATCATCATCGTAGTTAGCACCATCATCACCAATAATAATGATAACACCATGTAGACCGATTTGGCTAGAACATAAAGTACATGTGGAGCAATAATGTGAAATAAAACTAGAAATATAAGTTGGAACCAACTTATATAGGGTTTGAAATGCCAAATGAAAAAGTTGATATTATTTTATCATAGAGGCAAGAGGCAATTATTGAAACTTCTTGAGTAGTAGAGTGTCGTGATCAGATCTACACTTTAGGCATATCCCTTTGGCAATCACATAGAGAGGGGATAGAAAAATTCAAAGACTGTTAAAGAGATAATAAGAGCCAGAACTAAAGTGGAGAAAAAAGGGACAGATTTGAAAGATGTTTTGGAGGTTGAATTAGGAAGGCTTAGTAACTAATGGGATATAGGGGATAAGGAAGATTGAAGAGTTAAAAACAACTCCAAGGTTACAAACCTAGAAGGATGTTGGTATCATTGTTTGTTGTTTGTCCTTTATTCTCGAAGAGGACCAATGACATCAGGAAGGTGAGGTCTTGATTTGCAAGTAAATTGGATTTAAGTGTGGCAGGGCTGTGCAAAGTCACCAGCCTCACTCTCTCCTCCAGAGTCATTTGGGTCCAGAGGCAAGGCATAGCTCAGGACAACTAGAGATGGCCCTGGATGTAGTGGGAGGCCTTGGCCTTTTTAAGCTAAGATCTTTCCCAAGTCTCAGTTTGTCTGAGGCAACACCCACTCAGTGATTACAGCTAGGTAAGATTAAGGCTAGGTAAGCTGATATCTCAATGGTAATAGAGAAACTGGGAGGAGGGGTGGTTTTAAGGTGAAAGAGAGTGAACTTTGTTGAAGAAGTGTTGCCTTTGAGATGCTGATGGACTATTCAGAGATAAGCGCCTAGATGCAGATGATAAGTTATCTTCATAGTGTAAGGGTAAGCAAAGTGAGACTTTTTGTTGTCTTTGGTTTTGGAGCTCTTCTCAGCACTAAGGCAATCCAATGCCTTTGATTGAGTCTTGCCTTTGTTTGCAGAAAGGCCCACACCCTTTTGCTAATTAGGTCAGGAGAGTTGTGAAGGCCTCAAGAACGATGAAGCCCCCAGGCCTTGAAAAAGGGTATATATACCCAGAGGATAGCCATTGAACTCTGTAATTGAGAATTGAGAATCCAGACCTCTCAGAACTGCAGGAGGAGAGGTTTTGCTTGGGGGCACACTCATTGGAAGAGTGTTGGTGTGGAGACTCTGGGTAGCCATTAAGGAGCCCCCCAGCCTTGAAAACCCAGATGCTGGTGCTTTTCTCTCTGGTAACTGTGTATGTATTGCTATAGTCAGACAGATAGAAGCCTGTCTGTTGATTTGTGTTATTTTGCTCTGTTTATAATTTCTGCTTGTAATTTCTGTTTGTATTTGCTCTGAAGCTCAGGGTGCTGACTTTTTTCCCCTGAACTAAGTGAATGATATGTGTATGTTTAATTAAAGTGAGATTGTTAACCCCTTAAAGTTGCTGTCCTTAGAAAAGCAGATCAAAGAACCTGTGTTAACAGACCTCCTGTGTACTGGTGTTATTGGTCTCACACCTCCACGGTAGCTGCAAACAACATTGTTGTTACACATAATTGTTAACTGTATTGAGGAAAGCAGTTTGAGGAAAGTGGAGTCAAAAGTTACATGCCAGATTTCAGGGGGTTAAGTGGGTAGAATGTTTGGAGCTTAAAGCTATGAAAGCAGATGGCTTTCTCTAGACCTTGACTATGACAAAGAGGAAGGTATTGAAAGATAGTTTAAGGAGATAGCAATGTAAAACGAAGTAAAGAATAAAGGAGATCTAGGCCTTTTTCTAAACTGAAGTGATGAAACCAGTGTATAAGAGAGAGTAAAGGCTAGAAGGGTGGGACCTGGTAAGAAGTAATGGAGCCTGCCTCCTGGATCCAAGTCCTGTGTTTTTTCATCTATACTCTCATCTATGTAGGGAATCTTTCCATTGGTAAAAATCTCAACCCAACCACCCTTTCTCATCCTGTTTAATTCTAAACCATGTGTTTTTTATATGCATTCTACAAAGAGGACCTATCCAAAATGTAGGAGGCCTTTTGGTTCTTTGAAAATGCTGATGGTTTAAGTGTAGCCCTAGAGTCTTTCAGTCACTATTCATTGTTCCCACTACATAAATAGCTTACTTCCTTTTCTAGTTATAAATAACCTCAACATAGTGTTTTATGAACCTTTGCACAAATATTCCATAAGACAGTAGTCTACGCCTTCTTAAGGAAGAAAATGTAATTTTGAAGGAATCAGAGTCAGTCAGTCAATAAGTATCAACTACGTGCCAGGCACTGTGCTAAGTGCTAATACAAAAAGAGGAAAAAGACAACCTTGACCTCAAGGAACTTACAATCTAAAGGAACTAGAAATAAGTGAGGGAGAAAAAGAGAACTAATAGAAGATTTCTAATAGAAAACAGTAAGGCAAAGAGAGAGAGATCAAGAGAGAAGAGGAAAGCAAACCCTAGAGGAGAATTGGATTCGCATTTGACATTTTCTTCTTCCTGTAATAGGGAATGTGGTCTGTTGCCATGTTAAAGGGAGAGGGAAGAGAATAAGCACTTATTAAGCACTTACTATATGCCAGGCACTGTGCTAAGTGCTTTACAAGTATCTCATTTGATCAAATAAGGGACATAAGTAAAGTAAGGTACATAACTTACAAGATGGTCTTTAAAATAAATCATTGAACAAGCTATTGGTCTCTATGCTGAGCAGCATAAGATGCTGCTTCTCCCAGATTTTTAGCTATTTTTATTTCTAAAGGGCTCTCCTTTCTCAAAGCCTTGATGCCACTTACCTCACAAACATAGCATCCCTACAAGCACTATACAGAAATGGAACAGAAATGGACCATAAAGGAAGAAAAGAGATCCCAGTCCATCTCTTAGAAAGTTTCACCTATTGAATAGGCATTTTTCCTAGGTGGGTCAGACTGTTAACTCCGATGGAATTTCGGTAAATGAAATTATTATTTTATCGGTGCAAATGAGTGTATGTGAAGCAGAGAGATGTGATATGAAAATCTCAACGTTTACTCCATCAATAACAGAAGGGGAACTATGACAGCTAAAGAAAGAGCTTGATACAGAAGGGGCTACTAATGCCCAAGTGAATATCCATCCACTAGAATGAGCACTGTCAGGAACATATCAGAGCAGTCAGAAAGGCAGGACAATTGATTTCTAACGCAGAAAGAAGACAGCAGTTATTGGCAATACCTCTGACTCTCTCCTCCTCTGAGGCTGTCTGCAAACAGCTTGCAAAAGCAGAGGTAGCTCTGGGCTTCAAGGCTGCTGTTTTTAAGTAGGTCAATAATACTACATAGCTACCTGTTGACAGAGGAGAGGAGAGGAGAAGAGAGGAGAGGAGAGGGGAGGAGAGGGGAGAAGAGGGGAGGAGAGGGGAGGAGAGGAGAGGGGAGGAGAAGGGAGGAGAGGAGAGGGGAGGAGAGGAGAGGGGAGGGGAGGAGAGGGGAGGAGAGGGGAGGAGAGGGGAGGAGAGGGGAGAGGAAGAGATAATACCTTTTGCTTTATTTTTTTTTTTAGTTTTTTAGTTTTCAGCATTCACTTTTATAAAATTTTGGGTTCCAAATTTTTTCTCCCTCTGTCTCTCCCCTCTCCCATCCCCAAAATGGCAAGCAATAGGCTATACTTATACAATCATATTCAACATATTTTCACATTAGTCATATTGTGAAAGAGGATTCAGAACAAAAGGGAAAAATCACAAGAAAGAAAAAAAGCAAGAGAAAATAGTATGCTTTGATCTGCATTCAGACTCCATGGTTCTTTCTCTGGATATAGATAGCATTTTCCATCATGAGTCTTTTGGAATTGGGTGACACTTCTTTGTGACAGAATAATGAGGCTCTGAGGAATCTAGATACCTGAGTAGCTTTTCTTATGAGTCTATTTGTATTCTCATGAGTTTTGTCTGTCTTGGGGGACAAGGCAGTACCAGCTGCTGTGGATCTCAGGTTTAGATTAAATAGTAGACTTGAGTGGTAATGGTACTGTCTCATAAGGACAGGGACATCTGTGTCCTGGAAAATATCATCTGAGCTAGTAAGGTAACCCTCTTCCTTCTCTCAGAAGAGAGACTGGGACTATTGATTGGGAGTACAGATCCCAATAGATGCTGTTTCGGTTGGCTGTGTTTAGATGTTTTTCCTTATTATAAGAAGAGGTTTAATGCAGCAGGGCAGAGGAAGTTAAGGAGAAATCACCAGTGGGAAAACAAAAGGCAGTAACAAAACTTTTCAGAAGGGAAATACCTTCTGAGTCTTTCCCATTCTCTCAAGTAAACCTTCATTGGGGGAGGTTGTCGTATCCTAGCAATACTGAACTACTGAGTACCTCACAGCTGTTAAAGAAAAGGTTGATTCCATTATTATCCTGTGCCCCGTCCCCCCCATTTTTCGCATATGTGGGAATGCAAAAATGACTAAAAGCACACTTAACTCAGATAATCACAACCCACCCAACTGACTTCTCCATGAGTGTACCTCAAACAGTTCTCAATTCCTCTAGGTGGCTGAATCTCATGTTATTTTACTAGCTACAGGCAGCATCACCCACACAAAAGAAGTTACCTTTCAGTAGTTATGAGAAGCTGTAATTCTTATCCCACTGAGATTTGATAGCACATATATAATAGATCCTGTAAACCCTTTAAGATGTGTCCTCATGACACTATGGAATATTGATTTTAATCGATCAACAAGTATTTATTAAGCCTCTACTCTTTGCCAGGCACAATACAAGGCACTAGTGATGTAAGTACTATTACAACGTTTCCATCATGGCTCAAGGGTTCCAGCCATGTCCTAAGGTGGTTTAGCTTCTTCTAATCCTTGTTGGAATCCGTGACTTCACGTTATGACTAGATCTGGAGTCCTAGGGGAGAAAGTGGTATACTTGGCCTACGATGATACTACTATGTCAGCACAGAGCAAGCTGAATGAGACAAGCAGAGTGCTTGCCAACACACCTGCAGGGGATACAATGGTATTTCACCTCTGGTAGTTGCCACCAGTAAATTAATCATGTTTCCCTGGGATAGTACTGGCACAACTTAGACTTCAGGCTGGGAAAAATTTAGCATAAAAAAGTCATATTCTCTATATTTCCAAACAAGGTTTTATAATAAATGCATTTTGAACAGAAAGTCATCAAATTGAAATATTAATATAAAATGTGAAATAGCATATAAAATAATGTAAAAAAGAAAAAAGTCCAAGCACAAACTATAGACTTGTATCATTCAAGTGTGAACCATTCAATTTTAATTTATCTGACTCTACAGATCTGCTTTAAATCTCAACTTATTCTCAGACTGAAGAAGTTAAAATCCAGTATCATATTTCACACTAACATGTCCTCACTCTTTACTAGGCTCAATGAGCCTGATTTGTTTTTCTTGTTTTCCTGAGAAGCTACAGCTTCCTCCCCCTTCCCCCAGCCCTCACTCTGTCAGCCTAGTTTTCTGTTTACCTACTCCAGTATTCTCAGCTGCCTTTTATAATTCAGGTACAGGATATCTCTGCGTCTGGCCACCTCTCTTCCATGCAACAGCTTGATCTTAATCCTCTTTAAGCACAACTCTATCTGGATAAATAACTCAGCATTTTTATGTCCTGACTTCTTAAAGGAACCAGATCCTTTTGCCATAAAACCAAACATTTACTTTAGATAAAGTGAAACAATCAAATACCACAAATATAAATTAGGTGAATATAAAAGAGGTTCCTTCACAGTTTTAATTTATCAACCAATAGCTTTGGGGAAATGCCTTGTAATCACAGATTAGAAAACTTATTTGAAAATTTGCATTGTTCTTTCTAGTCAAAGAGAAACACAGCCTGCAGAGATTTAAGAGAATGATTTAGGTTTGATACCACATATAAATAGTAGCTGTCAAGTAAACAGACTGATTCCATAAGTCGCACAGAAAAACTATTTTGTTACTGCTGTTATATGGTAACATTACCTCTTGTCCATAGAACTCAAGATGACAACCAAAGGTTAGTATTCCCTTACTTAAATGCCGATTGACAGATTTTCCCAATGTCCTGGGAGACCATATTGGATTTTTCATTTGTTGTCAAGCTTTAGAAGAAAGATGCCTGATGTGAGTGCTGAGATATAAGTGCATGTATGTGTGTGGACATGTAGGCAACCGTACTTTTATATTTTCTTTAAGTTCCAAGGAAGTGAAGCATTAGGAGGGTATTGGAAACTAATTATATGAACGAGAGTACAGCCTTGCTTTTTCTTTGTTTTTTTTTTTCTCTTAGCTACATCATCCCTCCCAAGGCTTTCGATTTGGAACAGTTCGGGAAAGCAGTGCTGAAGATTATGTGAAGCAAAGCTTCCCGGAGATGTATGAATATATGAGAAGGTACAATGTACCAGCCACCCCAGATGGAGTGGAGTATTTGAAGTGAGTGTCAGCTTGCCTAGGCCCTGAATGTGATCACTGATGGAAAGGCCATTTAGTTACCGACACAGGCTTTGCAAACCATCTATTGTGTGTGATGCTGGCTTTTTAAGTGAGCTGCTTTGGGTGTGTACTCTGTGCTTACTGGTGTCTGCATGTTTCTCAGTGGGGAGAAGTGTGCATTTCCATAACCTAGAATGGTAGGTGAGCACTTAGTCTCAGGCTAGAGCTATCTTTGCACAAAGAGCCAATGCTATTGTTTAAAGTAGCAGATGATGGAAAAGGCAAAAGTTGGTCTGACATCACTGGGAAAGTCAGTCAACACAATGATCAAAACCTGGAAAAGGCAGGAAGGGGCTGATGTGTCCCTAGGCAACACTGCACGATGAATCATCAACCCCAAGGCAAGCCTGCTGTTGCTATGAGAAGATAAGACAAATTCTAGAGATTCCCTGCAAAGTAGAAGTAAGATAAATAGCAATGGTGGCTGTACCCTCTTCCACCTAATTGGTCCTGATATGAAGCCACCAGGAGAAACAGGCCACAGCAATACAATTCATTGGCCTCCATCAGCCATTCTGGTGGAACTCAAAGAAGAAGAAAACAGCCAAGGGTAACCTGGCTTGGTATTTCTGCTAAGGGAGTGAATTGTGCCTAGGTGACATTAGCAAAATATGACACCTAATGCAGTAAGCGATAAGCAGGTAGCCAGAATGGTTAGCACATTTTCTTGAGGAGATTGAGATAGTTACATGCATTTATGTACATTTGATTAATTTGTAAAATCCATCAAATTTCTTGTTTCTGGAGCTAATTGAACAAAATTCTATATTTGTAACTACTTAGTTATTCCATGCTCTATAACATGTCACAGCCCTTTCATCAATTTCTTCAGTGGCCAACAGAACTTCTCAAGCCTTTGTCAGAGGCTTCTTACTACAAGACAAGGTACCAATAATCATATCTAATGGGAAAAACTCTGTTTCCAAACAACTTCAATATCATATATGATATCAGTATCACAGCTGGAAAACCCCATCTCACAAATGTGGTTCCCAGAAAAGCTACCCCAGATTCTAAGTACTCTGTTGGCCTATATGCACTGAAAACCATAGTTTAAGAACCTCTGTCATGGTATTTATTTTTCCTACTCAGCCAGAAGATGAAATCAGTTAAAAACCACAACAATGGTATTTGATGAAATAACTTAGAAAAATGGAAATAAAACATCCTCACATGAGCCTGGGGTACAATCTCTCATAAACACACAGATCATCAGTAAGAAGAGTAGACATTCATAAGGATCACATGTTGGGAGGGAGGAATTAGGGCTCATGTACATAGAGAATGCACGTGGCAAGTGCACATACATGAAGAGGCACAGAGGAAACAGGCGGTAGCCAGCATATACGTGTGGCAAGCCTGCTGAGGTCTTCTGGTAATGACATTTCATTGCTCTGTTGGGTATCATGTCTCATCTCTGCTGTTCTTCACCTTTGTCTATCCTGGTCTGTTCTCATGGCTCTCACCTACTGGACTGCAACTGGAGTCCTCAACTGGGATGCTGTTTCTTCCTCATACGAGGAATAGGCTTTGCCAACTCTTTTTTCACTTGGACCCTAGAGGCTAAGCAAAAGCTCTTTTAGAAAGGTAGGGCCCTCACACACCCAACTGTCAGAAAAGGGCAAAACACAGCTTTCCCCTCTATTTGAAGAGAAAAGATTTGTCAACTCCCACAGCCTTAGCCTCAGGGGTTAAGCTATGGGGGAACACAGGCCCACAAGCATGGGCATTTAGTTTGTCTTTTGAATTCCCTTCTTCCCACTAGCCAAATCCATGTCATTGTCACAAAACTCTATCTGATTTCAGGTTATAAAGTCCCTTTTACTACCATAAATTGCCTAAATGCCAACACACTTTCTGCCTCAAATCATTTCAGACATTGCCTTGCAATGAACTTCAAAGAGCTAAGGGAGTCTGAGGCACCACAGTTCCCCAGAGCCCCCCAAGATCTTCTGGGCCTCCCATGCAAATGAAGAGGTGGGAAAGGGCAAAATCAAAAAGAATGAATAGGGCTACCACAAGACAATCACCTTATATATCAATTCTTCTGTATTAAATCCCTGCCTTTCACATTCAAGTGTAGCCAGCCACAATCTTTCTAGGCTTTGCACCTCCTTACAGATGTTTCACTTATGTCAGTTCTTCAAAAGGTCCATGATTTTATCAGTATGCATACTTGTTCCCCTAACTCAGATGACAGCCCCTCCATACCATAGCAGATGGTTTCATGAGTTGTTGCAGCCAAAAATATTCATCATGTGATACACATCTTCATACTTATATAGGCTAATCCTCAGGTGACAATTCATCAGCAGGCCCGTACTCAAAATCTTTCCAGCTTGACAAGACCTGCCAGAGCTTGTATTTACCAGTTATGTCTGTTAACTCAAGAACAATACCATAGCACATTGACAAAATGGAGGAGGGTGTTACTGAAGGATGGCATTAGTACTACTAGTCATTTCAGTTATGAAAGACAATAAACAAAGGTTAGATTCGTTGATCACCTTCACACCTGGGCAGTCAAGATAAACATTCTCTCTTGTGTACAAAACTCAGGCAGCCCTCCTTCTTCTGCCCATCTCCTGGATTCTCTCCTCCAACTAAAACTCCTGCCTTGGCAGAGGGATAATGGCCCAGATACCACTCACAGCTGTGTTCCCAGCTGTGCAGCAGCTGGGAAATTAGCTAAGCTTCATTATCTATAGCTCCAACAGCCCCTGCAACAGGAGATAGGATGCTCTACCATTGAAATGCTACAGGATCAGACCCCTTGGTTCCACCCTGTTTGGCCTTTATTCCTTCCCAAGCCAGACCCCTTCATAAAGGTGAGGACCCATATACAGAACTAGGACACCCACGCATAGGTAGGACTGTCATAAACAGAGGTAGGAACACACACACACACACACACACACACACACACACACACACACCCCAAATGAGAGAAAATACATGCAAAATGTTAGGCCACACCCAACACAGAGTTAGGATATCTACATACACACAGAGGCAGGCTGCCCACCCATGTACACAAAACCAGACACCTACCCATACACACAGGTAGGATATCCCTGTGGACAAGGTATAAAGTTTTAGACTAGATCAGAGTATAGTTGGGTCTTCCTCAAAACTGGCCAAATGACCAGACCTACAGAATAGTTATTAATGGACTGATGTCAACCCAGTGCAATGCCCTCTAAGAATCTGTGTTAGCCTTTTTCTGCTTAATATTTTTATTAATGATTGAATGCAGAGATGGCATGCTTACCAAGTTTGCAAATGATTGCAAATTGGAAGTTATAAGGAATGTACTGGGTGACAAAATAAAGATCTAAGAAGATCTCATCAGAACAGAATATTGATCTAAAATAAAATCTGATAGGGATAAATACAGAACCTCACATTTGGGTTCAAAAAACAACTTCCAAAATGGCACAAAATGGAAGTTTCAGTAGCTCAGTAAGCAGTTCACCTGAAAAAGATCTCAGGGATCTGCAAGCTCAAGATGAGAGCTAGGATGCATATCCCCACAACTCCAGTACATACCACCACAAAGTTAAGGTGCACATACACCCACAAAACTAGGGTATATACATCGGAGAAACCTGTAGTGATTTGCACATCCACACACAAAGCTAGAGCATCTGTTTACAGAGCTAGATCTCTCCTCCTCATTCGGAAGAGGAGAGATTTCCCTCTGCTATCCTTATTTCCCACTCTAAAATTGTTTATGTAGTGCTGGAAGCATGCAAAGTTGGTGACTAAGGGAAGTTAATTGTCAATGGATTAAAATTCTTTATAGGCCTCCCTTTTTTACATTTGATGTAATCCCTATAAATCCTCAGCTCCCATCCACAATCAATACCTTCACACTATCCTTTGCTTCAAGGGTAACTTGATCTCTGAGTTGGATAAAGCCTCAGAAGTCATATACACCAATCTGTACCTGACCAGGTATCCCCTTTCCAATATCCTCAAGAATTAGTCACCCAACCACTGCTCAAAGATCTCCAGTGATGTGGAATTTCACTGGTAGAGAGTTTAAATTATGAGGAAGTTTTCCATCCTATTGAGCCAAAATCTGCCTCTCCAGATGGCACCACTGCTTCTTGTTCTGTCCTTTGTGGCTAAACAGAACCCCTAAGCAGAACAAGTTTAATTATTCTTCCATGTAACAGCATTTCAAATACTTGAAGACAGGGCCTTCATCTTATCCTTGCATAGCATGGTCTCTAATGCTCTCACCATCCTGCTCACCCTCCTGACCAATGTACTTCCTAAAATGTGGTACCCAGAGCTAAATGCAATACTCTAGATGATGTCTTAATGGAGTAGAAAGCAGTGGAACTATCTCTTCTCTCACCCAGGACACTATACCTCTATTAATGTGGGCCAAGGTTACACTAGCTTTTTTGGTTTGCACATCATCATAGCGATTTACATTGAGCTTACATTCCCCTAAAATCTCTAGCCATAAATTTCCCATCTATCATTTGGGCAATTGATTATTTGAGCAAGTGCCGAGCTTTATGTTACCTCCTATTAAAATTCACCATATCAGATTTTGTCAATCATTCTAGGCTGTCTAGTTTTTTTTGGATCCCAATAGTATTATCCAAAATTATAATTATCTCTCCAAACTTTGTGCCATTTGCAAATCTGATACATTTTGTCTTTGTGTCATTCATAAATCTGGTATTGGCCTTGATACAAATCATAAATAAAAATGTCCTAATTAAAATGTTCTATATCATATCTCCTTCTTCTGATTCCTGAATTGTTCTTATCAATATATCTTCTTAACAGGCTAATGCTCTATTCTTTTTGAATAAAGCATATACTTGCAGTCATGAGTAACATCACATAAATTCCCAGCCATACCTATGATACTTAATTCACCTCCTTGTGTTAAGATCTCTAGTTCACAGTGTTTATTATCCATGCACTGTGCATTTGTATATAGAAATCTCAAGCTATGGCTTTTATTGTCTCTATTTGGATAATATCTCCTGGAGGTTATTAGATGTCTCCACTAATATTCTCCTTCCTATGTTACACCTACTCGCTACAGCACTCTGGTTTAGCAGATATTTGTGAGCACCTCATTTTTTTAAGTATTCTTCACCAGACTTATGAATCTTTAAATAAATATATGTATTTTACCAGTTTTATAAGTGGACTCCATCCCTAGCTAAGAGGCCATAATAACAAAGAGACAGACAGACTGACAGACAGACAGAAATTCATATATCTTAGGTTGTGATCCAGACTTCTAAACCCCATTCTCAGAAACCATCTTAACCACCTATTCATACCCTAAATTTGTCTTTTTCTTCTGAAACCTCTACTCTTAGTTAGCAGCAGTGATGACAGCACCACAAGTACCCCTGAGGTTTTCCATTTCTTCACCACGATTTCACAAACACTGGAAGCGTTCTCTAGGTTCATTCTGCAAGTATCATTTTCACCATGTGAATCAACAGCAGAGGGCACTGATCTGTCAGGGTTAACACATGTCTCCATTTTATCCCATATGCACACCAAAGAAAAGAACATGCCTTCTTATTTTCCATGTAAAGCTGGCATATGTTCCTTGGTTACCCCCTCAGTGACGACTTACAAACCACCATTACTTGCCTTTTCCTTTCTTGACCATTCTGCACCATCATTCCTCAGAGTACATGAAACTGTTTGTTCTTCAGGAAGTCAAGTTCTATACTCTAAGGCAAAGGTTCTTAATGCCCCCTTTGGCAGTCAGGTGAAGCCTATGGACCCCTTCTCAGAATAATATTTTTAAAAGTGTAAAATAAAATACATGGGATTAGAAAGGAAACAATTATTTTGAAATACAGTTATCAAAATATATTTTGAAAAACAAGTTCACAAAGCCCAAGTTAAGAATCCCTTCTCTAAGAGAGGAGCCTTAAATCTATCAGCCTCTTCAAAAGTTCAATTGTCCTCCTTCCCTCCTTCTCCTGGGTCTCATTGTTCCACCCTTCAAACTGCCTGTCATAGATCCCCTCTGTTTCCTCCTTTTCATCTTTGTTTTCCCATTGAATCACTTCTGCCATTCTTGAGAGGAATATTTCATTCTTCCAAGATCCAGGATAGAAAGATTTTCCTCTAGCCCTTTCACTTTCTTCTCTAGTAGAAAGGGCAGCCTAAATTTTATGGAAGGAAGCTACTTTTCACTGAAAGAAATACATAGCACACTCTTTCCAAGTCATTTGCAAATTTCCCTTGCCCTTCCTACCTGTTAGAACGGAGATCCTCAGTCCTCTGTTATTTTTTGTTCCTTGCTCTTATGGTTAACCCAAGTGACAAATCACCTCAGAAAATGGCCTATTTGTCATACAGTTAATTGTGCTACTGGCTCCCAAGTGAGGCTTTATGAAAACTTGCCAACCTAACCATTGGTTTTCCCTATTTTTCTTACTCTTGTTTTCTCAACTGTATTTGATCTATGAGTAGCTGATTGGTACTAAAATATTCATTGTAAACAGAAGTTGCCCTGAACTATTGTCTGCTAGGTAATATATAAAATACAATTCTTCTAGCCACTGTCCATCTTTTGTCTTTTCTTTTCTCTGCGATTCAGATTTCAAATGTCTTCTCCTCTTCTCTTACCTCTTTGGTATTTCAGTATCTTCCTGGGGGACCAAGAAAATATAGCATTGTGACCTTACTTCTATAAGAAGCATTCCATATTCTAAGATATATACTTTCTCTCTACTCCCTCCCCTTCAGAACTTGCCTGTCCTGTTTCCAATTCCTTAAGGATCTAGTCTCCATCTCCTAAGATTATAGTTAGTTGGGTTTTTTCATAAACTTATCCCTATTATGGTCTTTATGGCTAATAATGGTTGTGTTATCTTTTCCTTAGGTATCTGCATTGTTTACATGGGATTCTTGGAGATAAAACACTTTAACCCAAAGAAACAATCTCTAAGGTCAAAGTATAGGGTGCTATGGCAAGCCAGCAGGGGAGATACCAGGTGGAAGTATCTTTCAGTTCAGCTCACAGTTTTTTAGTGGTCTTCAAAGCACAGCTAATTAGCAACTCCGTGGACAGAAGAGGCTAGTGCAAGAATCATGGAAGGTCAATCCTAGAAGGCATCTTACATATCATCTAAACCAAGCTCCTCATTTTATGCAAGAGGAAGCACAAGGTCATTAACAAAGCCCATCTCTTATCTACCAGTCCAGTGCCTCTTCCACTGGTTGAACCCTTAGCCTTGGGTTACACAGGAATATGCTGCCATCCCACAGAAGAGTAGAGTTCATTAATCAATTATCTCTTACCATACTTTCTCAAATTGGCTGGGGGGGGGGGGTGTTGCCGATTTTAGAATTCTTTCCAATTTACAGAAAGGTAAGTAAAGCCTAGGGATTTGGTGGTTTATGGAGAATGGTAAGCTCAGAGCTCTTGATTTACCAGTTCCCAAAACTATATTCAAACCATTAGATTTTAAAAATATTTTAACCCAGATGTGTTAGTAAGTGATGGTAACTGGTTTCTTAGTGTTTGCTGGAGTGCAAGCCTAAATTAGTTCTGTGTTTTGTGATGTGAGGCATGCTTCTCAGTTTCCAAGTACCCTCTGGTATGAGTAAAGTTGTTCTGCTAAAACTTCCCTCTATTGCAAGGATTCTATTATGTTTCAAAGCAATAACCCCACAGGAGATGAGCTGCAGCTGGAAATACCTATTTTTAAAAGCATCATTTCTGCTCCAAGCTGCAATAAACTCTGGCTCCTATCTGAATTGGAGTCAAAGTGAGCTGTATTCTGGAGACCTTTCCCTTACCTCCAAAGATTCTTGGTTTTTAAAATAGCTAAGTAGAAAAGTGAAGAGGATTATAGGATCAAAGATTTAGGGTTGAATGGGACTCTAAAGGCCATCTACTTCAACTCCCTTATTTTATAGATGAGGAAACTGAGGCCTAAACAGAGTAAATGCCCGGGGCACACAAATAACAGCTGAGAGAGGTAGAATTGGAAGCCAAGTCTTCTGAATCAAGATCTTGTAGTGTTCTGATTATACCATGATGTTTCTTCTTCACTATATAGACATTTACTCTGTCTTCTTTCTTGCCTGTAGGCTGAAGGAAGTCTTTCTAGTCCAAGACAGTTTACTAGGACAGAATAAGTAGACAGCTCTGTAGTACAACTTCCAACACCAGGAAGTTTCTCTTGACACCTCAACAAAAAAAAAGATCTTGGTAATGCTTGCATTTAGAGAGTCATTCTTTTGACTCAAGCCAAATAAGGAAGAGACAAGTACTCCCTAGGATTTGTAACATATTTGGAGTTTAGCAACAGCTTCCCTAAGATCAGGTTCTGCTGCAAGGATGAAAGAGGAAGCATGAGGACACTGTGTACCCTTTAAGTATAAAGGGTAAAAGGAACCAAGGAGGGAAAATAGGGAGAAAAGGGAACTTAGGAACACTAAAGAAATGCTTTGTCCACTGAATGAAGTTCTCGCAGAGTAGATTTCTAGGAAAAGCTGCCATGTCAAAATAAATTCATGCGTGTTTATGTTTCATGAATGACTATATGCTTGAAAGTCAGCAGAGCCTGCTCCCATCTAGGAAGGTCTTGAAAATGCTCTTCCCTAAGACCACTATGACCAATTCCAATGGCATATCCCAGCCACCAAGAGGAACCAGAGGAAAGCGGGTATGGTGGTGCCCTCTTTTAGATTCTATGAGTGCCCCTGAAACTGCACAGCAGTATGGCTGTTCCTACGCCATTGGAGATTGTGCTTTTCTCCTTTCTGCCCACTTCTCTCCCCCTCCATTTCTCTTCCCTTCCCCCTTCCCATTTCTCTCCTTTTTCACTTTTCCTCTTCCTTTGCCTTTTCCTTTATCTTTCCCTTCCCACAAGTTGATGCTATCATTATATCTTGCCTGGACTGCTGTAATAGCCTCCTGATTGGCTTCCTTTCCCTTCCCTGGTCCAGCCTGAATACAGTGATCAAATTGATCTTCCAAAAGCACAAATCTGACCACGTCATTCCCCTCCTCAAAAAGCTTCAATGGCTCCTTACTCCATCTGGAATACATATAGTTGCTTCCTCTACTTGCCATTTATGGTGGATTCAGTTGACCTTTCCAGACTTGTTTCATGAGCTACCTTCCAGCTGAACTGTTCTTGTTTTTGAAACTCAGCATTCCATCTCCCATTTTCATGTCTTTGCATAGCTTGTCCCCATACCTAGACTACACTCCATCTTCACATCTGCCTCTTAAAATTCTTGACTTCCTTCAAAGGTCAGCTCACGTGTCACTTCCAATGAAAAGCCTTTACCGATCCTTCTAGTTATTAGCATTCTCTATGGTCAAATTGTCTTATATTTACTTATTTCTTTACATGTTTTTCCCCTTCAGAAGAATGTAAGCTCCCTGTGGGCAAGGATTGTTTTTCATTTTTGTCTTTGTATCCCTAGGACATAGCACAGTGCCTTGCACATAGTAGGCACTTAATAAAGGCTTGCTTAAGTGAATTGTTCCAAAAATACTGGTCCTAGATTCATGATTCCTAAGTTTGAATTCCAGCTCTATTCCTTAGCTGTGAGACCTTGGGCAAGTCACTCAATCTCTCTATGTGTCAATTTCCTCTTCTACAAAATGGTAATAATATTTAAAGGCTTTTAAAAGGGAAAAGACTATATACAAGTACCATACAAATGTGAGTTACCACTATTATTATCATCATCATCATCATCATCATCATCATCATCATTACCCAATCCTTCTTGGGTGTTGGAAGTAAACAATTATTCTGGAGTTTCATTCAGCCACTAAATACCATCAAATTACCTGCATTTACCATTACACCACCATCCCCTATTCTCTGTAACAGTGGTACCAAATTCAAATAGAAATGGAGGCTACTAATCCATCCATAAGGATTACTGCTGGCCACATACTAACTTAGTTTTAAAATGTAATGTTTTATATATGTATACATACGTGTATTTTTATTCATTTTGTTAAATATTTAATCTGGTTGCTGGTACTTGGAAAGTGACACCTCTACTCTATAACATAAAATTCAAACTCCTTATCCTGGTACTTAGGGCCTTCCTAAATCTGGCCTTCCATTCATATTTCACATTATTCCTCATTACACACTCTATGCTGCATTCCCATTCTTTTTCTGCCATCTCCCACCTCCAAGCATTCAAACAGGCTATTCCTCCTGGCTGAAAATGTACTCCTTCTTCACCTCTGCTTGTTGAATCCCTTCTTTTTCTTCCACAAACTATTCCATGAGACTTTCCCCCTCCTTCTCCTGCCCCTAACTGAAAGCAATCTCTCCCACCTTAAATATTCCTAGAGGTTTGTCTACATCACTCCTTTGTCCTTATCATATCCTATCTTGCATTATACCTATTTGTGTACATATAATATCACCTCGATTGATCATAAGCTCCTAGAGCACATGAAATGCCATTTTTCCTCTCTCTATCCTGCACATAGAAGGTATATATTCAGCGTTTGTTGAATTGACTGAGTCAATCCTACTGGCCTAAAAGCATCATTAATGATGATGATACATTTATATAGTGCTTTGCAATTATAATGCACTTTACTCATATCATAGCATCTGATCCTCACAACAAGCCCTTTGAGTAATAATAGCTACCATTTAATACAGTGAAACTATTATTTTCCCCCTTTTATAGATTGAAACACTGAAGCTACTTGCCCATAGTCACGTAGTCCATAAAGGAAAGAGTTAGGACTCAAATTCAGTTCTAACTCCCCTTCTGGTACTCTTTCTGCTACACTGTAATACCTGTCATAATGAATCATTTGCTGCCATCTGCCCTAGAGGATCTACTATTTTATTTATCCTTCCTTGCTCATTAACCATCCCAGGGAATGGCAACCTGACCTACAAAGTCTTCAATAAAGCTTATGCCCGATAAGGATCGCCATTTCAATGTACGGATTTATGAGGTCTCCATTTGTAAACCACCAGATCTGAACCCCATCAAGAACCGTGTTAGAGAAGGTCAAGGCAGTTCTGACCTTCTCTTTGCCTGAGTTTATGGAAAGAAGTACTTCATGCCAGCCTGGAGTAAGGGGAATTTAAGCCTCATCTCCATTGAATTTTCTGTCCTTGATATATATTCTTCACTGTAGTGAGATGTAAAAAGAAATAACTTTACCACTAACTAGCCTGATTTGCCCCAAGTTCCTCTGCTGCTGTCTGCTCCCTGATTATTAATGACTCACGGTGAGGTCTTCTTTTGGTCTTAACCCTAGGAATGATCCAGAGAAGCTGGACGCTTTCATCATGGACAAAGCGCTCCTTGATTATGAAGTATCCATTGATGCTGACTGCAAACTGCTCACAGTGGGGAAACCATTTGCCATTGAAGGTATAAATCAGTTGCTGTTGTTTTGCTCTTATTGAGAACACGTTGGGCTTGCCAACCTTGCAAGTCACCAATGCAGATGTCAGCATTGATGCAAAGAGATATCCATCTTTCCTCATTTTCATTTTATTTTCCTCAACCACTTATCTCAGAAGCTGCGAGAGCTGGTCATGGTTTTGGGGCACAATTTACTCATCCCATCATCCAGAAACAAGGCATCCCAAAGGCTGATGCATGAACTCTCTATGCCTGGGCTGGAAATGGCTGGGAATGGGTGGGGGTGGGGTGGGAGTGGAGTGAGAGAATGGAATAATTAATTAACAGGTATTAGATGTCATTTTACTTCATTTTGATTTGATTTCTTTAATGGTCAGATCTTGTGATCAATCTAAATCTGTAAAACTAGGATCATGAGGTTTGAGTGCTAGACGGGACCTTCAATATCATCTCTCATTTTTTTAGGAGGAAACTACTGAGATTAAGGGATTTTCCCAAGGTCTCCCAGAGAGTTAATGACAGAGCTGGGACTACAATTCAAGTCTTCATACTCTTAGTCTAGCGATTTGTCTACCTGCACATTGCTAGTAAAGTAACTTAAATGGATCACCAATTTTGAAATTAACTCCCTGAGGTTACCGCATAGTCAGTCCTCTCTTTCAGTTTCTCTAAGGAGAATTTTTTATCTCCTGACCACTGGCAAATTTTTTTCCTGCCATTTTAGTTCTGGTTATCATTTCCTTCCTGGTCTAGACATAGTCCTTATCCTCAAAGAGTTTACAATCTACCAGGACTTATATACCATACCAGCAGCATTAGAAGAAAGACAGATTTAAGATCAAGATACAGCCAATGAGTCAACAAGCATTTATGACTGTGCTAAATGCTAGGCTAGATGAAGTAGGACTACTTTGTGGAGAGATGCTTCTGCTGGAGGAGACAAATGACAGTGGAACTTTTACATCTACAAATTCTAAATTATAGAGCTGCTCATTCTTTGCCCCCCTTAACTGCCAACATACAAGGAGTCTCAAAACATCCTTGATCAAGTTAGTCACTCACGTTTGTCTCATAGTAAATTGTTCAGCTAAGTACAACACAATGGAAATGGATGGCCTGCTGCCTGAAACCCTTAATCCCACCCAGCATATTAAATGAGAGAACCCTCAATCAATCAACATGTAATTAGTACAACGTGCCCAGCCACTGTGCTCCCTGAGATCAGGACAATTCTGACTCCAGTTTGCCTGCTTCCCTATCTCCCTCCCCTGAGCACATTAACAGACTGATGACCCCAGGCTCTGTTTTTGGGATCAGTGGCACATGGCAAGAATAGAATCTGTTCCATTTTGCCTTCCTCCAAGATCAATCAATCTCTGCCCTACTCTCAAGGCAAAATAACCCTTCCATGAACCAGAACTTCTCCAAACCAAAACTAGTACCCAGCAACTGAAAGAGGCAGAGGGAGTTCTTGGGACAAGTTAGTGAGCAGTTAAAACAAGAGCCCAAGGCAGTTAAGGCAGCCTGCCTAGACAATCAAGCTTCTATTTGGTGTGGATCAAAAAATTCCTGATTTGCATGGCATCTGGGGACATGGAAAAGCTATTCAATTTTGCTTCTCCACATTGGATAGTTGTGGTCCCTTTGCTATCAACAGTAACAGTGAATCATATCAGGTGGGCTTGAGGGTGGCAAGCATGATGACCTGCTTTATATCTGACTAAGCTGTCTCTGATTAAGAAAGACCAAGTTGTCTTTTGCTCTAGGGGGTGACCCTATCTTCTAAGAAGGCAAGGATGATATAGATTGTTCCACCCTGCTCTAGCTCAGTACCAGATGCCATTGTAGCTCTAATTAACTCCCTACCGGTTTTCTGCTTACATTCCCATCTGTGCTCATGAAACTTTGTTTCTGGTGGTTGACATCATCTCTAGGCACCATGTTGTTTTTAAAGGGAATAAATACACAATGGTTCATTCCAATGGTGGAATGCTGTGATCCCTTATGGGAAGGTCTTGCAGCTCACTGTAAGAATGAGCAGGAACACTGAAGGTTAGAATAGACTATTATTTTCGTTGTTGGCTTCTTATAAAAACTTTAGAGGTGAAGTTCATAATAGATACTAACCCCCTAAGAAAATTCTCATTATCACTTACTCAGAAAGGTAAGACTTGATCACAAGAAAAGGAAGAAATTATGTTTTTGAAGGGGAAGCAACAATCTAACATGGGACCTGTTTAGTATCTTATCTGTCTTTGGAGGTATAAAGTCCTTCCTTTCACTGGTATGGGGAATTCCCTGGTGTGGAAACTCTCTACATTAACACAAATTAGTAACTCACCTCTAACTTCCAGTGTTAGAGAGTTGCTTGGGAGAACTGAACCAGTTCGTGCCAGTGCCCACATAGCTAGTTATTAGTTTTTAAAATGAAGAAATATAAGGAAAAAGGCAACTGCCAACTTGGGAGACCACTTTCCAATTGCATGGAGTAAAACAAGAAACTATACAGATGCTCACTATTCATTTTTATAATATTTTGATTTACTATTCTCATGAAAAAGTTGATCTTTGCTTAAAATATATTATACTCCAATAGCCAGTGGAATTTTAATTGAAAAGTTTCAAAGTACTTTGTATTATTGAACAACTTGTAAAATCCTTGAAAGGGCCATACCACTTGCTACTTCTCTATTTCCCACAATGCCTAATCCAGAAATTAGTAGGCACTTAACAAATAATTATTTAATTATTAATTTTAACCAATCAATCAAATTTCATTAAACTAGATTCATAGTAACTGTTGCAACTAACCAAAAAGTCAACTAGTAGTCTAAAAAACATCTAAAAAAAAACAAAAAAAAGGTAACAGAATGCTAAAAATTAGTATTAGGAATTCCCTTAGACACAAGGGAGAATGGGGTACTTTCATTCAAACATGTAATATGTTGCATGTTGATTTGCAAGATAAATAGATAGAAAGATGGATAGATAGATAGATAGATAGATAGATAGATAGATAGATAGATAGATAGATGATAGATAGATATATGTTTTACGAATGTGTAGTGATATTAACCGATCAATACAAACTTGCTTCTGAATTCCCCCAAAATTTCGTCACCTGGGAAATTATTTATCTGACACAATGAAATTATAAACAACTAGTCTCCACAGCTCCAAGTTTTGTTTAAAAGCTCCTCAGAAGGGGATTTTGTTCCTAAGCAAGTATGCAGAAGGGGGGATCAAAGCTGTTAAATGTTCGAGAGACTGTGGGAAGTCTTGGGTGAAATTGAATCTTATGTACCAATGGAATAAAGAGTCACTGGAATTGGAAAAGGAACTGCTGAGATAAATTAATATATGTCCCCAAGTTAAGCATTGCAGCAATAAATGTCCTAGGAGGAGCAAGGATAATGAAGATGAACAATAATGATATATGGCGATCCATCCAAAGAACTCAATGTGCTGTTAAGTCAGGCTTGTTTCAATGCCCATAAGAGCCACCAATATTTTGGGTCAGTAAACAAGGCCAACAAGTTATATAATTCACCCAAGTTTATCTTGATTGTCTTAGGTCTTCTCTCACATACCTCTCTTCTCATCTTCAAAAGGTGAAAAAAATCCATATTTTAAAATGTGTTTTAAAAGTCTGAACATTAAGCCAATTAAAATACATTCTGAGCCCTTTCTCTACATTGGCTGCAAATGGCATGCCATGGAAAGTCTGCCAGACTAAATGGATCTTTCTTTCTGACAATGTTGTTAACCCTAATCATCTGAGAACTCAATTCAGAAGCAGGTATTTTCCAAGCAGATATAAACACAGTACTGTTAGCCTGTGGAGACAATGAAACCAAAATCTGCTTCTACTACCCTGAACACAGAAGTTCCAATTCATTTGTAAGGAAGTGATCAGGATCATGTTCTGGAAATTGTTCCCTTGTCCTAGAAGCAGCATTGTATACATAGTACAGTAGGGATCGAGTACTTGACTTTTAATCTGAAAGACCTGAATTTCAATACACCTCAGACATATGCTGGCTGTGTGGACTTGAGGAAGTTACTTAACCAGTCTGGTTCTCATCTGTAAAATGAAGGCTTTGGACTTGATGGTCCATAGGACCCTTTCAACTCTGTCTATGCTCCTATAAGTGTCCAAAAAACCTGAAACCTTCATCTTTCGAGCTGGAGGATCCTGTTGTGCTTCATCTAACAGAAATACAGCTACCCCAGTCTTGATGACAGCTCCTAGCTACTAATGATAATTAGCAAAGCGATTCAGAATGCCAGAAGAAGCTGGCAGGTAGAAAAGCCATCCTCTGGTCCTTGAGGACAGACAAATTTTAAATGCAAATGATGGAGAATGAAAATTAAACCCTTGTGCTTTTGGTCTTTTAGTTCTAATTATAACAAAAAATGTTGCTGCTTTATAAAACTCCCCCATACTGTAACCAAAACAAGTTCCATTTGTGTATCCCTTCTCCACCACCTTACTCCAGATGTATAGTTTCCATTTTCTTTAATGGTGATATTCAGCAGAAGAATCAAGAATACAGCACTAAAGTCTCACCATTGGCTATGTGCATAACTGCAGCAAATTAGAATACCAGATGATAATGGATAGAGGTCTATTTTTACCAGGTCAATTGCAATTTAACTGAGATGTGATAGAGTGGAGAGATTTAATATTTATCACTTTCAGTGTGGCAGTTTCTTCAAATATCAATGTACATTAGATGAAGCTTTTCTCCTACTACATTTGAATACCTGTACAGCACTCTCAAAGCTTATTTTTAGAATAAGTATTGCCTCCTTAGAAGCATTCATTTTAAAAGACTTAGCTGTCTCCTCACGTACTAAGTCTAGGCTACCACGATATATGATTCCAGAATAGATTTGTCGTCAGGTGCAATCATCAGGGCTGGAATTGCCTGCTATACAAGTCCAGGTGGAATTTGGAAGAAACTCCTTAAAAGTAGCCTGTTTGATATGAGGTTGGAATGGAGACTTGTATGCAATCTAGGATCATAGTTCTAAAGCTGGGAAGGACCTTAATACTCAAATCCAACACTCTTATTTTATAGATGAGGGAACTGGGTTACGGCAAGGTTAGATGACTTGTGCCAATAATAAGCTGCAGAATCTAGATTCAAACCTAAGGCCTTGGCATCCAAATGATGGTGATTGATATTTATATTGCACTTTAAAATTTACAAAAATGTATCCAATTCATTATCTCATTTAGCCATCAAAACAACTCTGAGTTAAATATCCAGCAACATGAGTTGTTAAGTCAGAATCTCAGAATTGTAGAGAACCTTCAAAGTCATACTTAAACAAGACCATATTCTAAAACATCACTGACAAGTAGTCATCTGTTGACCATCCAAAAACCTCCAGAGGCCAAACCCACTCTCTCCTCAATTAGCCCATACCCCCCCTTTTTTTAAACTCTAAATTGTTAGAAAGCTTTTCTTTACATGGAATTTAAAGCTGCCCTGTTGCCATTGTTCCTAGTTCTGCCATCCTGGGAACACACAGACAAATGATGGAATCTTAGAATTTCATAGCTGGAAAGGACCTAAGCTACCTTCTGGTTCCATCCATACCAAAAAAAAAAATCCTTCCACCTTCAACATACCCAAAGTGGCCATCCAGCCTCTTTTTTGAAGACTCCTGATAATATGGGGAGGGGAATCAAAGAAGGGATTCTGAGGGTGTTGACCCACTGCTGAGGCAAGGCAGACCATTGCACTATTGTATAACTAATTATTAGGATGGGGGTTTTTTTTCCTGACATCAAGCCTAAAATTTGCATTTCGGGGATTTTGGTTTTTTACTCATTGTTCTTAGTTCTGCCTTCTGGGACCAAACCAAATGAATCTAACCCCTTTTCCACACAACACTCTTTCAAATATCTAAAAATAGCTGTCACTCCCTCATTCCTTAGTCCTCTATTCTTCAGGTTCCCCAGCAACTAGTTCTCATTATGGCATGAACTCAAGACCCTTCATTATTCTATGAACCCTCTCGAGCTCCAATTTCAATGTCCTTCCTAAAATATTGCACACAGAACCAAAGTACCCCAAATCTGTACTTGGTTCTCTGTGTAACATGTTTGGAAAAACATTGAAGTATACAGATAGAATACAGCAAGGGCCACCTCCCTAGTCCAGGACAAACTACCTTTCTTAATGCAGCCTAAGTTTGCGTTACCTTCTGCCTCACATTCATGTGACACTGAATCTTCCATCCATTATATTAGCTATTGCTCCTATTTTGGGGTCACCTACAGATTTGATAAGTATGGGTGATATCTATGCCTCCAAGCAAGTCATTGATAAAAAATGTTGACTAGCACAAGGCCAAGGACAGATCTCTGAAGTCCTCTATAGAGACTTCTTCCTACCTAGCCTATCTTCTAGGCCACATTTCTCTATCTTGTCCATGAGGATAGAATAAGAAATTCCATCAAATGCTTTTCAAAAGGTATACTACATCTACTGCATGCCCATAACCTTCCAGGGCAGTAAATGTCAAAAAAAGAGAAATTAAGTGAGCTTGCTATGCTCTGTTTTTGAGACCCATGCTGGCCCTAATTGATCATCACTTCCCTATCTAAATATCCAAAAGCCACCCCTTTTTATTATATAATATTTGAAAAGCACAGTATAGTGCTTGGCACATAATAGGTACTTAATAAATACTTATTCCCTCCCTTGTAACCTAGAATCTTGCCAGGACTCAAAATCAAGTTCACTTATCTATAGTTTGCAAATTCCACCCTCTTCCCTTTTACGGAAACTATTATATTTGCCCTCCTCCAGTCCCATGACATCTCTCTCATACTTCATTTTTTTTACTTACATATGGGTACATTCTGATGAGAGAATACACTGGACAACCTGTCTTCCTAATTGATTCCATTAGCAAACTTTCCCTCCAAACCAAAATAGCAAGGCACAGATTAGGTGCTTAAAAACAAATATCGAATAGATTTGAAAATTCTAGTATTTATTATTGTCATTGTCTTAATTTTTTCACCCCACTGTTGAGGAAAAAAAGAAATAATTAGGAAAAAACAATGTATGTTACTTGTAAGATCAAGTGGTACTTTTGTATTACTTATTTCATCTATGTCAATTACTAAGCATACACACATCCTTGCCCTGGAATTTCAATGAAAGGTTTTGTATATCTGCTAAAAAGAACAAAGACCCAATTTTCATATAAATGTCCTTGGAAATGAATAATAAAGGGAAAGAACTATAGAAAATATGTTTTTCATTAAGTATATGCAGCTTTCTGAAGGCTATTCACTTTTGATCTGTGAAAGAGTTCAGCAATATTTTCAGTTTATCTACCCTCATTTTCCTGGAAGTCTAAAAAAAAGCTTCTGCAGTTGTACCACTGAAGAGCTAAGAACAAAATTCAGTTGTCTATGGTCCCTTTTATGTGGTCTCTCAAAGTAATTTCCAGGATAGCAACAGACTAGAATGCAATAATTACTGTCCACTCAACCAGTAAGAAGACAGGGAAAAGATAAAGAAGGCCCTAGTTTCCTGAGGTTTCAGCCCTGGAAAAGGATCCCGGAGGTTGCTGACAAGAGAGACTATGAATCATAGACTTGCAGAGTTGGAAAAGGCTCAGGGTCATCTAGTTCAATTCAGAAAGTATAAATCTCCTCTACAGCATTTCTAATAAGTAGTCCTTCTACCTCAGCTCGAAGAATTCCATTGAAAGGAAACTCCCTGCCTCACCAGGCAGCCCACTGGACAGCTCTTACTGTTAGATCATTTTTCCTTATATTGACCCTTAGTTAGTAGGCCCTCCAGGGCCTCACAGAAGAAATCTCATCCTTCTATATGGCAGTCCTTTAGCACTCAAAGATTTGTGTCATATCACCCAGTTAACTTAAAAAAAAGAAAACGAATGTGGACCTTGGTTCTAAAATACTTTAGCAGCTAAGCAAGACTAAAAGCTGAAGTCTCAGACCTAAAATACTTGGTTCAGGACTTTTCTAAGGGCAGGACTAAATAGCCTACCCTTATTTCTCACCATAGCTACCATCACTGGCATCATATAATCATATATGAAAGCATAATCCTGGTGCTAGAGTATCTTGATATAAGGAATTGTGCAGAATTTTGGGAGTTTGTCTCGCAAAATTTCTCTGCTTCATCTTCCTGGATCATGCCTCCACCTAAGAAAACCCTGAAATTTTTTTATGTTGCATATTTTGATATCCAAAAAGGTCCTCAGTTCCCTATGATGTGCTCAAGCTAATGGGGGCATTAATATTAATATATTTTTAAAAAGGATTTGTCCATGAGCCCAAAGACAGTCAGAAATACTCTGCCTTCTCCCATAAGAACCAAAACAGTCCTTCTAACTTAGAGTTCTACCCCACAAGGTTCAGCGTTACTAAGAAGTCAAGCAATTTTCCTCTCTGATGGGCCCCTCAGAAAAGACTTCTAGGTTTATAAAGAGTTTATCTCCTTCCCTTTACCCCAAACCTACTAAATCTACACAACACACAGTACTAATGTTAGACAAGTTCTAGTTTTGCTCCTTCATAATGTGGTTCTATGATTTGGTTTCGACCACAAGTCCAAGCCATCATTTCCACAGTTCCCTTGCATAATCACCTTTCATTTCCCTTTGGCACTCCCCTGCTCCATTACTAGTTTAGTATACCTGTCAAGCAAAGTCTACTTCATGCTGGGGGCTATATGTAGCTTTCTCTCTAGGTCCACATGAGGTTTGGCATCTCTGGTTGCCTTGCTACTGCCTCCAGGCCTACGTGATGTGACACCCCTCCACATCTCACATCAAATCTCTTATATTCTCTCCTGGGTGCACACATCCATCGATGTCATGGTCTTAGCACTGTGTAAATTGTCCTCCTTGAAAATCAGGCAACTAGAGTAAGAGGAATAGACTTTGTAATGATGTTTCCTTGGTTCCTCATTCTCCATATCGATGAAAGACATAGCACATTTGAGCTAAAATGTATCTTAGGGATCAGAAATCAAACTGAGGAAACCAAAGTTTACATGAGCTAAATGACTTGCCATGAATCACACAATTAGTTAATGGCAAAGCTGGATCTAGAAACCATATATCCTGACTTTTAGTGCAAAGCTTGCTTTTTACTACCTCAGGAAGAGACATATAGACTCATCTGGCTCTTTCATAGGAAAATGATTGGTCTAAAAGGGAAAACATATAAAAATATCTTTGAATCCTTTGAAAGAAAGGTGCTTTATAAATTCAAGACTTTATTCCCATGATCATGCCTGATACCGAATCAAAGATATCTATCACAGCCTCTCAGGAACAATGGAGGAAATGTCATTTGAAATTGTATTTTCTCCTAGGCTACGGAATTGGCCTTCCTCCAAACTCTCCACTGACCTCAAATATATCAGAACTTATCAGCCAGTACAAGTCACATGGATTTATGGATGTGCTGCATGACAAATGGTACAAGGTGGTTCCCTGTGGCAAGAGAAGCTTTGCTGTCACCGAGGTAAGAAATGTATTTGTCAGCCACAGCTAAGCAGTCTTTTTTTGCCCTTAAGGGTACACACAATGTGTGCTAAAAGGGGTATTTCAGCCATAAAAGCACAGTTATCTTGGGATATGTGGCTAGTGATAACAGATTGTGCAGTAGTCCCTTAGTTCTGTGATCAGTATTTGTGATGCTCTCTCCCTCCTATGGGCTTCCTGGTATGACTTCAGTTGTGCCTTTTCCTAGTTCAATCTATGGTGAAACATCTTTATGAGAGGCCATCCTAAAGATGTGTCTTTTGATGCTTTCCTTATAAATGGATAGAAAAGTTACATGTGTTCTATTTATTACTTGGGTTAAAACTCCTTCAATAAGAAGATAGGAAATGTCATTCCAAGACAGACCTATGATCCATCCATTCCAGCATTCTGCCTCCAAGAATGGAGCCAAAGAAGGCTTTATATAGGAGAACAGACATTGTCCCTTATATTGACTACTGGGAAACATCCCAAGCATCCCTAACTATCCCTCTCTTTGCTAGAGACCCTGAAGCACAAGGAATCCGTACAAACATGACAAACCAAAGGACTAGGCCGAGGTGGTAGTGGTAGTGGTGGTTGAGTCATTTCAGTCATATCTGACTCTTTGTGACCCATTTGGGGTTTTCTTGGCAAAGTACTGAAGTAGTTTGCCATTTCCTTCTCCAGCTCATTTTACAGATGAGGAACTAAGGCAAATACGGTTAAGTGCCTTACCCAGGGTCACACAGCTAGTAAGTATTTGAGACAGATTTGAACTCAGGAAGATGAGTCTTCCTGACTTCAGACCTGGCATTCTATCCACCAAGGTAGGAATTCCTAAGTCACAGAACCACAAGGACCAAATGGCCTCCAAAGTCCCTTATAACTCTAAGTCTATGATTCCATGTTAGAGTTGAAATGGATCTGAGACAGGTCCAAGGACACAGCCTGGTGGAATGTTTTGGTTTGGTTTGGGTTGATTTGAGACTGTTTCTCACTCTCTTATCCAAGCTGGAAGTATAGCAATCACTCACAGGCTGCTGATTGGCATGAGAACTTTGACCTTCAATTTTCTCCTCTTTAGGTAACCTAGTTTCCCCCACTCCTGGGTGGGGGTATGAAGCTTACCATATTGGTGCCAGATTTAGTTCAGATAACTGAACAACTTAGCACACTGCGTCTCAGAACTCTTGAGCTCAAGCAGTTCACTAGCCTCAACCTCCTGGTAGCTGAGATCACAGGCATGCTCCATGATGCCCAAAAGCCTAGTGAAATAGAATGAGCATTAGATTTAGAGTCAAAAGACTTGAGGCTTTATCCTGAATGTTGCCACAGGGCAACACTGAGCAGGCCTCGTCCCCTCTCAGGGCCTCCATGTCTTCATCCATACAATAAAAGGGTCAGACTGTTGGATTTCTAAGGTCCTTTCCAGGGTTAACTTTTTCTGTCCATTGTTTTAGTCCAAAAAACCCACATTTGACATATGAAAAAAATGAAACTTACAAAAGTTTGGGAACTTGTTCACATGAATGGTAACTGACAGAATCAGAATTAGAACTCATGGTTTCTGAATCACATCCCAGTGCTCTTTCCACTTTAACATTTGCCTCTAAGATTCCACTGGAGATAAAGCTAGCATGACACTCAGCAGTGTGGTAATGAGGAGCTGCCAAGTGACACAACACCACAGTTAAGGGCGGATGGGTGGATGGATGGATGGATGGATGGATGGATAAATGGATGGATGGATGGATGGAAGGATGGATGGATGGATGGATGGATAAATGGATGGATGGATGGATGGATGGATAAATGGATAAATGGTTGGAAGGATGGTCAAAGTTTAAAATGAAGCCTAATGAACCTGAGCCAAGTCAACCTGAGACCCAAGAGAGTAATTCCAACAAAAAAGGGATTGTGCAAGTCCATCTGAGAGTCCTGGCCAGTCAGGAACACATGCCAAAGGTTGAGACTTCAAAGTGAAAAGAGAAAGAAAGATTTAAATTGAACTTCCAGGTCATTTGCCATTATTTTGCTAGTTTGCAGAATCCTTGAGCAACAGTAAAAGTAAATTATTCTAAAACAAAATTGAGCCTGGAACACAAATGAGCAAATTCATGAGGTAATACCTATACAAAGTTCAAGAAGGGAAAAAAGAGGAGACTGACAAGTGGTATGATCTCAAATGAGAAGAAATTATTGAAGGAAATCAACGAATGCAGATGAAAGCAAAACATTTAATAATGTGCATTAACCTATGGGTACTTATATAAAATGCACAATGACTCATGAGAACCTCAAATTTATGGACCATAAACATAGATTTAAAACTGGAAGGAAACTTTGAGTTCATGTAGTCTAACCCTTTCATTTTAGGTTTGAGGAAATTGAGCCCCAGAGAAATTAAGTGACTTGCCCAAGGTCGCACAGTCAGCAGACAAGCATTTACTTTACTATGTGCCAATACTATAATAAGCACTGGAGATACAAAGAAAGGGGGACAAAGAGTCCCTGTCTTAAGGAGCTTACATTCTAATGAGAAAGAGGTTGCAAATGATAGAACTAGGATTTTTACCAAGGTCCTTAGGATCCAAAACCAGCACTCTTGTTTTCACTACACCAAAATGCCTCCTCCCATTTAACTTAGAAATAGGCTGGTACTAGGTGCAATCTGGGCTTCACAAATTGAGAAGCCCAAAGACTTGGAGAGATTACCAAGTGGAGAAGACAAAAAAGTTATTGAAAGGTTAGAAAGCTTAAGATCCGAATTAAGAGATTTATCTTATTTCTTAATTTAGAAGAAAAGAACCTTTTACTTACAGGGGGAAAAAAAACCAAGCAGTCAACTCCTTCCAGGCAATGAAAAAATCCTCTAAATCAGGCCTGCATAACATATGCTATGGCCTGCCAAAAGATTTCGGGTGACCCCCAAAAACTGTAGGGTTGCCACTACACACTCTCCTGTTTGTCATGTGACCTGCAACAACCAACCATCATCAGTCTGTCTCTAGTCTAACCTATCTGCAGCCCGAACCTATTGCCAAGTTGTGCAGGTCTGCTCTAAATAAAACCAACTATTGTTCAACCAAAACTCTTGATGATAGCTGGAATTTGGCACTTTTTTATCAGGTTTTATGACCATGACTAACCTAGCAAAATTGTAAAGTTGCAAAGTTGGTGTTGATGTCTTTCCACTTTCTCCATCTCCTCATCTCACATCTCATTCTCACACCTCTCATTGCCCAGAGCTCTCCTGCCATATTACAATAGGCCATATTACTATAGGTCTCTTCTTTCAGTCAAGTTGGAAAGAAATAAACAAATTAATTCATACTTAGGTTTTTGTATCTGATGATATCTCTAGAAAGTACCAGAAACTCTTAAAGAAGGCATTACCTTGACCCATATGAATGATTGTCTGATGGCTGAATTCCAGACTCCATGGTAGAGTAGTGAATGAGATATTTGGGGGGCAGGACTTCCTATTTCCTTTTAAATCAAACTTGGAGGTCAGGCTGCTTCAGCCTAAACTGAACTTTGTTATAGACAACATTTGCATACTCCCTCTGGTAGAATCTCCATTCTCTCTCCACTGTGAGGAAAAAATAGAAAATAACAGCAAAAGTTAGACATGAGACTGACAAACAACAACAATATAGAACTGGTAGAGAGCTTCTCGGTCACAAGTCCAATGACCTCATCTTGTAAATGAGAAAACGGAGGCTAGAAAGGGGAAAGGATTTGCCCAAGGACACCCAAAATTTGAGCCTAGGTCACCAGACTCTAGTTTTGTCCCATGATTGTTGCAGTTGTGGTGGTGGTGGTGGCTTCTTATACAATACCATTATGCCATTCCGTAAGAGAAAGTAGGGTGTAATAGATAGAACACTGGCTTCCAAGTCAGACAGCCTTGGTTTCCAATCCAGTCTCTGATACGCAATAGCTGTGTGCCCCCCATCTAGGCAAATCATTTAACCTTTCAGTGCCCCAGGCAACTCTATGACTGTAAACTGCAAAGTAGTTGCTAATCTGCTTTGGCAGAGGGATTTTCCTCACTGGTAATCATTACACCAATAAAATTATAGGTCTGCCCCACCCCAGAAAAACTCTTTTTCTCCATCTGCCTATTATATCAAATTATTTGGGGTGTTTTATCAAGTAATTTGACATATGTAACATCACAGCCCATGTAATATCAAGCCATGTTATAATGGGCCGGGGCTTTATCCTTTCTCTGTCTCTGTCTCCATCTCCCTCATTCCGTGTGTGTGTGTGTGTGTGTGTGTGTGAGAGAGAGAGAGAGAGACAGAGAGAGACAGAGAGAAAGAGACAGAGAGAGGGACAGAGAGACAGAGAGAGAGACAGAGAGACTGAAAGAGACAGAGACAGAAAGAGAGAGATGAAGATAGACAGAGAGATCTGCTTCTAATCATTCATGCTTAGTTAAGAGAGCATGTCAGGAAATTGAATCCTCAATTCCTAAAATTAGTCTGCAGCCAAATCAAACCAGGCAATGACCTGAAGTCTTTACCTCATTAACTGCCTATGCAGGAGTTGTTTCATCAGATTCTAGCTAACTCTTCCCCAGTGGCCCTGAATTTGCCTTTGCCTTTGTGTAAGTTTTTTTCCCCCCAAGGTGCTAGAAGGAACAAAGAACAGCAGCTCATGCAGGTGAAATCTGGGAAAGTGCTTTTATCAGGGTCGTACCCAACATCCCTTTCTCCCATCTATCCCAACCTGGATGTTTGGAGTCTTGACTTTCTTGTATCACCTCACATGTAATTAGAGAACTCCATCTTCCTACACACCACAAGTCTTTGTTCTTCAGAGGAAATCCTTACACATACAAAGACATACATGCAAATTTGCACACCTAGGTGAACACGTGTGCATGTGCATGTGCACGCGCGCACACACACACACACACACACACACACACACATATCCTTTTGACATATTACTGAAAAGCCCACTATTTCTCAGTGAAACAAAACCAAGTCTAAGTGCTTCAGGGCAGTAGCAGCAGCTGTGCTAGGAAGAAGACCATTGGCTAATAGTAAAGTATACTTCCCTAAAGAGAAAAGAGACGTACAGAATGAGACAGGTGCTTTCACGTATAGCCAAAGTTTTGTTGTTGTTTTGTTTTTTCACTTAAGTATATTTTCTTGTTTTGAGGTTGGTTCTATGTGGGGAAAAGAACATTGGGAAGGACATTTCTTGTTGCGAGGTGGGGTTCTATAAGGAAAAGATGACATTAGGAAGTGACAGTGTTGTTTTTAAAGCATCAATAAAACATTGACTTAAAAGACAAAGTTCTCCATTCTAAACTGCCAAAAAGAGTAACAATAGCTGACATTTATATGTAAAGTTTGCAAAGCACTTTATATGCCTATATATCATTTCATCCTCACAACCACCCTGTGAGGTAGGGGTATTAGTGTCCCCCTTTTACAGATGAGGAAACTGAGACTGAGAGAAATAAAGTGACTTGTCTAGGCTCACACAGCTAGTAAGTAGCAAAGGCAAGCTCTGAACTCACGATTCCAATTCCAGCACTTGCTGCAATCTCCTGCTTCGTTGCCTCATAAGACTTCCTAAGAAGAACACGGAGTAGCAAATTGCTATTCCAGCATGGAACGTTATTTTTTTCCTCATTATGTCCATGGGACATATAGATACACACACTTAATTGATATAGAAGAGCTTTGACTCCACTGCCATATCTTGGAAAAATACAGTGCTTTGAGGGAAGGTAAATGAAGCTCCTCTGCTTTCATGCATTATCTGCTCCTTGACTTTCCTGAATCATGTCATAAATAGGTCTAATTCTACTGGGTTATCTTTAGCAAGCTGGGTTAGAGGATTAACAAAAAGGAAGAAAGAGGGCTTGATCTTTTCATGGGAATTTTAAAATTGTCATTTCTGGTGACTTCCTGAGCTCCTCTCAACCCTACCCCTCCTCTGCCTGCAGAGAACACATGATCAATCAGTTGCATTTGGGGCCAGTTTGTGGCGTGGATTCAAACCTCCTGGCACAGCAAAATGTAACTTTGGTGAATTCTTGTTGTAATCTTAGCTGTCCCCCTATACCCTGGGCAGGAGCTGAGTATAATCCTTTAAAGAGGAAAATTGGCAAACCAGGGGGAAGGATGCTGCACCTAGCAGTTCAGCAAACATAAATGAGACTACCAAAATGCATTGCAGTAGTATTGGTCACTCAGGGGATCGTTTGACCCTGCTCAAGTCACTTCACCCTGTTTGTCTCAGTTTTTTCATCTGTAAAATGAGCTGGAGAAGGGAATGGCAAACCACTCCAATATCTTTGCCAAGAAAACCCCAAATGGGGTCATGAAGAGTCAGACACAACTGAAAACAACTGAGCAGGAAAACTTCCTTTTAATAAAGTTCCTTTAAAAAGAATTGGTTTGGGAGCCAGGAGGTTGAATGAAGTCTCTTAACAGTCAATTGATGGTGGCAGTGCCTGAAAGAGATATCTTAACATCAAGGACTTTCACAGCAGGAAGAGACTTTAAAGACGATCTTATCCAACTTCCTTATTTTCCCAAACTGAGGCCCAGAGTGTAGAAGTGACTTACCCATGGTCTAATAATAATAATATTAATAGCAATAATAATAGGTAGCACTTATATAGCACTTACTATGTGCCAGACAATGCATTAAGTGCTTTGCAAATACTACCTCATTTGATCTTTACAACAACCCTAGGAGGTAGATGCTATTACAATCCCCATTTTAGAGTTGATGAAATTAAAACAAACAGAATGAGTTACCCAGGGTCACACAGGTGATAAGTATGTGAGGCTGGATTTGAACTAAGGTCTTCCTGACTCCAGGGCCATCACTGTAACCTCTATAGGGTCTGAATAGCAATAGTCCCAACCATCTACACAGAAGTTAGTGATATATATATATATATATATATATATATATATATATATATATCTAAGAGATCACTTTGACTGAAAGCAAACCTGCGTCAAAGACCAAATTTAACTCACATGAATTTTAGAATATACTCATATCAACAAAGGAGAATACAATCCCCAACTTGGGAAAATCCATTTGTAGCATTCATCGTCATAATCACAGTTGATATTTCTCTAACACTTTCAGTTTTGGAAAGCATTTTACGTCTATTTAGATCATCTGGACCTCAGAACAGCTCCATTAGGTACATATTACAGATGTTATTATCCACATTTTACCGATGAAGAAAACGAGACTGAGAAGTTAAGTGATTTGCCCATTGCTACCCTGCTAGCAAAGGTTGGAAGCAGTCTTGACCCAGGTCTCTGGCGATGCTAATCTATTGACATGGATCATTGTGTGATCAGTAAGTCTTTATCGAGCCTTATTCATAAGATCAGCTGCAGCAAACCTTCATCAACGTGCTTTCTGTCATTCCATCCTGTTTTGCTGACATGGCCTAAGAGAGCACCTTTCTGGATTATGAGACCGATCTTTCATCTGTGTGTAGCTAGCCAGCACCATGGCCTACTATAGGCTATTGATGAGATTAGGGTCATGGATTTGATTCATTTGTAGAATCAGTTACTACTTGGTTATACAGCCATCATCTCTACCCTTAAGTTCAGACCATATGCCTTACAAATATATAGATGACAGCCAAGAGTATTTAACATATTAACATAATTCTTCTGTCCTAGGAAAAAAAAATATTCTTACACCCTCAATAGAATAATAGTTGTCATGTATATAGGATGTCCCAAAAGTCTTAGTGCAGTTTTAAGCCATTAAAGCTTTAAAATACCTTTCAAATTGGGACACACACTTTAAATTTTAATAGCTTGAAAATGCACTAAGACTTTTGGGACATGCTGTATGGCTCTTTAAGGTCTACAAAGTGCTTTACATGTATTATCTCATTTGATCCTCAGCACAACCCTACAGGGTATCAGCCTCAGGGATTCTTACCCCCCATCTTACAGAGGAGGAAAGACAAACTCTAAAAGCTTAAGTGACTTGCCCAAGTTAAGTGTATTATTATCAGCTAATAAGTATGAGAGGCCAGAGTTAAGCCAAGTGTCCACTGGCTCCAAGTCCAGTGCTGTTTCTGCTAGGACGCATTTCCTTTACAAGGGTAGGGAGTCAGTAATGTTGTTGACCCACACAATAGACAGACATTTTTCCTTCTTAAGCCAATTTCACTGGATATATTTCTCTGGATTCATTTGGTTAGAATAACATCCAAAGATTTGTCCAGTTATTTATACTTTAAATATTTTTAAATAAGTCTGACTATATCATCCCAAGCAAATGTAGTAAGAATGTAATTTTATCCTATTGATGCTGCCTACTATTAATAACTAGTATTTATATGATGCTTTAAGACTTGAAAAACACTTTACAAGTATTAGCTTATGTGATCTTAGCAATAGCCCTATAAGGTAGATATAATTATCCCCATTTTCCAAAGGAGGAGACTCAAATTCAGAGAGATTGAATGAAATGACTTGTTTGGTCACACAGCTAATAGGTATTGGAGCACAATTTGGACCCAGGTCTTCCAGGCTCCTGGTCCAGCTGCTGTACCAGTCTGTCCTATTAATGCTACCTCTAAAAATGATTTTTCTGTTTCCTCTGTTTCACTCCTACCACCTTCATCCCAAGAAGTCCCAAATTATCTCCAACCTGATTTAGGCTCCTAACAAGTCTTTCCCACCTCTATCATCTTCCTCCTGCTCCCCTACACACACACACACACACACACACACACACACACACACACTATCTACCCTTCAAACCATTTCCAAATAATCTCCTTGATACATACATACAACTAGTCATGTCATTCCTTTACTTCAGCATTTTTAGTGACTCCCTAGGACCTTCTGAGTAATGCTTAAATAGTTCTTTCTGTCATTCAAGGCTTCCACGACCTGATACCACCCCATCTTTCCGACCTTCTCACATTTTCCTCTCTTTCATGTTCTCAGTAATTCAATAAAACCAGATTATCATTTATTCACCAAATACACTCTGAACTTTCCCCTTTTCTTGTTCACCATCGTTGTTCCCTATGCATAGAATACCCTTCCTCTCCTCTTTCTCTGTTGAATTTCTAACCGTACTTTTAACCCTAAAATGTCACCTTTCCCATGAAGCTTTTCTTGATTGTCCATTTGGTAACAAGCCTTCCTTCCTTCCTTAGTCATCAGATAGTACTTTGTTCCACACCTCTCTATAGCAGATTATTTTAAATTATAGCTATCTATAAAAGTCGTTTCTCCCAACTAAATTGTTAAATACATGAGGGTGAGGAGAGAAACTTGACATTTTCTCCCACTGCCCAGTACAGTGATGCATATACAGGCAGGCCTTAATAAATGTTGGTTGAATTGAATCTTGGTAGCAGAAGCTCAGTAGCATAAATTATTCCGACTTATTATCATTATTTTTTCTGATCTTGAGAAGACCGATAAAGCATGGTAAACTTTGGGTCAGGGAATTCTACCTTGGCTTAAATGATGAAATTGGTGTTGCACAACTCACCAAGGCTATTGAGATGGCTATCTCAGACTGCCACAAAGCCAGCTCTTTCACTCTCTCCTCTGTTGCCCCAACCCTATCTCCAAAATCTACCCTTAAAACATGGCTGTGATTAGGACTGGTGAGGCTTATTAAATGAGAAGAATAGAGTTTATTCAAGAATACTTCTTCCTTCCAGTTTTTTAAAAGTCATTTATACCCTAACAGCAATGGAGACCACAGCAAATACATCAGAAAATGCTGACATCAGGCAGTTTTCCATCCAGTTTGTCTTTGATGTCATATTAAAAACCCAGAGGGAAATGTTCTTGGGGAGAAGCCAAATTCTAATGCAGTTGCTTCTGCCCATGAAAACCTGGCCATTTCTTGACCCAGCCTGTCCCTCTTTGATTTTGAAATTGCAGTCTTCAATCCAACCTGGTCCAAATTATTGATGAGCAGTGAGAGGTCATCAGTCAATACACACTGCCACCAAGAGAAGATCCTCCTTGCATATCATAAATTATTTTGACAGATAAGTGTTTCCTCTGGAAATATCCTTCTGCATAAACCAAACACAAGATTAAATATATTGTGACTGGGCATTATCTCTCCTCTTTGAAAGCTTGCAAAGAAACACAGTGACATTTATGTTTTGTCATGTCAACAAATTCGATGCAACGAGTTTTTATTAAGCACCTGTTCTATACAAGGTGTTACACTGAGCTCTGAATATAAATAAAGTACACACCCTACTCTTAAGGGTCTTAGAATCTAAAGGACTGTTGTGGGGCAATGATGGAGATAGTGGTAGGGATGGGGAGGGTGAAGTGATGGGAGGCATTAGACACTTGAGGCAGACTCAACCATATCCAAGGCAGAATGTGAAAAGTACAAAAGAGAGGTGCAGACCACATGCTCTGAGAATTTTGAAGAGCTTAATTCCAGCTGTAGAAAGCAAGAAGGCACCTGATTTGTATCCTGAAGGAAGGGAGCGATTTCAGTAAGCCAATGTGAGTTGGGAATCCAGTTGAAGTTGAGAACAGAAATCTACTCGAGGGATAGGGAATGGTCAAAGCAAAGGTTCAGGGAGGGAAGAGGGCAAGAGAAGACCAAGGGACAGCAAGTAGTTTAGTTCTATTATAATATAGGATGTCAAGGAATAGCATGAGATAAGACTGAAATGATAGATTAGCGATATACTGTGGAGGGCCTTGAATTCCGGACTAGGGAGTTTATGCTATATTTAGCAGGCACTGGAAAGTCATTGAGGATCTTTTAACAGCTTAGAAACAAGATGGTCAGAGCAAAGCATAAGTGGAATTATGTGGGCAGTTATGTAAAGGCTAGATTGATGAGGAGAGACACTAGAAGCAGGAAGGCCAACCTGAAGGCTATACAATAGTCCAGGTGATGAAAGACTAAGCTAGTGTGTTGGCAATGTGGGTGGAAAGGAGAGAAAAAGTGTGAGAAATGTTGTAAAGGTGAAATCAACAACATCTGTCCATTGATTGGACATAGAGTAGAAACTAAGAGTTAAAAATAAATCTGAACTTGGTAGATAGAGAGGGGAGGTGGGGCTGTCTGGTGATACCATCTAAAGAAAGAGAATTTAAGAACAGGGGCAAATTTATGGCTAAGATACTGAGATGAGTCACAGTGAGAAATTACACAGGGAAAACAAGTAGAGGATGTGAATGGCCTCAATCTGCTCTGCTCTTCTGCCAATTTATAGCTAATTCAAGTCTCTCCAAGACTGGTGAAATCAAAGCTGACCAGGACTATAACATGGCCATATCTTTAAGCAGTATTGGACTTAATTGATCCCAGACAAATGAAATTTGTGATATTTTACTATCATCATGGGAAGTTCTGTACCTCCAAGCAAAATTTTCCAAAAGGAGCATCCTTTTAGCCCAGATTCCAGATATTCCTTAGCCATGGTCCTTGGTAAACCATGAGGCACTATGAAATGGAAGGAACCTATAGGACTAGGTTTAGGGATGGGGATAATCACTTATTTTGAGGGTTTTTTGATGGGTTCAGAGTCCCTTCTCTGAGTCCCATCCCCACTCAGTAGTACCCCCTTTTACTCTGTCTAAAGGTACTAATCCCTTCTTGTCCCAGCCCCCTCCCATTCTTTCTCCCCACTTCCCACAGTACAACCTACCCTTAAAAGAGAGTCTCTTATCAGCTATTCACCTCAATGTGAATTTCAATCAGTGTGTTACTTCTACTAGGAATATTTCATTTTAAGTGTTATCTCTAATTGGAAAATGAAAGACTATTCCATATTAGAGGGCTTGTATAAGGTAGTGAATATGTGAGATACTTGGAAAAGCAGAGAGGTCTTCCTACAGCCCCTGAAATCATAGGTCTACTATGCCAACATGTAAGATCAGCCCTGTGTGCCTGTGGAGATGATAATTATGGCTTACAGTGTGAATTATTAACCAAAAGTATACAGTAAATGCCTTTTTTTCAAATAACCAATTCACTGCACAATGAAGCCTAACCAGCATAGTCTTTGACCCCGGAAGATTATTGTCAATCATTACCCTTGTCATCACTGTTGCCATTGCTACAATGATGATCATCACCACCACCATGACCATCCACAGATATCAATGTTCCAACCTCATTCAAGGAATCCATTCCCCATCAAGCAACTTTCATTATCAGGACATTTTCCTTCATGCAGTCCTCTTTTCACAGGTCACTCTGCTGGGAATCCTATGACCACATTAAGATTCAACGTCTTAGCAACTAGCTTAGGCTCCCACAAGAGTTTCTGGAGATGTAATACTAGTATTTGACGCTTGTAAACTTGTGAGAAACAACATAGCATAGCAGGGAGACAACTGACCTCAGAGGTCAGAAGACCTGGGTTCAAGTCCCATCTTGGGTGTATCCTGGCTGTGGGACCCTGGGCAAGTCACTTAACTGCTTAGTGGTCTAGAGACTCCATTGTAAAAAAAGATGTTGACCTGCCATGGTAATTTCCTCATCCAGGAGTTTCTCATACCTATGAAATCAGAAGTCCAGTTCTCATCCTTCTGTGAAGGAGGGCTATACTTATTATTGCCTTTATTGTACTTACACTTCCATTCTTTCCATTCTTAAAGGGAATTGTAATCATCTATGTAGGTATTCCTTCTACAATGCAAATCACGACTGATCCACACTTTCTCATCCTGTTTAATTCTGGACCACTTCCATAAATCCTCCTTAGAGTAGCCATTATGTTCTGAATAGGTCATTTCATATTTCTTTTTTAAGCTTTTTTGATGTGTTTTGTTTTTACATAACAAACGTTTAAAGAATACCCCCACTCCATGAGAGCTCTCTTGTAACAAAGTAAAAGAATTAAGTAAAACTAACACCACAGTGAAATCAAGAAGGTTTAATCCAGCCTCAGACAATTGCTAGCTATGTAACCATGGGCCAGTCACTTAACTTCTGCTTGCCTCGGTTTCTTCATCTGTAAAATGAGGAGAATAACAGCACCTACCTCCCAGGATTGCCGTGAGGACCAAATGAGATAATAATCATCATAAAGCACTAAGCCCAGTAATTGTAAATTATGAAACCTGGTTCATAATCAGTGCTATGTTAATGTTAGCTATTACTATTATCATCATTTAAAAGTGCTTTGTGGTTTTTGTTGTTCAGTCATTTCAGTAGTGCCAGACTCTCCATGACCCCTAGTAAGGGTCTGAGGCTGGATTTCAACTCAGGAAGAGGAGTCTTCCTGGTTCCCAGCCCAGTGCTCTATCCAATGAACCACCTAGCTGCCCCAAAAGTGCTATGCAACATTCATTATCTATAGCATCTCCCACCTGTCTATTTTTAATTTTTTTAATTCAATTTTATTTTATTTTCAGTTCTTATTTCTTCTGTTCCCCTCTCTCACCCATTGAGAAGGCAGGAAAAATAAAACCCATCACAAATACGTATAGTCATGCATAAGACATTTTCACATTAGCTGTGTCTAAAAAATAAATATGCTTCAATTGGCACTCTCTGTCTATTCACTTTTCGTTAACAGAAATCTATTTTCTCTTCCTCCAATAACACCCTCACTCCCCTGAAAAATAAAGAGAAAAGAAAAACAAATTCCTCATAACAAATATGCAGTCAAACAAAGCTAAGTCCTTCATTGGCTGTATACAAATGTTAGGTATGTGTATATGTATATTTATATCTCATTCTGCATCTTGAATCCATCACTTCTCTGCCAGGATGTGGAAAGTATGTTTCTCCATTGGTCCTCTGTAATCATTGGTGGTCCATGTATTGATCATAGCTCTCACAACTTTAAAGTTGTTTGTCTTGATGGTATAAATTGTTCTCCTGGTTCTGCTCAACATATTCATCGGTTTATAAAAGTTTCTAGAATTATTTGTTTTTATAATGGTGATGCTATAGTATAAATTGTCCTTTTGGTTCTGCTTATAACATTGTGTGTCACACCATGTAAGTCTTTCCATGTCTTTTTGAAATCATCTTTTTCTTCTTTTTTCACAGCACAATAGTATTCTATCACATTTATATACAACAGCTTATACAGTTGCTCAATTAATGGGCATCCCTTTAGTTTCCAGGTTTTTGCCATCACAGAGTTGTTATAAATATTTTTACACACAATATCTTTTGCCATTTCTTTGGTCTCTTTTGGGTGTACGTCTAGTAGTAGTATAGCTGAGTTGATGTGCATACACTATTAGTAACTTTTTGTATATTCTTCCTAATTACTTTCCAGAATGGTTATACCCATTTATAGATTCACCAACAGTGGATCAATGTGTCTGTTTTCCCACAGCCTCTCCAACATTTATCATTTTCCTTTTTTGTCATCTTTGCCAATATGATAGATGTGAGATGGAATGTCATTAACTGCTTTAATTTGCAGTATAGTAATATATTTAACTCAACAGGGATACAGATAGAAAAGGAAGAGAGGAAAGAAAAATATAAGCATGAGGTAATATTCAGGAAGGGATTAGTCATAAGGAAAACAAGCCCTCAGCTTGGAGAGGGGATAGGAAGGTTAAAAGGAAAAAAAAAGTCTTCATATTCCATGGATACCAGTGCTACAGTCAAACACTACATATCCTGCTTATGCTACGTGACCAGCCTACCTCACTTTCTAAGCATACGTGTCCATGATGATCTCATTTATTCTACATTTGCATGCAAATCATCATTAGTCATAGGCTGGCACCTACTCACCTTCTTCACTGTTCTTTGTATTACCCGTAACCTTGATTCTTCTGTCAGTCAGTCAACATTCATTTCTAAATTAGTTACAGTATGCCAGACCAAGTCCTAAGCACTTGGGGATATTGGCCTTCCATGATTTCCAAGCAAATCATAGCATAAGAATACTGATGTTGAAAAAATGGACAGAGAGCAGCTTAGGATTGCTGAAGACACTGAAATTTCCTAAATGGGATCCTCCTATCCTTGTTGAATTCGGGGCCCAGATAATTATCCATCTGCAGTAGCTATTCCAAAAATATATGCTGATATACGGACTCAATGAGTCGGTCATCCAACTGCATGTCATGGTTGTATCAATAGGTTCTGCATTTATTTGTTTTTTTTTTCCTGTAGGACTTGTTAGAATGGCTCTTTGGAGTGAAAGAACTTGATAAGAAGGCTCTGTTTGTAGTGTTTAGGTGCTTGTAGCAATCAGCATGTTGACATCCACAAAGAGAAGCATGTGAAAAACCTCACAATCTGTAGGGAATTCCTCTTCTGAAAAGGCTATTATCCATGACGCTAGCAAACACCTTCAGCAAGCATGTCTCCCTATTTTATACCACCCTTGATACTGAGACTCAGTGAGGATAATTGAACAAGATTGATCTTTATGGTTTCATCTATCAAGGAATCATATAACCTTAGCATTCAAACTAGAGGCATCTTGTTGGAAGAAGGCCTGCATTTTGTCCTAATAAATCAAAGCTTTGCTGGAATCAGCAAACCATAAGCTCGATGGGCTCCTGTATTTTCTATACTTCTCAGTCAAATGTGTAACTATGAAGATATAGTCTCCTTTTCTTACCAATGAAGAAACTGAAGATCAGAGAGATTAACACAAGTAAATATCAAGGCTAGAGTTTAAACTCAAGACTGGCTCTCTTTTCATTGTGCCAAGCTGTCTCTAATGTGATAGCATGAATGCCTTCTTAGAATCAAACAAAAAATGTCAGAAAAAAAGTCCCTAATCCTTTACAAATGGAGGAGAAGGAGACAAGAGCCCTTTTTTTTGTGAAAAGACTGACTGGACATGTATTTCACTCATTTCCACTTGTGAAACATTAGGAATTCACAAGAATTTCCTAAAGAGATGGACTTCTCAATAAAATGCTGCCTAAATCTAACAAATATCCTATTCTTTATCCCATCTTGTAGATTTCAACCTGCTCGCCTCTCTTCAAATAGGAGGTATTTAAACGTATGAAGATTGCCATCTAGTGGCAAGAATAAAATAAGGCACCACTGAACCTTTCAGAAGTCATTACTTCTAAATCAAGAAAATATTTGTTGAACTCGGCAAATCGATGCCTTTTCGTTTCCCTATCATCCCCAAGTTTAAATACTGGGGTTTTGTGTCTTTAACACCTCTAAGTTGAGGATAACCAAACAAGTTATTCTATTGGAAACACAGCCATCAAGAGTCACAAGATGGTACAGGTCAAAGCTCCTGGGTTTGAATTTCAGCCCTTCTACTTTCTGCCTGTGTGGCTTTGGGTGAACCATTTAGTCTCTTTGGGTCTCAGCATCCTCATTTGCAAAATTAAGTAATTGGACTAGATGACCTCTGAGGTCCCTTCAAACTCTAAATCAATGAAGCTAAAAAAGTGTTCTAAGCATTAAGAATACATTTATAGGGGCACCTAGGTGGTACACTGAGTAGACCCCTGGAGTCAGGAGGATGTGAGTTCAAACCTAGCCGCAGATACTTGACACATGTACTAGCTGTGTGACCTTGGGCAAGTCACTTAACCCCAATTGCCCTGCCAAAAAAAACAAACAAAAAAAAGAATACATTTATAATTCAGCAGTAAATGTGCTAGCCAAAGACCAGCCTAGCTAAACATGGAGAGGCTCGTCAGAAGGTTGGCCACCAGATGATGAATTCTTTTGACCATGGCCTCCCATGAAATAGACTTCAAGACATCTATGAATCTGTAGCTTCAACAATGTGAATACCATCTCCTCCAGGAGTACAGATCCATGCCCTCTTATCCTGTGAAATTCTTGTCCATGATCCACCCTCCCTCAGAAAAAATCCTCCTCAGAGATTCTATCTTATATATTCTTGGGGACTTCCTTTAGATCTAGAGTCAGTAAGGTGGCACTGTGGATAAAGCACCAGAAGACCTGAGTTCAAACTTTACTTCAGACAATGTAGTAGCGATGTGACCCTGGGCAAGTCACTTAACCTCTGTCTGCTTCAGCTTTCTCATTTGAAAAATGAAGATAATAAAAGCACCTACTTCCCAGGGTTATGGTTGAGATCAAATGAAATATTTTTAAAGGGCTTGGCAAACCTGAAGCATATATAAATGCTATTTTTAAAGTTTTTTTAAAGATCAGTAGCTCTTAACTTTTTTGTGTCTTAGATCCTTTTGGCAGTCTGATGAAGCCTATGGATCCCTTCTTTGTTTTTAATGCATTTTAAAATGCATAGAGTTACAAAGGAAACGAAACATATTAAAAGACAATTTTATCCCATTCAATTCCATGAAGCCCCCCCCCACCCCGGAAGTCTATCCACAGATTCCTTAGGTCCATAGACCCCTAGTTAAGAAGTCCTGTTCTAGATCTTTTGATATTGCTTGGGTAGCAATGGAACATAGGGGATTTCCCTCAGTGATCCTTTGTTCTCACTACAGGACCGGTCCTCATCCTTTTAAGTCACACATTTCTCTGATGTTCTCTTTTTCATTATGCAGTAGCTCCTGCATAATTCTGCACTGGTAACATGGCACAGTGTTCTCACTCCCATCATGCATTTCTTATTTTCTCTTTGGGTGGTGTGCAGCTTTAGTACTTCAGAGACTGGAGAATTCATGTTTTGCTTTCCTATGCCGTCAGAAGAATAGAGATAGATCATGAGAATCCAGTGAGAGAATGAATATAAAAGCATTTTGAAAAGTATAAATGTTGGTATCATCTGAGCATAATGATAATATATGTGACCATATGACCCTGGGGACATAATTTAACCTCTCTAAACTTATTTCATCATCTGTAAAATGGGGATAATACATTATAAAGTGCAATATTAATGTGAACTATCACCATTGCACTGCTTATTTCACAGGACTGTCTTGAGGATAAAATGATATAATGGATTCAAAGTACTTTATTAAAGTGTTTGTAAGTGAATTATTATCATCAACATTACTAGTACTAAGGGAGTCCATGAATGCTGGGCTAGGAGTCAACAAGACCTGAGTTCAAATCCTGCCTCAAATGCTTACTAGTTCTGTGACCCTGGGCCAGTCATTTAACCTCTCTCAGTCTCAGTTTCCTCATTTGCAAAATCAGGATAATAATAGCAACTACTTCACTGGATTGTTGTAAGAATCAGAAGAAATAATATATGAAAAGCGCTTTATTTTAGTTGTGAAAAGCACTTTAAGAACTACATAATATGCATAAAACACTGTATCCTTAAAGCAGTATTTAAATATTAGCTATTACAATCAACTTTAAAGCACTATATAAATGTTAGCTGTTATTATCGGTCCAGATGTTCTAATGATCAAGTGACAAATTCATTCACATATCCTTTTATTCATGACTCCACATTGACATTAATTAAGTTCTCAATTATGTATGATCAATTTGTAAATTTACTTTTTAAAATGAAGTTGATCTCCTTTACAAAGTAAAATCTACCTCCTAATCATCAGAGCCAGAGGCACTAGGGGGATTCGCCACTGGGCTCCCCAGAATCATCGGAGAAAAGGAGTCAAGAGCAAACTTCTTCAAACTGCTGGTTATGTCTCATTCCCTAACATCCTGGGATGATGCTGTGGAGATGTCGTAAAGGGAATGCAGTATGGATGATCCTGGGAACCAAATCACTGTATAAATAGAGCTCACCTGGGCCTCCACTTCCAGATTCTCTGCATTTGGAACAGCCAACCACAAAAGCTGCTGCTGCTATCCTTGTACCAACTCAATCATCACAGGACCAAGAAAGGAACCCCTGGTAGAGACCCTGGTCAACTGGTTCTTATCCCAATGCCCCCTTTTCCCCTCTCTCTGTGAATCAGAATTGTAGTGTACTCAGGCAACCCCAGCCAGGCCCCACCTCACCCTTAGCCTATTCTTACCACACCCTTATCCCTCTCCTGTAAGCCCTACTTGTCTGTTTTCTCCAATTCTACTACTCTTCTCCATCCTACTCTAGATCTCTTCAACCCTCGAGGCCTCTGTTTCCTTGTTTATAAAATGTACTAAATGGCTAGATTAGATTATCTCTAAAATCTTTTCCAACCCTCTACCCTATGATCTTATGATCTTACACTCTTAAGTATCTCCTAGTATGCATAAAACCCTAGCTCTCTCTCTAGAAATTTCACATCCCTGGCCATCCTCTTCATTCTATCTATCTCCTTCTCTCACAGATCAGGAGATAGATAAATCTTTGCTCTTCGCAGCCAATTCCAGGCCATCCTAAGCCACCATTACTCTGTGACATCTGCTCAAGGTTCATTCCTATCTATCCACATTATCTCATTTAGAATTTATATCTATATAGGCATACCTCATTTTATTGCACTTCACTTTATTACACTTCACAGAAATGGTGTTTTTTTTTTACAAATGGAAAGTTTGTGACAACCCTACATTCACAAGTCTATCATCACCATTTTTGCAACAGCATATGCTCACATCATGTCTCTGTGTCACATTTTGGTAATTCTCACAATCTTTCAAAATTTTCCATTATTATTACATCTGTTAGGGTAGTCTAGGATTAATCAAGGATCTTTGATGTTCTATTGTAATTATTTTGGGACGCCACTAACCACAGCCATATATAAGACAGTGAATTTAACTGATAAATGTTGTATGTGTTTTAACCGCTCCACAACTAGCCATTCTATCTTTCTTCTCCTCCTTGGGCCTCCCTATTCTCTGAGACAAATGATATTGAAATTAGGCCAGTTGATAACCCTACCATAGCCTGTAAGTGTTCAAATGAAAGGAAGAGTCAATCGACGTGGCAGACTTCATTGTTGTCTTATTTTAAGAATTGCTGCAGCCACTCCAACCTTCAGCAACCACCACTCTGATCAGGCAGCAGCCATTAACACCCTCTACCAGCAAAAAGACTCACTGAAGTCTCAGATAATGGCTAGTATTTTTTAGCAATAAAGTATTTTTAATTGAGGCATATACACTGGGGTTTTTTAGATATAACATTATTGAACACAATAGAATACAGTATGATATAAACTTAACTTTTATATGCACGAGGAAATAGAAAAATTGTGTGACTCACTCTGTTGTAATAGTCACTTTATGGTGGTGGTCTAGAACTAAGCCCACAATTATCTCCAAGGTAGGCCTATAATCTAGCAGTCTTAAAACCACTCTCTGCTCCCTAAAAGAGTTTCATATACCTGACTTCTTCTCCACCACTGTCCCTCCTCTTCCTACCCTTGTGGACTTAAAACGTGCATGTTGATGTCCCATCAAAGATGCTGATTTAACAATTCATCTCCTTCACCTCTCGTAGACTACATGTTCACTTCATCACTGCCACCCACATAAAGTAGTTCTCACAACGAATCATCACTGTTCTATTATCATGAACTCAAACTCTGAGATTCCTCTCTTTGATCATAATCTCCTACCCCGCTATCTTTCCCTCTACTTCACTATTAAACCCATTCTTCATCTTGACATCAACCTCTAGTCATTCTTTAAGGTTTTCAGAGTGTTTTTATGTTATTTCACTGAATCTTCACAACAACCCTGTGAAGTAACTGCTATTGATATCTGTTTTACAAATGAGAAAACTAAGGCTGAGAGGCTAAGTGGCTTGCCCAGGGACACCTAGCTAGTAGTATCTGAGGCAAGATTTGTATTTGGGCCTTGATGACTCCAAGGCCAGCCTTCTATCCACTGTATCACCTAACACTCTAGCAACTCAAATAATAGCAATTACGCTCCAGGCAGAAAGGAAGAGCAGCACTTTGGCACACCAATAGGGATGAACTTTTTATACAAGTAGGATCCTATGTCATAGGCAAGCTGCCTACAACAACTAAGGATAAAGGTAGCCCTAACTAAGGTCCCTTGTTCTGGCATCTAGGATTAATGTTTAATGACCCTGTGGGAGAAAGAAACATTTTTGTTTTTTCTGGACTGATGATTTCACAAATTCAGGGGATTCCTAGTGTGGTAACTCCCTCCACTAATACATATATCAGTGACTCACTTGTATTTCATGGTTTTAGAAAGTTACATGGGGCACTGAGAGGTTAAGGAACTACCAATGGCCATGCAGGGGAAGAGGGTCCAAAAGGGGAGGAGGCAATCAAAGAATATCATTAATTTAGTAACCAACTTTGAAGTGCTTCAAAAGTTAATTATTATGTGTCAGAGGCAAGACACGTGATAAAGAATGAAAAAATCGTATCTATTAGAATATCTGAAATAAGGATGTATGCCATATAGTCTTTCAAATAGGGGAGCATTAGCACAGAAGTGCCTATCCAGATTGAAGGAAGGCAACTTAGATGTGCATTAAATAAAGTGGCGCAGTCAACACCGCAAGAAAATGAGAGAGGTTTAATGCCATCTTCCAACATTCCATTCAGTTGGCTACTTGACATATTCTCTCCTGGCTTTTCCAAAAATAAAGATGAAAAACAAGGCTTTTGTGTAACATAGGTTTCATCACTTCCATTTCTGCAACTTTTATTTCTCACTGTCATTTTGTTTCACATGGCACTACAAATCTTTGTGTGGGGACCTCTCATGGTCTCCTACCTGGGAATTCTTGAAGAGAAGAAAAAGCCATTTGCTAAAATAGTGAGGCCTATGGTCTTTGACTTCTTCCCAAACAGTCAGTCAACCACTTTAATGTACTTACTACCATGACTGCCTGCTACCCTGCCTCCCTACATGATGATAAATATCTAAAGCAAAAGCTGATGAAAAGACCAACAAATTGTGTTTTCAGCTGCAATGGCTGAATGAGAAACATGGCAGGAGAAAAATGAACCGATGGCATTGGGCTCCATCTATATATCAGCCTAAACATTTTCTGAAGTGAAGAATAATAAAGAACCACTTTCTAGAAACTCAGTTGTCGCAGAATGTCAAAGGACACATAATTCTGAAGTAAAACCATTACAGATGGCCAGTTGGCTGATTGAAGAAATGGAGCATAGTTCTGCCAGGGACATCTCTCTGACCTTTGAGCAGCCTTCAAGTGAGGGACTGATAAGAGGTCAGTAAAAGTGACTGAACATGTCACTAGGGTCCATTTGGGACTATAGGTATAGAAATTCCAGTAAAGCTGGAAACTGAGAGGCAATATGGTACCGTGGAAAGAGTGTTGTATTTGGCATCAGAGGACCTGGGTTTGAATTCTTACTTTGCCACTTACTAACTGTGTGGTCTTGGAGAAGTTCCTTAAAATAATCCTGGCCTTAGTTTCTCATATGTAAAAAGGGAAGGGTGAACTAGATGACCTCAAACATCTCTTCCAGTTCTATATCAATAATCTTGTTAAACAGAGGAGAGGTTTTACAATCTATAAATAAGGAAGTATTTTGGATTAATCTTCTGGATAAATAAATTTGGTTTAAACAAAGGGAAAAATAATATATGAAACATGGAAGGATGCCATAGGCATAAAACATCCCCCCATGAAAGTCTTCTCCAGAGCTTAATGGTGATGATAACAGTGATGATGATGATGGTGATGATGATGATAGACATCTAGAGAGCACTTTAAAGTTTTCAGAAAATTTAATTTGGAGTCAGGGCAACTGAGTTCAAATCCTGGCTATCTCACTAACATCCTGTGTTACCTTACACAAGAGACAATCTTTCTGGGTCTTGGGTTTCTTATCCTAATAATAAGGTTGAACTAGATGTCCTGTAAGGTTCCTTCTACCACTCAGTCCATGACCCTGTGAACTCTGTGAGGTAGACATGATAGGCATTTCCATCCCATTTGCAGATGAGGAATTTGAGGCTCAGTGAGAGGGGGAGCAGCCCATCCATGGATACATAGCTAATTAGTACCAGAGGTAGAATATGAGGCCAGATCTTCCTGAGAACAAATTCTATCCTCTATCTCCTGCATCACACTGTTGCCAATGTGTCCTCAAAATGTTCCACAGTTTTGATTACTTGGCCTGAGCCCAAAGAGACCATCTAATTGTCATTGAAATATTGAGTTTGGAAGTATAAATACCAATGGAATATTAGACTTCAATACTTGAAGACAAGAACAAGAGTTGTTCAAAAGCCAGTATTGTCCAGATCAATTGTTCCTGCTAACTGGTTCAAAAGCCTCTTGGGGGTTCACAACAATAATCTAAGGGTTTTGCACCAAAAATTCCTTAATGGAGCCTTAAGCAGTAAATAATTGCAGAAAATTATGAGTAGTAACCTTGATGTTCACAATGCATTTTGTTGTTATTGAAAGGGGTTCATGGGGGGAAAAAACTGTTGGGAACCACTGGTCTATATATATCAGGCACAGATTCCTATAGTCAGACAGTATTAGAAAATTAGAAAATTAAGACTCTTCCTAAAGTATAACTACTCAGAAGATGAAGGTTTTATATCTGGAAGGGACATTAAAAGTCATCTGTTCTAACCCTCTCATTTTATACATGAGGAAACTGAGGCCCAGAGATATTAAGTGACTTGCCTGAGTTCACAGAGGTAGTAAGTATCAAAGCCAGGATTGGAAATCAGGTCCTTTGACTACAAATTTAGGACTCTTTCCAGTTTAGCGAAATGTGAAGTTATATTATAGATATCCTCAGCCCCATTTTCTAGAGAACACCTAGAAAACAAGAGAAGTAATCAATATGCAAGAAATGAACACAATCCTGTCTTCCGGGTCCTGACTGCATTTTCTGAAGGGAACAAATTTAGGCAATGATTGCATTATAAAATAATTAAGGAAAGCTTACATCAAGCATAGCTGATTGAACCTTTTTTGATTAAATGAAACAAAGATGAGGAATTCAAATCAATTATCTTACTAAAACAACCTGAAAAGCAAAAGTGGCAGCATATAATGGACAGTTATGGGGATGATGGCAAACTGACAATAAGAAAGATACATAGTTGTCAAGCCTTTGGCCCAACACTTCTGATGCCTGGACTTAGATACACATATGCTTAAGGTGGTAGAATAAGGGAGACAAGGGGAGAGGAGACAAGGGAAATCTTCTCCTTATAGGCCCCAAACAACACATCCAGAACAGAACTCATATTTTTCCCTAGAAGGAAAGACCTAGAACAAGGGGTCTCTAACAGGCCAATAATTTTGGCTGGATGAATAAAATTATTTCCACCAGTCTACCATGGAACCATTGCCCCAGCTGCATCTCCTCCCTCAGACATATGAGGGAGCAGCAGCCTTGGGATCATTGGCAGATCTGAAATTTGCAGAGATTTCATGTTTGCAGACCAGGGGCAGGAAGTATATAAATATCTATGGGGCAGAATAGAGTCAGAATTTAAAGCTGGAAGGACTCTTAGAGACCATCTAGTCCAACCCCTTCTTTTTACAAATGGAAAGACCTCTCATCTCCTCTCTTCTCCCCTTTCATCCCTTCCCCTCCCCTCCGCTTTCTTCCTCTCTCCTCTTCTCTATTCTCCTTTCCTCTCCCTCATTCTACCACCTTTTACATTTACCCTGAGGCCCAAAGAGAGGAAATTACTGAGTCAAGTTTGCACAGATAGTAAGTGACAGAGCTGGGATCCAAACCCAGGTTCTCAGACTTCAAATACTTATACTTTGTATAAGTGTCTATATTTCACATTCCTAAGGCATTCAGAGGCAATCTAGTCCAATGCCCTCATTTTACAGATGGGAAAACTGAAGCATAGAGAGGTTCATTAACTAGCCCAAAGTTACATAGGCAGTGAGAGAAGTAGGATTCGAATCTGGGTCCCCCAATCCCAAGATCCAGTGATTTTTCCACTATTCTGCACTAACTTTCTCAACTCATTTGAAAGCCATAAGAAGCTGGAATTTCTTTCCCTTAATTTCATTATACCAATAGCGTTGATCACCATGTCAAACAGTATATACTTGAGTGAAAACAGCTGCATTTTCAGAGACCTCTTCAGCTGCTACTTCAAGGAGACATTATCATAGCAATCTCGTGGACCTACTTTGGTCCCTAAGCCATTTATTGAACTTGCTTAGCTTTCAACAGCTCCCGCACTGAATAATGATTGAACATGTATGCTAGTTCCATAGCAGAAGAAAGGTCATCTGAACTCCATTAAATCTCCAGAGGAGGAAATGGACTTCTTTGCTCTAGGACGGGTAGAATTGAAAAGAAGAGAATTAAAGCCATCATTTCTCCTCTCCCACTAGCTGCCAAATTCGATTCCCTGGAAGAAACCTTATCACACTGCAAAGAAAAAATGGGCATGGCTGTTACTATCCCACAAGACTTCTTGAAGGAAAATATTAATAGGGCATTTAAAATAGTAGCAACATATGGTAGTTACAGAAAAATGGAAAATTGAAAAAGTTATGACTAAGGTTTTAGTCTAGCCTCGGAATTATATGTTCAAATTGCAAAATATATGTGTATATTGTATACATATGTATCTATATTTCACATTCCTAATAACCTGGAATTAACCAGCTAATTTCTTAATCAGAATTAGCCTAATATAGCTTCTAAAAATTCTGGAAATGACCTTCAAGTCAATTTCCATTTCTAACTACAACACTGAAGAGGTTCTAATGATGTGGACAATTGGTAAAAAGAATAGCAACTGATATGATAAAAAAGAAAAATGTTGGATGTCAAAGGGGATGCGGGAAAACTAGGACACTAACACACTGTTAGTGGAGTTGTGAATTGACCCAACCATTCTGGAGAGCAATGTGGTACTATGCCCAAAGAGCTATAAAACTATTCACACCCTTTGATCCAGCAACACTACTGCTAGGTTTATATCCCAAAGATATCCAAGACAAGGAGAAAGGATCTATTTGAACAAAAATATTTGTAGCAGCTCTTTTTGTGGTGGCTAAGAATCGGAAATCAAAGGGATGCCCATCAATTGGGGAACAGCTAAACAAGCTGTGGTATATGATTGTAATGGAATATTATTGTGCTATGAGAAATGACAAGCAGGATGATTTCAGCAAAACCTGGAAAGAGACTTACATGAACTAATGCATAGTGAAGTGAACAGAACCAGGAAAACACTGCACACAGTAAGAGCAATATTATTCAATGAAGAACTGTGAATGGCTTAGCTATTCTCAGTAATGCAATGATTCAAGACAATCCCAAAGGACTGATAATGAAGCATACTATCTGCCTCCAGAGAAAGAACAGATATTATTTGAATACAGACTGAAGCATGCTATTTTCACTCTCTCTTTTTTCTTTTATTCAAGTCTTCTTGTACAAAATGACTAGTATGGAAATGTTTTACATAATTGCACATGTATAACTTACATCTGATTGCTCACCGTGTCAGGGAGAGGGAAGGGCAGGGAGGGAGGGAGGGATAGAATTTGGAACTCAAAACTTTAAATAAAAATGTTAAAGAATTTAAAAAAAAAAGAAACAAGAATAGCATTTAGGTCCAAATCAGAGTGAGCCATTTTTTTTTGTCACATGATGGTATTGTTTTCCCAAATGGCAATGCATCTTCATTTATACAGTTTTCTTGGAATGAGTAACTCATATTTACTGCTGAATGGGTAAATAAATGTTTTCTTTTTTCTGTCCAAAAGTTAATTACCTGCTTTAGACTTTGAAAGAGGTTAGAAAAATTCCAAGACTTAGCAAGTTCATGGAGACATTCCCAAAACTTTTAATCATTTCATAGAGTTCAATCAGACCCATTCTGAGCCTTTGTCTTTTCTAGCTGAAGAATCCTAATCTTCTTGAGCTGCGTTCAATGTGGGTGCCACTCCAACTCCTACGATCATTTGAACTACCCTGCTCTGAAATTCTGCTAGGTCTTTTGAAAAATAGATTGATCAGAAGTGTATGAATCATTTTAAGTGCAGATGAAATGCAGCTTTGTAGAAAAAAAATAAGATTCATTTTTGTCCTATTTTCAGTTACTTTCTTTGGAGTGGCCACATTAACTTGCAGACCAATCTTCCCTCCTCCCTAACACCTTTCAAATTGGAGAAGGGACAATTAGAAACCCAGAGAAGAATTCATTCAACATCAATGCTTTAACTAGAAATTTTTGAATGTGGAGTGGCACAAACCAGACTCAGGGAAGGAAGCAGGTGGGAGGAAACACATCTTGAGGTCAATTTCTTAACCTATGCTATGGCCATTAGTTGGTATGTAAACATCTCATTTCATTCTAATGCCAAACCCTGAATTACCAAACAGGCTCGATTCAGACTTGACCTACAACAGATAGGTTACAATATGGTACAGCCTGCATTATACTACTGCAGCTCTATCATAAATCATAATATAATGAGCTCCCAGTAGGCTATGATTATTTTCATTGTGCATGGTATAATAGAAAGAACACTGGACTTGGAACTCTATACTCTAATCTACACACATAAATAACCACCAAGTTGAATTATCGCTCACAATACATTGCTTACAAAATCATCAAGCATTCTATAGAGAACATTATTAAATGGGACAACTCTAAATCTGCTTTTCTACTCACTTTTCTGTTTTTAATTGTATTTCATTTTTATTACTACCTTTGTTTTTTTATATCACATTCATTTCCTAATAGATTGCTTCTCTTTCCCCCATGCAATAAACCATCCCTTGTAATAAAGATTTTAAGAGAAAGGGCAGGGGGTGAGGAAGTAGTTCGGGAGAACTATCCAACATCAACCATGTCTGACAATATTCCACACTCACATTCCACATCCTCTGCAATGAAAAGAAGCAAGTACATTTTCTCAAGTCTTCCCCAGGGCCAAGCTTGGTCATTATAATTACATATTATTCAATTTGAATTTGCTGTTCTTTCCATTCACATGTATTGCAGTAGTATATTCTTTCCCTGGTTCTGCTTACTTCAAACATTAGTTCATCTAAGTCTCCCCATGCTTCTCTGAATTCTTCATGTTCATTATTTCTTTCGGTGGAGGAATATTTTTCACATACCATGATGTTTTAAGCACTCCCCAATGAATAAACATCTACTTCTTTTCTAATTCTTTTTTTGCTACACCAAAAGTGCTGTATTGAGTGTATAAAATGGCGAGAACTATTAAGCTTTTGGGGGGTCCCTTCACTGCTAGGAAAAGAAGTTGAAGAGAATTTAAGAGAGTTTGAATGTCAAGTCTGTTAACTACTTCCAGTGGGACCTTGAATCATATCACCTCTCTGGGCATTACTTTCCTCTTCTGTAAAAGAAGGGGGTTATACCCATAAGCATCTACAGATATACGCCTGGCACATCATGGTGAGTGAGAATTACCAATCATTCTTTCCCTTGGCAGAGCAGGTAGATGGCACAGTAGGTAGAGTACCAGGCCCAGAGTCAGGAAGACCTGAGTTCAAATCTTGTTTCAGACACCTACTAGCTGTGTGACCCTGGACAAGTCACTTAACCCTGTTTGCCTCAGTTTCCTCATCTGTAAAATGAACTGGAGAGGGGGCAGCTAGGTGGCTAAGTGAGTAGAGCACCAGCCCTGGAGTCAGGAGGACCTGAGTTCAAACTCAGCCTCAGGCACTTGACACACACTAACTAGCTGTGTGACCCTGGGCAAGTCACTTAACCCCAATTGCCCTGCCAAAAAGCAAAAAAAAAAAAAAATGAACTGGAGAAGGAAATTGCAAACCACTCTAATGCTCTTGCCATGAAAACCCCAGATGGAATCATGAGCAGTTGGACACAATTGAACCACAACTTTCCCTTCCCCCACTGAGGAAGGACCAAATGATGATATCTGCCCATGGTACATCTATGCCCTATGCATGCCTATGGTTATTCCAGATAATCTGTAAGGTTACATTTAACTCTAGCTCCAATGAGAATAGGCTTTATATAATAGATCACAGGAAGCCATTACACTTTATGCTTTGAGCAGAAGAGTGGCATCATCAGAGCTATGTAATAGGGAGGTTAAGAAATATGTGAGGAGTGGGGGAAAGTGGGGAAGAATCTATGGGTTTGAGGTACGATGGGGAGGAATGAGTACAATGTTCTACAGACGACATACACAGCTCAGGGTGTAAAAGATATCCATGAAGGGCAATTCAATATCTTCTCAGCACCCCATGTTCTGCTACCCCATTATACCAATCTATTCTCCTTTCTCCAATGTCCAGCTCCTTTGAACTTCAGAACAAGGCTGCTTATTTATTCGTAATAATAATAATAGCTAGAATTTATACCACACTTTAAGTTTACAAAGTACTTTATAAGTATTTCATCTCATCCTCACATCAGCCCTGGAAGGTAAGTTCTATTTTTAATCCCCATTTTACATAAGAAGAAACTGAGGCACAGAGGTTAAGTAACTTCCAGGGTTCCATAGCTAATAAATGTCTGAGTCTGGATTTGAACTCAAATCTTTCTGACTCCTAGATAGTCAGGTGGTGCAACAGATAGAGCTCTGGTCTCTTGGGAAGACGAGTTCAAATCTGGCCTCAGACATTTACTAGCTATGTGATCCTGGGCAAGTCACTTAACCCCATTTGCATTGCTTTCCTCATCTGTAAAATGAGCTAGAGAAGGAAATAGCAAACCACTCTAGTACCTTTGCAAAAAAAAAAAAATAGGATCATAAAGGGTAGGACACAACTGAAATGACTGAAAAGCTTCCTGACTCCTGCTCACAGTTTGCACTTTGTATTTCCCCACCATTTAGATCCTCTGAACGCTCGATAATCACCCAGGGTATTCCTGTATCCCTAACCTCCAATCCCAACACTCCCATAGACCAAGGTGAGACACAACATTTGCCTCTCTATAATCGATCCCCTTTGAGATAGGATCAAACCAGACCTAAAGATACCTCTTGCCGGATTTCATATTCCAAGCCTCTGTTCTACCAGCCAAGAAACTGTGAAGAGGCAGAACTGATAGTTTTCAGGAGATGAGTCAAAAATGAATTCAGAGCTTCAAGTTTAATGGGACCGGGTTGGTGATAAGGCCAATAACAGGAATATGGAAATCGAGAGGAGCATCAGAAGCAGGAATATGAAGGTCAGGTGGATGAGGAGATGGAGCGGGAATAGTAATATCTAGTGAAATGCAGGAGAGGCAATGAAAGAGCTGGGCCAATGGAAGGGGAAACTGAGAGGCATAACATTTGTAATGAAAATCACTCTGAACTTAGAGTCAGTAGCTCTGAGTTGGCCTCCAAACCTCCGTTACTTGCTAGATATATGTCTTAGAGTAAGTCACTATATCATCTTTCTGAACCCATTCACTCATCTGTAAAATGGGAACGATAAACCTTACCTCAACTGTTGTTTCACAAATCAAATGAGACAATGTAGGCAACAGCACTTTTGAATTGTAAATCCACATACAAATCTGTTTGTTATCAAATATCATTCTCTTTCAATTACACTGCCACTGATTCCATCCCCAAGTTGATGAATGAGAGTCGAGAGGGTGACATCGAAGTGAGGGGATTAATGTATCTACATGCCTGTTACATGCTCAAAGGTGCATTTCCACACCCCTCCCAACCCGACAAGTTAGCCAAAAGAAATCTGTGAATGGTCAGTAGCTTGAGGGTTCTCCTGTCTAGCCATTTGTAATCTTGGATGAATTAGAGACCATTAGAGATGGCTTCTGAGGCCGTCTTCCCATGGAGATGCCTTTTCTAGCTCCTCTAAACAAAGAGAAAAGTCAAGCTCAGGAAATTTAAATTCCATTGGATTCTTTTGGCTGAAAGGTGGAATGCAGAAGCAAAAGGTCATCATCATTATCATTAAATGGTAAATTAATCAACGAGCATTTCTTAAGTACCTACAAAGTGTCAAGCATTGTGCTAGATGCTAGCATTTCAAAGACAAAAATGAAAGTTTCTTCCCTCAGGGAAGCATTGCCTTTCGTGGTAATATTGTACATATAAACTATAATGACAGCTGAGGCCCCAAAAATTTTAGAATCACATCTTAGACCTGATAACTGAAGAAGCAGTGTCCTCATCTTACCTTGGAAGAGGAAGCTGAGGGAGAGAGAGACACTCTCCTAGATTTACACAATGAAAGAACTTCTCTGAGGCTGGAGACATCACAGAATCTAAGATTCTCAAAGGTAGAAAGGACCTCAGAGGTCATATATTCCAGTTCCTCCTCAAAGCATTAGTCCTGTCTACAACATCCCTGAAAAGGGAGCAGCCAGCCTCAGATTAAATACTCACCACCCACCAAAGCAGTCTAGCACATTTGGCAACAGCTCAAATTGACCTCAGAGGCCATCTGGTCTGCTCCACGCCTAAACAAAAATCCCTGTATAATATATTGATAAACAGTGGTCATCCAAACTTTGCTCAAAGGCCTTCAAGGAACAGGACTTCATGGAGCAAATAGAGAGCCAGGAAGTGGCTCAAATAACCCCAACAAAGTGGTTACTACTCTCTCTGGAGTCATTCTTCCCTTGACCATGTCCTCATTGTCTAAAACAGATGGAGAATTTCAAGAGACTCATGATAACAGACAACAGAGCACAGAGAGGTTCTCAGACCTCAGAGGCAACTCCTTTAGACTCACAGAAACTTAGAGAAGGATTCTTCTCTCTAGCATTTGTGACAATCATGAGTTAATGACAAAAAACAAACTTGAATCATTTCCTAATCCTAAGCCTGAACCAGAAGAATCAAAGAATCATCTTTATAATAGGCATATCAGTGTTTTGGTACTGCTTGATAGATTAAATTTTATGTTGCCTCCTAGGTCATAAGCTCCTTGAGGTCAGGGGACTTTGTTTTATTTTCATTTGTCTCCACACTATGTCTAGCTCTGGCACAATGCATTGCATCTAACAAATATTTAAAGAATGAATGAATTTGTTATTTAATCATACACAAGTATTATACCTCTGACTTTTTTTTAGAATAAAGGTCATAGCTGTGTGTATACTAAAATGGACCAAATCCTTTTGTCATTCTTTGCAAATGGCTTTCCTCTTCTTTTTCTTTGCTCATTTAGACTTTACAAATGGGTATTAAGCACTTTTCCGGACTCTTTGTGATGTTGTGCATTGGCATCGGTTTATCTATCTTAACTACCATTGGAGAGCACATAGTATACAGGCTGATCCTACCGCGAATCAAAAAGAAATCCAAGCTGAAATACTGGCTTCACACCAGTCAGGTGAGTGCCATGGAAGGTCCAAAGGACTATGATCCAAATTCCAACCATACCAGGTTGTCAAGCATACAGTAAATAAGACCATATCTTGAGAGTTATGTTCTAATAAATGCCACATTTGGGGAAGGAGTCCCTCCTGAGGAGAACTATGACAGTGAGGGACCTTGAGACCATGCCCTATAGGGTTCAGGTGAAGAAAGTGGGGATATTTAGCTTACAGACAAGAAAACTTGGAGGGAGTCTTATGTTAACTGTATAAGTATTTGAAGGGCTATCATGTGGGAGAAATTTATTCTGTTAGGCCTCAGAAGATAGAACTAGGAAAAAATGGGTGAAATTTACAGGGACAATGATTTCAGTTCAATATAAGAAATAATTCCATAATAATTAAGAGATGTTTAAAAATGGAAAGTGCTAGTTTGGGAGATAGTGAAACTGGTGGGTTCCTAACAGAGACTGGATGACCACTTATCCGTGATCATAGAATTTTGTGCTCTGAGGAACCTTAGAAATCTTTTAGTCCAACATTCTAGCTTTACAGGTGGGAAACAGGCCCAGAGGTGAGAATGGTGGCTTTTTCATCATACAGACAGTAAGTGTCAGGCTCAGGACTTAAACCTAGCTTTAATGTGAGCTCATTTTTCAGATATGGGTTGGGCTCATCTCTAAGGTCCCTTCCAATTCAGATTCTATTAATTTATTATTCTATGAAATACAGGATTAGCCAGCTGTGTGGAGAATTAGAGCCATGTAGACAGTCATATAGGAAACTACAGCTCTTTTTTCCTCTAAAATAGTTCTTCTTAACCTCACTTGTGTCATGGACCCCTTCCCAGAATAATACTTTTAAATAATTGAAGCAAATTCTAAATTTCAGTTAGAAGTTAGAAAAATCAAGATGTGAATTTTTTTCCCATCCAAGTTCATGGAACCCCTTGAAATCTATCCATGGACGCTTTAGAAATCTGTAGACCTCCTCATATTAATAACTTCTATTTTAAAATGACTTTCCCATCAAATTAAACTCCTTGAAAACAGGACAATTTCCTATCATACTTCTATATCTCTTGCAAAGCCTAGGGCAATGCTAAGCACTGCTTTGTGCTTAGATTTCATGGATCAGCTTACTTGAATAAATCAAGTCAAGCCAGGACTGAGACTTACATATATCCTATTTTTGTCTCCTACTGGTCTTACACAGTCTTTCCTAATGGGAGCATTTTAAAGTCTTTCACTTCTGTACAACTACTCCCATAGAAGAGATAGCTTGAGAAAGCATCCTATTTCTTTGTTCTATGATAAGAGACACATTTAAGTGAGCTCTAACACCCATAAGTCTTGGCTATTTGTACCTCCAGGACATTCCTTAAAGTCAGTAATACCACTGGCCATCCCATCCACATACCATGCCATCACTGCCAGTGTGGAGTGAATGCTAAATCTGGAGTCAATTCAAACCCTGGCGCTGACATTTAGGACCTATGTGACCATGGGCAAATTATTTCATTTTTTTTCTGTGCCTCATTATCTTTAATCTAGAAAATAAGAGGGCTGGACTAGGTGACCACTACTTTCCAGATCTAAACCTATGATCTTTTAATTCTTTTATTCATCCCCTTAGCATAACTGAACAGCTCATATTATGAGGACATTTGGATTCTATCTAAGAGGTTCTCCTACTGGCTTCTCATTAAGATAAGGATAAAAAAAATCAGAATTTTCCATATAGACTTATTTGGGCTGACCTTTTCACACCCAGAATAATTACTAAATATTCAGTCATATGGCTTCATTCCAGAGATTGGATGACAACTTAGAGATTTCTTGTACTATTTAAAAGTAACTGAACTAAGAGCTGGATGGGAAAGGAGCCTACTCCCAGCCTCCCCTGGTGTTGGAAAGAAGCCACCATTCTCTTGAACTGACTCAATATCCTCTGTTCTCTTAAGCAGATGCTTACCCAGGGCTTTTTGCCTAATTGACACATGTGACTTTGTGGAGGACGAGTTTCTAATCATTTTTCTTCATGTCTTCTCTTTGTTCTAGAGGTTACATAGAGCTCTAAATACCTCGTTTGTTGAGGAAAAGCAGCAGCTCAAGACAAAACAAGTGGAAAAAAGGTAAAAAAAAAAAGCAGATTAACGGTATAGATTCATTGTTGATTGATTTTCAGAAGGGAAAATCAGAGCAATGGTTGGAAGGGGGTTTTATAATAAAATCGGTTACATGGCAGTCAGGGACAGATACAGATGTAGAAGAAGGTAGAGATATAACATACCTGCATATGTACCATAGTGGAAAGAGAAATGGCCTTGTAGTTGCAGCATCTAAGTTCAATCATAAATTCTAATACTTATTACGTGCGTGATCTTGAGCAAATCCCTTTCTTTCTCTATCCTGTCCTCAGTTTCCTTTTTTGTGAAATGAGAATGTTGGACTAGATGTTCTAGTTCTAAATCCTATCATCATATGAGCCCTTCAATCTCTTATGTATGAATGAAGTTCCTCTATCCTGTCTCCAGCCTCTAGTTCCAATTTTCAACTTTAGCAAAAAAGAAAATAAATTTATTTTAAAATATTTAATACACCAAAATATTTTATTTTAAAAAATAATCACAATTGTAGAGAATTCAGTGGTTTTGTAAGCAAAGGTAACCAATCAAAGCTTCAATAGACAGCCCTTGTAAAGGATTCCTTCATTGATTTGCATGGCCATCTAGCTCCTTTGAAGTTTTGCTAAATATAGTCTCCAGGATGATCTTAGGCACCAGTACAAATAACCCAAACTGTATGATAGGAGTTAAAGGAAACTTAGGACCATATCTCGGATAAGAGTTTAGAATTCAGATTGAGAGACTGATAGGCAGAAAAGGGAAAAGAATTTAAATAAGTGACTTTATCTTTCATTTTATTTCTTCAATAAACAAAAACTCATTTTCTGTCTCATCTTCCCCTTTCTCCCACTCAAAAAAAGAAAACTAAAGCCCTTGTAACAAACATGCATAGTCAAGCAAAACAAATTGCCACATTGGCTGTATCCAAAAATATATATCTTGTAACCTGTACCTGAGCCTATCTTTCTCTCCATCAGGAGGTCAGTAGCATGCTTCATCATCAATCTTCTGGAATAGTGTTGAGTTATTGTGTTGATCAGAGTTCGTAAGTCTTTCAAAATTTTTGGATAGACAGAGCGGTGGGATTCAAATAAATTAAAAACTGGTTCTCCACGGAACCCAGCCGAGACACCACTGCCACCGCTGACATGGCGCAGGCGCTGCCGCTGCTGCTGACTTGGCGGGCACAGGCCCTGCCCCCACTAACAACTGGTTCACTGAACTCAACCTAAAATTAGGTACTGGTTCTACCCAACCAGTGCAAACCGGCTGAATCCCACCACTAGATGGATGTAATCTTAGCAAGAGATTATTCTTCAAGGTTTGCAAAGAACATTCTTCATAAGAACTCGATGATCTAGGAATAATGTCTGTCTTATTAGCATCATTTTACAGATGGGGAAACTGAGGCTCGGGGAGGTAAAATAATTCCCCAAAGAAACACAATTATTAACCGATAGAGATGAGACTCAAATCTACATTCCCTAACTCCAAGACTTTCTGTTTTATTCCATGAAGCATAACAGCTGTTTCTCCCTTCCTTCTTTCCCTGGCTCTCACGTACATTGACATTTTGGCCGAAGGGATAGGAGGAAGGAGGGGAGAGTAAGTCAATTTCTCCTCATTCCCTCTTCACCTCATCTTCTGACTTACTGTGGCAAGAGTGCTAGGGTAGAGAGCCAGTGAGTAAGTAACAAATCCCTTAAATTACTCATAGTAATAGATCCTAATAACAAAATTAAGCCTTCAAACTACTCTAGGTAATTAAAGCTCCCCATATTTTTCAAAATATATTTTATTGACACTTTTAACTTTTATATCAAATATATTTCTAAGCTGAGTCAGTATAATTCTGCAGCATTCAGTTTTCAACTGTTTTGTGGCTATTCTTTCCATTCATCTGGGTTGCATCTTTAATGAATAAAATTAATTTGGGGGAAGGCTTGCCCTTGTGGTTCAGTCATTTTCGGTCATGTCTGACTCTTTGGGACCCCATTTGGGATTTTCTTGACAAAGATACTGAAGTGTTTGCCATTTCCTTCTCCAACTCATTTTACAAATAGAGAAACTGAGGGAAACAGTTTAGTGACTTACCCAGGGTCACATAGCTCATAAGTGTCTGAGGCCAGATCTGAACTTGGGAAGATGAGTCTTCCTGACTGCGGGCCTGGCACTCTATCCACTGTGCCACCTAGCTGCCCCAAGATTTGCCCTAAAATTCTTATTTCAGGCGGAAGCCCTTTTGTTCAGAAGCAAAGAGGACACATACAATAGTTCATTTCTGCTTTCCTCTTAAGAGTCAATGGGGATTCCCTAAGACAGCCAGAGTCTGAGCAGAGTGGACAGAGAGCCCCAGGAGTTGCTGCCAGCTTTCTTTACACTTAATTTATACTTGAATAATGCACCAGGTCTCAGAATGCAACCACACAAGCATGAGATGGGAGAGATCTGCTTAAGGGCAGCTAAAGTGAAAAAGACTCAGGGATGTTAATTGACTATAAGCTTGAGGGAATCAACAAAGTGATATCATTGTCAAAAAAAAAGTGATGTCAAGCTCCAATAAGAAAGGCTTACTCTATACTGGTCAGAAGGAGGAAGTCAAGTCAATGAGCATTTATTAGGCACTTACTATGTGCCATGCACTGTGCTAAGTGCCGAGGATTTTTTAAAGCATCTATTCAGAAAGGAAGACGATAATGCCAATGTACCCTGCCTTGTCTGGATTATTATATTTAGTTCTGGATGCCATATGTTAGGAAAGATGTTGAGAAAGCGGAACATATTTGGGGGATGGTGACTATGTTAAATGAGGAATGATTGAGGGAATTCTGGGGACCTCCCAGAAGACAATATATAGAGAAAACTTCATTTATTTTGAAGGCTTGTCATCTAGAAGTGAAATTAGACTTGTGCTCTGTGGTCCCAGATAGCAGAATGAAAATAGGAAGGCAGATATCAACTCACTGTAACTGAGGTACCAAGAATATCCTGAGAAAAGTGAGTCAAGAAATCTGAGGTTGAGGTCACAGGATTTAGAGCAGGAAGAAATAAATATTGGAGGTTATCTAGTCCCCGTTTCTTCATTTTGCAATGAGGAACATGAAGCCCAGAGAGGTTAAGAAACTTTCCCTAATGTCACACAGGGAGTAAGCCAGAGTTCTGACACAAGCCCTTTGACTCCAAATCCCAGGCTTTATCACTTCACTACACTAAAACCAAAAAAAAAACAGAAAACCGCACCATTGACACTGTCTGCACAAACTGTGAATGAGCCTCTTTCTCTCTCCAATATCTGTAAAGTGATGAAAGTCATATTGCTTGTCTTCCTTTGGGGTCATTTTGAGGGGAGCATTGTAAACCTTAAAGCTCCATGTTTTAATTGTGTGGTTATTATTGTAAGGAAGAACTTTCTAACAAGAGTGGTCCAAAAACAGAATGCATTGCCTTGTTAGACAGTAAAGCCACAGTTAGTGGCAGTGTTTCAGCAGAGGCTGGATGGTTCCTTCATTGAATGTGACTGTAGTAAAAAGGATTCCTTCATGGGGTGATTAGACTAATCAATAGTGTCACATAGAAACAGGAGTCACTAAACCATACATAAGAATCTCTACAGGCTTCATATAACTTAGAAAACCACCTATTATCAACATTATCTATGTTTTATTGTATTTTTATTTATTTTGTCAAATATTTCCCAATTACATTTTCTATCTGGTTTGGGCTGCTCTTGGAACTATCGTGTGGCCCTTGTGCCTGTGTTCAACACCTTTGGACTAAATGATCTCTAAGGTCCTGCCAACCTAAGCTTATCGATTCTGTAACATGTTATACGCCTAGTAAATGGAAAAGCCAGGAGAAGAACTCAAGTATAAAAGCTAGCATTATGGACTTAGAATTTTAAGGAAGACTTAGTCCAGACCCCTCATTTTCCAGATGAGGCTATGGCAGGCCTGGAGCAGCTGAATGACTTGCTGAAGGTTCGATATGGAGTCAGTAGTATAATATAGCCTGTATTTGAACCTACACACACACAAACATACCATACATACATACATATGTGTATGCATGTATAGGTATTGTTACATTGTGTGTTTCTCTACATGTGTGTATATGTACCCATGTGTACAGACATATAAGTATATTCATATAAATGCTGCACATGTATATTTTGTTTATGTTTATATATGTTTGTATACATGTGTAGATGTGGAGAGAGGTTGATATTGATAGCTAGATGTCTATATTTCAATATAATTCCTTTCTTTTGTAATCCTATTAGTTTATTTTATGCGTTTAAAACATTTTTCTGAGAATGTGTCTATAGGCTTCAATAGACTGCCAAGGGGTCCATGACACATACAAAAATATTAACAACCCTTGTACTCAGGGTATAAGTTGGTATAAGTTTAAATTCTATGGCTCCACGTGAAATTTTCAAATAAATTAGTCCATCTGTCCTGGCATTCCCCTCCCACAAATTATCTCCCTGTGACCTACAAAGGCCTCCCTGTCCTTCCCCTTCATTAAATTCCAAACAGAGCAATTCCAAGACTTCAAAAACTCCCTTTTCTTGCTGCCCCCACTCTCCTCCCTCCTGAATCATCTTCTCTACCTACCAGATGCTCCAGAGCTTTGAGGCAGCCAGAGCAAATTATAGAACCAGTCTGTCTTCTGCCTAGAAAAGAATTCATGGAGACAGGATACCCAGGGAATATTTAGGTGAGAGCTTTGGAGACCATTGCCCGGGCTCTAAAGAACACTGCAATTTGGGATATTGAAATGTATTTTAGGGAGCCATCCTTTCTTCCCCTCCGTTCCAAGTTTTAGGCAATAATAGGGTGGGGAAAGGGTGACTCTCTGTGAAGGTGATATAGTGAAGGTGGTCTTAGGCAAGCAGTTGGTTGTTAATTTGTTGTCCTTTGTTCTCAAAGAGGACCAAAATGACATCACTATGTTGGGATCGAGGTACATTGTGTTTGACCGTGCCTGATCAGACCATTACAAGCTCAGATGGCTCGACCATAGATCGGGCACAAAGAGTCAGCATGAACATTGGTGGTGGAGATGTCTCTAAATTCACACATCTCACCTTTCTTTTAGGCTACTGAAATTCTACTTTGCTCATACAGCATAGGGCCTTCTTTAATGGGATATGCCACGCTGGGCAGTCTTGTGCCAGTGTCTCCCATGTCACGTAATCAATTCCAAAGTTCTTCAGAGAGACTTTGGGCAAGTTCCAACCTCTCTGAACTTGTTTCCTCTTCTCTAAATTGTTGGTAATAATATCTCTTCAATCATCAAGCAACAAAAATTTATAAAGATGCCTACTATGTGCCAGTCACTGTGAACTTGAGCGCTAGAGATACAAATACAAGAATCAAACCATCTCTGCCCTTAGGAAGCTTATGTTCTACTATAGGGATACAAATACAAAAGCAAATTAAGCAAATACAAAAACATATTAAAAATTAAAATACGATTATGGATGTGAGAAGGGCACAATCAAGAGAGACCTCTTGAAGGAGACAGCAACTGAGCCAAACCTTATCAAAGCTGTTAGGGATCCTGAGAGGTGAATGTGAGGAAAGAGAACATTCCAGACACAGGGGACAATGCATTTGCAGAAGCAGGAGGGTAGGAAATCAAATGTCCAATAGGAAACAGCAAATAGGCCAGTTTGGCTGGGTATAGAGTACTTGAGTGGGGAGTAACCAGTCTAAAGAGAAAGGCTGAATTCAGTCAGATTGTGAAGGGCTTAAAATGCCAACAGGAGGTTTAAGTATTGATCCTAGGGATGATAGGGAGCCACTCCTTTTCTTGATGCTTATAGCAAGGAAGTAATGAGTGTCATAAGATACATGAAATTAATTTTGTAAACTTGAAAGTTTTATATAAATGGCTATTATTGTCTTCCACTGGGGAAGAAGAAGGGAGGAATTATTATTTCTCCAGAGTTATTTTCAAGTTGTCTGTCAACTTTTTCATATGAAAATTCTTGAATTGGAAAAGACCTTCAAAATCTTCTAGTCTAATTCTCCACCTAAAAGATCCTTCTGGACATCTAAAATGATGTCATGTTCATGCCTGAATGAATGAATGAAAGCATTAACTATTTACTGTGTGAAACTATTATTAACTATCTACTGGTGATACAAATAGAAAAGCAATACAATTAATTCATAGACAGGAAGGTGGCACAGTGGATAGTGCTAGACTTGGAGTCGGGAAGACCTGAGTGCAAATCTTACCCCAGGCATTTAGTAATTTTGTGACCTTGGGCAAGTCATGCAACATCTGTCTGCCTTGACCTCTTCATCTATAAAACAGGGACAATAATAGCACCGCCCTCCCAGAGTTGTTGTGAGGATGAAATGAGATAATGTTCATAAAGCACTTTACAAACCTTAAAGCACTATGTATATGCTAGCTATTAATAATAATAATAATAATAATATAATCCCTACTCTCAAGGAACTCACGTTCTATTACTTCAGTAGAAATGGTCCTTAGAGCACAGTGGCAAAGCAGACAGTAATACATCTTCTTAAATGTCCTTCCCACTGATAAAATCATCCACTTCTTATATTGAACCATTTGACAGTGCCAAGGACTTTTCTGAGTCTTCAAGGAGGCAAGACCTGAGAAGTATTACCAGATCACATCCTGCTTTCCAGGGTGATGGCTATCAGGGACTATGCTGGAAGCAAGACTTGTGGTCTGGAGGGATCACTGCCATTCCCAGGACTCTTGACCCATCAATGGCCTCTAATGATAGTGAACTTGCTACCTACCGAGGCAGTCCAATCTGTTGTTAGCCAGTTCAAATTGATTCCTCGTGCTGAAATGTAATCTGTCTCCTAACTTTTTTGTTACATTTTAAGTTCTGAACTCTTTCCTTCCCTATCTCCTAGCCCTGAACTACAGAATGACTCCATTTGACACAGATTTATAAATACATATAAAAGCTTACTATGCATACTTTTATTTATGAGTTCTTTCTCTGGAGATGGATAGCATCTTCCTTCACAGGTCCTTTGTAGTGGATTTAAGTATTTATAATACTCAGAATAACTTGGTTGTTCATGATTATTCTTCAAACAATATTGCTGTTACTGTATATAACTTTCTCTTGGTTGTGCTTGTTTCACTTTTCATTATTTCATTCAAGTCTTTCCATGTTTTTTCTAAAATCAACCTGCTTATTGTTTCTTATAACACATTCCATCACAATCACATACCACAACTTCTTCAGCTATTCTCCAATAGATGGGCATCCCTTCAATTTCCAGTTCTTTGCTACCACAAAGAGAGTGGCCATAGAAATTTTAGAACATATACATTCTTTTCCTTTTTCCCTGATGACCTTGGGAAGCACATCTAATAGTGATATTTCTGCATAAAAAGGCATACAAAATTTTATAATTCTTTGGGCATAATTCCAGACTGTTTTTCAAAATGGTTGGATCAGTTCACGGTTCTACCAACAGTGTATTAATGTCCCAATCTTTCCACATCCCCTCCAACATTAGTCATTTTCCCCTTCCATTATTTTAGCCAATCTAATAGGTATGAGATGATATTTCAAAGTTGTTTTAATTAGCATTTCCCTTATCAATAATGATTCAGAGCATTTTTCATATGACTATATATAGTTTTGATTTCTTCATAAAAACGACTGTTCATATCCTTTGACCATTTATCAATTGAGGAATGACTCATATTCTTATAAATTTGACAAAGTTCTCTACATGAGATATGAGACCTTTATCTGAGAAACTGTCTATAAAATTTTCCCAGTTTTCTACTTTCTTTCTAATTTTGGCTACATTGGTTTTATTTGTATAAAACCTTTTTAATTTAATGTAATCGAAATTATCCATTTTACATCTGACAGTGCCCTGTATCTCTGTCTCCTTATAACTTAACTGAAGTTCTCTCTTCTGTGTTCTCTCTTCTTAAGTTCTCTCCCCTCCTCATAGCGAAGTACAGCATTCAAATCCTTCTTCTACATGGAATTCCTACAAAATATCAGAAGACAGACAGATATTATCTTCTTCTTCCTCCACCCCTGCAGCCTCTTTGAAGCATTTCCAGTCTAATTCCAGATCCCAAAGCCTGTTAAAAACTACAAACTTAAGGAAAATTCTTAGCTATGTCTCAGTCTTTGTACTAGATCCTATACTTCAACCTCTTCAGCATTTATCACTTCTGCCTAAAAGGATGATTGGGAAGAAAAGGGTTCAAAGTGCTTAGGAGTTACCTTGTCAACAAATTGATAGCAAAGGTCTTTATTTTCCAGACCATAGAGTCTGCTCTTCAAGGCCAGTAAAACTTTTCATGGAAGAGCTTCTCAAAATCAAGAGGTTCATCTTCTTCAGGCCTCTCCTCTGTTTCATCAGTTCCACTAAAGTGAATTTCCTCTAAAGAGGAAATGTGCCCTTTGGAGCCATATGTAGTGAACGAGGGAGTTCTCATTTCTTATTTTTAACCCACTGAGAAATAGTGTGGGGCCATGGAATGAGCACTGGAGCCAGGAGACCCAGGTCTGCCACATATGGTCATGTGACAGGGGTTAGGGACTTGTTGTTGAGACTCAGTTTCCTAACCTGACCTCCCTCAACCTGGTGGTTTTAGGAAAGGGTTTGGCAAACTATAAAGCACTATGTAAAACCAGTGTGTTTGGTTTGAGTCTGCCATTATATTTCCTAAACATTTATGAAGATGGAAACTTCTATAAAAGACGACTCAGGTGAGCAGCAGAGCAGAGTTAGGAATACAGAACAGCAACAGACACAGACCAGCCTAATGTCCAAATGTTTATAGTTCCCTTGGTCTTGCATTTCCTGCCTAATCTCTAGACTTTTATAATCTATGTGTTTTCCTATATAATCTCTGTCCCTTTACATTCTCTGTCTTTAATAGTCTCCAGACCTATCTGATCTCTGACTTTATATGGTCTCTAGCCAGCCCTCTCTGGTCTAGGGCCCTGTATGGTATCTGACCTTATATGATCCCTAGCTCTATCTGGTCTCTGTCCTTAAATGGTCTCTATCTTGATAAGATCTCTGGCCCTATATAGTGTCTGACTTTATATATGGTCTGTAGATCTGTCTGGTCTCTGGTCCTGTTTGGACTTCATTCATATATATTTTATGGCCCTCTAGTATTTCTAGTATGGTTTCTATTCCTGTATACATCTCTGCCCCTATATCAGCCCAGCTTTGACGTTTTCATGCTGAATAGGCTCTCTGACTTGAGTACAAAGCATAAGCTGGATGGCTGACCTCCAGTACGGCAGCATGGAAAAGGAGTGTTAGATTTAGAGTCAGAGAAACTGGGTTCAAATCACAGTTTTGCTCTTGACTTACCTGTGGACAAAGTTTGGACAGGTCACAAATCCTCTCTGGGCCTCCACATCTGTACAAGTAAAGGAGTTGGACTATCTCTGAGGTCCCTTCCAATGTTTACACGGTTCTTCCATGTAAAACAATCATCAGTTCCTTTAAGTAACTGTGTATTGAATGCTGTGAATTCATACGCTCAAGCACCACAAGGATTCAGACTGAGGATCTGAAAAAATTTCAGTCAATAAGCTTAAGATGAAATTGAATAAACTTCCTCTTCTCCTTCCCTTTTACCTTTTAGGAAGACTGTCATGGGAATGTATGGGTAATTAAGGTGGGCTTTTAGCACTTATTTAATCAAGTGCCCTTGAAGAGTTTGGCCTTTGTTTCTTTGATTAAATTAGAAGTCTTTGATAACCTCCTTGCCTGAAGGGAAAGCCTAGTTAACATGAATTTGATTCACGTATTTATGACGCCGGAAGCTTTTATGCCATGTGGGCTTGAGTCTCAGGTTTGTGATGTGTTTAGGTCACGTGGGTTTAAGTCGCACTTGTGATGCCCTTTGACCCTGAACAAGATATATAAACCCAGAGGTTGGCATTCTCCCTGGGGGCTCTCAGTCACTGGAAGAGTGGTGTGTGACTGGGCAAGCCGTTAAGTTCCTTGGCTTGCAAACCCAGATATTGATGCTTTCCTGGTAACTATGAATTGTCTGTTTATATTGCGTATGTTCGTAATTTGTTTGTATTTGCTCTGAAGTTCAGGTTGCTGGCTTTTCCTCCTGAACTACATGAGTTATATTTGTATGTTGAACTAAAGTAAGATTGTTAACCCCTTAACAAGCAGATCAAAAGAACCTGTGTTAGAAGCTTTCTGTGAGCTGGTTGCTGTTGGTTTTATACAGTCACAATAGCTGCTAGCAAGATTGTTGCTACAGGGACTCTGCCTACAAACACATACATTCTCTTCTCTCCTTCACCTGTGAAAAGATGTAGAGAGGGTATACCTACTCAATACATTGCAAGCTCCTTCAAGGTAGGCACAGAATGACCTGCTCCTTTTGTCCTTCCACCTCATAGTGCCGGATTCTCCTACGTCCTTCCAGGGTTATCCCCTCCAGCAAAAATTTGATTACACTGATCGACAATGAAGTGATTTACTGCCATGGCCCCTAGAAGTGAGTGCCATTTTCCCCTGGGAAGTAACCTGAGTCTGCCAGGGAGCCCCACTGCTACTTTCAGTCTGCCTTCTTTCTTCCTTTCTCCCTTGGCATCTGACAATTACCTGGGTCAGTCTACACAGAAAAGTGGCATGGAATAGTAGGAAAAGCTGTGGCTTTGGAGAGGGCTTGGGTTCAAATCCCTACACTCACTGTCTGCATGACCCTGGGCAAAATCACTTAATTTCTCCAGTCCTGCTTCCTCATCTATAAAATGAGGGGGCTCGGGGACAGCTAGGTGGCGCAGTGAATAGAGCACCAGCCCTGGAGTCAGGAGGACCTGAGTTCAAATCCAGCCTTAAACACTTGACACAAACTAGTTGTGTGACCTTAGGCAAGTCACTTAACTCCAATTGCCTTGCCAAAAACCAAAAAAACCAAAAAAAAAAAAATGAGGGGGTTGGACTAACTGGATTCTGTGGGGGCTCCGATCCAGCTCTGGCTCTGTGATCCTAACTACTATCTTGTCAGATCATAGGAGATGTCAATCAGTGGAAATGTCTCTATCAGTATTGTAGGCAATGAGTTAACACCTAAGGAGGCCTCAGAAGGAGCCAGCTGGGGTCCTGAGGGCTTGGAAAGAGACAGTGCTTTCATGGTAGACTACACCTATGGCTGCCTCCCCCGAGTGTATGTCTTTCAATCCAACAAACATTGAGTGAGTGTTGTTATGTACAAAGCATTATGTCAGGTGCTAAGGATATACAAGTGAGAAGCACAAAAGCCTTTGCCTTCAAGAAGCTTAAAATCTTGTTAAACGTTGAAAAAGAGGTCAAAAATACTTTGGGAAAGACACTAACAGGTTAGAACATGCTTAGAGGAGGATGACTATGTCATGTATGGAATGAATTTCACCTAATGTACCTATTTTGTTACTCCCACCTTACTCTTCTCCAAATCCTATATCCGTGCATACAGGGTATTCCTAAATTCACAAAGAGTGCAATTCTTCTCTGTGAAGATGAGGTAAGGAAGGAGAAGGAAAAACGGATTAACATCAAATAAGAGTGACTAAAACTGCCTTTATGTGGCCAAATATAAGAATTTATATCCTTCATCAAGGCATGTTTGGTCCCATTAATTGGTACTGACACATGCCCTCTGCCATGGGCATTCTCTGAGATAAATATTAACGATAGCTGCCATTTATATAGCACTTTGAGGTTTATGAGGCACTATACTTTATTTCATTTGATCCTCACAGACCCCGTGAGGTGGGTACTAGTTATTTATATCCATTTTACAGATGATCTGCTCATGCCACAGGTGAGATTTGAACCCGGGTATCTCCTGACTCAGGAATCCAGTATCACCATGTCATTTCAGAAATGTCAGCATAGGTGTAGCAAAGGTCACAATCCACACCAGTACTCCCTACTGGGGTTCTACATGTCACTACCTTCAGACCGCTAGACAGTAAAGGTGGGAACACACCAGACACATTCAAGGGTATGTCTAAACAAACATTCATTCAAGAATGAACAACAGAGCTGACTTGGATTTTTTAGTATTCTCTCTCCCCTCCACGTTCTTGTATTCCATTTGCTGCCATGTGACTTTGGGCAAGGCCATGACCTTTCTGGGCTTCAGGTTCCCTAATGGGCTAGTTGAAGCTCTAAGAACCTTTCAAGCTCTACATTTATGATTCTCTGACCTTCTTTCCCTGGGCTGGATCTCCGCTCCCACCATTCCTCTTATTTTTTTAATTTCACCAAACTGAATATATTGTTAACAATAATGTTCAAAGATGTAATCTGACCATTCATACAGTGAGAAACTCTTCTAATGGTGTACAACTGGAAGACTGTATTTCAGAAATAGGATAGTCTGTTACTTTAGAGCCCTAAGGGGTATTCTTAGTGCTCCAAACTTCCCATTAAATTGTAGGTACCTCATTCCAAAGTGACATCCCAGTAGCATTGCTGGGATAAAAGTCAAACCAAGAATGGTAGCAAAACCAGTTTTTCTTTGGCTTTTATTTGCCCTGTGATAATTAGATATTTGCCTTGGGATTTGTTTTCTAAGCCTTAGGCCTGACATAGATTCTTCTCCCTGTAAAAATTTCATCACCTGTGGTGCTTACACATTTTTCTCCCAATTCTGCCCTTTGGATGTGACCTTTCTGGTTCACCAAGCACAAACACTCAGAGCAGAACTACCAGGATGCAAGATAAACCACTCTGGGATGATAGATGAGCAGGGCACACTAGTACCCTGGAATAGAAGGAAGCCAGCTAAAGAAACATGTGTTCTGCTCTATCTAGAGTGATACAAGACATGTCATAGTGTCAGTCTCTTTGTAGGAAGGAAAAGAAGAGCTTTTGGTCCCATTGGGCTCATATATTCATGGCAAGGTGGGTCAGTGGAAAGATTTGGATTTGGAGTCAGAGGGACCTGTACTTGAATCCCGGATCTGATACTTACTTTAAAACCATGTAAACCTAGGCCAAGTCATTCAATTTCAGTCTCAGTTTCTTCATCTCTAAAACAGTAATAATTCTTTCTGTGCCTAGCCAACAGTGTTATTGTGTGGAAACCTTAAAGCACCAGGAAAATGTGAAGTGTTAGCGAGACGCATTCTGTGGTTCAGCTATATCATCTGTAAGATGGGAATGATGATACTCAGTTGTCAGAATTCAAGGAATCAGGCAGAAATAATAATAATAGCTAGCATTTATGAAACTTTTAAGTTTTGCAACAGGCTTTAAATGTGTTATTTGATCCGGGGAAAAACAGGCTAAAGGCTTGGACTAGAAGACACAGCTGGGCAGGACAGGTAGTCCAAGCAGGTCTCAGCATTAAGCTAAGAGAGCAACCTCTAGGAGATCAAAAAGGCAAGGAAGTCTGGAACCTGCTAGCGGGCAAAAGGTCTGAGCACGAAGGGAGCTGCTATCAGGGAGGTCCAACAGCAGATATGTGGGGTCCTGCCAAGAAGACCAAAAGTCTAGCAATAGTGATCCAGCCCCCTGGTAAGACTCAGGGGGATGCAAGGTCAGTCCCAACAAGAGCACCAGAAGATTGGGATACTGAAGAGCTAACATGAGGAAAGGAGCAAAAGCTGTAGCTGCTGTTTATGAGAGAAGTTTGCCTCCCTCTACAATACTTGCTCCTACTAAAGTGGATGGAGAGGGGAGAGACAGGCAATTACTGACTCAAGTAGGAAGAGTTAAAAGACCCAATATTGGAAAGGCAGGCAGTAGGATATAATAGAAAGAATACTGGACTTAAAAGATTTTAAGGTCTTGCTCTGCCATTTAATAGTTGCATGACCTTAAGTAAGTCACTTCCCTCTGAGCTGTAACTCTTCATCTGCAAAATGAAGCCAGTGATCCCTTACTTATGGGGTAGCTAGATGGTACAGTGCAATGAGCACTGGGCTTGGGGCCAGGAACATCTAAGTTCAAATCTGGCCTCAGACACTTCCTAGCTATGTGACCCTGAGCAAGTCACTTACCCCCATTTGCCTCAGTTCACAAAATGAGGACACACTAGAGAAGGAAATGGCAAACTACTCCAGTATCTTTGCCAAGAAAACCTCATGGACAGAAAGTCTGTGGAGTCACAGAGTTGGACCCAGTGGAATGAGTGAACAACAGCAATCCCTTACCTACCTTACAGATTTATGTGAGGAAATCATGTGTCTTACCAAAAGAACAAGCCTAAAGAAAGAAGTTATCTGGTCCTCAGCTGGAGGTACTTCGGGGGTGGGGAACCTGTGGCCTCAAGGCCACATGTGGCCCTCTAGTGTCCTCAAGTGTGGCCAAATCCTTTATGGCCACAGGTTCCCCACCTGTACTAGATGAGTGCAGGTGCAAGGAGTCAGGTTGAGGGTGAAAAGGGAACCATAGTACTCTAAATTCACCAGAATTGGTATTTTTAAGTCATTCTTCTTTATTGTCATTCAAAGTATCATTCTTTTGAAAGATCTCCATTGTCTCCCTAGGTCCAACGCAGCCAACAGTCAGCTCAGCGTATGGAATACTGCCGACCTGAGCCACTACAATCGGCGGAAATACATGTACCGTGATGAAGGGCAAAGCCACCTGAACATGCACCCTCATCAGGGCATCGCCCTCCCTATAGTGAGGAGAGAGATTCCCACTTCCCTCACCACCAATGGGAAACCAGACTCCCTAAATACTGCTAGGACCTCAGTGACCCAGGAGCTCACTGAGCTGGAGAAGCAGATCCAGGTGATCAGGCAAGACCTACGGCTGGCCATGAACAGGAAGAACCAACTGGAAGAATATCAGAGGACAAACAGGACAGTCGAGTCCTAAGTGATCCAATCTCTATCTGTTCTGTCCTGACCTTCCTGTCCTTCCCCCAAGCCACTTTCAACCCTTCTCTAACCCCTCTGTAAAATTTGTAATGTACTTTTGTAACTGCTGGCAGTGGTGAAGGAGAGCCAAACAAAATAGGTTCTCCTTAGAAGGCAACCTCAAAGTGATTCATCAATTTCCATCCTCCAGGGTGGTATTCTCATTCAGAGAATCTCTTCTTTCCTCCATGTGAACTTTGAATCAGTCAAGGGCAATCTTGGACAAAGGAACTAACTATGAGCAAAACCAGACCATACTCATCTCCTGTTTCCTTCTTCACCTGGTGCCACATTTCTGGTTTTTAGCCCTTTCTGTGCATTAAAAAAATGTCAATCAGACCTGTGTCTCTTACTGGGTTTTGATATTTTTACTAGTATGAGCATACCTCGACTAACATGATTAATCAGATGTAATAATGTTATTAGGAGACTGCCAGTTCCGCAAGTTCAATGTTTTCAGTGGTCAATTGGCCTGACAATGACACATCAGGGTTTCATGATGTGACAATGTGGTTACTTTGTGTTAATGTTATTGCAAAAGTATTGTGGACAGTGCAATGTTAGGCGAGGTATGATTGTATAGAATGGTTACCCAGGACTACATATTTTAATAATATTTCTTCAATTTAACCCAACTCAAATTTGGGTTTTTTTTTATTTTGGGGGTACAGTTAGTGAAAAAAGATCCAAACACTCAAAAAGCTAAGACTCTATTAGAGACCAATCTTGCTGAAAAATTAATGGTATCATATTCTTCAGTCAAACTAAGCTTTCTTTATAAGTGTGTGCCTTTTGTAAGAGACAAAAAGAGATAAGACAGAGATGAGGCCTCTCTGAAGAACATCTGTGTTTACTATTTGTAATAGGATGTGTGTGACTGTGAATCCTGTGAAAATGTTTGTGCAAACCATGTGATGGGTTAATTCTCAAATCTGCCACAACCTATCCTCTGACTGTAGGAAGCCCCAAAAGTGATCCTCATGCATGCAACTGAACCTGCTCCATGCCATGCTTGAACTTGCAGGCATCTACCCTCTCTTTTTTGTGTAACTACTGTGATATTTGCCAAATGCCCTAGTCACCAAAGGCATATTGATACGACTCTTGGTTCCTCCAGTTGGTATTTCTAGCGCATTTATCGCCTCCATGAAGTTGGATCTGAGTCATCTAGTTGTTTCTATTTAGCTACCTCCTAACCCCCACATAGCTCTCTAGAGAAGCAAGATGAGGAGGGAGCCAACGAAGCCTAAAGATCTCAGTTGCCTAGGGCCCCGAGAGCTCTGAAAAGAAGTATTACTGCCTTCAGGAGAACACGCTTACAATGTCACCTTCCACAGCCACCAGGGCACCAAAAAATGTCACTCAGGAATAGACTCTCCTTTACATCCGTTAGAGTCTTTTTTTCCAATACTCGCCATTTGTTCCAATTAATCCATTCAAATTTTTTTGAGCACCTATTAATTCAAGGAACTGCACTAGGTGCTAATGGATAGGTGAGTAAAATCTTCAGTCCCTGCCTTCACACTCTCACTTTTTGAGTGCCTCTTAAGTGACTGGCACAGTAGTTGGCTACAACCAGTCAACCTGACAAGTAGTTAGCCACCTCCATCAAGTGACTGAAGGGGATCCTAGCTCCCCAACTGTCCCTCACTTTATACTATGGCATCTTAAATTTCTGCTAAAGTCATTCCCTTAAACGGAGAACTGAGTTTTCTGGATGCTCCCATTAACATTCAAATACTCCTAGCTGAGTAATACTTTAAGCCTTGAGGGTGATAAATCACAACTGGAAAATGAGTCAATAGGAAACAAAGCAAAAGCAACACCCCAAGAAAGGGAAATGGTTAAAGGGGCTAAAAACCTTCAAAGGTTTCAGCCAACCCTGCTCTCAGACTATCCCTCACAGGGCTCTAAAGTAGAAAGCCCTGAGTTTGAAGGCACATGTCTAGAACTATCTCCCAGAATTTTCTAATTACAGCCCAGGACACTGTAGGGACCAGGTCATTACCCTCCATGCACCTCTTATCCAGAAGGTTTATGTACAGGTGTACCTCACTTCACACAGTAGCCAGGTTCTGGAAAAGTTGCCTGTAAATGGAAATTTTTGTAAATCTAATTATATTCTAACTGCATTTGGGTGGCTAACTACTTAGAGGAACCCAGCAGTCTTTTGTAAAGTAAAGAATCCTTTTGTAATGCAAATAATTATCCCCTAATTTATTTTTTTTCTAAGTTTGGGTTTTTTAATAATGGATTTAATTAAAGCAGGGCATATATCAATATAAAGACACTTTGAGGAATGCTTTTTTGGGTTTCTCTACCTTGTCACAAAATAGGCAGTAATTTTTGCCCCACTCAGTCACTCAGTGTCTGTTCTGGACCATTGGGTGATAACTGGCTGACACTGGTAAGTCTGGGGTAGAAATGTAGTAGCCACTTGAAGGCCAGCTGTTGGGGACTGTCACCAGGTTTACTGTCATTGATGTTGCTTGAAATGATTTCATTTTCTGGAAAAAAAAAATTTCTTGTGATGAAATGAAACTGTTTTCATGTTAAATTGTGATGGTTATTTTTATTGCTGGTGGTTGAACAGTGTTTTGCAACTTGTGAAACAGTGTGCTGTGTTTTGTAAAAAAGCTTTCATGAAATTGAGTCCTTCAAAACAACTCTGCTCTGCCCTACCCTATCCTTACCTGGGCTCTATAGACTTAGGCCCTTCTTGGGCTCAAAGAGAAAAAGTCAGTGACATTCAGGTTAGGGATGATATTATACAAGAAGAAAACGAGTTTTCATCCCTTGGCTGAAAGAGCTCCTGTTTCACAAATACATGAAATTACAAGGCGGTGAATAAAGGAAGAAAAGGTGAAAGTTTGAATTCTCTTATCAAGTCCCTTTAGGAGTAACATTTGACCATTCCCTATCTCTGCTCCCTCAGCTACAAGGAAGCAAATGTCATTGGCCATCTAATGCCCAACCATGTTTTGGGAAAACGTTGGAAAATTCAAACTCACTCACTGCAAGAAAAGCTCTATGTGAGCACCAAGAATAGGTGTGTTAAGTGGTACAAATGTGGCCACTAAATGTCTGAATAGCAATCACAGAGCCCAGAGCTAGCATGCTACACAGCATAAAGGAGAAAATGCACCCCACAGGTAGGGCAAATGATAAACACACCAGATGTACAAGACAATTCTTAAAAGCATTTCTACGGTAGGCAAGTGATGTGATTGTAGCAATCCAGCATGGAACTCCACTGGGTTCTTTGATGTGTTTGGAGAACAGTGATTCTGGTCATTCTATAAATGGTAATCCTCCTTGTTACATAAAGTTTTGCTGCTGCCCTTCCAAATAGGGATACTGGAGGGAATGAATAAAAGTGAAAGGAAATCCCAAAGAAAATAGTACCAGATCATCTGGCTTTAGACTCACAAGAGCTAAAATTCAACACTGAATTTAACCTTTGAGAAAACTCCTCTAAGAATCTAAGAAACCAAGAAATGAAAATTAACAAGAGGTAAAAGGGTCTACTTTACAAAGTCAAAATTGGCAAGGCAGAAACCCACATCCAGCTTCAAAGGGAGTATTTCTCTGGTCATTAAAACCAAATTTTTATATTTTTTGTGTGATTGAATGACCAGTTGTTCAGTCCCTCCTTTGATCACCCACCTAAGCCATAAACCTATTTCTTCAATACTATTTACTACCATGGCTTACTGTTTTATGAAAACAGACTTCACTGTATTTTCTTAGGAAGGCTGAAGAGTTTTTTTCTATGTGTCTTCATTCTGAAGTATATGAAACAGACTGCTCAGCTCCAGGGAAGGACTGAAATGTTGTCCTTTGGGCATAAAGTGAACAGGATGATTTGCTCTGGGCATGTTTCTTGTACATTTGGGTGGATGGATGAAATGTCTTTAGGTCTTTTCCATCACAAATTTCTATGAATGTGGAATAAATGTTTGGATTGAAACAAAACTCTGGAATGATGCTGCTAGAGTTCATCTTTGGGTATTTGTGAAAAGTTGACATGAATGGCACCAGACTTCCCCAGCAGAAAGTATATACATTGGTTCATTAAAAATTTAAAAGATTTAAAGCGAATATATATTGCATCACATTTGAGGAAACCCAACAATACGTTAATACAAACATGATAGGCCAGAATTGGTCTCCCAAGCTCTCCTCTCAGTCCTCTTTCCTTTCACAAAACTTTCTCTGCTAGCAATTTCATTCATTCCAACACTTGCAAATTGGTCATTCCATCCCCAATCTTGTTATGACTGTTACTGTGAGCATTAAATGGAAGAAATATTTGCAAAGTGCTTAGTGTAGTGCCCAGCACATCACAGGCACTTCATGTTTACCTTCTCACTCTCACCCTGATTCCCACAGTGATATTTCTAACTGCCTACAGAATACCTATGCTTGGATGTCCTTCAGACACTTCAAACTCAACATATCCAAAATTAAACTACTCATTCTTCCCACTCCATCTGGACCCGTCCTTCCTCTTAAATCTCTTCTCTTCTGGGATGTACCAGCATCATCTCAGTCACCCAGGCTCAAAACCTGTTACCCTTGACTCTTGCATAAATAGAAAAACATTAATTTGGAAGCATAGCACAAGTCTGAATCCTGCCCCTATCCTGCCCAGGAAAGTCGTATCTGCTCTCTGGGATTATTTCTTCCTCTGTAAAATAAAGGGGTTACTCTTCCAATTCCAAAGCCTATGATCCTAAGCAGCCTACTTCTTTACTCTTCCTCACCTCTACCCACATCCAATCAGCTACTAAGTCCTCTCAATTCTACCTCAGCAATATTTCTGGTATAGGTTCTCTCATTCCTAATCTATCACTAGTCACCCTGGTTCAGGTTCACCCTAGCATTGCCTTTCCCTGGAAGGAGAAATACCATAATAGCCTGCTAACTTCTCTCCCTATCTTCAGCCTCTTGGCTCCCCAGTTCTCTAAACAACTTCCAAAATCATTTTCCTAATATACAGATGAGAATACTCACTGCCCTGACATCTCTTGTGTTCCTCCATGACTGACAGGATAAAATACAAACTATCTTGCCAATCAAGATCAAATGATAACAGATTTAAAGCTGAAAAGGACCTTAGAGACCATCTAATAACCTCATTAATTTACAGATTAAGAAACTGAGGCCTAAGTGATTAAGTGAATTGCCCAAGATCATGCTGGGAGTGCCAGTGGTAGACTCTGAACCCAGCTCTTTTGAGTGCAGAGCCAGGACTCTCCCCTCCCTACCCCATAAATGTAAAAATCTGTCTCTAACCTGTTTTTCCAGTTTATGCATACCATTTAACCCAGCTGGAGGATCTTGAGGTTAAAGAAGATGCTGCCAAACCCATCTTAGAACAGAAGCTTAAATTGTAAATGCTCCCTATACATTCCTCTTTCTCAATAGGCCCAAAGCCCCCAAGTTATATAAAGCCAATAACAACTCACATTTCTATAAGGATAGATACAAAGTCTTGTATTCAAGCTTTACAAGCACAAGATAGGAGTACACCTAAAAAAGGTCTGAGGGCTTCAGTAAACTGCAAGCTCGATATGAATCTAACAGTGTGATATTATAGCCCAAGGTTTAGTGTGATTTGGGTCCTAAATCAAGAGACAGAACTTCCAGAAATAGGGAAGGGGTATCACTGTACCCTGCCTTGGTCACATCATACCCTGGGGACGGTCTGGTTCTGGGCACCACATTTCCAAAAAGACAATTTAAGCTGCAGTGTCCAAAGGAGGGCAACAGGATAGTAAAGGGCATCTAGTTTGTGCCACATTAGGATTGTCTGAAGAAACTGGAGATGTTCAGTCTGGAAAAGAGATGACTTACGTGGCACATGATAGCTGTGAAGGGAACCAGGGATCTGAATAATAATCATAATCATGTCTAACATTTGTAAAGTGCTTATTACATGCAGCCACTGTGCTATGCACCTTATATCTTATCTCAATTGATCCTCACAACTCTGGGAAATACAAATAAGAAAACTGGGCCAAACAAATTCAGTGATTTGCCCAGTCATTCTCCTAGTGAGTGTGCAAGGCTGGATATGAACTCACATCTTCCTGACTCCAGGTCCAGCACTCAATCCACTGCACCACTGAGCTGCCCTATTAGATTAGACTTTTTTGTTTGGCCCCAAAGGGCAGAAGTGTGAATGATGATGGAAGTTACAAAAAGGCAAATTCTGGCTTGATGTAAGGAACACTTTTCTAACACTGAGAGCTTTTCCCAAAGTAGAATAGGTCAGCTCTGCAGTATTCCTCTTCCCTGGATGACCACTTGTCAGGCTTCTTCAGTGATGGTTGGACCAGACACCCACACTGACATTCTATGATTAGATGCTCAAGTCCCCTGCTGTTCACCAAGCGTGTTCCTCACCTGGGGAGGAAGGCTGCTGTCCAGCACTTCTTTGATGCTACTGTCCAGCACAGCCCATGCTCATGGATAAACCCGCATTATGGCCGTAATCGTTGCTCATCCAGCACTTGTGCCGCCTCAGGCCATTACCTTTGCCACTGCCTTTCCTTCTACCTTCCATTTCTGGCAAACTTCCCTTCATAAATTCGCTAGCGAAGCTTCTATGAATCACAAAATACCAAAGCTGGAAGGCTTCAAAGAATGAAAGCTTTAGAGAAGGAAGGGGCCCAGGAAGTGAGCTAGTTCAACTTCTAAAGAGGCCAAAGAAAATAACCAGAGCAGGAATGGAGGTTCCAACAGGGAAAGAGACTTGCTTGTGGCCACACCTCCCAACCTGAGTCATTCCCCACTCTACTGCACAGGGCCTCCACAACTTTAAATCTTCAGAGGCGGTGACATTTTGAAGAGAAAGTACAGGGTAACTAACAGTTGCACTGCAGGGGAAAGAGCTCCAGACTGACAGTGACGAAGCTAACCTGGATCCCACCTCTCAGGGTCCTTCCCAATCCAGGACACAGTGACCCAACTGAGATGAAATAAGGCCCTAGTTACTTTAAGAATCATCTTATAATTAGACTTTTAGAATTATTAATATTGCTTCCAAATAATCTATATGCAGTGATATTGAAGCCTAGGACTATTGTAGAGGATGAGTGAGAGGCCACGTGATGGGGAGAGAAGGGGACCTCTTGCCATAACTTTTAAATAGCCTATGTTCATATAAGATGACTAGAGGAACAGTTTCATTAATACATAAAATTCAATGCTCTTTAAAAATTTCATTAAATTTCTTGTGCTAGGATGATAAGTCATGTTTAGAGGAAACCCAGGAGTAGAACAGTATTAAATCGGTTTTCACCCTTCTCAAGGAAAAAACCTGTAAGACAAAGATAAATTGACCCATGTTTTAATTGGCATTTGTCAAGTACAAAGTCTGATGGAAAACACTACAAACAGTCCTCAGGAAAATGAAGACTGACAACACCCCAGGAAAGTGAACAGAGGAGTCACAGCTCACCAAGGCCTCATGGTATCCTCCACTAGAATGCTAGCCCAGAATCTCATCACCTCAGTCTGGTTCTTTCATCTCTTCCAATTGTAGCCACATGGAAAATCAGAAAGGGGTTATGCTGTTTGCAACAATTCCGGCCTGGGAGGAATTAAAGACTTTACTTAATGTCTTCCACCAATTAAAAACTCTGCAACAACAAAGGTGCCACCAGATATTCTGTAACTGGCCCTTAAAGGTACCTCATACCTGAGAGCATCAGCTCACGTTGTCTAAAGAAGAGTGCCACTAGGACACTTTTGTGCTACAAGTTTACAAACCAAAGAATGCCCAAAGGCAACTTTCTGCTAAGGAGCTCTGGCTTTCTTCAGCCTGCCCCCTGCCAACTCTTTCCCCCTCTTTGTTCTCCAATTAGTACAAAATCAGTACTACTCCACAGCAATAATACCAACTCAGTATCTTTGGGAGGGGGGATAAACCAACAGGCCAAGATGGTACAGTGGGATCCTAAAGAAATTTAAGCTAGAAGGGAAGGTAGTCAATCATTTGCTCATTTTTACTTCTTCCCACAAACCTAGTCCCTTTATTTACCCAATTCTCTCATTGGAGTCACCCAGTTATTTTGGAGAAGAACACGGGCAGGAGTCTGTGAATGGCAACATGTGGCCTTTCCAGTGACAGTAAGGAGAGAAGAGGTAACAGTTTGATGGTTCATGAAAGAATATCTATCCTGACTTTCTGTTCCTCTGCTCATAACCTAGTTCAACCAATATAGATGCGATGGAAGTCATTGGCACCAAAGGCAGCATTACACTTTGGACATTTACGCTGGCGGGTGTCATAACGTGTCTTCACACACTCAAAGCAGAATACATGGAAGCACTTGGTAAGTACAGCATCCTTCTTGCGCATGTTGCAACATGGACAGGTTAGTCGGGCCTGAAAAGGAAAGAAGTGCAGTGGGTAAGATGCTGAGCCATCATCGCCACCATTCTGTGAAGTGAAGAATTGACAATCTTCAAATGAAAAGCCAGATACCACAGTGATATCTTAAGTTCTGCTAACTACTGAAGTTGGACCTCACCTTATAGTCCTTGATCTCTTCCATGAGGATCTCATCACATTTAGGTACATTGTCTGGTTTCTTTGTAGTCTCTAGCTTCCTTCGAAGTCTGGAAATATCTTCCTGCGACAGAAAAACATCAGTTACTCACACCTCCCCAAGAGAAAATCAACTAAACACAATAACTACAGAAATTAAGAGTTTTTAATCCTCTCTTTTAATCTCTCATGAGTACTTCTTTCTGGGGACAAGTATGACTGCAAAAATCAAGACAACATTCCCTTTATTTCACAGTTAGCCAATCTGAGAGCCCTGTTAAATTCAATTTAACACAATTAAGAATGGAAAAAACGTAGGAAAGGGAGGAAAAAAATACTGGAGGCATAACTAGAACTTTTGGCTGTCACTTTTTTCCTTCACTCTGTCTTTATCACAGTTTGGTTCTTCAGAAAAGATCTAAAAGCAGAGATAAAAGAAGCATGAGCCAGTACCTGGGCCCGTTTAAAATTAAACATATCCTTTTCCTTGGTCACGCTGTTCTCCACAATTTCATCCTGAAAATCATGAAGTTTCTTCTGTGCCAACTCTAGCTGTGCTTTGAGGTCATCTGCAAGCTGGGCTGCTTCCATTGCCTGGACAGAATTCAATAATTACAAAAAGTCATTTCATCACTACATTGCTTCCAATGTTGAAAAACCTTAACCCAAACTAGGAAATGAAGAGTTTACACTGTTATTAGTACGCGCTCACCTTGCGCTTATTCATCTCCAAAGCCTGTGTCCGAAGACCCAGCTCCTTCTCTCCTGTGCCAATGTTGCTCTGTAAGAGATGTTCCTTCTCCTCCAGTTTCCTTACGACTTGTAGCTGAGCATCCACCTTCAAAGAACACAAACAAGGAAAAATTCTAAAACCTAAAATTTGACTATACCATGTCACAAAAGGAACACAAAAGGAAGAGGCCTATTAAGAATCTCAAGCTTTATTCCTGACTTCACTAACTAAACTATTAAAAGACCCACCCAAGTGTTCAAAAGCCACTTTAAGTTCTCTATTGTGCAGAAGAATCTGTACTTACCACTTATCAATTTCAAAATCAGTATGTATCACATACTATTTTTTAATGCATTGAAATCCTCATTTGGAAAAAGTGGAAATGAAATCCTAACTACTGCCAGTACTGTAACTACCTCTTCCCTATACTATCCTAATTTCCAAGCCATAAATTCAACCAGAAAAAAAATATTCACACACACTTCTATTTTTTAAAACTTTCTACTGGTATCATTTGCTTTAAATCACCTTCAAGGCCAAATACATTCCTCACTACTTCCTTACACAGGAGCCATCCCTTGTAAAAATGAATATGAGAAAGAAAAGAAAAAGCAGTGCAGCAAAACTAATTAACACATCTAAGTCTGATGGTATATGCAATGTTTCATATTTATAGTCTTGTAGCTCTTAAAAGAATACAGACCACATTGCTACTTAAGACAGTCACAAATGAGAAAGGTTTTACAAATCTGTTTCTACAGATTCCTATATATATCTTTCTTACTTAGAAGAGCAAAAGACTCCTGAGAACCCCTACCAAGTACTTGATCATTCCATCCATTGTCTCCTTCTTTAGTCATTCCTTTCACAGTCTCATAAACACAAAAGTAACTGAATTGTTTAGTGAATTTTATCTTATCTCCCCACAGTACTCTAACAGCCTAGCACTCTTCCTTCTATCTGAGGAGTGCCAAATACAGACAGCTCCTACACCAGAAGGGGACACTAAGGCACATGAGAAAAGAACCCTATCCTTCCTGCTTACCTGAGTCTTCAGGGTCAGAACCTGGTCTGCGAGCTCCTCCTTCTCCTCTTTGAGTAATTTATGGATCTGATTTGACTTGATGCGTTCTGACATCAACTTGAAATTAGCATCATCTTTTTCTCTCAACTGCTGCATTAAACGGATATTCTGCTCCTGCATGTCTTCAAATGCCTGCCCTGTGACATCCATCTCCGAGAGCAGAGCATCTTCTTCCTGAAACAGGAAAGAGTTTGCATTCTGAATCACACTTTCCAACTCCCAAGAACTTGGCACAAATCAACTAACCCTTCCTATTGTTCAATTAAAAAGGAAGGAACTCTGATAAGAGGAAACTCTCACCTAAAAAAAAAGGTCTTAGAAGAAAACAATAATGATTTACAAGTATGAATTATTATTATCATCATTATTATATATCACCCTAAGAAACAGACAGCCTCATACTGGGCATATGCTCTACTATTTCCCAAATTTTCTCTGACCTGGTCCACCTTAGGATTTTCCTATTGCCTTTATCCTCTCTCACAGATTAATCTACATTTATTCATTCCACACAGATTTACTGAACATTTATTTTGTACACGGTACTGTGGAAGACACCATAGAGAACAGATAACTAAAAAGTACGAACTATGATCCCTGTCCTTAGAGAGTTAGGAGTGCCCTTGAGGAAGGGATAAGATATACACAAAGAACTAGAAGTCAAAGCAGAATGTAAAAGTGCAACTGCAGGAACATGAAAATTGTCCTCCAACGAGGGAAAGAGAGAAACTTTCATGGAAAGAGGGGCGTGTGAGCTAAGTCTTAAAGGATGGTACTAGAGAGATGAGGCTGAGGGGAGAACACTTTAGGTGGAGTAAAAGCCAGAAGCAAAGGTTCAGAGGCAGAAAAACAAGGGGCAGCAGCAGAATCTGGAAAGCTAGAAAGGTAAGCTGGGGCCAGAATCTGGAGGCTCCTGAATATCTGGCCAAAGAGGACAGCCTATATTTGGAAAATACTGGCAAGCAACTGAATGTGTTTGGAAAGAAAAGGCGACCTGATCGGAGTTACAACTTATGAAAATTAACTTGATAGCAGTGCGTGGAATGGAGCTGACTAAAAATGAGACTAATCAAGAGGTAATTATAACAATCCAGACTAAAGGTGATGAGGGTCCGACTATGAGGTCAGTAATTGGGTTGAAAAGGAGGAGACATATGAAAAGATCTCAGAGAGATTAAATCAACAGGACCTAATTGAATAGATACTGTGAAAAGGAAGAGGCAGAAGTCAGATGACTAAGAGAACTTTTCAGCTTGGGTGACTGGGACAATGATCATGCCACTAACAGAAATGGTAAGTAGGAAAAAAAAAAAAACAGGTTTTAGGGAAAGAACATGAGTTCAGTTTTGGATATGTAGAATTTGCAGTGGCAACAAGCAATCTAGGTTGGGATATCCAGCAGAGGGCTGGAGATGCAGGCCTAGAGGAAAAAGCAAGATTATTATCACTGCTGCTGCTGTCATTATTGGTACTCTCAAATACTAAGTGTCATATAAACGTCAGCTGCTACAGGTTTGCTAAGTGCTAGACAAAACATTTTATCATTACGATGACCTTGTGAGGTAGGTAGCAACAGGTATTTTTATCTCATTTTATTGAGAAATAAGAAACTGGGGTTCAGAGAGGTTGAGGTAATTTGCCACTTGCACAGCTACTGGGATCTGATCCCAGGCTCTCTTGACTCTATGTCTCTACTACACCACATCTGTAGAGACGTGACACCTGAAGCTATAGGGAGGGAGAAGGTCAGCAATACGGTATGAGTTAATGTGGTAATGAACTTTTCTGAAAAAGACGGAAAGTACTAATAAAGAAATTTAATAAAAATTGAAACAATTCCACTTTTGACCTAGTGTATACAGAACACCTAACATGTCAACCTGTATTCAATAAATTCTGGCTAATTATATAACAATTATATATACCCTAATTGCAACTGTATGATAACTGCATGTGTGTATGTATGTATATATATGAAAAAACAGCATAGCTGTTATGAAAATTATATATACTTATACAAACATACATGGAATAAATATGTATGTAAAAGCTTCCCTAATCTGTGTGGCACCTTCGTAATTAAGCTCACCTCTCCAAAGCAGAGCTAACTGTAAAACACAGAAACAACAGTTATTGGAATGACAAATTTCCCCTCTAACTATTTCAGTCAAGGCTCCTTTCCTTGCGTAAAAGGTCATTTTCAAGGTCTTCTCTCACCTGCTTAGCCACAGCCAGTTTCTTCTGCAGGTATTCTATCTGCTCCTCCACTGCCTTGATCTTCCGCAGGGCTTCTTCATCAGCCATTTTTTTGCTTTCCTTTTTCTCTTTATCCTCTAGGTCCTTGAGCCTTTGCCTCAGATCTTCCAACTAAAAAAAGAAAACAATCAGATGACACAAGCCCATAGGCCTTCAGAAATGAACAACATACATAGATACAAGGCCTTTTTAAAATCTGCAGAACCTGGAGCAAGCCATTACACCTTCCAGCTCTATTACCACATCACAAAAGAAGACACCATACTACTGAAGCATTAGCTTTAACAAGGATTAGGTGCATACAATCCTCCCTTGCTGGCCTAGGAGCTCTCTCTACAACACACAATGTTTTGCTTCGGGTAGCTCCACACAAAGCTGAATATGACTGACAAGAATGACAGGCAAATAGACAAAAAGGTTACCTCAGCCTTGGCCTTTTTCTCAGCTGCCATTAGTTGAACCTTGTCTCTTTGCTCCTTGGGAGCGGAACGATACATATCTAGCAAGAGTTTCATCTCCTTTTGGCTCTCTTGTGCCTTCCTATTGACAAAAGGAACACAGGAAGTTGACACAGGTGGTCCACAGCACAGAACTGCCAGGTTGTACAGAGTAATTACATATAAAAGCAAAATTTTATTTTGCACTTGGCTTCTCTACAATGCAAAACTTTTACATGGACCATTTCTGGACACCGGGAAATATTCTTGAGACCTGGGGAGTGGAGAGGAATAATGTCATTAAGCTATGTATCTCTCCCTTGAGGGAAAAACGGCATAATAGGAGAACAAAAGAATGGGAGATTTATGCCCACAGTTCTGTTCAAGTGTTCAATCTTGTTCAATCACAAGACTAATAAAAGTCCAACTAGAGAAGCCATTTAAACTTGCTGAGATCAATTCCCAGGAAGCTAATACCATTGTGCAAATTAAGATCTGTGAAGAGTAAGGCAAGGGAACAGGGCTCTTCCCTATGTTTAGCTTCTAAGCCAGACCACATAATAAGCAACCTAGACATCTGAGTTGGCATTGTGACAGTAGCTGTGGTCACATCAGTTGGTCAATTAACTGCTTTCACCATGAGGGCAGGGCTACCAATATCTGGTGTCCAGACAGTCATTTCACGAGGAACATAAAGTGATGGTTTAGGACAGAAATGCCAGGAGGCAGGTCAGTCACTCTTACTTGAGTTCAGCCTTCAGTTGCTTAATCAGCTCTGCTTCTTTCTTCCTTCCATCTTCATGCTTCCCTTTCTCCTTATCTTTGCTGGATTCTCGGTCCTTTTCCGATTCTTTCTGCTTCTGCTTTTCCCGCTCTCTCTCCTTTTCCTTCTCTCGCTCTCTTTCTTTTTCCTTTTCTTTCTCCCGTTCCCTCTCCTTTTCACGCCTTTCCCGTTCTCGTTCTTCCTCATCTCTTTTGGCCTTGGTCTCACTGGCCTCTTCTTGCGCAGCCTTGAGCGCTGAGGACTGGGTGGAAGAGTCCTCTGGTTCCTGCTTGATCTCCATAGGTTCTTCTTTGGGGTCTTCAGTACTAGACTGGGACTGCAGAAGGCCACTGCCACTGCGGAGGCGGGTCTGGGAGGCCAAAAGGGAGAAAAAGCAGGAGACAGTTGAAGTATCCTACTAAACCATTCACATTGTATCCCCTGAAGGCTTAAATGTTTAAACACAGCAGATAATCCAAAAGCAAGCTTTATGATGCTCTCAGCTCAGAGACCAAGGTTTCCCACTCAACCCTTCCAGTTACCTTGCTCAAATCAGACTGGGCCTCTCTTAGTTTGCGCTTATACCTTAAGACCTCTCCCTTTAGCTGATGATTGTGGTTCTGAAGGCTGCTGATAAGGTGCCGCATTTCCCGGTTTATGGGGCCTGAATACACAAACAAAAGTATCACAAGAAGTTATGATATTGGCTAAATTGTAAGACAAGAAAAACAAAATGCATCAGAAACCGCCTAGAGGCAGCACGATAGGGTGGAAAAATCCCTGGATTTGGAATCAAAGGACTTGGGTTTGGTTCCTGGTTCTGCAACACATTCCCTATGTGTCCAAGGGAAATCGATTAATGTCTGAGGACCTCTCAAAGGTTCTTTCCCAACGTAAATTTATGATTATACAACTGAGAAAGTATTACCCAATATAACTTCTTCTCTGAGGTTGAAAAAACTGATCCACTTGAGTTACTCTCAAAGTAAGACATAAACTACATTGAATTATAAGATCTGATACTAAGGGAAATCTGGTTAATTTCTATCCCAACAAAGACTGAGTTTTTCAAGGAGTCATTAAGAGCAGATCCACTTCAAGAGAAAAGGAAAGAGCTCCTTACCTGCTTGCTCATTGGCAGCCAGGGTCTGTTCAAACTCTATCCTCAGCATTTCATATTCCTTGCGGACCTGTGCCAGTGTGTCTTCTAACTGGATCACTTCTGTCCTTAGCTTCTTATGGAGGCTGACTTCATCCCGCTAAACAGAGCAAAGAGAGAAAATATTACTATTGGGAAACAGGTACATGTTATTCTCCTGTCAAACTGATCAAAATGATCAAATTTCCATTCTATCTCCCAAACTTGGTCCACAATAACCCAAGAAAGAAAGATGGAAATGTTAAGAGCAAAAAAGGGGTTATTACCCTGAGAAGTTTCAAAGACAGTCAATATTTACTGAACAACCACTCTGTGTAAAACACCATACTGGACACTGACAAAGAACACAAAAGAAATAAAAAGAACAGTCCTGTCACTGAGGATCTTAAAATCTAGTTAGAGAGATAACTTATGATAATGACTTAAAAACACTTCCAAAGCAAAATGTAACAAATATGAACAAATCATTACTGACCAAACTATACATGAGTGCTGAGGGTGTGAAGAGAAGACAATGTTCAGGACTGGGAAGGTTTTTGGAAGACAAAGCCTTTTATGAGGTAGAGAAGAGATACAGGGTTATTACCTCAATGAGTTCCACCTGGCGTTGGTGAGTTCCCCTAGTGCCATGAAGCAAGGTACGAGCTTCATCCAAATGTGCTTTCAACTGTAGGCTCTCATTATAGAGGACAGAAAACTGTGATTGCATACATCGGTATTCTGGGGTTTCCTTTACGACTTCTTCCACGGCACTCCGCAACTCCACCTATATAGGCACACCCCCCACCACCAAAAGAACAAGAGGAAGGTCAGAAATATAATTGCCATAAAAAGCTATGGTATCATCTTTATGCAGATCACTGCCAGATCTACAGATCCAGCCCTGCTAACGAGCTATAGTTCCACAGTCATCTTGAGTACAATATGTCCGAAACAGAATTCATTATATTTCCCTCCAAACCACCCCTCTTTTAAATTTCCCTCTTTGGAGTTGAGTACCATCATCCCTCCAATCAGCCAAGCAACAACTTCAATGTAATCCTTGACTCATCTATCTTAACCCACAAATCCAACCAGTTGCACAAATCTCGACATTGTTACCTCCACGACATCCCTTGAACATCTCTCCATTCATATAGCTACCATCCTAGTCTAGGCCTTTATCATCTGACACCCCCAATAGGCAACGGCCTCCTCCTAATTGATCTCCCTGCCTAAAATCTCTCCCTAGTACAGTCTCTCCAGAGCCAAGTCACCAAAGTGATCTTCTTAAAGTTCAGTCTGACCTTGCTGCTCAAACTCCAGGAGCTCCTTCTTAATGCCAGGATCAAGTAAAAATCTTCTACTTGACATTTAACCCTCTTTACAACATAGCTACATCTTAACTTTCTAGTCTTATTATATACTACTTCCTTCCATGAATTCTACAGTCTAGTCAAACTGGCCTTTTTGCTGTTCTTCTCACACACAGCATTCTTTCTCCTGTCTCTGGACATTTACAATGGCTTTCCTTCATGTCTAAAATGTTCTCCCTTCTCATCTCCACCTCTGAAAGTTGGTGGTTTCCTTCAAAACTCAGCTTAAGCTCCACCTTCTTCATAAGAACTTTCTTGGTTCCTCCTGGGTTAATGCCCACCCACCCCAGCAAGATAAACTTGTATCTCTTTTGCAGATATCTACATAAGCGAACACTGTTTTCCTATTAGAATGTAAGCTCCTTGAGGGCACAGACTGTTTTGTTTTTATCTTTGTATCCCCAATACCTAGCAAATAGTAGGTGCTTAATAAAATTAAGTAATCTCAATTGAAGATATAATTTCATAAGACAAGCTCAGCATAGTGTTTTGTACACAGTAGCTGCCCTTTAAACATTCACAAAAGATACAGAAAGATAGTTAATTTGTAAAGCATCCTAGAAATATCAAGCAAAACAAGTTTGCCAATTCTAATGAAAGTGAACATCTGAAGTTTATTATACTAGATTCTTCCTCTTCTAATGGCTATTTGAAAAGACTGACTCCCTCTTATTTCTCCAACAACTCAATCATAAGAGTTCTCAAATGGTAAAGGGATTGGCCTTCTTAAAGCATCTCTGTAGCTATTTTGAAACAAAGTCTCTCTCAGTTTAAAATGAAGCAGAAATACTACCTCCTCACTAAACATCTATTTTCGGCACAAGTCTATAGACATCATGAAGCGCCTCCCTTACTCTTAGAGCTGCAGCAAGAGCGATTTGATGGATTTCATCACTAAAACGGGAAGCTTTACTAATGTAGCAATAGAAAAACAAAGCTGGGAATGAAATCTCGGGCTAAGCAAAATACAAGTAGGCACGAAAAAGTGATCTTTCACTTATAAATGTATAATCCATTTTCATCATAAAGATACTCTCTTGTAATTTTCTTCTGTAAGCTAAATATAGATGACCACATAGCAGCAAGGGGAAAACAGTCCTAAGGCCGTCCCTGCAGGGAATTAACCAATTGCTCAATTTAGTAAGCAAGTTCCATGTAGTCAAAGAGAAAACATTATAGCTATCTACAATTCTCCTCATGTACCACAAGATGGCTGACTTGACTGAGGGTAGCATCCCCTTTCTATTACAGATCTGGCAAAGCCCACTTTCATAAGTTTAAAAAATAAGTAAAAATGGAAATACACTTGTCATTTAGCAACATTTTTACTCATATTTTACATTTACTGAACATCAAGAATGAAATGGATCAAGTGTATATCAGGGATAAAAGGAGCCTCTTATTTATTAGAATGATGAAAAACTAGTATTTTCACATCTCCTAGATTGTAATACTCAACATAACCTAAACAAAACAACACAAATTTTTATCTGCCTCTTACAAATTGTGTGTTTATCTATGGATGAAAAACCTTAAGAATTATCCTGAGCAAAGAGTTAGCAAAAATGCACACATCACTGGCCTATCAAGCTTTCTGGGGAACGACTGTCATACCTTGAGCTTCTCATTGTGGGCAGTCACTTCTTCCAAGTCTTGCCGAAGCTTCTCTAACTCACAGAGACGGTTCTGAGCCAATTCTTTGTTCTCCTCAAGCTCCGCATTCATCTCTTCAAACTTGAAGCAGGGGAAAATGATCAAACAAGATTGGAAGAAAAAGATTTTTTTTTCCCCATGTGAAATTGCAGACCAGTCCCACAAAAACAACAACAACAACTTTACACAGATATTGAGACTTCCTCTACCTTTCGAGCATTAATAGTGATTGTGCCACCATAGAGACTGCTCCCAGCTCCATACACTTTATAACCTTTGGAATTCACCTACATAGAAAAGAGAGGTTCTTTAGTAAGATCTCCTAGGATTTTAATCTGAGTCCCAGAGTAAGATTTGTCCCCAACTTCCCAAAGACAAGTACTCACCCGCTCTAAGACCTCGGCGAGGTGCCGGTTGAGGCGCTGCTCCCTCTTGCGTATCTTGTCAATATCCCACTGCAAATCGTCAATCATCGTCTCTAAAACAGATACCCGTGACTCTGCAGTTTCCACCTTACTCTGCAACTTAGAAAACTGTTGTCCCAAGTATTCAGAAGAACACAAAGAAAACAATAAACAGAAAATTATTATTTGGCACACTTGACCTAGTCCCCAAATCTCTCACAGCACTAAAATGTATCACAGCAAAGACAAGTTTCACGCAAGGACAAAAAGAATATTCTTAATAGCAACTACAGACATTTATAGCACTTTCAGATTTGCAAAGCACTGAATATATTTTATCTCACTTAATCTTGTTAATGAGCTCTGAACTACTACATCTCTATGAAGTTTACAAGATTAACAGGACTCTGAACCATAAGGAAAGCAATGTTTAATACTCATTAACTGTCCTATCCCCACAAGCACCACTTGACAGGAAAGGAAATTATAGTATATAACCTCCCCTATGGATCTATTCCACCAAGAGTTATACCAAGAAAACTCTCTTCAACATATAAGATGAATTCTAGGAAATAAACTGAAGCACACCTAGAGATAACTTCACTTTTCCTTAACACCCAACTTACATAGGATAAAATTTTCATATATTCACGCACAGAAACAACACAAAGAACATATGAACACCGTTCATAAGTTTTAACCATAAAACTGTATAATTTTATAACTGTATAATTTTAACCACCAAACATTCTTTTGGTTCTGAAACTGATAAGAGATAACAATAGTTTTGCTCCTACTTTATTTAGGAACTCTTAGCATATTTATCTTATAATACTACATATTAGAATTATCTTCCTACAAAAATAGGCTCCCTGGGAGCAGAGATCATGTTTTAATAAACAAATTTCTCATTTTCTGAGGAGTTCTCTGAACATAGCAAACACTTAATATATATTTCTGCCTAATGAGAACCTAATATTTAAAAACAAATGATGGTTTGCTCATAAATGGTAGTTACAAAACTTCAAAAATGAATTATTTATTTTTAAACCTTGCCTTGGCTGACAAAAGACAAAGTGTCACTAGTCCAAAAATGTAATCAAAATAGAATCTGGTTCAGTTAGTTTGACGGAAAAGACTTAGTTTGACATTCCTAGGGAATTATGAGCTTCTTGTTCTATGAAATTATCAAGTCAGTTACAAAAACATCTGCTTTGCTTGGAATGGGAAACGATCAACAGGTAGAATACAGATGCTGTTTTTAACCATTTAAATCTTAGGTTTTTGTTTCTATGCTTTTATACTTTGACTATACATCAAGCAATTTTCTTCAAATCTACTTCATCATTTCTCTGCTTACTTTCCAGTTCTAGTATTTTCTAAGAAACAATGCGCAAGAATTTGCTTTACTACATCCCATGTAGAACTGACAGTTTTTGTAAACCTTACCAGTCTGAAAACTAAAATAGATATTCACGGTGATAAAAGGATTCCTAGCTTGGAACTTGTCTCCTTGTTAAAATATATGTGCGTATACATATTCATATATATATGAATATGACTCTTCAATTTGCTAATGTTGACTGAACAAGAATAATAATAAATAATAATAATAATAGCATATTTCTCTATTATTGTGAAGGACTTTCACACACAACATGGTCATTTGATCCTTACAAGTCTCCTAGCAAAGGGGAGATATTATTATCCCTATGAGAAACCCAAGGTTCAGAGTTTATGAATGAGGAAAAATCATTTATTAAGCATATACTCTGTGCCAGGAACTGTGCTAATTGCTGAGAATACAAATACAAGCAAGCGAGATACCCCTTATACTCCAGCAGTTTACATTCTAACAGAGGAAAATAACAGCTATAATAAAGCTAGAGGTGAAAGCTGGGTAGGTCAGGAAGTGGCCAGAAACTGGCAAGATGACTTGGTCCAAGGCAAGAGGAAGTTAAACCCTGCCTAGCAAAGCCCAAGACCATGGTGGCAGGAATTCAAGTTTAATTAAGTTTAAATGATTTGCCCATTACTGCAGCTACTAAGGACTAACAGTTCTTGTTTTACATATTGCATTACACAAATTCACCATTACATATAGAATTCTAAAAGAAATCTGCATTCCAAAAACATACCTATAGTAACTTTACTGTACAGTACTGGGTTCTCTCTCCACTCTTGTCCTGAAGCTCAGTGCTCTGTAGCCTCCCAACCCCCACCAAAAAAAAAAAAAAACTCAAAAAAATTCCAAGTGAAATTCAACAGGGGTATGGAGAGACTGCTACCACTTCTGCCAGGTCTGGGGCTCAGCTTGAGATCACCAGCACCTAGGAGACCTTTGCCCCACTCTGCCCACCCACTCATATGACTGGTCCCTCCATATATGTCTTCCATCTGTCAGCGCTCAGATACCATGTATCTTTCCCCAGCCTTGGAGTGTTGCCCATCCTCTCCTACGTCTGTGTCCAGGCCCCACATCTGGCCTCCCCCCGGCCTCAACCTTCCCACGTGTTCTTCCTTTCAGTTTTGGCCAACCATGTAGCTGGCACTGGCCCCGCTTTCCTCCTCCTGCTTTCACTTCTCTGTCTCTAGCTCCCACACAAGTCCTTGAAACCTGTGCAAGCTGACTTCTCCACAGGCATACAGCCTTCTTCCTGCCTCCCTCCCTCCTTCCTTACTCCACTTCTGCAGGCAAATTCGAATTACATAAAAGTCACTTTACATAGAGGTCTGCAAAAGGGTCTACTTACAGAAAATGAGAACTGTCTGTACTAGAGCTGTGAATTCTGATTCTAAGTCTAGCAGTCTTTCAATTACAGGACTGTTCCTTTCCATTTCAATTACAATTAGTTTATGATTTGGAGTAGAACTGAAGACTCTTCCTATTTACAAATGTATTTGTTATCAATAGAAGAACTTTGTCCACAATATTCCAATTTAGGTAAAAATAGCACTGTACTCTAACACTCTCTGACGGTGAATTTCATAAAAGAGAAACATGGCAAAACCACAAATGATTTCCTTTTATGAAAACTAAAATTACATAAAGCTTTGTATTTGCAAAGTACTTCACATACATAATCTCATTTGATTTGCACCACAACCCTGAAGTACTATTACTACCACCATTTTACAGATAAGGAAACTAGGGCTGAGATGGTGTAAGTGAGCTTTGCCAGAGTCACATTGCTAATTAAGCATTCCGGGCAGGATTTAAACTTAAGCCTTAATGAATCCAAGTTCAAGAATCTAAGTCAACATTACTTTAAAATCTTAAATAATTCAACTAAGCTACTCATCTTCCAAAGGTGTTTTTTCAAAATCTCATTTTTAATATAACTATATAATTATAAACTACATATGCAGATAGAAGCATTTACTACTCCATCTCTTCTCTGGATCTTTTCAGAATCAGCTATTTATGAATGTGCAGCGACTGAATGCGCACAGTTTCAGGAAGAAGTAGTTAAGCTTATTCTAGAAGATGAAATGAAAAATTATTTAGTCACTATCTTCAAATAACTGCAGTATGATATATGTACTAATATGGTCCTCAGGTGAAGGAAGGTCCTTTTGCCACACTAAGTAATGAAACTGTGTTTAATAAAAAGTTATCAGTCATTGACTGTCAGATCAGAGAAAAGCAGGCAGATGAAAACACACATGACAAGTCTGGATATAGAGATAGAAAGGGAAGCAGTAGTTCTTCCAGGCAGCCCCGAAGTGAAAAGGAGCATCAGGCATGAGAGCAGAATTGGGTCCCCAACCAATTAACCTCACCATTATGAATAAAGTGAATAAATAACCATCCTAACCTTAAAAAGAACCCTTTTGGTTATTCCAAGTGTTTGAAAATCTATTTTCTTACCTTAGCTCAAAAGAAATACGAGATATGCATATTTAGAAATTCCATACCAAATGTTCACATGAACTATTTGTGCCCGACCTGTGGTAGAGCATTCCAAGTTCATATTGGTCTGATCAGCCAGAGTCAGATGCACTGTAACTTGACTTTAACATAGTGAAGTCATTTTGGTCCTCTTTGAGAACTAAGGACAACCACCACCCATTATTATACCACCCCTCAGAGGAAAAGAAGGTAAAGTTTACTGTCCTATACTTAAAGGAAAACATGGAAAAATTAAGCAACCTGTCTGAAGACCACACTTAGTTTAAGAACTGGAAAATAAAACCAAGAGCTTTTCAATCCCAGCCCAATATTCTTTGTAGTAGAGTAAAAATCTGCCACCATAACACCTAGGATTGGACATTTGATCTCTTTCATTTTGTAAGTGGGGGAGTCAAAGTCAGAAAGTCAACTGACTTAGTCAACAGGAGTCGCCACAAACATCTGGGACCCATGTACTGTTTCAAGCCAATGCCTCATGCTCTATGCTGAACTTCTCTGTTTGTTACTTCCTCGCATCTTCTTGGGTTTATTTTAGGAGTGTTGGGATTTTTTTTTTGCTATTACCCTCAAACAAGGGCAGAAACTGACCCCCATTCCACGACTCTTTCCACTATACCACAGGAATTCCCCTCCCCTCCTCATGTAGCTTTGATTCTTCAGCCCTGGTTATATTGCATTTGTTAGACTAAGTGGCATACTCTTCTAACAATAACCTTCCTGTTGTACAGTAATCGGTGTAGTACACAGTATTCTAGATGAAGGACCGACATGTGCCACTGCCAGAAAACATCAAAACCCAGAAGAGAGTACAGTTCTCTTTTCTGGTCAGGTACCTCCTGAGACATGGTGCGGTGCTTCTCCTGAAGAAGGTCTGCCAATTCCTGAAGCCGGCCATTCTCATGGGACAAGAAGGAATTCAGCTCCTGGACTGCTTCCTCCACAGCCAAAGCATCTGTGGAAACAAAAACAGATGAGGCATTTGCGTTAAGTTACTTAAGTGATGGCACAATCACATCATCTTCATAATTCCCATTCGTTGCTATTAAGAACTCTACAGGTTACATATTCAAGATTCTGAAGGACCACTGATATAGTTACTTCTTCTGCCAGTAATATTACAAGTGACTGAAGTCTTCTCGTCCATGTACAATTCCTGTATTATTCCTACATACATTTTTCTTTATTTAAAAAAAATACTTAATTTCCCCAATTACATGTACTTACCACCTGCAATGTGATATGTATAATCATGTAAAAGATTTCTGTATTAATCATTTTGAGCAAGAAAACAACAAAGAAAAAATAGTATGCTTCAGTCTGTATTCAGCCTCCATCAGTTCTCTGGGGGAAGAGAGCATTTTTCATCATGAGTCCTTTGTCTTTGATCATGGTACTGCTGAAAATAGTTAAGTCATTCACAGGTTTTCACTGAACAATTGCTGTTACTGGGTACAATGTTCTCCCGGTTCTGTTTGCTTCATTTTGTGTAAGTTCATGTAAATCTTTCCAGGTTTTTCACAAATCATACTACTTGTCATTTCTTACAGCATAATAATATTCCATTACATTCATATACCACAACTTGTTCATCCATTCCCCAATTGATGGACACCCCTCAATGTCCAATTCTTAGCTACGACAAAAAGAGCTACTATAAATATTTTTTTTTACAAATAGATTCTTTTCCCTTTTTTTTTTTTGACCTCTTTGGGATACAGGACTAGTAGTGGTATTGCTGGATCAAAGGGTATGCATAGTTTTATAGGCCTCTGGACATGGTTCCAAAATGCTGTCCAGAATGGCTGAATCACTTCACAATTCCTCCAACAGTGCATTAGTATCCAGTTTGCCTGCATCCCCTCCAACACTTATCATTTTCCTTTTCAGTCATATTAGCCAATCTGATGGCTGTGAGGTGACACCTCAGAATTGTTTTAACTTGCATTTCTCTAATCAGTAATGATTTAGAGAATTTTTTCAAATGACTATTGATAGCTTTGATTTCTTTGTAGGCTGCCTGTTCATATCCTTTGACCACTTATCAATCAAAGAATGACTAGTAGTCTTATCAATTTGACTCAGTTCTCTATATACTTGAGAAATAAGGCCTTTATCAGAGATAACTTGATGTAAAAAAATTTTTCCCAGTTTTCTACTTTCCTTCTAATTATGGTTGCATCAATTTTGTTTGTGCAAAAAAAAATTGTATTTTATATAATCAAAATTGTCACTTTACATTTTGTAATGCTCTCTATATATCGTTTGTCCTAAATTCTTCCCTTATCCATAGATCTGACAAATAAACTATTCTACATACCTTTTTCATAGAAGATCCATGCAACCATTGGAGGTCTTTCTCTACAATTTTTAATATTCCCTGGATGTTAGTGCAGCAATCTGGGTGGTTATCTAACTGCTATCCCTCACCTTAATAAATGACTAACCCATAAGTTTAGATTATATGTTTCCTTAATTGTTTATGACACTTTTTTCCTCTAAGATATCATTGGTAACAAACTAAAATCTATTCATGTTCACCTTATTATCTCTCTCCATTGCCCTCTGGCTCACCACAAATTTTAATTCTTTGTGATGTTCCATGATTTGCAGTAATACAGCATCACTGGGAAAATATTGATGTTTAAAGAGATAATGTTTTACATTTGGGATCATTGAAATCACTGCACCATTTCCCAAATACAATCTGGCCTAGTTTCTTCCACCTATTTAAGAACAATAATAGCTAGCATTTATATAGTGTTTTACAGTTTGCAAAACACTCTACAAGTATTATCTCAGTGCATCCTTAAAACAATCTTGAGAGGTGGGTGCTATTATCATCATCCCCATTTTATAGATGAGGAAACTGACTTGTCTAAGGTCACATTAGTAAGTATCTGAGGCTGGATTTAAACTCAGATCTTCTTGACTCCAGGTCCAGGAATCTATCCACTGCACCACGTAGGTGCCTCTATTTAATTCTGAGCCCAGCTCATTACTCATTTACAATTCTTTTCCAAAACTGGTTAAATCAATGTCATAAACTTGGTAGTATGGGTCCAGTAAAACTCCTTGAGGGCTGGTACTGTTTCATTATTTTAATTTGTAACTCCAGTCCCTAGGTTCTTTCCTCCTTAAATGAAAGTGAAAATTTGGGCAAATGGATTTGAGCATGAGTTCATACATGTGTGGGCTTTGCATGAATGTATTAGCACCTGTGGAGGCACAATGAAAACAAGAAAGAAGCTGAATTTCCATTATATCTCTCATGAATTGGCTCACCTCCACTATTTAGCTTGCGAAACAGTACATCCACCTTTTCTTGCAGCTTTTCATAAACTATTACTATCTGAGACACAGCTCGACGAGAGGACTCCACACGCTCCTGTAGCTGTGATTCCATCTCCTCACTGGTGCTGCTGGCCAAAGTAGCAAGGAAGGAGAAAGCTGGCTCCAGTCCCTCCCCTGAAGACAGAGGAAAGCAAAACAATCACTAAACTGGAAAGCATGAAATCCTCTTCTCCTGAAATGACAAGATGTGCTCACAGCAAAACTATACTCCTAAAAACATACACTGGCTAGGGCATGTCATTACAAAAGTACTCACCTCTCTCTCGGTCATCTTTACGTTCCTGATTGCTATCTGAATCTGGTTCTGGTTCAGGAACTACAAGGGCTTTTCTTTCTGTGAGCAGGTCTCCTAAGCCCTGTTCCAGATCATAACGTTTAAGGATGATGCGGATGTTTTCATCAAACTGGAAAAAGAGTATAATAGGAAAAGACAAGCTTTACTCTAGGATTAGAGAGAGTTCTAAGGAAAGCTACGATTCTCAAATTAGGAACCAAAGATAAAGAATAAGTAAGCAAATGCAGAACCCACTTGACTCCAATATCGGTTAACAATAAGTAAAGAAGCGTCATCAGTGGCCTGCCGGCGTTCCAATTTCTCAATATGCTCACGCAACTCGTCTTCAATAGCCTGTCTCTGATCCAGCATCTCTGCCAATTTACGATTTTTGGTCTGCAGCGTCCGGATATCTAACTCCTCCTGCCAGAAAATATCAATTTTGTTAATGCCATTAAAAAATCATTAAACAAATTAGGTAAGAGGCCAACTAGGACAATTTATTTTATTGTGTTTATGTTATTTCTACTACAAAAGAAAAAAACTGTACATAAAATTTCAAGCACTGAATCTCTTTAAAGTTTCCAACAGGGAAAGCAGTAAAAGAGAAGAAAAGGGAGACAAAAGAGATGGGCTAACGAACTACAGGGACTACAGTGTGAGTACAGAAAATAGCAATTTAAACACACCAAGGTTTCAAAATTACAAATTACACTATTCTTGGGGCACTTAATATGTGTGTGTGTGTATGTGTGTGTGTGTATGTACACACGCAGACATACATATGAACGAATACATAACACTCTGCAAACTTCAAAGTAATATATAAGTATTAGGTATACATAATAACCTTCCAAATGAAATAACCTAATAAGAACATCCCATTCTTCATTACCAAACAAATTTCTTAAAGGAGTTTCAAAATGGCCTCATACAAAGTAGTCTTCTTCAACAAGAAATATTATAGGAAAGTTTCCATATATATCGTGCATAAGGTATACCATGTATTTGGCCAAATGCCAGTAGACCTCTCCACCACAGCTGACATCATGGCCCATTATCATCTTATTTTAGAATCTTCTCCCCCTACTTCCTTTTCAAATGGTTTTACCATTTTTAACATTCCTTCAGGATAGCCCCTTAAATTCTTAACCTGTGTTCATCTGAGGAAGAATCTATCTACCCTACAGAGAAGCTATAAAGAATAACAAATAATTCCCAAGTGTGTATATTTGAACATATGCAACACATTCCACCAAAAACTGCTCCAGTGCTTCATCATACTATGGAAGTTAAAATTAAGTTCTTAAAGACTATACCAGGGGAGTGTAAGCTCTGCCAAGCAGGAAAAGCTTCAATAGTCCAATAACAAGACTACATGTCTATCATCTAAGGATCAAACGAGCTAAGCATAGAGATGTTCATCTCCAGAAAGGTGGCTGGCTACCAGATCATTACTGCTGGTCACAATTCCAGAAGATAATCTCCTGAGATGTATTAGAGCTGCACTCTGTCATCACAGGGCAGACATTGGCAATATCACAAACCTAGAGAAAGTTCTATGTATATGTGTATATATATATGCACACACATATTTATATTGATATATGTATAAAAATACACATACATGGTTAAGACTATCTTGCCACTACAAACTCACTTTCATTTTTTACTGCAACCCACAAAACTGAAAGGCAGAAGATTTCTGTCAAAGATCACACATTTAGATCTTTGCCTTTCCCTCGTCTTCTTTCTTCTCAGGAGATGCCCCTCTCCCTGATCCAGTCCACTTCAGTTCAATATAGTTCAAATGCATAACTTTACTCCAATGTGAGGGAAATTGGGGGTACAATCTGTGTAAAATTGACCAAAATTACACTTATACAAACTCATATTATACAGTTCCCTGAGAACTGAAAGTAAAGTACTGAACAATTCCATCAATTCCATTATCATTCCTCTTTTAGACCAATCTCTTTCTTCCAGGCCTGGAATCTAAGAAGTCACAATACCACTAACAACTGCAGTATCCACCCTCTAGGCCAGAAAAGGACAATGCACATTAGCACCCTGCATTTCTGTAGGAATAGCATCTTTTTCTGTTGAGTCGCATGTACACCCCTTATTAACTGCTAAGTAAAGCTATTTTTCTTTTGGTGATTTGACTCACAAACTCAACAGAGATCTATTTGCACATCTGCTGTACCACCTTTACAAGTCCTGTTATCTCCAGGAATTTAACTCAAGTCTATGCACTCAAGACCTGATGTTGAATGTCTCTCTCAGTTTCTGTATTCTAGACCGTTACCATGCTAGACATCTTACACTCCAAGGCAGGCTGAAGTCCTAATTCCTGCAATTCTACACTACCCCCAACACCCTGGGTACTCCATTTCTTACCCATACACAGCTCTTTCTCTCCTCCAAAAAACAAAAGTTAAATAATTACCTACACTATTTCTGGAGGCAGAGCCAAGATGGCAGAGTGCAGGCCGAGACTACCAACATTCCCTAAACTTTAAAATAACACCTCAAATCAAATTCTGGAGCAGCAGAGCCATCAAAAGGTAAGACGGAGGCATTTTTCCAGCCTACGACAATTTAGGAGGTCCACAGGAGAGGTCTGTAACACTGGGGTGGATACAGGCCCAGAGCATGGCAGAAACACCAGCAGCGGGCCTTAGAGGCAACCACTACAGCAGCAGCTGTTGCTTCAGGAACTCTTAGCCCAGAGACAGTAAGGTGGTCGATAACTGGTCATTAAGAGATTACAGGGGACCCTTTGCTACCATTGGATACAGCTGGCACTGACTGGCAACTCTCTTGTCCATAAGCAGTTCTGGGTCACAGTTTCAGGGCAGAGAGGAGCACTTATGATTGGTCACAAAGGAACAGCGGTTCTGGTCAGAATTTCAGGGCCAAGAGAAGCGCCAGCACTTGTGGCTGGAGAAGATCAAGGGATCCAGGACAAGCAGTAGTACTTGAGGGCCACAAGGGAGCAAGGACCCTTCTTGGGTAAAGACCAGAGCACAGACCAGAGAAGCAGTGAGCATACTTCTCTCAAGATAACACTACCAAAACCTTGTAGACACTCAGAACTAGCTCTGAAAACAGTAGCACTAAAAAGCATGAAGCTTATAACAGTGTCTTCCACCTCCTGGAGAGCAAGGTCCAAATTTAATATAAAGTTCAAAGTCAAGAAATAAGCTAGAAAAAAAAGAACTTGACCATAAAATGCTACTATGATAGTAGTGAAGACCAAGACATAAACTCAGAAGGTGACAACAATGCGAAAACACCTACAAACAAAGCTCAGAGAAAAACGCTAACTGGACTCAAGGCCAACAAGAATTCCTGAAAGAGAAAAGCGTGGTAGAGGAAAAAATGGGAAAAGAAATGGAAGTGATGAAAGAAAATAATGAGAAGAGATTTAACAATTCAGAATAAGAGGAACCAAAAAAAAAACAGTGAAGAAAATAATACCTTTTAAGGTATTAGATTAATTAAGGTATTAGAATTGGGTAAGTGGAAGCTAATAACACCATGAAACTTCAAGAAACAGCAAAACAAACTCAAAAGAATGAAAAAAAATAAGAAAATGTGAAATATCTTATTGGAAATACCACTGACCTAGAAAATAGATCCAGGGCAGATCATTTAAGAATTACTGAACCACCTGAAAAACATGGATCAAAAAAAGAGCCTAGACATCATGTTTCAAGAAATTATTAAGGAAAATCGTCCTGATATCCTAGAACGAGAGGGCAAAATAGAAACTGAAAGAATCTAACAGTCACTTCCTGAAAGTGATCCCAAAATGAAAACTCCCAGGAACATAACAATCAAATTCCTAAATTCCAACATCAAGAAGAAAATAAACCACAAACAGCCAGAAAGAAACAATTCAAATATTGTGGTGCCATAGTCAGGATCACAGAGGATTAAGCAGCTTCCATGTTAAAGAAGAGGAAGGCTTGGAATATGATGTTCTAGAAGGCAAAGGGGCAAGGATTACAATCAAAAATAACCTACACCTAGCAAAAATTAATATAAACCTTCAGGGGAAAAAATAAGCATTTAATGAAAAAGAGGACTTCCAAACATTCCTGATGAAATGACCAGAGTTGAATAGAAAATTTGACATTCAAACACAAGACTTAAGTATAAAAAGGTAAACATGAAAGAGTAATCATAAATGACTCAATAAAGTTAAACTTTATGTTCCTATATGGGAAGATGATACGTGTAGTTCCTAAGAACTTTATTAATTATTACAGCAGTTAGAAAGAAGTCTACATAGACAGAGGGCACAGGCATGAATGGATTATGTCGGGATGACCCCCCCCATCAAAAAATACAGGGGTGAGAAAGAGTGATGCACTGGGAGAAGGGGGAAAAGAGAGACAAAATGGAGAAAATTTTCCTCACATAAAAGAAGCATATAAGGAAGCATTTTTATAGTGAAGGGGAAAATAGGGAGTGGGGTGGCAATGCTTGAGTCTCACTCTCATTGGGTGGTTTGAAGAGGGAAGTATATATATACACATTCAGGTGGGTATACAAATCTGTATTACCCAATAATGAAAAAGGAGGGGAAAGGAATAAGAGATATTGGGGGGGGTGTTAAAAGGGAGGCAGTGGTCAGAAGAAAAACAGACTGTTGAGGAGGAACATGATAAAAAGAGAGAGAAGGATAAACAAGTAAATAAGATGGAGGGAAATACCCAGTAATCATAACTGTAATTACAAATGGATGAGCTAAGCAATAAAAAAGTAGATAAAAGAACGAATTAGAAACTAGAATCCAACAATATATAGTGTAAAAGAGACACACTTAAAACAGAAAGACACAGGCAGAGTTAAAATAAAGGGCTGGAATAGAATCTAGAAAGGCTTCAAATACAGGTTCAATGACTGACTATATTATATGCCTGTCATGAAGGAACCAGCCTAGCTAAGTTTGGAGAGACTTAATTACCAAGTTGTCTCCAGGTGATGGTATTTTTTTTCTATAGAAACTCTTCAACACTCTCTTCCACATTCCCCCTCATCCTCCAAAGAATCATGGATCTTTTAAATAGTAATAATAGCTAATAGCTAGAATTTATATAGTGCTTTAAGATTTGCAAAATGTTTCACAAATATCTCATTTTATTCTTAGAACAACCTTGGGAGGTAGGCTGAGACCTCTATCCACAGTACCACCTACCTGATCTATTTTCTAGTCTACGACTTTATTCTTGAAATTTCCCTACCTGGAATGACTTCCTCCTACTTACTGAAAACCTGCTCTTCCTTCAAATACAAACTCTCATTACACATACAACCTATACCTCCCTTCCCCCACTCTGAAAAAATTTCATCTTCCAGAGTCCTGTTGAGCTACTGCAGCTATTTGCGAAAAAGGCTTATTTTTCCAAAGTACTCAAAAAGTGTTTATCAAATAGAAATTACTGGGTAAAGAAGGTGGGTATCTGCCATACATACATACATACCGTGGAAGACACACCCCCTAGTTTAATAGTTTCTACTGTGGTCCCTGAGTCTTCAACAGCAGCCTTCTTCTCTGGAGGTACAGAAGTACCAGGCTCCCCAGCAGCTCTCTTATTGCCGATTCCTGACATTGTGACCCAAACGATGATTGTCAACTTTCCTGGTTCTTCCTGAAAGGAGTGAATTGACATGAGACCAGCCACAGAGATTAAAGACACTAGGACTCAGGTGTGGGAGGAGGGGATAGGAAGGAAATGGGGAAGGGGAAGAAGGAGGCAGAGAGAGAGAGAAATATGCTTAAGGACTCAAGCGCTAAAGACAATGTGAAAACCTATATTTTCTCCCACTGACCTCTCTGGCTTGAGTCCCATAAATTCCGCCAGAGCTTCAGAATGATCTTGGAAGAGGGGGAGGGGGGCTTGAGCGGCTCAGAGGTCGGCTTATGCTTGAGGCGCTGGTGCCGGAGCAGTCCTGGAGCTCCCAAAGGGTTCGAGGTGTGGGAGGGGCGACACAACAGCTTGAGCTGGTTTGATTCGCAAAGAGGGATGGGGCATCCTTGGGCACAGGGAGCGCCCAGCTTGGACACAAGGAAACCTGGGGTGGGGAAGTGGCTCGGGGAGCGCAGAGGAGGAGGTGACAGTTCGGTGGGGAGGAATTCGGCAAGGTAGGCGCGAACGTCCTCAGAGCGTCGACACGCGTGGGGTCTGGGGCGTGGGAACACACTGCGATCCCGAAGGCGAGAACGAGAGGTCTGCTCGGTTCAAACCAGAAGATCTCCGAGCTCCTGGCCCTACGCTGCAAAAGCCGGTTCCATGGTGACACCCACCGAGGAACCCTCTGGCGCGGGGGAATTAAAGCAAGAGCCGGAAGTGCCGCGCTCCTTCCGCCGGGGCCTCATACGCTGTGCGCGAGGTGGGGGAAGGAAGGGGTCCTCTCCCTAGGGCATACAGGACAAGACTCTGGGCAGCACATCACTTACCCCAGTGTGCCTGGGCCACTCTGCGGCCTCTCACCCCTGACCCGGGGCGGGGACAGAGCTAAACTTCCGGAGGCGGGACAGGATCCCGGAAGGGGGGAAAGAACCAAGATTTCCCCTTCCTCCCAGAAGCCAAGCTAGGCCGGGCGGAAGTGGTTTCTTTCACTTCAAACGCGCCCACAACGATGAAAAGGCTCCTCACTGTGAGCACCAAGACCCGCCTATTTGTGCTCTGATTGGTGAACTTTAGCCTGAGCAGCAAAAAAGCTCTCTACCTATTGGCCGGTGTAGTTGCCAATGCCACGACCCTCCACTAGACTAACGGGACATAGGGATGCGGAGCTTGTAGAGGTTGAGGAGATGGAGATGCAAAGTGGTGATGGAGAAGATGGATTGACGGCGAAATCGAGGGTGAATAGTAGTGGGAAGAGCCGAGAATTAGGTAAAAACAGCTTGCGGGAAAGAATTGAGGAGAATGAGTGGCTTTGTGACTAGGAAATTGAGACATTAACTGTATGACCCAGGGCAAGTCATTTAACTTCTCCGGGCCTCATGGTCCTTAACTGTAAAATTAGGGGGTTGGACTCGAAAGCCTCCAAGAGCTTTATTTATTTAGAATTTTACATCAGTATTCATTAGGGAAATAAAACACAAAGATCATACACTAGGACAAGACTGGATTTATACCAGGTATGCAGGAATGTTTCAATATTGGGAAAACTATGAGCATAGTTGACCATATTAAAAACAAAAACAGCAAAAAATGTATGAATAATTTGATATATACAGAAAAAGCTTTTGACAGAACACAACACTCATTCCTATTAAGAACTGTAGAAAGCATAAGACTAAATGCAGCTTTTGTTAAAATGATGAGTAGTATCTACCTAAAACCAAGAGCATTTCCAATGAGGTGACATGTGAAGCAAGGATGTCCATTGTTACAATTTTATTCAATATTGTACTAGAAATGTAAGCTAATGTAAATGTAATGTAAGACAAAAAAGAAGTGAATAGATATAGGTAACAAACAAAACTATTATTTTTGCAGATATGATAGTTTACTTAGAAAACTCTAGAGAGTAAAACACTAATTTAAAAAACTATTAACTTCAGCAAAGTTGCAGGATAGAAAATTAATCCACATCAATCATCAGCATTTCTATATGTTACCAACAAAATCCAGAAAGAGGAGTTGAAGAAATTCCATTTAAAATAACAGCAGAGAGTATAAAATGCTTGAAAGTCTACTTGCCAAGACACAAACAAGAACTATATGAACACAATGACAAAACACTCTTCATACAAATAAATACAGATCTCAGTAACTGGAGAAATGTTCATTGTTCATACATAGGCCAAGCCAATAAAATAAAAATTATGCTACTACCAAAATTAATTTAGCTATTCAGTGACATACCGATCAACCCACAAAGAATTCTTTGTAAAACTAGAAAAAAATAAAATTCATCTGGAGGAATTAAAGATCAAGAATATCAAAGGAATTAATGGGGAAAAAATGGGGAGTGGTTTCAAAGGTGGTCTAAGAGTACCAGATCTCAAGCTATATTACAAAGTTGTAATCATCAAAACAATTTGGTAAGAAATAGAGGGGCTAATCAGTGAAATGGATTAGGTACACAATAGACAGAAGCAAATAAGCACAGTGACCTGTTATTTGATAAATCCAAAGATCCCCGCTATTGGGGCAAGAACTCATTATTTGACAAAAACTACTGGGAAAACTGGAAAGTAGTCTGACAGAAGCTAGACATCAGCCAGTATCTCACACTGTATAGCAAGATAAACTCAAAATGGGTGAATGATTTGGATATAAAGGGTAGTATTATAAGCAAATTAGTGGATTAGGGAACAAATTACCTGTCAGATCTATGGAAAGGGGAAAAATTCATTACCGAATAAGAGAAAGAGAGGTTCACAAGAGGTAAAATGGGTAATTTTGATTACATGAAATTAAAAAGGTTTTGCATAAACAAAGCCAATGTAACTAAAATTAAAAGAAAAGAACTGGGGGGAATCTTACGCCAATTTCTATGATAAATGTTTCATTTCTAAAATATTAAAATACTGAGTCAAATTTACAAGAAAGTCATTCCCCATTTGATAAAAAATCAAAAGATATGAATAGTCAGCTTTCAAAGGATGAAATCAAAGCTATTAAAAGCCACACAAGAAGTGTTCTGAATCATTAATAGAGAAGTACAAATTAGAACATTTCTGAGGTACCACCTCATACACATTAAACTATGATAGAAAAAAAAAGGAAAATGACCTGTTGGAGGGGATGTGAGAAAATAGGTACACTAATGTACTGTTGGTAGAGCCATGAACTAGTCCAACCAACCTGGAGAGAATCTTGGAAATGTGCCCAAAAAACTACCAAACCGTGCATACCCTTTGATCCAGCAATATTGCTGCTAAGCCTATATCCTAAAGAGATCAAAGAAAGAGAAAAAGTACCCACATGGACAAAAGTATTTATAGCTGCTCTTTTTGTGGTGGCAAAGAATTGGAAACTGAGGGAATGCCCATCAAATGAAGAATGGCTGAAGAAATTATGCTATATGAATATGATAGAATACTAGTTAACTATGAGAAATTATGAAAGTGATTATTTTAGAAAAAACCTGGGAAGTCTCTTATGAACTAATACAAAATGAAGTGAGTAGAACCAGTATAATTTATACAATAACAATAATGAACTTTGAAAGACTTAATAACTCTGATCAACATAATGACCAAATAGAATTCCAAAGGGAAAGGACTCATAATGAAGCATACTATCTACCTCCAGAAGAGAGCTGATGAACTCAAAGAAGAAGTTGAAATATATTTCCCTTTCAATTCTCTTTCTTTCTTTCTTCCTTCCTTCCTTCCTTCATTCATTCCTTTCTTTCTTTCTCTATCTTTCTTTCTTTCTTCTTTCTTTCTTTCTTTCTTTCTTTCTTTCTTTCTTTCTTTCTTTCTTTCTTTCTTTCTTTTAGACATGCCTAATGCAGGAATTTGATTTGCATAACTGTACATATTTGTAATTAATTACATTTTTCTTGCCTTCTCAATGGGTAAAGGAGAGGAAATTTGGAACGGAAAATTGAATTTAAAAAAAAATCAAAGGAAGTTGAAAAGCAGCAGTCAAAGATATAGGAAGAGGACCAAGAGAGAGCAGAGTTATGGTAGTAAATTCAGAGGAGCTGGTGACCAACATTGTAAAATTCTGGACAGAGGTAAAAAAATAAAGATTGAGAAAAGGCCATTAGATTTGCAATTAAGAAATCATTGGTAGCTTCTAGGAACAATAAACAGGGTATTTTTTCTGGAACATCAGTAGTATATGTGAACTAAAGTAAAATGGGAGTCTGGAAAGGTAGGTTGGAGTCAGGCTATGAAGAGTTTTAAATATCAAACTGAGACATTCAAGGCAGTAATAAGTACAGTGGAAGAAGTGTTGAATTTAAGTCAGAAAAGACTGGGTTCAGATCTTGCCTTTGACACTTAATAATTATGTAACCATGAATAGATAATTTAACTTTTCTCAGCTTCAGTTTCCTCATCTATAATATACCTCACAGGTATATATGGATCAAATGGATTTTATATATATGTATATATATATGTAAATGCACATTAGAGAGAGTCTTTTACAAATCATAAAGCCCTATAGGTAAATATCCATTTTTATTATTATTATTTTGTTTTAGAGGCAATAGGGAGCCACTCAAGTTTTTGAGGAGAGGAGGCACATAGACCTATTCCTTAAGAAGACAATTTTCATTGTTGTATGGAGGATAAATTGTAAACGGAAGAGACTGGAAGCAGGGAGACCAGTTTGGAGGCTACTGCAACAGCATAGGCAAGATTTGGTAAAAGCCTGAAATGGTGAAGTGGCTGTGTCAAAGACAAACAAAATAAATGTGGTAATGTTTTAGAGGCAGAATTAACAAAACTTCACAACTGATTAGATTTGAAGAATGAAGGAAAAGAAGGAGGTAAGGATGATTCCAAGGTTATGAACCCAGTTGACTGGAAGGGCAGTGATTTCTTCAGCAGAGAAAGAGAAGTATAGCAAAAGAATGGGGTTAGGGAGGAAAATTTTTGTGGACACATTGAGTTTTAGATGCAGGACATTCAAATAGTAGTGTACAATGGGCAGTTGGCTATGTAGGGCTTGGAAGTTCAAGGGAGATGATAAGGCTGTATATGTAGATTTAGGAATCATCTGCATAGAAATGATCATTGAACCCATGGAAATGGATAAGATCACCAAGTGTCAGAATGGTGAGAGAAGGAAAGATGACACATGCTAGAGCCTTCATTTAAGGGCATTCAGAACTAGATGCTCCAAAAAAGGACTCTGAGGAGAGGTAAAAATAGGAGGATATTCAGGCAAAAGCAGTTTTATGGAAGCTAAGGGAGGAGCAAATAACCAGGGAGAAGGGTAACTGACAATGTCAAAAGATGCAGAGAAATTAAGTAGTATGAGGACTTTAAAAAAGCTATCAGATTTAGCGGTTGAGAACGGTAACCTTGGAGTATGTAGTGAAATTTTTTATATATTTTAAGAGTTGGTGTGGCTGGTAGACTAATGGGAAGGAAGTAGTTGGATAGGAGTGCACTTAGCTGAGGTAGCTAGGGTATTTGAAGAGGTTGAAGGAATTAAAAGTTTGAGTGATGAGTAAAGGATAAGTCTGAGAGATGAAAGGGTTAATGGGAAATGAGACAGCTTAAGGAAGATGGGATACCAGAGACTTGAGAGTTATAGATGAATGTTGAGGAAGGACAGAAGGGGATGGAGTTTGAGAAAGAAGAGGAATTAGACATAAGAAAAGGAGGTTTTGAGAAGGATGGAGGGATTAAATCATTAAGAGAAATAGGAAGGTGAGGATTTGGACTAGGATGGAAAATGGGCTAACGTGATGGAGGAGAATGGGGGGGGGTTGATAATGTTTGGGAATTTAAGGAGGATAGCAGCATCAAAGACAGGAGATGGAAGTTTGAGGAAAATGAAAGAATGGGGGAATTAGAAGAAGATAGCTCAGTAATGGGGTTCAGAGTACTGTGGGATGGAGGATTTCAGAGGCATAAGGTAAGTATTGAGTATGTAGGGATAGAGAGTTACGTATAGAAGATGCAGAAATTGGGAGGAAGATGGCATTAAAAGGAATGAAAGAGATTGAGAGGAATTGTGGGTAGAAGATTGAAAGGGATGAAGGCATGAAGGTTTTGAGGGGTATGGGGAGGTTGAAAAAGATGAGGGAAGAGTTAAGGAGCAGAATGAAATGGGAGAGTGATAATATGAAAGCAGAGAGATGGGGTTGAGGAACACGAAGGACTAAGAAGTTTGACGGGAATTAAGGAAAGGGTGTTTGATGAGGATAGAAAAATGGAGAATATAAGTAGGATAGTACGAGTGAGCATCAATCAAGTAAATCAATAAAATCACTCCACCTCATTTAAAGTATCAAGACGCTAGGCCCTGATACTTAGTCAGGTAAGATGAACATTTTTCTATTGAATCAATCAATCATAATCTTTAAATCAAATGTGAAAAAATTCTTGAGCAACTAAACATCTATTTGAATTGGTCAAAGAATTTGGTAAATACCTTATAGGGCCTGTACAAAACCAAGAATTAGAATTGGTATTCAAGCGTTTGCCAGTATAAGAATAGCCATTAAAGTGGAGCCCCTGAAAATCAATTAATTTTTAATTAATCACTCAGTCTCATCCTCCTACCCCCTTCTTCTTGACTGGAGGAGTACTTTATTAACTTTGAAAGGTTGGAGGACTTGGACTTTTTCATTGGCATCCTAGCAATGTCCCTCCACTCGCAGCTGTGACTGAATCAGGAGCAAAAGACAGACTAGGTGACATGACAAAAGTAGATTCAAGGCTCTACAAAGAATTCAGTAGAGAGTTATACCGTAAATATGGGGAACATCTTGAGGACTCTAGCAAATGGACTTACAGGATCTGTTGTCAGGATCTCCTTTACCATCACTCTCTAAGCTTGAGCCCATTTTCCCACTTTGTAAGAGAGGATGTCACTTTTTTTTTGGAGGGGGGTACTTTTGTCTTGTACCACCTGCTCATACTGTGCAACCTTAGTAAAATGTTTCTTTCTAAAAGCTGAATAAATCTGCCTGACTAATTGACATCAAATAACTAAATATCAAATAAAATATATAGAATATATACTATGTATTATATATAGTATATATTGCATAATATAAACTATACATAATACATTAAAATGTAGTAAATAATCATAGGGAAAAACATGGGAGGGCCATTGAACAATAAAGCAGTAGAAAAGATACCTCACAACTCCCTAGGGCTAACCCTAGACCACTAAGAGGATGTAACAGCCACATTCTGAGAACCCAACTTGTCCATGAAAGTAGAAACTTGTATAGTTACCACAGAGTCTGTGCTACAGTAGGTTTGAGGATATAGTACCCTGCAATGTTAGCAGATCTTTGCTCAGGGTTGTAGAAAATGACGAGCTAGAGGGAGGGAGGGAGGAAAGAAAGAGATTTATTGCAAGTATACACAGGAACTAGTTGGAATCATCTGTCTCTTATCTACTGAATGAAATCACAGCAGGCTTTGATATATACAGTCAAGTAGCATTTATTAAGTACCTACTATATGCCATTCACTGTGCTAAGTGCTGGGAACACAAAGAAAGGCAAAATATCGTCCCTGTTCTCGAGGAACTTGTAGGCTAATAGGGAAGACAACATGCAAGTGACTATGTACAAACAAGATATATACAGGATAAATTAGAGAAAATCAATCGAGGGAAGGCACTGGCATTAAGAGGGAGTGGGAAAGCCTCATGGATTTATTGATTTATATACAATACTAGTCTTTTCTATTTAAAATTAATTAACAGTAGTTTTGTTATATGACAAGCAGTTTTATATTCAATTACACAGGTTGGGCCTTTTCTGTCTGGCTATTAGTAAAGACCATTAATTTAGCTTATCTAGAAAAAGCACGTAGTGGGAAATAAATAAATGATCAGTGAAAGTGATCAGCAGGAAAACAGAAACCACTATTTTATTTCATTCAGGCCAATAAAGAAAGAAAAAAAGGCTTAGCATCTTATTATGAAAATCTAAACTATATAAAAATTGTCTTAAGAACTATCTTTTTTTATTCTACATTATTATTCTAGCAAATCTTCCTTGAAATCTAAGTGAATCAATGAGCAACAACCCTAATCCCCTAGCTAGCTGGCACAGTGGGTAGAGTGCCAGGCCTGGAGTCAGGAAGACTTATCCTCCTGAGTTCAAATCTGGCCTCAGACACTAATTGTATGACTTTAGGCAAGTCACTTAACCCTGTTTGTCTCAGTTTCCTCCTCTGTAAAATGAGACAGAGTAGGAAATGGCAAACCTCTCCAGTATCTTTGCCAAGACAATCCCAAATGGGGTCATGAAGAGTCAGAACTAAAAACGACTAAACAACTATAGTTTGCACTCCTAAAATTAAATCCTTTTAACGTATTCTGAGCCACTTGTTCATCTGAGAGCAGCAGCATCCTGCTTTCTCTTTCACTTTACACATGAGGAAATTGATGTTCAGAGAAGTGAAATGACTATTTGGAAAGTGGTTAAGTTCATAGGTTCATAGATTTAGAGCTAGGAGACTTAGAGATCATTAAGTCCAGCCCCTTGAGAGTATTGATTCATTGAGGACTCCCTACTCTATTCCAATCAGTATTAGTTCATTATGATTCCATAAAGGTGGTGATTGTAAGTTTTGTATATTTGGCCACAGAGCTGTGAGCTGCAGATGGTAAGATCACTTGCATAATCATAGAAAACTAGCTAGAGGCCTTCTACCCTTGTTTTTCCTTATCATGGTGACCAAGCCCATAACTCAACTACATGGAAAGTCCCCCAAAATTATTCTGTACCTCTGGATCATTCTCTCTTATCCAACATGAGCAGGTGTCCATCTTATGACCACCTAGTCAGTAGAGATATTCCTTGCTTCAGCTAACTCATGACCCTGCTGAAAGCATTTTTAGCATAGGCATCATATGTCAACCAGTAGAATTATTCTGTATTTGCTACAGCTGTACTTGAATGCTTAGATATCTAGTCATATAAAAATAGGGCCCTAGAAGGAGAGGGCATTTCAGAATGTGAAGAAGATCTGAGGTCCACTTTAATTAGAGGGGACAATGGACCCTCAGTCTCTCTTATTGTAGGTTGAATAGTTTTCACTGCCACATCTTTCATTCTATAGAAAAGGAAACCGAGACCCAGAGAAGTTAAGAAACTTGCCCTAGATCTTACCAATTTACAGAAGAGCCAAAATTCAGACCTAGGTTCCATGATTCTAGATCCATATTTTTCCCCCACTTTATCACTAAATCATCCTACTTGACAGGCTTTCGTATGTAAACTTGTGATCTCAAGAAAGGGATAAAGGAATTGAACCAGATGACTTCTGCATCATTCTTTGATCCATTTCTTTAAAGGAGTTGGGGCATAAGTCAGAGGATGACTATGGAAGAAAGCTATGTTAGGGAATATCTTTTGGAATACAGGGAGACTTTGAGAGACAAAGGACCAAGATCTCTAAGTCCCTCCTTCCCCTCCCCTTCCTCCTCCCTGCCCCCACACTTACCCATAGAAGGGCCTTATGACAACTGATAAGGATGTCAGATGGTCAAGCTGCTCTTCTCTCCCAATTTTACAGGCAATTCGTCATCCCTTCCCAACATCCCCACCCCTATTCAAGAGAGCTCAGGAACCCCATTCTACTCAGGACATAAAGTCTATCCCTTCCAAACCTTCTGCTTTTTGAAGGAGACATACTACCTAGGTGAGCAGGGAATCACCTAACTCATTTCTTCCAGTAAGAGGAAGAATCTCTAGGCCTTACTATTTGCCCTGTTTCTGTGCCTGTCTAACCTGCTGATAAACCCTGAGAACCCTGGACCTTGAGATCCATACTAGCTACAACTTGAGGACTTCTGGGCCTTTCTATTCACCCTGTAGCTGAACTCTGTCTTACACTATCTTTCCTCTAATTAGAGTATAAGTTCCTTGGTCTTATTTTTCTACTTGTATCCTTAGCATTTAATAGAGTGCTTGACACATAGTGCTTAATGTCAACCCTGTCCAAATGACCAAAGAGTAACAGAAGTCAGGCAACCACCTGTAAACTCTAAACAACAAAAAAAAGAAAACTCCAGAGAGCTCACAGAAGTAGTGCTCCAATTGCCAGCTGTGAAAAACAAAACAAATCACCAGAGAGCCACAGCAGCCATGGAACTCAAACAAACTCAACAAACTCAAACAAAGCCAAACAAACTCAACTCAAACAAACAAACAACAAACCCCCAAAACCAGAGAGCTCACACAGGTTATCAAAACCACAGTTAACTCTAAAAATAAAACAAAATAAAACCAAAGAGCTAACAGTGGTTATAAGCAAAAAACTTTATTCTGTTGAAGGAAGGAAACTAGACACACATATGCCAGGCCCCCTCTAGTAGGAGACCAGCTTTAGCGTGGAGAAATCTCAGTGCATGTATCTATGTGGCTATAAAGTGAGCCCTGACAATGGCGAGGTAACAGGAGCAATGAGACAAGTTTGATTCATAGCAGGACTTCATGACCAGGACATGGGCACTACAGGTACTTGTCTGAGCTCAGAGCCCACCTGATGCTAGTTTGAAACAATTCTGGGATTTTGCTTTGGTTAAGATCATCCAGAGGGTGAGCGCAAAGGATTGTTGTTATGCCAAGCTCAGGGCACAGTTTGCTTTCTGGGCCTTAACTCTGGAAAACAGGCTGTCTCCTAATAGTAAAAAGAGAGGGGTGGTCTTGGCATAGGGATCCTGACATTAATAAACATTTTTTTTATTAATTCATTTGTTAAATCCCACTCCCACCCTCCCACCCCCAAATCTGACCACAAAGCTGCTTCCTAAAGACAATAAAAACTGGCATCTGATTAACTGTTGTTGATGTACTTTTAAGTAGGATAGATGAGCCATTTACCTTTTATTGAATGAACTTTTACTTCAAATAAGAATTTATGCTCTAGTCTAGAAACTAGATTAATTTGTTTTCTGTAATTTGATAATTACTGTAATCTTTATCTTGTAATTGAATTATCTTTAAGTATTTTGAATATACTAATGTTAATGGCTTTAGAAACAAACATAGGTACTTCTTTATCTTACCAGATCCTTCCACATGCTAAAACATTAATCCTGCATTGAATTCTCAGGTAACCTAAAAGACTAAACCTTCAAGAAACAACTCCGCCCCTACATGGACTCCTTTCTTGGGGATATGGCTTTACCTAATCAAAATCAGCTCCCAAGCTCTCCCCTCTGGCCAATCCTGCCCCTTCCCAGTCCCACCCAGAATTTGCTATATTTCACAGAGCCCTAATCATGTGACTTTGACATCATGTAGTCACCTCCCCAGAAGAACAGAATGAGTGTGCTGAGATACTGTCCACAGCATTTTATGCTTGGCACAGATTCAATAAAAGCAATAAACAATACATAATAAAGCATCTACTTTTCATTTGCACCCTGTAGGAAGTTTCCAGACAGGACATAGGTTGTTCTGAACTTGAGAGTTCAAGGAAAATCACAGTTCAATTTGCTTAGCTCCTACAGTCCCTGCTCCAAAGAAGGATAAATAGTACAAGTTGGTACATTCACACATCCAGAAGGACCAGTCTTTAAATAAAACCTTGGAAACTTGGGACCTGGGCCCTCCTAGCATGGGGCATTGATTCTTCAGGATCCATTGTGAACAAGGACTCTCAATAACTGCTATTTTTCTCTTTGCCGTATGGACTATTGCTGGCCTTAGACTTCTCACTTCAGCTCCTTACTGTTTAGGGAGCAGGTCAGAGCCCGAAGTTTGCCACTACCATATCACCCTGCCGTCTCTTCCTGACCTTGACTAGAGTATCCCAGTCCAATTCCAGTGACCTAGACTGCACAGAAAGTAGCTAAGTCACCCTACCTTAGACACTTGCTAGCTGTGTAATCCTGGGCAAATCATTTAACATTTCTGGGCCTCAGTCAGTGAAGTGTCTGTGCCCTCTAAGGTTCTTTCCAGCTATGATCCTGTGCTCTCATCTGGTGGTACTTTCCTGTCTGTTGTATGCTGTCATTTCCTTTGCAAACTTCCTCTGTCACTCCACACCCATAGGATGAAGCCTGTCTACTCCATCACTGGGGGAGGGATGATCCAAGTTCCTAGAGGATTGCTACCCTAACAATTAGAGTTATCCCAAAAAGGGATAATAATATATGGATTTTCTTGAGAGATAGTGGGTTCTCCCTCACCCAAGGTCTCTAAGCAGAGGCCTGAAATGTTGTAGAGGGTATTCTTAGTTAGGTATGGGTTGAACTGAATAGTTTCTGAGAGTCCTTTGAACTTGGAAACTATGACTTAGTGAGTTGCCCAGAGTCACACAGCTAGTGAGCATCAGAACCAAGGTTCAAATCCAGGTAGACCCAAAATTCTTCCTGTTACATCATAGGTACTTTTTAATGTCAATGTCAAAGGCTATAAAGCAATCAATCACTTAACAAGCATTTATTAAAGCTGAATTGAGAAATAAATCAGAACAAGGAAGACTCAGTTATAATGCTAGCTGTACATCATTTAATATTAAATTTAATATTTGTATTGTTACATTTAAAGCTTGTAAGGGATGTGGTGTGTGGTATGCTGCCCATTTAGGTTATATGCGTCCACGTGTCTGATTTAGATGTGGCTCACAAGTAATCAACGATGTCAATGCTATAAGGATGAAAAGTGAGAATAGAAAAATCCAACAGATTTCGCTATTAAGAGATCATTGCTAAATTGGAAGGGAAAGGTTTGATTGAATGAGAAATCAAGGATGAAGATGTTGAAAAGCTGGGACAGTGAGGGGTTGGTGTTTTAACAATCCGCTAGCAGCTTCTGTGGGGGCGTAAGATCCACCTACAGCCAGCACCCAGGAGGCTGCCGGCACGCCGGGAAAGCACAGGTTCTTTTTATCTGCTTAAACAAGGAAAGCACGGTGAAGGGGTTGACCAGCTTTCTTTAGTTCAGCATTCAGTTAGTTCAGGGGAGCATACAGACAAGCATCAACAGACGGACCAAACACAGATTCATCCACTTACTTCAGGGGAAAAAGCAAGCACCCTGAAGTTCAGAACATTCACTTAGTTCGAGGGAAAAAAACCAGAACCCCGAACTTCAGAACAAAATACAAACAAATTACAAATATCAATAGACAGACCCAATACAATTCATAGTTACCAACATCTAGGTTCAGCCCAAGAGCTCGGGCTGGCCCAGAGTCACACTCGCCACCGCTGCCATGCCAACCGGAAAGGAAAAAGAATCTTCAAGCTGTCCTCTCCCCTCTTATAGAGTTTTTGACATCATCAAGCGCCGCCTGAATGACCAGGGCCGATTGGTTCTTGAGTTGGCCCCTTCCCCTAGGACCCTGGGAGGTTCACTTCACGTAGACTAGGTTAACACCCAATAGGGCGTGGCTCTGGAGTCAACACCTCCCCTCAGCCAGCCCCATGAATCGTCACACAGGAAGTTCTCTGCTCCCAGGCATGGGTCTCTGGGCTTCCTGCCCCGGAAGAGGAGTAGCAGGCCCAGCACCCAGCAAGGCTCAATGAGGTAAACTGAGTCACTCAAAGAAAACGAAGGCCACTCTGGCCACAGTTGGTTGTGCCCTCCACAGAAATAAGGAAGTTCAGAAAAGGAGGTGGGGGAAAAGATTATGTAACTTAAATTCATTCAACTGTAAGAGGTATGAGACATAGCATTTTCTTTCTCATTGGCTATGTCCCCAGAGCACAGCACCCTCCTATGTTGATTGGAAATAGGATGTGAGGGCAATGGGGTAGAAGTGTGTGTGTGTGTGTGTGTGTGTGTGTGTGTGTGTGTGTGTGAAAACTGACCTGCTCACCTACTGTGTGTACCTGGGTCTGGGTACCTGCTCTAAGTAACCAAGTTTTGTGACTCACTGAAGGTCGGCTGGGGTTGGCTATGGGGGGGAAAGGTGGGAATGAAACTTATCTTAATATCTTCTGATTGGTTTATCACCCCATTGATTGTCATCTAACCATAACTCCAGTCTGGTCATTCCATAGCTTCTATGGGGCCCGGCCCCCACATTGGAGACACCTGCCCTACTGAAAATGTACTTCTCTCCAAAAAGTACATACTCAATAGTTACCTGTTGAATGAATGAATGGTCATTATTCTTTCTCCTACAAAATAATATTCTTTACTGAAGTGCCATATTTTATTCCCTTCCAGCAAATATTAAGGTGATCTAGAAGACAGAGCTGTTGTTGTTTGTCCTTCATTCTCAAAGAGGAGGGAAGACAGAGCAACAGTGTGAAGACTGGAACTCAGGAGAGAGAAGAGAACTGGACATGTAAATCTGAGAGTTGTCTGTGTAGAAATTATATTTAAATCCATGGAGCTAGTGAGTTTGGATAACAAGAAACATATCATATAGACAAGTTAATAGTAGGGCCAAGTATATATATAGCCTTAGGTAATAATCACAGTGAGGGGATAGAATATGGGTAATTATATAGCAAAGGAGGTTCAAAAAAAACAATTACATGGAAAGGAAGGGGAAGAATCAACAGAGAACAGAGTTTCAGAAGCTAAAGGAGGAAAGATCATCCAGAAGAAATTTGTAATCAGCAGTATCAAACACTGCAGGGAGGTCAAGTAGATTAGGACTAAGGTAAATGGACTTGACAGTTCAAAGAACATTGGTAACCTTAGAGAGTCAGTTTCAGTTGAGTGGTGGGTTGGGTTTGGAAACCAGAGTGTTACTGATTACAAAAGTATTTCAAATGGAATAGGAAGGGAGGAAATGGAGGCATTGGTAACACTGCCTTGGCCATACCTAATCCAACCATCACCAAGATCAAAAGGCTAGAGATCGTTTCAGGTGGATGTCTCTCACAGGTTCCCCTCCTCAGTCTCTTGGGGAGTTTTTCCCCTGCACTTGGGACTGGGAGAGGGCCTGATTTGGATTGACAAGATAACCCCTCACATCCTAAAGGACTGTGGGGGAAGAAGAGAAGCCGCATGAAACCTGGAGAAAGAAGTCATGTGTTCAGTTCTAAGGACATCATTTTAGGAAGATACTGATGAACAGGACTACGTCCAGAAAAGGGAAATCAGGACTGTGAACAAACTGGAGACCCTCCCATAAGAAAATCTATAAAACAAAATTGGGATTTTTAACGTGAAGAAGAGAAGACAGACATATACCTATCTTCAAGTGTTTGAAGGGCAGAGAAAGGATCAGACTGGTTCTTTTCTATCCCAGAGGATAAAACCAGGAGCAATAGGTAGAAGTTGCAAAGAGGTAAATTTAGGTTTGATGCCAAGAAAAACTTCCTCACAACAAGTTGTTCTAGAGTAGAATGGACTCCCTTAATAAGTGCTGGGCTCATGGAGGGGGCAGAGCCAAGATGGCAGCTTGAAAACAAGGACTCATGTAAGCTCTTCCCTAAATCCCTCCAAACACCTGTAAAAAATGACTCTAAACAAATTCTAGAGCTACAGAACCCACAAAATGACAGAGGGAAATAAGTCTCCAGTTCAAAATGGCCTGGATGGTCACTGGGAAGGGTCTATCACATGTGCTGGAAGAGACCAGGCCAGAGTAGACCCGGTGGGGCAGGCCTCAGGGCACTGAATCACTGAGCTATGGCAGTTTCCAGACTTCTCAACCCACAAATGCCAAAGACAACTTAGCAGGTCAGTGGGAAAACTGTTGGAGCTGGGTGAGAGAAGATCCAGCCCCAGGGCAGCAGAGGTGGCTTCAGGTGCAACTGCTTCCAGAGCTCTAGGCCCACAGACAATGGGGAAATCAGGCAGGGATCAGAGTAGAAGTGCAGAGATCTCTCTTGGTGATAAGGTAGCGTTCTCTCACTTGGCCCTTCTTGGATCTGGGTCCCAATCCTGGTTGGCTGTCCTTGGGGGAGGAGGAACACTGGTATGGAACAGCTTGTGTTGACTGTGAAGAGGGAGTCCTCCTGGTGGTTGCACAGCAAAAAGGAGTGCTTGCACTCACAGAACAGAGCACAGGCCAGGGAGGAGTATCACACCACCTCAGAATAGAAGTATCTCTGAAAACAGCAGCAAAAAACCCCTGAAGCTGGGGAAAAGGCACTCCTCACTCTGGAAGCAGTCATACCCTGACAAAGACCTCAAAAGACAAGTAATTGGCTGGGAAAATGAGCAAGCAGCATAAAAGGACTCAGACTATAGAATTTTACTTTGGTGACAAAGAAGATCTAAACATACAGCCAGAAGAAGTCAACAAAGTCAAAGAGCCTACATCAAAAGCCTCCAAGAAAAATATAAATTAGTCTCAGGCCATGGAAGGGCTCAAAAAGTATTTGGAAAAGCAAGTTAGAAAAGTAGAGGAAAAGTTGGGAAGAGAAATGAGTGATGCAAGAAAATCATGAAAAACAAGTCAATGACTTGCTAAAGGAGACCCAAAAAAATACTGAAGAAAATAATACCTTAAAAAATAGACTAAGTCAAATGGCAGAAGAGCTCCAAAAAGCCAATAAGGAGAAGAATGCCTTAAAAGGCAGAATTAGCCAAATGAAAAAGGAGGTCCAAAAGACCACTGAAGAAAATACTGCCTTAAAAATTAGAATGGAGCAAGTAGAAGCTAGTGACTTTATAAGAAATCAAGAAATTATAAAACAGAACCAAAGGAATGAAAAAATGGAAGACAACATAAAATATCTCATTGGAAAAACCACTGACCTGAAGAATAGATCCAGGAGAGATAATTTTAAAATTATTGGACTACCTGAAAGCCATGATCAAAAAGAGAGGCTAGACATCATCTTTCAAGAAATTATCAAGGAAAACTGTCCTGACATTATAGAACCAGAGGGTAATATAGAAATTGAAAGAATCCACTGATCACCTCTTGAAAAACATCCCAAAAAGAAAACTTGTAGGAATATTGTAGCCAAATTCTAGAGTTTCCAGGTCAAGGAGAAAATATTACAAACAGCCAGAAAGAAACAATTCAAGTATTGTGAAAATACAATCAGGATAACACAAGATCTAGTAGCTTCTACATTAAGGGATCAAAGGGTTTGGAATAAGATATTCTGGAGGTCAAAGGAGCTAGGATTAAAACCAAGAATCACCTACCCAGCAAAACTGAGTATAATTCTTCAGGGCAAAATATGGATTTTCAACGAAATAGAGGACTTTCAAGCATTCTTGATGAAAAAACTAGAGTTGCATGGAAAAGCTGACTTTCAAATACAAGAATCAAGAGAAGCATGAAAAGGTAAACAAGAAAGAAAAATCATAAGGGACTTGCTAAAGTTGAATTGTTTTGTTTACACTCCTACATGGAAAGATGATATTTGTAACTCATGAGACCTTTCTTAGTATTAGGGTAGTTGAAGGGAATATACATATGTATAGACAGAAGGCACAGGGTGAGTAGAATGTGAAAGGATGATATCTGAAAAAAAAATTAAGGGGTGGGAGAGGAATATATTGGGAAAAGGAGAAAGAGAGAGATAGAGATAAATTATCTCACATAAAAGTGGCAAGAAAAAGCTGTTATAATGGAAGGGAAGAGGGGGTAGGTGAAAGGGAATAAGTGAATCTTGCTCTCATCAGATTTGGCTTAAGGAGGGAATAACATACACACTTAGTTGGGTATCTTACCGTACAGGAAAGTAGGGGGGAAGGGGATAAGAGGGAGGGAATGATAGAAGGGAGGGCAGACTGGGGGAGGAGGTAGTCAAAAGCAAACACTTTTGGAAAGGGAAGGGTCAAAGGAGAAAATTGAATAAAGGGGGTCAGGATAGAATGGAGGGAAATATAGTTAGTCTTTCACAACACGACAATTATGGAAGTGTTTTGCATAACTGTACATGTATAACCTTTATTGAATTGCTTGCTTTCTCAAGGAGGGTGAGTGGGAAGGGAAGACAGGAGAGAATTTGGAACTCAAAGTTCTAAAAACAAATGTTTAAAAAAAATGTTTTTACATGCAACTGGGGAATAAAATATACAGGCAATGGGGTATAGAAATCTATCTTGCCCTACAAGAGAGTAAGGGGAAAAGGCATAGGGGGTGCAGTGGGGTGATAGAAGGGAGGGCAGACTGGGGAAAGGGGCAATCAGAATACATGCCATCTTGGGGTGGTGGGGAGGGTAGAGATGGGGAGAAAATATGTAACTCAAAATCTTGTGGAAATGAATGCTGGAAACTAAAATTAAATTTAAAAAAAAACTCTGGGGAAAAAAGAAGTGCTGGGCTCCCTCTCCTTGTAGATCTTCATATAGAAGCTAAATGACCACTCGTTGGGTATATTATAATTGGGAGATTCCTTTCATCTATGATTTGGACTAGATGGCCACTGAGGTCCCTTCCAACTTTCAAATTCTGTAATTCTATCATTGTGTGTGTTAATTCTCCTTTTCATACTGAAGGAGAACTCAAACTACACTGCCTAGAAATGACTGGGGGACAAGGGGAGACTTCCCAGGTTTAGTAAAGTGATGAACTCTCAGCCACTTAGTAGATACATATGTTGTTTGGCTATTCAGTACTTCTTACTTATGTACTGATTCTTTATTAAAAGCAAAACTGATGTGTTAAAAATGCATCTTGTTCTAGTCTCCTTGACCACCCCTCCTCACCACCCCACCCCGCCTCCCTCCCAGAATCTAGTCAGTATAGTAAATAGGTTTATAAGTAGCCAGCGTAAAGCAGCAATAGCAGCAAATAAGATGGCAAAGGGGAGCCTGGAAGTCATGTATAAATCATGCCAAAGATCAAAGGAGGATCATTTACAAATTGTATCATATATTAACTAATACTCACATCCTGGTAATACGTTATCAATCAGCAGGAGCCAGGTAGGTGTTGCTTGTAGAGGTTTCTGGTCCTGTGTTATGTAAATTCCAGACAAATTCCAGACCTCCACAGCTCCAGACTAGTACAACATCAAAAAAGTGCTGATAACTTTGGATGATGACTTTGAAGTTTTGTCCATACCTTTGAGATGATTTGGATATGTTAATGAACTAACCCCTAGGTGGCACAGATAGGAGCTTGTCTCTTTCCCAAAATAACCTTATAAAAATGAGACCTCAAAGTCCTATTCCCAAACTCTAGTGCTCTTCCATCGGGTCCATGCTGCTTAGTGCTCCCAACTCTAATCCATGGTTACATGGTTGACATTCTCTGCCTTTCCCCCTCCCCAACCTCTTTCCCAAACTACCTGCCTTCACCACCCCGCCCCCTGTTCGCATGTCACTGTCTGCTTCTGTATCCCTCCGCACTTTTTGACGCTTGTCTCTATCTTTATGGGCTTTTTGCCCCATATCCTCTGTGCTTAAAGTGTGAATTCTCCCATTTTCCACAGCCAATTGTGGTCTTCCCCAACCAGTAACCAAAGAACTGGGTTGTGCCTGCCCCCATTTCATAATTTCATAAATTCATTGTCAATTCAAATGGGATATACAGCATTCTAGCATGTGATCGGATATATGGTAGAAACCAACTCCATTATGTTATGGTCACTGACTAGAGATCACTGAAATCAGAATGTCCAAAAGGAGGCAGGGGCTATAAGATAAGTTCTAATGGATAGATTCAACATGTGATACCACCACCTCGAGTGAGAGTTGAAGATGAAGGGTAGGAAGTCTCAGACTCTGATAACCATAGAGAGTATAGCACTTACTAAACATAAACACTTCCACTCTGCAGGAAATACACAAACTTCCAGGATGAGTAAGGAAGTAACCAGTTAAATTTAAAATACAAATAATATTTGCAGGGTGGCTGTCATGAAAGCCTTTTGTAAAGGGTGATGTAAAAGTCAGCCATTACAATTATTAAATCACCTCTTCAAAAGTAATTTGGAAATTATTTTTTAAAAATTTGCACTTCTCCTGTGTTTGGACAGTGAACAAACTTTTTTTTTTTTTAAAACAAGCATCTAAACACACAAAGAAGCCCCAGAGTATGGTAGTTTTATTTTATAAGTAAAGAATTAATGAAACATTAACTGTTAGGGAAATATTAGGAAAGATATTCAAGCTCTAAGTTGTGGTTAGTGAAATTTTGCTATTTTAGGTAAAAATTCCTGGGACTATAAACTTACTGTTGTTTTGAGCTTTGATTGCCGGGAGAGCTATCTGAATTGTCATAAAGCCAATAGTAGAAAATGGCATGTGCTGCAGTCTGAGAACTACTTAAAGGTGCATATTTGTGCCTGGGAAAGGTTGTGGGGATGACCTAGGACACAGCCTGGGTAGGATCCTCCTGACTCTATTTCCCCATTGTGCTATTTCCTTGCTGAAAAGGAAAATTCCCCACCTGGTTACTTCTAAGCCTTGCCTTTTTAACACTCTGTGGCTATGACTGGCTGTTAGATATTGACTCATGCCTGCAATCAAACAGAGCTAGACGAATTTTTTTCCCAACACAGCTAAGGGAGTTTTCCCCTCTGTATGACATAATCATATCCCTCTTTTTCCTTTTGTAGCAAATTTCTATAATCAAGAAGTTTTATAAATACAGCCCTAAATTTACTAAATAATAGGATTCGTGTATGAACATCTTACAATTTTAACCTATATTTAAGGTCAACTTATAATTTAAGGATGATATCGTCCAAAGGGGGAAAATTATTAGACAAGGTGATAAGACAAAGATGTTAATGTTTAAGTTTTCTTGGGCACCTAAGTGACATGTAAATCTCCCTTCTCAGAATTAGTCCATTATGAGCCCTCTAAGTTGTTTAATCTGTACCTGACTTAATTATGCAATTATGGGAATTGTGAGAAAAACTTTATTGCATTGTTTAATCCTGGATCATCTGAAGTAAGCCCCTGCTTGGATGGATGGATGCAGAAGCAGCCCACATCCAGATGAGACAGCTGTCCCAAGATTCTGGAGGCAGACTGAGTCTACTATCTTCGTGGTTTTTTTCCCCCCTCTCTGGTCTTTTGTTATGTACCCAAGCACCAAAGTCCTGATTTAAGTGTGTGTTGGCATTTTCTCACTCTGACATTCTTGTCCCCGCCCTCTCTTTTCAAACAGTGGTTAGCAATGACACCTGGGACATACTTCCCTGACAGGTCCCCTTAAGGAACTAACCCCCTGAGCAATATCCCATGGCAACTTGGTTTATAAATGCCTCTTTTTTATTGGCCATAAGGGTAGGGTTTTTTTCAGACCCCCCACCCTTTGGCCAAAAAGGGAAAATGTCAAAATTTTGTTTCCAGGCTGTGTCCTGAGCTTGGCCCAACAATAATCTTTTGCGCTCAGGATGATATCACCCTCTGGCAAAGTATATTGCTTGGACCAGCACCAGATGTTCACTGAGGGATTTAGCTCCCCTTATTAACCAGGGCCATTCAATACATATTTATAATCCCTATTCTTCATCATTGACAAGTACCACACTCCTCTTCCCATCACAGAACTCTGGTTCTGTCCCCCACAGGGTGGGCATGACCCCCAAGACTTGAGACAATACTGTTCCCCCAAGGCCGTGGAAACAGTAACTCAAGACCTAAAAGTGATTATGTCATGGTCCAGCCCAGGATTAAGACCTGCCTTTAGTCTAGCTCAGGGTGAAAGGGGGTGGGGGGCTGGGGGGAGGCTTCTGTCTGTATATGTCATTTTCCTCACTCTGAAATTTAAACTCTCCTGTCTCTAGCCTGTTCTGTTTCTTCAGCTCTGCCCACCCACAGGTTAGAAGCCAGTTCCCATCCAGTTGACAAAATCAAGGGGATGCCCATCAATTGGGGAATGGCTGAACAAGTTATGGTATATGCTTGTGATAGAATACTATTGTGCTAAAAGAAATGACAAGCAGGATGGTTTCAGAAGAACCTGGAAAGACTTACATGAACTTAAACAAAGTGAAGTTAGCAGAACCAGGAGAACATTGTACATAGTAACAGCCCTGCTCTAAGGATGATCAACTGTGAAAGACTTAGCTACTCTGTGAAGACAGTGATCCAAGACAAAACCCATGATGAAAAGGGATGGCTAGGAGGTGCTGTGGATAGAATGCCAGATTCATCTTCCTAAATTCAAATGCACCTTCAGACACTTACTAGCTGTCTGACCTTGGGCCAGTCACTTAACCCTTTTTGTTTTGTTGTTCCGCATCTGTAAAATGAGCTGAAAAAGGAAATGGCAAATCATTAGCTTTATCAAGAAAACCCCAAATGGGGTCACAAAGAGTCAGACACTACTAAAACAATTGAACAAAATGATAAAAAAAAAAAAGCTGTCCACGTTCTGTTATGCACACAACATGCTTTTTTCTTTCTTACTTTGTATTTCTTTCAATTTATGATTTGTTTGTGATATGTTTTGTTTCTTTTCTCTATTCTGTATTTGTGTTCTGGCCCTGAGGCTAACATATTTTTTTTAAATGCTATTACAGAGAGAACTGATGAACTTTGAATGCAGATTGAAGCATACTTTTTAAAAACTTTATTTTTATTGTTTTATTTTATGTTTTCTTTTGCAACATAACTAATATGTTAATATGTTGCTCATGACTTCACATGTATAATCGATATCAAATTGCTTGTCTTTTCGAGAAGCGGGGAAGGGCGAGGGGTAGGCATGGAATTTGGAGCTCAAAATTCTAAATAATTATTTTTTTTTTAAAATTTTACCTGTAATTAGGAAATATTTGACGAAATAAGTAAAAATAATTTAGAGAGAAGAAAATCTGGTCCATGCCTAGAGCAGCCGGCACCCTCGCTGGGCTCACGTGACCCGGTTTGACTGTTCGCCCCTCCCTCCCCTTGCTTTTTTCCTTTTCCAGGGCGGCGGCGTAGCCGGGGGCGAGGGTGTGAGCCTACCGCTAGGCGCCGTCCCCGGCTTTGGTGATGTGACCACTGGGCTGGAAAGGTGCAGCTTCGGGAACAGAATGAGCATCCCCAGAGCAGGACGTGTCCCCGTTCCCGTTGTTCCTGCCCAGGTAGGAAAACTGCATCCGTTGAGTCCCCTCACCTTCTCCTTTACTAGCATTCACGCCGGGTCTCCCCCTACCTTCCCATTCCCCTGGGGACAGGCGAGTGGCTCCTACTGCAGGCGGGGCTTCCCTTCCCGCCCTCGGCTTCGGGGCTTCTGACCTTGACCTCTAAGCTTGAGCCGGGGAGAATCTGGCTCCGTGTATGGGAGAAGAATCCGACTGGGAGGATGGGTAGGAAGGAATAGGACCCCACCCCACCCCCAACCCCACCCCCGCCCAGGGTGGGAGAAGAAAGATCGGACGAGAGGGGAGAGGGAAGGATAAGAGGAGGGAGAAGGATTAGACCGGGAAGGGTCCGGCAGCTGGAAGGCGGCAGATCGCGCTGGTACCTAGACTGAGCTGGTGGGCTGAGCGTGCTTTGATGTCCGAATGCCGAAAGGGAAGCGGAAGTGGAGGTGGGCTTTGAGCGATCTGATCTGAGCAGTGGAGGGGAGGGTGGGAAGAGGGTCCTGGGGGCTCTTCCCTCGAGCCAAGGTGGCTAGCATCCCTGAATTAACTTTAGCCCCAAAGCCGAATCCCTGCGTTGTAGGGCAGGTGTTGCACAGGCTGCGCGGACTTGCTGCAGGCTTTTCTAGCGGGCCAATAAATAAACATTTATTAACCGTCTACTATGCATCGGGCCCAGTGCTAAGACCTGGGGAACACGCACCCACCCCCCGCAAAAAAAGAAAAAAAGAAAAAGATAGTTCAAGCTCATAAAGTGCCCACAGTCTATTGGGGGAAAACAACGTACAAGTAACTGTATATAGACAAGCTATAGACAGGATATATGCGACATAATCAACAGAGGGAGGGAAGGCTTAAAATTGAGGGATTGCAAAAGGCTTCTTGTAGAAGGTGGAATTTAGCAGAACCCGAAGGGAGCCGGTGAAGCAGGAAGACTAGCTTCGTAAGCCCTGGAGAGAGGACCTTGAGGGCAAACTGGGGATCGATCTCCTTCTTGGATGCCTGCAGTTCATTTTATCCAATCTGCATTTCGGAGACAGGAAGGCCTAAGGCCATCCCTAGCCAAGTGACTCGGATTTTAGAAATGATCTGACTCAGCTTCTTCATTTTATAGATCAAGAAATTGGGGAGAGATGGGGAGGTGAGGGCTTGAGGGTGAGAGTCTTTGGCCATTCTGTTTTTATAATTTTATATACAATAATAAATGCGGCTTTGTATGACTCCATTTGCTCAGTAATAACGGGCTGTTCCGACGGTTTCCAGTTAGGTGTGGAAATACACCACCAAATTCCTGCCCTCCTGCCTCTGAAACCATGTGACAGAAATTGTCCTGGGTTACTTAGCTACCAAGATATTATTGCTACTCAACGTTGCAGAGATGTGGAGAGGACCAGTTATTACTCTCCAGTCTAGACCGATTTATTCAAAAATCAGTGAGTCATGAGCAGCAGTTTGAAGCTATACTTTATAGCTTTTGGTTACATTAGGCAGAATGGATACAATGGAATTTCACAGAATGCAGAAGATGATCTGTATCAGGTAAAACAGCAAACCAGTTAGTGAAATACCTGGGCCATATCTTATATCTCAAGCTGGAATTTGCAAACTAGCCAGTTAATACTTAGAGTTTAATACCCAAACTAGTTTTGTAAATGAATGGGAGTAATACAATTAAGCCTGAAATTCTCTCCTCACCACACCCTCTCTGGTCTTTAGCCCTCCAAGGAGCCTGGGCTCTTTTCTACTTCACCAACTCCCCTGGTAGGGTGAGTAAGACTGCCCTTTGATAATATATTGCGAATGCCACAAAGTCCTAGTGATGAGGGTTTGGGGTGAGAGGTGCTCGACACCCCAAAGTACCGACACGCCGGGTCCTGCCGAAAGAATTCGACTCAAGCCTTCTCAGCCAAGGGAAGGGATAAATTTTACTAAGAGTTAGCCAAATAAGCCTGCCCCGAGAGATCCCACCCCTTGCGACGCCTGTAAGGAAAAAGGGCCAGACCCATCTGAGCTAGATTGGTTCTGACCAACCTCATGGAGGCAAGATGGAGATTACATACACAAAGGTTGTGGGAGGGATTGAGGGGTGGTCTGGGGTGACCAGAAGAGGGGTCTAGGGAGGGACTTAAGGACGAGGTCAGACTCCAGGGTGGGGGAAATAGCTGAAGGCTATATGGAAATGACAACCCATCAAGGGCTGGGGTAGCGGAGCTAGGGTATAGATATTTTGATCAGGATTAAGGATGGGAAACAGGATTAAGGGTGGGAAACAGCTGGACAATAGAGGACTGGGCAAGGTAGGCATTTGGGCTTAATGGTTATAGCCTCAGGCCAAGGCCAGGTCGAGTGGCAAGATTCAAGGAGAGTTCAAGGGTTCAAGGGGTTCCCAGAGACTGTGCCCTCATCACTAGGTCCTTTCCTCTGCCCAAGAGGACTTTCATTCAAATAGGCTTTGGTGCATTTATTGAGTCAAAGCCAGTAAGTTTCTTTGGTGGAACTGCATTGTTTCCTTTTTGTTAAAGTTAGACCCACCTTTGTTAAGAATTTAAGCCTAAATTTGCATGGCATTTTAAATGTGTTTCTGAGCTCTCTGGGGACAATTTTATCTACTAATCCTTGTTGAATTGAAAGAATAGGGAAGACTAGTAGTATCTCATTGGTCAGGTCAGAATTCACAGCCAATCTGAAAACACCAAAACCCACTCCCACATGGGTCTACACCCCCTGATTACATCCCTCATTTTCACATTTCAATCCTACCCTTTCATCCTCATACTTTATCTTTTAATAAATGCTATTTTTTAGTTTTAGTTTAGTTTAGTCTGCATCAGATAGCATGAGAAAGGAATTTTCTCAATTGCTGAGAGAATTGACAAAAGCTGTGAGTTGAAGATCCTAACCCAAGATATTCTTACTAAGAGTCACATTATCTAAGACCAGAGTCTGGGTTAATGGACCTTGGACCTCATCCTTTGTGAACCACACATGGTCCGACAGTTTTTTTATACCCAGGAAAAAGCCTTTCTCAGAACAAAGAAGAGTATGCTGTTAGATGTGCCAATTATCAGGTGGCCAACACCCCCCACTCTACAAGCAGTTTTATAAGAGATATTAGCCACCAGTATGACTTCAAATCATGTTTCATATAATTCCTGTGGAAACAAAATTCAATCATTCCTTACAGCACTCTCCTAAATGATGGGGATACAAATGTAGGTAAAAGTCAAGCTCTAAGATATATAAGAATAGAAAGAAGAATGAGCTTAGCTGCAAGCAATTCATATAAGAAGTCTCTTGAAGCCCTTCAGCTCTGCTTTGATGAGGAAAGATTTCATTGAATAGGATTGTCAGTCCAGGCTTAAGAAGATAGCATGTTCCAGTGCAGGATGGGAAATGACTAGTAGTCTAGCTTGGTTATCGCATAGAATTGAAGGGATGAAAATAGAAGAATGGAAAAATAGATTGGAGTTAGCTTTCTAATAAATGCTTAGAAACAAAGTTGGTGGGTTTTTTTTTTTGTTTGTTTTGATTTGTTTTAAAAGAAAAAGCATCCTCTGCCCTCCTGGATTCTACCTTCAGAAGTGGACACAAACCCACCAACAAATGTGAAAGAAAAAAATAGAGTTGAACAGTAGACCTACTTGCAGTAGGGTGTTTTTGATAAAAGACTGTCTCTATTTTTTGTTGATATTTTTAACAATCACAACTTCAACAAATTTTAAGTCCTTTCATGCAGAGTACTATTAAATAAAAAGATTAAATATGTTTTTTCTGTTGTCATGGAGCTCCCAATTTAATATCTAATACATAAAAGATGTTTTGTTATTGCATTTTAACTTTTTTTTCCCTTTTATGTATATATTTTATTTAATATTTTAGTTTTCAACATTGATTTCCACAAGATTTTGAGTTACAGATTTTCTCCCCATTTCTACCCTGCCCTCTCCATTCCAAAATGGCATATATTCTGATTGCCTTGTTCCCCAGTCAGCCCTCCCCTCTTTCACCCCATTCACCCCCCTTCCCCTTACTTTCTTGTAGGGCAGAATAGATTTCTATGCCTTATTCCCTTGTTTCCCAGCTGCATGCAAAAAAATTTTTTAAAATTTTTTTAACCATCTACTTTTAAAACTTTGAGTTCCAAATTATCACCCCTCTTCCCTTCCCACCCACCCTCCCTAGAAAGGCGAGCAATTCAACATAGATCACACATGTATCATTATGCAAAACACTTCCGCAATGCTCATGTTGGGAAAGGCTAACTATTTTTCCTTCCATCCTGTCCTGTCCCCCTTTATTCAATTCTCTCCCTTGACCCTGTCCCTTTTCAAATGTGTTTGCTTTTGGTTACTTCTTCCCCCATCTGCCCTCCCTTCTATCATTTCCCCCCCCCTTTTTTTTAATCCCCTTCCCCTTACTTTCCTGTGGAGTAAGATGTCCAGTTGTGTGTATGTTATTCCCTCCTCAAGTTGAATCCAATGAGAGTAAGATTCAGTCATTCCCCCTCACTTGCCCCCTCTTCCCTTCCAACAGAACTGCTTTTTCTTGCCACTTTTATGTGAGATAATTTACCCCATTCTATCTCTCCCTTTCTCAATATATTCCTCTCTCACCCCTTAAATTTATTTCATTTTTTTAGATATCATCCCTTCATATTCAACTCATCTTCTGCCCTTTGTCTATATTCCCTTCAACTCCCCTAATACTGAGAAAGGTCTCCTGAATTACACACATCATCTTCCCATGTAGGAATGTAAACAAAACAGTTCAACTTTAGTTAAGTCCTGTGTGAATTCTCTTTCTTGTTTACCTTTTCCTGCTTTTCTTGATTCTTGTATTTGAAAGTCAGATTTTCTATTCACCTCTGTTCTTTTCATTGAGAAAGCTTGAAAGTCCTCTGTTTTATCGAAAGTACATATTTTGCCTTGGAGCATTATACTCAGTTTTGATGGGTAAGTGATTCTTGGTTTTAATCCTAGCTCCTTTGACCTCTGGAATATCATATTCCAAGCCCTTCCATCCCTTAATGTAGAAGCTGCTAGATCTTGTGTTATTCTGATTGTGTTTCCACAATATTCAAATTGTTTCATTCTGGCTGCTTGCAGTATTTTCTCCTTGACCTGGAAACTCTGGAATTTGGCAACAATATTCCTAGGAGTTTTCTTTTTGGGATGTTTTTCAAGAGGCAATCAGTGGATTCTTTCAATTTCTATTTTACCCTCTAGTTTTAGAATATCAGGGCAGTTTTCCTTGATAATTTCTCGAAAGATGATGTCTAGCCTCTGTTTTTGATCATGGCTTTCAGGTAGTCCAATAATTTTAAAATTATCTCTCCTGGATCTGTTCTCCAGGTCAGTGGTTTTTCCAATGAGATATTTTACATTGTCTTGCATTTTTTCATTCCTTTGGTTCTGTTTTATAATATCTCGATTTCTCATAAAATCACTACCTTCCACTTGCTCCATCTAATTTTTAAGGTGGTATTTTCTTCAGTGGTCTTTTGGGCCTCCTTTTCCATTTGGCTAATTCTGCCTTTCAAGGCATTCTTTTCCTCATTGGCTTTTTGGAACTCTCTTGACATTTGGGTTAGTCTATTCTTTAAGGTGTTATTTTCTTCAGTATTTTTTTGGTTCTCCTTTAGCAAGTCATTGACTTGTTTTTCATGGTTTTCCTGTATCACTCTCATTTCTCTTCCCAATTTTTCCTCTACTTCTCTTACTTGCTTTTCCAAATCCTTTTTGAGCTCTTCCATGGCCTGACCAATTCATATTTTTCTTGGACGCTTTTTTTTTTTTGTTTGTTTGTTTTTTTTTTTTTAATGCAATTTATTTATTTAACAAATTTGGTTTTCAGCATTGATTTTCACAACAGTTTGAATTACAAATTTTCTCCCCATTTCTGCCCTCCCCCCCCACTCCAAGATGGCGTATATTCTGGTTGCCCTGTTCCCCAGTCAGCCCTCCCCTCTATCACCCCCCTCCCCTCTCATCCCCTTTTCCCTTCCTTTCTTGTAGGGCAAGATAAATTTCTACGCCCCATTGCCTGTGTATCTTATTTTTTAGTTGCATACAAAAAGTTTTTTTTTGTTTTTGAACATCTGATTTTAAAACTTTGAGTTCCAAATTCCCTTCCCTCTTCCCTTCCCACCCACCCTCCCTAAGAAGTTGAGCAATTCAACCTAGGCCACACATGTATTATTATGTATAACCCTTCCACAATATTCATGTTGTGAAAGGCTAACTACATTTTGCTCCTTCCCAACCCATCCCGCTTTATTGAATTTTCTTCCTTGACCCTGTCCCCTTTCCAAAGTGTTTGTTTTGATTACCTCCACCCCCATCTGCCCTCCACTCCATCATCCCCCTGCCTTTTATTTTTTTTTTTTTTTATCTTCCTCCCTCTTCTTTCCTGTGGGGTAAGATACCCAACTGAGTATGTATGGTATTCCCCCTCAGGCCAAATCTGATGAGAGCAAGGTTCACTCATTCCCCCCTCACCTGCCCACTCCCCTCCTCTCCTAGAACTGCTTCCTCTTGCCACCTTTATGGGAGATAATCCACCCCATTCTATCTCTCCCTGTCTCCCTCTCTCAGTAAGTTACTCTCTCATCCCTTAATTTCATTTTATTTCTTTTAGCTATCTTCCCTTCATCCTCAACTCACCCTGTGTCTGCTCTCTTTCTTTTACATATATATATATATACACATACATACACATACATACATATACACATAGATACATGCATACATACACATTCACTTATATATATACATAAACATATATATATGCATATATATATATGCATATTCCCTTCAACTACCCTAATACTGAGGTCTCATGAATCGTACTCATCATCTTTCCATGTAGGAATGTAAACAAAACAGTTCAACTTTAGTAAGTCCCTTGCAATTTCCGTTTCTTGATTACCTTTTCATGCTTCTCTTGATTCTTGTGTTTGAAAGTCAAATTTTCTATTCAGTTCTGGTCTTTTCACTGAGAAAGCTTGAAAGTCCTCCATTTTATTGAAAGTCCATATTTTGCCTTGGAACATGATACTCAGTTTTGCTGGGTAGGTGATTCTAGGTTTTAATCCTAGCTCCATTGACCTCCGGAATATCGCATTCCAAGCCCTTCGATCTCTTAATGTAGAAGCTGCCAGGTCTTGGGTTATTCTGATTGGGTTTCCACAATATTCAAATTGTTTCTTTCTGGCTGCTTGCAGTATTTTCTCCTTGATCTGGGAGCTCTGGAATTTGGCAACAATATTCCTAGGCGATTTCTTTTTGGGATCTATTTGCGGAGGCGATCGATGGATTCTTTCAATTTCTATTTTGCCCTGTGGCTCTAGAATATCAGGGCAATTCTCCTTGATAATTTCCTGAAAGATGGTATCTAGGCTCTTTTTTTGATCATGGCTTTCAGGTAGTCCAATAATTTTAAAATTATCTCTCCTGGATCTGTTCTCCAGGTCAGTGGTTTTTCCAATGAGATATTTTACATTGTCTTGCATTTTTTCATTCCTTTGGTTCTGTTTTATAATATCTCGATTTCTCATAAAATCACTACCTTCCACTTGCTCCATCTAATTTTTAAGGTGGTATTTTCTTCAGTGGTCTTTTGGGCCTCCTTTTCCATTTGGCTAATTCTGCCTTTCAAGGCATTCTTTTCCTCATTGGCTTTTTGGAACTCTCTTGACATTTGGGTTAGTCTATTCTTTAAGGTGTTATTTTCTTCAGTATTTTTTTGGTTCTCCTTTAGCAAGTCATTGACTTGTTTTTCATGGTTTTCCTGTATCACTCTCATTTCTCTTCCCAATTTTTCCTCTACTTCTCTTACTTGCTTTTCCAAATCCTTTTTGAGCTCTTCCATGGCCTGACCAATTCATATTTTTCTTGGACGCTTTTGATGTAGGCTCTTTGACTTTGTTGACTTCTTCTGGCTGTATAATTTGATCTTGTCACCAAAAAAGGAATCTAGAATTTGAGTTTGAGTCTGAGTCCATTTTCGCTGCCGGTTCATGATCCCAGCCAACTACTTGACACTTGAGCTTTTTGTCAGGGTATGACTGCTTGCAGAGTAGAAAGTACTTTGTCCCAAGCTTTAGGGTCCAAGCACTGCTATTTTCAGAGCTACTTCTACTCCACAGTCACCCCAGGCTCTGTCACAGCAGCGCTCCTCCTCCCCCAAGAACTGCCAACCAGGATCACAATACAGATCCAAGCAGGGCACAGCAAGAGAATCTGCCTTTGTGCCCACAAAGTGCTCCTTGCATTCCCGCTCTAATCTGCTGCTAGATTCCTTCCACTGTGTGAGCCAGGGACTTCAGAAGCCGCTGACGCTGGCACTCTGGAGGCAGCCTCAGGAGCTTCCTGCTGCTGCTACTGCCACCGCTGCACGACCTCCTCCACCCCCAGAGCTGGTGGCCTGGACTGCTCTGAACTCAATCCTGCAGTTTCCCCCTAACCTGCTCTTTGATGTTTGTGGGTTGAGAAGTCTAGTAACTGCCACAGCTCACTGTTTCATGGCCCCAAGGCCTCTTCTGGCTGGCTGACTCTGGATGACACTGGGCTGCTGTATTGGCAATCAAAATGGGCTCTTAGCACTTAATTCAACAAAGTGCCCTTGAAGAGTTTGGCCTTTATTTCCTTGATTAAATTAGGAGTCCTTGCCGATCTCCTTGCCTCAAGGGAAAGCGTAGTTTATATGGGTTTGAGTGACATGTTTGTGACATCAGAGGCTTTTAGACCACGAGGGTTTAAGTCGCATTTTTGTGACGATTTTAGGTCCCGTGGGTGAGTCGCATTTGTGACTCACCCTTGACCTTGAAAAAGATATAAAACCAGAGGTTGGCTTTCTCTTTTTTGAAACTCTGACCCACAGTAGTAGTGACACGCATGACTCTGGGCCAGCCGTTGTTATGAGCTTCCCCAGCTGGGGGTAACTATGAATTATATTTGTTCTGTTTGTCGATGTTTGTAATTTGTTTGTATTTGCTCTGAAGATCAGGGTGCTGGCTTTTTCCCCTGAACTATGTGAATGATATTTGTATGCTGGATTAATGTAAACTTGTCAACACCTTAAAGCTGCTTTCCTTAGTAAAGCAGATCAAAAGAACCTGGGCTTGCAGCGTTCTGTGAGCTGGTTGTTGTTGGTTTTACACCACCCACAGCAGCTGCCCTCTGCTCTCAGCGCCTTGCTATAGACCCTTCCTGGTGACCATCCAGGCTCTCCTGGGCTGGAGATCTGTTTCCCTCTGCTATTTCGTGGGTTCCGCAGCTCTAGAATTTGTTCAGAGCCATTTTTTACAGGTGTTTGGAGGGATTTGAGGGGGAGCTTAAGCAATTCCTTGCTTTCGTGCCACCATCTTGGCTCCATCCTATCATTGCATTTTTAAAAGATCCCTTTTGATATCTGCTAATTTCCCCAGAAGGGCACTCAGGGCATTTACCTCCTTACTTCCCACCCAGTTGTTCTCCTAGACTGAAGTCTTCAGAAACTCAAGATGAAATCAACTTTGTAACTCCTACCTCTTCAGATCTTTTCCCACCCTGGCTGCAGGACATCATCATCCCCCCACTCGGCTGCTGTTATCCTGCCTTCTCCCCTTTTCTAAGCTCTTTTTTTCTGAGTTCAAATCCAGCTGTGTGACCTTGGGCAAGTTACTTATGCCTTAATCCACTGAAAAAGGAAACCAAAAATGACTTCAGTGTCTTTGGGTAGCTAGGTGGCTCAGTGTATAGAATGCCTGGCCAGAATTCAGGAAGACTCATCTTTATGAGTTCAAATCTGGCTTCAGATGCTTATTAGCCGTGTGACCCTGAGCAAGTCACTAATCCTGGTTGCCTTAGTCTCCTTATCTGTAAAACGAGCTGGAGAAGGAAATGGCAAACTACTCCAGTATCTTTGCCGAGGAAAACCCCAAATGGAGTGAGATAGTACTGAAAAATGACAACTCCTCTTATTAGATTGTGAACTCCCTGAGAGCAGGGACTGGCCCATGCATTTCTTTGTATCTCCAGCATTTAGCACTGTGCCTGGCCCATTGTACACTTTTAAAAGTTTATTGACTCCTGCCGTATAGGAAAAGCACTATTTCTGATGTGTGTTTACATTCTTAGCACCTTTTTAGAGATTCCAAGATGGTGATTGGTGGGGAGTATCTACACTTTATGTGATCTTTGAGAACAGTAATTGGTTGAGGTGAATGAGAGTATAAGAATGAAATGTTCTCCATTTTACTAAAGGATTACCTAACAAGGCAGGGTATGGAAGGTGCTATCAATTATGCCACCTGCTATGGGGCTGTTTAGACCGAGACAGACATTTGTCTATGAAGTTAGTATTGTGAAAAGAGAAAGACACCTTTTCAACTCGTTTTAGTAATGAAAGCAAAAGAAAGAACAGTTAACATTTACACAATACTAGCCAATCCATATCTTCCCAGGGAGTTTATCTGTCAAGTGTCACTAGGTGGGTTTTGGGTTGTCCTCCCTTTTTTCCCTTGGAGAGATGAAATAACCTCAAAAGTCATTTAACCTCTTTCAGCCTCAGTTTCTTAATCTGTATGTCACAAGGTTCTTGTGGGGATAGGATGAGAAATCTATGTGTAATGTAATTTTAAAGGGCTATATGTTAGCTATTATAGCTAAGTATAAATGTATATTGAAGCATGTATTCTGTAAGAAACAATATCAATTCACTTCACCTTCCCAGAGTGAGGAAGGATAGTATTTGCTGTTCCAAAATCCTAAGAAATAAAACATATCTTAAACACATCATAAGCAAGAGTAACAGAAGCCACCGGCAAGGTGCTCTGAAATGGATTACACCTGTCATCATTTAACAGGCCTTAAAATAGCCTGTGACAGACTTTTGCTAACCTTAATGAAACCAATTTTCTTTCAAATTATAAATGGGAGAGTGGCTGAATCACATCATGGTGAGTATGGCAGGGTTTGCATATGTTGTATTAATTAGGACCCTTGAACACAAAAGCCCCAAACTTACTGATTTCTTTCTTCTTCTCCTTGTTACCTGATATTCAGAGCAGTTTAGATTGGATTGTGTAGTCATAGTAAGAACTATTGAATAGCATGGTGGATATGGGGTATACATTTTACAGTGGTTTGTCTTTGATGCAACTTGATTATCTTTGTGCATTCATATTCAATTGATAAGACTTCAATAGAACCAGAATTTCAAACATATTAACAATCTTAAGAAATGAAGTATAAAATAATAGGAAAAAAATCATCTCATGAGTATCGTATCACAGCTCTTTGCAGGTTAGGGATTGTTTCATTCTTTGTACTTGTATCTTCTGTGCCTAGCTCAGTGCCCAGCATATAGTAGGTGCTTAATAAATACTCGATTGGTTGTGCGGTGGTTCTTTGCTTTCTTGAGATGATGTCTCGGTGTCTTTATTTCAATATTTTTGATGAGTGATCACAGAATCTCAGCTGAAAGGGACGTCAGAGTCCATCTAGACCAACTCATACTTAATCAAGCATCCTTTGTTCAGCTATCAGGCAAGTGACCCCTTGCTTAAAGATCTTCCAATGAGGGGGAGACCTGCCTCCTGAGGTAGCCCCATTCTTAGCTAGCTCTAATCATTAAGAAGTTCTGCTCTTTAAGCCTAAATTTATCTCTTTGCAAAATTTACCTGTTGTTTCTTGTACTGCTTGCCAAGGCTAAGCAGAATAAGTCTGACCCCTTCTGCATATGATAGCATTTAAATACTTGAAAACAATGATCATATATGCCCCAAGTATTCTCTTCTCCAAGTTAAATATCCTGACCTTCATTCAACTATTTCTCATGTGGCATGACTTTGTAATCTTTCCCATTCCTGATTGCTTTCCTCTGGATGTTTTCTAGCTTCTTGATGCTTAATTATATTTAATAGTGGAAGCCAAGGTTCAGGGTAGGGGCACAAATTTTAAAACTAGGGGAAGTAACTTAAAATAGTCAAGAATTTGACCTTTAGATCAAGTAATGAAGACTCAGCTGAAACAAAGCTCAGTACTATTTAGTATAGTATGTCATAGAGGAACTGAGAAAGGTAACTTCCCTTGTAAGGTATCTTGAAATGAAATGCAGAAACGTAAGAGGAAAACAAATAGACAAAAAGAAAGTTTAAAATAACTGAAGGAAAAGTTTTGCTTTGGGCTGAACTTAAGGTAGTCCTGAGAACAAATGCCACTGTTCAACAGGTGTTTCATAAAAGAGGTGCATTATGCAGAGATCAGAGTGAGGAGGGAATGGTTCCTATGCTCTATGAGTAATTCCTCTAATGTAGATATGACCCAATTTGGAGACCAAATGACTCTCAGGATGCATTTTTCTAAAAAATATAATGTAATCAAGATTGATGGTATACATTTTAAATTTCTATTTTTCTGACAGGACAAATAATGATTTCATCTGGATGGGTAGGCAGCTTTAGCAGAGTCATGAGTCCACTTCCTTTCATGTCATCAATATGCTGTGCCCAAGAGAATTAATCAGGTAAATATATAAACTTTTTGCCTGTAACAAGTATTTTCCTCAATGTGTTACTACAAAGAAAATAAAAAACCCTTCATGTTTTCTCAACAAGGTGTCTTTCATTTGCTTCCAAGTGGTCCAGTGGTGTGTGGTTGGGGGTTTCTTAGAGGAGAGCTGCAGATCAGAGAGTTCTGTGCTCAGTTATTTGATCCTCCAGGGTATGAGCAGCCACAGCTGCTGTTTACTGACAGTGCTGTGCCTGTGCTTCTGCTGTTCTGGCTGTATCTTCTCTCAGGCCCGGCTTCAGCCTTCTTTCTTCTCCCAAGGCTAGAGGAAGAGGAGATCCCAGGCAAGCAGCCAGGATCTCATAGAAGGGGACAGACCACGTGTGTTCTATTGCTACTGGGAGTGGGGAGGGTGGGGAGAGCCTGAAGGCTGGGCTGGGTGGGAGTAATTGACTGCCTGCTAGAGAAAGATGTGCAGACAGAGGGAGAAGGAGGTAGCAGCTCCAAGCATGCTGATCCAGCCCTTAGCCGTGCATGGCACATAATCGGCTCTTAATAAATGTGCATTGGTCAACTGAATAACTGCTGCTATCTTCAGTTCTGATATTTTCTTTGCATGCCCTAGTGGATGGTCTTTTATATATTGGGGGGTATGCATGCTCTACTTGACCACTGCTATAGAACAGAATAAAATTGCTTTGGGGTGCTCCAAAAGACACTTAGAACCAGTGGGTGGGACTTAAAGGGAGACAGATGTTTCCAGTCAATAGCAAACAGAACCAAAAGAGGGACAGCATGGTGTTGTGGATAAAGAGTGGGCCTTGAAGCTAACAAGTTCAAGTCCTGCCTCCGACATACTGGTTCTGTGACCCTGGGTAAATCACTTCATCTCTCAGTGCTCTAGAAGTAAGAGAGAAGGTGCTGACCTGCCTTAGCACAGGGAGTTTCCTCACCTGGGAGTTCCGTGTACCATTGAATCACAGCTGCAGTCTCTGTGCTTGTATAACAGAACTACCACAACTAGCCCTTTTACAAAAGTGTAATAGATGCCTTTGTTATTGTAAAAAGAACTTCCTAGCTAGTTGGCACCTGCCTGCCTCTTGCATTGGAGTTTGGAAACTAATTAGATGGACCTGAGCAAGACCCTACCTATAAAACACCTGGACAACCCTCTTCTGCATTGAGGCATGGCCGTGTTGTGCGCGATGGCCCCACACCAAAGAAATGAGGGGTGACTGAGAGCCAGAGCAGGAGCATGGTGCTTCCTACAGGACCATCCCTTCTCTCAAGGACTCTACATCACCTCGCCCGAGGCCCAGACTTCCCCAAGGATGTATCCGGCCCTTCTGCAGATCATGCTGTATCCTTATCTTTTGAGTGACAATGATCTTGATATAGGTGTAATAATAATAATTTGACATTTGTGTAGTATTTGCTTTTTGTTAATTTTATTTTTATTTTTAGTTTACAACACACGGTTCTACATAATTTTGAGTTCCAGATTTTCTTCCCTGCCTCCCTAAGACGGCATGGAATCCCACATAACTTCCATGTATAACTTCGCTTTGAATTAATTTACACGCTAGTCAAGTTGTGGAGAAGAATTATGACCAATGGAATGAATCATGAGAAAGGAACAGAACCAAAAAAAAAAAAACACAACCCAAGAACAAAAACAAAAGAGAGAAAAGAAAAAGGCAAGCATGAAGTATGCCTCAGTCTACATTCATACTTCATAGTACTTTCTCTGGATGTAGATAGCATTCTCCATCGTGAGTCCTTTGGAGTTGCCTTTGTACCTTGTGTTGCTGAGAAGAGCGAAGTCTGTCAGGGTTAGTCCTCACAGAATCCATATATCTGTGGTTGTGTACAATGTTCTCCTGGCTCTGCTCTGCTCACTCAGCATTATGTCGTGTAGGTTTTTCCAGGTTGTTACGAAGTCCGTATCATCCCCATTTATTATGGCACAATAGTATTCCATTACCTTCATATACCACAGCTTGTTCAGCCATTCCCCAATTGATGGGCATCCCTTTGATTTTCAATTCTTGGCTACCACAAAAAGAGCCGCTACAAATATCTTTGTACATATGGGTCCCTTCCCCTCTTGTGTGATTTCTTTGGGATACAACCCTAGAAGTGGTATTGCTGGGTCAAAGGGTATGAACATTTTTATAGCCCTTTGGGCATAGTTCTGAATTGCTCTCCAAAATGGCTGCATCAGTTCACAACCCCACCAGCAATGTAACAATGTTCCAATTTTCCCACATCCTCTCCAGCATTTATCATTTTCCTGTTTTGTTATTTTAGCCAATCTGACAGGAGAGATGTGGTATCTAAGAGTTGTTTTGATTTGCGTTTCTCTTGTCAGTAGTGATTTAGAGCATTTTTTCATATGCCTATAAATATCTTTAATTTCTTCCTCTGAAAACTGCCTGTTCATATCCTTTGGCCATTTCTCAATTGGGGAATGACTTGTATTCCTATATATTTGGCTCAGTTCCCTGTATATTTTAGAAATGAGGCCTTTATCAGCGACACTAGTTGTAAAGATTTTCTCCCAGTTTTCTTCTTCCCTCCTAATTTTTGTTGCATTGGCTTTTTTTGTACAAAAACATTTCAATTTGATATAATCAAAATAATCCATTTTGCATTTCGTAATGCTCTCTATCTCTTGTTGGGTCATGAATTCTTTTCTTTTCCATAAATCTAATAAGTAAACTATTCCTTGCTCTCCCAAATTACTTATACTATCAGCCTTTATTCCTAAATCATGAACCTGCTTTGACTTTATTTTGGTATATGGTGTAAGATATTGGTCTATGCCCAGTTTCTGCCCTACCATTTTCCAGTTTTTCCAACAGTTTTTGTGAAATACTGAATTATTAACCCAGAAGCTGGCCTCTTTGGGTTTATCAAAGAGTAGATTGCTGTAATCGTTGACTTCTCCATCTTTTGTTCCTATCCCATTCCACTGAGCCACAACTCTGTTTCTTAGCCAGTACCAGGTAGTTTTGATGACTACTGCTCTATAGTACAGTCTGATATCTGGTATGGCTAGGCTACCTTCTCTAGCATTTCTTTTCATTAATACCCTAGATATTCTAGACCTCTTGTTCTTCCAGACGAATTTTGTTGTTATTTTATCCAGCTCTGTAAAATAATTTTTTGGTAGTTCAGTTGGTATGGCACTGAATAGATAGATTAATTTAAGTAAAATTGTCATTTTTATTATAGTAGCTCGGCCTAACCATGAGCAACTGATATTTTTCTATTTACTTAGATCTGACTTTATTCGCGTGGAAAGTGTTTCATAATTATGTTCATATAGGCTCTGGGTTTGTCTTGGCAGATAGACTCCCAAATATTTTATAGTGTCTACAGTAACTTTGAATGGAATCTCTCTTTCTAACTCTTGCTTTGTTAGTAATATATAGGAATGCTGAGGATTTATGTGGGTTTATTTTATATCCTGCAACTTTGCTAAAGTTGTTTATTATTTCAAGTAGTTTTTTACTTGATTCTCTAGGATTCTCTAAGTAAATCATCATATCGTCTGCAAAAAGTGATAATGTAGCTTCTTCTTTGCCTATTCTAATTCCTTCGATTTCTTTTTCTTCTCTTATTGCTATAGCTAACGTTTCTAGTACCAAATTGAATAGTAGGGGTGATAATGGACATCCTTGTTTCACCCCTGATCTTATTGGGAATGCATCTAGCTTATCCCCATTACAAATAATGCTTGTTGCTGGTTTTAGGTAGATGCTATTTATAATTTTAAGGAAGGCTCCATTTATTCCTATTCCTTCAAGTGTTTTTAATAGGAATGGGTGTTGTATTTTGTCAAAGGCTTTTTCTGCGTCTATTGAGATGATCATATGGTTTCTGCTAGTTTTGTTGTTGATGTAGTCAATTATGCTAATCGTTTTCCTAATATTGAACCAGCCTTGCATTCCTGGAATAAATCCTACCTGGTCATAGTGTATTATTCTGGTGATAAGTTGCTGCAGTCTTTTTGCTAATATTTTATTTAAAATTTTTGCATCAATATTCGTTAGGGAAATTGATCTATAATTTTCTTTCTCTGTTTTGACTCTACCTGGTTTGGGTATTAGTACCATATTTGTGTCATAAAAAGAATTTGGTAGGACTCCTTCTTCACCTATTTTCCCAAATAGTCTACAAAGTATTGGAATTAATCCTTCCTTAAATGTTTGATAGAATTCACATGTAAAACCATCTGGCCCTGGAGATTTTTTCCTAGGGAGTTCATTGATGGCATGCTCAATTTCTTTTTCTGAGATGGGGTTATTAAGAAATTTCACTTCCTTCTCTGTTAGCCTGGGCAGTTTATGTTTTTGTAGATATTCATCCATATCTCTAAGGTTGTCAAATTTATGGGCATACAATTGAGCAAAATAATTCCTAATTATTGTTTTGACTTCCTCTTCATTAGAGGTGAACTCACCCTTTTCATTTTTGATACTGGTAATTTGATTTTCTTCTTTCTTTTTTTTAATCAAATTAACCAAAGGTTTATCAATTTTTTTGGTTTTTTCATAAAACCAGCTCTTTGTTTTATTTAATAGTTCAATAGTTTTCTTGACTTCAATTTTATTAATCTCTCCTTTGATTTTCAGTATTTCTAATTTGGTATTTAATTGGGGATTTTCAATTTGCTCTTTTTCTAGCTTTTTCAGCTGTAGGCCCAAATCATTGATCTCCTTTTTCCCTATTTTATTCATGTAAGCATTTAGAGATATAAAACTTCCCCTAAGAACTGCTTTTGCTGCATCCCATAAGTTTTGGTATGTTGTCTCATTATTGTCATTCTCTTGAATGAAGTTATTAATTGTTTCTCTGATTTCTTCTTTGGCCCACTCATTCTTTAGAATTAGATTATTTAGTTTTCAATTAATTTTTAGCTTATTTTTCCATAGTTCTTTGTTACAAATAATTCTTATTGCATCATGATCTGAAAAGTATGCTTTGACTACTTCTGCCTTTCTGCACTGGATTGTGAGGTTTTTATGCCCTAGTACATGGTCAATTTTTGAGTGTGTGCCATGTACCACTGAGAAGAAAGTATATTCCTTTTTATCCTCATTCAGTTTTCTCCAGAAGTCTATCATATATGCCTTTTCTAAAATTCTGTTTACCTCCTTAACTTCTTTCTTATTTATTTTGAGGTTAGATTTATCAAGTTCAGAAAGGGGAAGGTTGAGGTCTCCCAATATTATAGTTTTGCTGTCTATTTCTTCCTGTAACTCCCTTAACCTCTCCTCTAAGAATTTGTATGCCTTACCACTTGGTGAATATATGTTAAACAATGATATTGCTTCATTGTTTATGGTGCCTTTTAGTAGGATGTAATGTCCTTACTTATCTCTTTTGATTAAATCTGTCTTTACTTTTGCTTTGTCTGAGATTAGGATTGCTACACCTGCTTTTCTTACTTTAGCTGAGGTGCAGTATATTTTACTCCAGCCTTTTACCTTTACCCTGTGTGCATCCCCCTGTTTCAAATGTGTTTCTTGTAAACAGCATATTGTAGGATTATGGTATTTAATCCATTCTGCTATCTGCTTCCGTTTTATGGGAGAGTTCATCCCATTCGCATTCACAGTTATGATTTCTATCTGTGTCTTTTTCTCCATCCTACTTCCCCCGTTTATGCTTTTATTTCTCCCTTTCCCCTTCCCCTCCTCAACAGAGTTTTGCTTTTGACTGCCGCATTCCTCAGTTTACCCTCCCTCTTTAGTCCCCTCCCTTATCTTGCCATTTCCCACTTGCTACTTCTCCCCTCCCTTCTGACCACCCCCCTCCCTTTTTCCCCCTTTCCCCTCCTACTTCCTGTAGGACAAGTTAGATTTCTATACTCATCAGGGTATGTTATTCCCTTCTTGAACCAGATCAGATGACAGTAAAGCTCAAATACTGCTCTTCTCCCTCCCTTCTTTCCCTCTACTGAATTGTGTTTTTGTGCCTCTTCATTTGGTGTAATTTACCCTATTCTACTCCCCCCTTCCTCTTCTCTCATAGCCCTCCCTTTACATCTATTAATTATGTTTTTTATCCTTATATCAGTTATCTTATACAGGCATTCACAATCTATGTGTGTCCCTTTCAATTGTCATAATAGCTGTACCATTCTCAAGACTGACATATATATATGTATACATGTGAAATATACATAAGATGATATAGTCCTATATAAAGATGCAAATAATTTGCCCTTACTGATTAATAAGGTTTTGTGGGGAGTTTTCCCCCTGTTTACCTTTTTATGTCTGTCTTGAGTTTTGTATTTGGAGATCAAATTTTCCATCAAGTTCTGGCCTTTTCTTCAGGAAAGTCTGGAATTCCCTTATTTCATTGAATGTCCATATCCTTGCCTGAAAAATTATGCTCAGTTTTGCTGGGTAGTTGATCCTTGGTTGTAGTCCCAGCCCCTTTGCCCTTCGGAATATCATTCCAGTTTCTCCTGTCTTTTAATGTAGAAGCTGAGAGATCCTGCATGATCTTGACTGTAGTTCCACGATATTTGAATTGTTTCCTTTTGGCTGATGCAGTTTTTTCTCCTTGACTTTGTAATTCTGAAATTTGGCTAACAATATTTCTCAGTGTTTTCAATTTGGGATCTCTTTCAGGGGGTGATCAGTGAATTCCTTCAATGACTATTTTGCCCTCTGGTTCTAGGACCTCTGGGCAGTTATCTTTGATAATTTATTCGAAGACACTGTCAAGGCTGTTTTTTTTCATCTTGGATTTCTGGTAGACCAATAACTCTTAAATTGTCTCTCCTGGATCTATTTTCCAGGTCAGTTGTTTTCCCAATCAGATATTTCACATTTTTTTCTATTTTTTCATTCTTTACATTTTGTTTGACTACTTCTTGATGCCTCATAGAGTCATTAGCTTCCACTTGCTCAACTCTAATTTTTAATGTTACTTTCTTCATTTTGCTTTTGAGTCTCCTTTTCCAATTGGTTGAGTTTACCTCTCAGGGTATCCTTTTCTCTATTTAAATTCTCAATCTCCATAGCCATTTCACCAATCTTATTCTTTAGGGGCTTGAATCAGTGGATTTTTTTTTCCATTTTTTCTTTTACCTCCCTAATTTGGTTTTTAAAATCCTCCTTTAGCTCTTCCAGTAATGATTTTTGGGCTGGAGACCAGTTCACATTACCTTTTGAGGTATCAGATGTGGCTATAATGTCATTGCTATCTGCTTCCAAATTGATATTTTGATCATGCCTGTCTCCATAAAAAGAGTCAATGGTCCTCGGTTTTTTTTGTGTCCTTCATGTTGGTTAGCCTTTTCCTGGCTTTACAATTAATTTCTTCTTTTGGGGCTCAGGGTTCTCTGTCCCCGCTTTCTTATTCTGGGGATTGTGAGTCTAGTTGTTGGCTTTGTGAATTATAGCCTTCAGTTTCCTGAGGTGTGGGGGAGGGGTCTGGCTCCCTGATGTCTCTTTCTGTAGGGTTGCTCTCCAGCACTGTTGCTGTTCAGCAGTGGTCTCAGCTCTTTGTTGTTTGAGCTGGTGTCTGGCACTTCCCCTGGGGGAGCAAGATTATGTCTGGGCTCCTGGTATTGACCCCTGCTGGCTCTGCCCCTCTGGGATTAAGGAACTTCTGCTATTTGGCCACTGAAGCCCCACTTCTATCTCCTCTGTTCCAGCATTCTTTTTTTCCATGGAATTCTCTGGGTGAGTGGGGGAGGGATTAGAGCCGTTTACCTGGCAGTTATATCTCCCGGAAGTTCAAGAAGATGTGTTTCATACCTTTGGGCTGCAAGTGTCAGGAGTTGATGTCTCACAGCCAGTGGTGTTGCACTGCCTCTCGTTGCTTCCACAGACTGCCGTCCTGTGTTGGGAGGCCTGGGAATCTCTGCCAGTTTCGGGCACCCAGCTTTCTCCCAGCCTGTCTCCCACGTGGGTTTCCTGGCCAGCCGCTTCCACTTTGGTGTGGAGCAGCTCCGCACACCGAGCACTCTCCAAGCCTACAGATTTGTGCCTTTGGTCTTTCAGACTCTCCCGGCTTGGAAATTTGCCCCACTCAGACTGCTCGCAGTTTCTAACTTTCTCAAATCTGGTCAAATTCACTTTTATATAGGAATCTGACAGACCTTGTGAGAGAGCTCAGGTAAGATGCTGTTTTCATGCGACCATCTTGGCTCCACCCCCCCTTCCCCCCATTTGTGTAGTATTTTAAAGTTTGCAGAATACTTTGGGATCATCATTGTAGACTCTTCCCATCTCTCATACCCGCTGGAGCAAGTCCTCAATTTTTCACTGACACTCTCCCCACATAGTCAGTCTGTTGACAGATCTTGGCATTTCTGCATCCACAGCATCTCTTGTATATGTTCCCTTCTCTCACACAGCCACTACCTTTGTGAAGGCCCTCATCCTCTCACACTTGGTCTATTCAATCTGCCCTCCTCAAGTCTCCCCACTCTAGTCCATCCTCAACTCAGCCGCCAACACGATTATCCTAAAGTTCAGGTATTCCTGTGTCACCCCCTATTCAGAAATTTCACTGACCCCTTCAGGATCAGATACGAAATGCTCTGCTTGGCATTCAAAGCCCTTTGCAACCTGACTCCTCATAACTTTCCAGGCTCCTCACACTTGACTCTCCTCCACATACACTACGATCCATAACCAATGGCATTCTTGCTATTCATCACACATGATACTCCCCACTGTCCATTACCTGGAATACTTGATCTTCCCTTCCCCTGCCCTCATCTCTCCCTCCTGGCTTCCTTTGAGACTCAGCTCAGATCTCATCTTCTGCAAAAGGCCTTCCTCAGTGCCTCCCACTGCTAGTCCCTCCATCTGATGTTATCTTCCATTTGCACTGTATGTTATGTCTTGTTTGCAGGTTATCTCCCTCAATAGAACGTGAAGCTCCTTGAGGGCAGGGACCATATTTTGCATTTCTTAATATCTCTGGTTCTTAGCATGATGCCTGGCACATAGTAAGTGCTTCATAAATGTTCTTGCTGGTTGATTGACCGACTTCGTAGAATTTATAAACTAGTCTGCTGTCAGTAGAGCCGTAAGTTTATATGTGACATATAAACACTTTAATTCAAATTAGAATATGAATATTGTATAAGACAAGGCCAAAAAAATTCTGTGTCGGGTGTGAAGCAGGAAGGGTTGTTTTCAACTGGAAGGCTTGTGTAAGAGGTAATACAGAAGGCTCTGAGCTGAGTTTTAAAGGAAGGGTTGGGTTTCGACAGATGGAAATGGGGATGGAGTATTGTGTGTGTGTGTGTGTGTGCGCGCGCGCGCATGTGCACGTGTGTGTGTGTGTGTGTGTGTGTGAGCGTGTGTGTGTGTGTGTGTGTATGTTATCTGTATGTGTAGGATATATCTCTACAAAGCATGGAGGTAAGGAAGCACCAAAGGAGGGATTTCAGGATATAGAACATGAAGGGAATCTGTTCCGGACATAGAGAATGATTTATTTGGAGGTGGGTGAGTACAGTTTGGGATAGGGGAGTTCCTAGTAGTAGTAGTAGTGATAGTAATAGTAGTAATAGTAGTTCAACTGTAATAAAAGTACAGGAGTGAGAATTGCAGTAAATGCTTGGGTTCCTAGGTTTTATTAAAAGAAAAATTAGTTTTTCTGCCCCTCTGGGTTGGCTATCCTGATGTAGACCCAAAGGTACTTATAAACATGGATGGAGAAAAAAACTAAAAGAAAGTGAACAACTGCAATAAATGCAACACCAAGTTTTTTATTGATTTAAAAAAATATTGATATGTTCAGCGACTTCAGTGACATTTTATTGAACGCCAGTATGCTCACACACACGGAACACCCCACCCCATCTCCATCTGTTGAAACTGAATCCTTCCTTTAAAATCCAGTTCAGAGCCTTCTGCATTGATTCTTTTATGACTCTTCTAGTGGTAAACAATCTTTTATGCCTTGCACTCAACCCAGTATTTTATTTGTACTTGTCTTATCACCACTGTGATAGATGTTGAAAGAGATACAGAAATTAAAGATGCATTCCCTATTTTCTTTTTTAAAATTCATTTCATTTTTAATTTATGGAATAAAAAACAGGCATTCCGTAACATAGCATAATAAAAAGATGATTGCACACGAAACTGCAGATCTGCTATGTACAACTTGCAGTTCCTTTTAAATATACAACAAAGTTACCATGTAGATTTCTTTTCTCTCTTCACCCACCCCCGGGCCTAGAGATGGCCACCATTAGACACAAATAGGTCACTGTCTTCGATCTGTCTTATTATTGCATTTCAAAAACACAATCTGTTCTGTCTACTAATTTCCATGACCAGAGCCATCCATTTCCATCTGTCATTCATAATAGCTTAGAACAGAGGTACTCAAAAGTGTGGTCCGGGACCCCTAGAGGTCCTAGAGACTCTTTCAGGGAGTCCTATGTTTTAATTTCTATTATGGTAACTATACACACACACACACACACACACATATGTGTGTGTGCATTTGCCATAATAAGTGTGTGTGTGTGTGTGTGTGTGTGTGTATGCATGCACACACACACACACACATTTATGTGGGGTATATATGTATTATGGTACCATAATACATATATACCCCACATAAATATGTTGTAAATATATATTATTTACCATTATTTATATATATACATAATAAATGGTAAATAATATATATACCATAATACATACATACCCCACATAAATATGTGTGTGTATATACGTGTGTGTGTGTGTGTGCGTGTGCGTGTGTGTATGAGATCTCCCCATAAACAAAAGCACTTTGGGGTCCTCAATAATTTTAAGAGTGTTAAAGGGTCCCAAAACTAAGAAGCTTGAGAAGCCCTGGTTTAGAGATCAGTCACCATTGGACTTTGTCAGGAGGTGAGTGAGTTCTTAGCTTTGGGATTCATGTTATTGCCCTGCAGTTGTGTTCTTCAGCAAGTTAAGGATCCTTCCTGGGAAGCTGGGTTACTCTGACTCCCTGCAGGCCACCAACCAATGAGCTCATTCCTTCCCCATACCATCGGTATTTTCAAAGTCTATTTGATCTTGAAGGGACCCAGAATTCTAGCATCAATCTTTTTTTTTTAAGTTGTGTTGTTTTTCCTTTGCTCTGGGAAGATGGCTGCTGTTTATTGACTCCGCCCTAAATTAGTTGAAGATCCTGGAGAGGCAGGGGGAGGAGTCTTTTAGTTAGAAGATGTGGGTTTGAGTTCTAATCTTGCCATTCACTAGCCTTCATGATCATAGACAACTCATTTAATTTCTCAGGGTCTCAGGTTCTTCATTTGTAAAAGGAGATAAGAATATTTGTAAGACCTGCTTACTTTCCAAGGTTATTGTGAGGACAAAGGGCCTGTAAAGTTTACATAAATGTGAATATTAGTAATATTGCAAGTATCTATAGATGACAGGTAGCATGGCCAGTGAAAGGTTGGGAAGACCTATGCTCAAATCTCACTTCTGACACGTAGTGGCTATGTGACCCTGGGGTAACTCATCTAATCTGTAGGCAACTCTGAAAATTACAAATTATGGATTATTCCAGCCTCCATTACTAAAGGGTATTTCCTCCCCTGAGAGTTCCCTATACAAGTGAAATCACAGGTATAGTCCTTGTGCTTACCTCTGCTTAGCAATGCCACCTTTGTTCTAGCCAAATTCAGAGTTTGTATCTTGACTTCTAAACTGCTTGTGTAAATGATTGGGGGCAGATCCCATTCCATTTCATATCTAAAGAATCTGAAAGAGAAGGTGATTAAATTACTTGCTTGAGGTGAGGCTTCTGTGTTTTATTTTTATTCTTTTATAATTTTTTCTTTAAAAAAATTTTTTAATAAATGTAGTCATTCCTCAAAGTCCCTTACCTTGCCTTAACTGTTCCCATGTAACAAAAATATTTAAAACAAAATCAGCTGATACAATGACTATTTCTGACGGCATATATTGTATTCTATATCTTGTAGTTTCTCACCTCTCTATTGAAAAAAAGAGAAGATATATTTCAGCATCAGTTCTCTAGGAATGATATTTTTCATTACAAGTAACCTGAATTCAACTGCCTTTTATTAGCTGCTTTCTTTGTATTTTGTAGCCATTGAATAATTTATTCTGGTTTTACTGACTGCACTTGGTATCAGCTTATGTAAGTCTTCTAATATTTTTCCTCATTGTTTTAGGAAACACTAGAATCCATGAGTCCTGTATAGTGCATGTTCTGAAGATGGAGCCCTCATTGGCCAGGCCCCCTATTACGTTCTCCTCCTCATATCTCTTCAAATTTAAAATTTTCTATCTCCAATAAATCAGCTGGATTGCATTTTGCAGTTCATTGTCCGTATGTCCAAGCCGGAATGATACCTGGGGTCCCAGGGAGGTATAAGCATTGTCCTTTCACTTGTTTCCTAGTGCCATATAGGAAAGAATTTCAAACAATCAATGTGGTGCAGATGGTATACAGTAGCAATAACTTGTACAGTTAAAAATCATAATTGACCGCATATGTAGAGTTCTGCAGATTCAGTGAATAAAAGCATTTTGCAGTTTTATCAGAGGTACTGCATGCTTAGTACTTAACAAGGACCTGTCTTGGGGCTTGGAATTATCATTACCCACTCAAAGACAGTACAGTTATCCCTTACACATCGTGACTTTCCCTGCAGAGGATGTAGCGGGTCAGCACAAGAAATTAAATGGGAATTTTGGGGGGAGTTTTGTGAAAGTCATAGACATCACACAAAGGCCAGCAGATGACACAGAGCCTACGACCAAACACTTAACTCAAATTTTGCAATAAGGTACTCTAAACACCTTGTAAAAGAAAAAAAAAATCAGACGCCTTCTCTGGTATGAAGGAAGGGCCAAAATATTTTACACAGACTTTCTAGATTGCAGGGGTGCTGTACCCCTAAGCCCCATGATGTGGAAAGGATAACTGTAAGAAGAAAAAGACAAAGAAAATCAGACTTCCTTTCTCAGAGGGAAGAATGATCCCTACACTTTTCAGAACACGTGATTCTCCTTACAGGGGCTTAAGACTTGGGACTGACTGGGAGTCACCCTCACCCTTAGGAGAGAAGTCAAACTGACCTAAGTGAAAACTTCCATAATTTCCTCAGCACATACGGTTAATGACTACTACAACCTTACTGGTAGATCTTTTTAGGCTATAAAATTACAGCAAGAACCAACATTGATTAAAGAAATACCATGTTAGTGCTAATGGTCTTGTTTTCCATTTCTGTTGAAATCCTGGCCCATATTATATCTTTCATCTGGATTAATTTGTTTGCTTCAAAGCCATCCTCTCCTCTCTTCCCCACCCCTGCACCACCCTTTGCTGTTTGGCAAAGCTGAATTATTCTCATTTACTCCCAATTTAATCATGTACTCACTTAAGTTATAGCTTTCCACATACTAAAGAGTGGTAACCACCCAACTTCAAATTTGGGCTGAAATCCCCTTCCTTTGTATAATGGTATGTTTTGAGTTTAGTCTGTACTTTTCTTAAAGGCCTGTTGCTTTTTGACCTTATTCCACCATTCCCTACGTTTTCCCTCTTTAGGTGTGATGACCTCTTTTCCATGATCGGGTGCTTCTGGGACCAGAAGCAGCAGAAACGTGACTAAATCAGAGCAGCCACTCCCTCCACCACGATGCTTTTCTATAAGCTGCGGCTGCTCTCCTGGTCCAGCCCTGCTCTCCATTTCTTCTTCTTGACAATCTTAACGTTTGGCATTTTGGCCCCTCTGACCTGCCACCACCTCCTCCACTCCTACTTCTACGTGCGCCACTGGCACCTGAACCAGATGAGCGAGGAATTCCTGGAGCAGAGCTTAAAGGAGGGTGAGGCTGCGTTCCGCTACTTTAAGAACCTCCAGGCCCTCAATGCCACCCTGCCCAAAGGTAGGCAGGTCCCCTCACGGCCTTGGCTCTTGATCACCATCATCACAGTGTACCGGCAGCCTGAGTTCCACTATGTCCTCCAGGTGGCATCTCAGTTCCATCGCCTCCTTCAGCAGTGTGGTCAGCCCTGCCTGAGGCACCAGCTCTTCTTGTGTGATGTGGATTGGAACTCCAAACACAAGGATGCCAAACTGCTGGCCAATTTTATGCCTGTGACCAGCCGATTTGCAGGCACTAAGGGGATGAACGTTAGCAGAAGTGTCGTCAGGAATACATTCGAGAAAGAGAAGCAGGACTATGTCTATTGCTTGGAGAAATCCCTCCAGACCTACAACCCAGAATACATCCTGATGGTGGAAGATGATGCCGTTCCCGAAGAGCAGATCTTTAGTGTCTTACGGCACCTCCTAGAAACTAGATTGTCTGAGCCACACCTCAGAAATGCCCTTTACCTGAAGCTTTATCATCCTGAGAGACTCCAGTGCTACTTTAACCCAGAGCCCATGAGGATTCTGGAGTGGTTTGGTGTAGGGATGTTCTTGGGGCCCTTGCTCAGTTGGGCATATGTCAAGATTGCCAACCTCCCAGGACTGAACTACCGCATTGTTCTTTTCTTCTCCTTGTACAGCATGGGGCTGGCAGAGCTGGTGGGCCGGCATTACTTGCTGGAGCTTAGGCGGCTGGCCCCTGCTCTCTACAATGTGGTCCCCACTACACAGTGTTGCACTCCTGCTATGCTTTTCCCTGCCTCTGCAGCCCAGAGGACGGTGAGCTATCTAGCTGAGATATCCTGCCGCAATGGCTTTGCCAAGGACATGGCCCTCTACTCATTTCTGCAGGACAAGAATGAGAGGGCCTATGTGGTAGAGCCTAACCTAGTGAGGCACATTGGGCTCTTCTCCAGCCTCCGGTTTAACTATAAGCCCAAATTGTTATAAAATCCTGAGAACAGACTTTCTGGATATTGTTAGAGCCACTTCTTAGGGAAAGATATATTTAGCCATATATTTTGGATTCACTTACCTTCTCTTTTGTTTCTTTAATGTTGGGTAGAGAAGTGTTCATTGGGTAAGTGAGGGGCTTAGGGGTCAAGTGCCTTAACAATTCCTAACCTACAGATTAGTGGCAGGCAGGATGCTATTTGAATACCAAGTTTCTTCCATATTCTGCACCAGAACTAGATATGTGTCTTATCCATAAATGTCTTGTGAATTCTGGATATTTTGACTTTGACATTAGAACTGCTTAGCAGATCAGATCCAGTAAATCTCTCTTTCACACACACACACACTCACTCACTCACTCACTCACTCACTCATGCACTTAGTCTCTTTTGAACAAGAAAGAGGGAACACCCAAGATTGTGTCTTTGGGAAAATTTTCAGTGAAATAATAGGCTGCCTCTTAGTGTCTTTTTATGGGGGTTTAGATCCAATAACATCCTGGTGAAACATTCATACAAAGAGAGAATACATACAGAAAGGAGACAGTAGGTCATACCTGTGGGAGTTTGGGGTACATTGGCCAAGGGTCTAACAGCTTCCAACTTTAAGGTTCTAGGGTCGTCAACCCTTTCCTCTCTATCTTCCCCACCCCCCACCCCCCACAAATAAGTCTGAAGGCATAACCATCTAAACTCTCCAATTTTAAATGTCTTTCACTTCTTTCTAGCCTGGAGCACCAGAATTGGGATTCATTTGCCTTGCCAACAATGATTGAGACTTCTAATCTTATGATACTGCTTATTTCCTTTCTCCCATTATATGCTTCCATGCTTTCCACCTCCATGAGAGGTTATAGAGGAATTGAAGGCAAAATTTTACATGTATCATCCACATTTGTTCATTCAACAGGCACTGGTCCTACTGTGTGCTAGGCATTGAGAAAAATACAAAGACAAGTCAGAGATCACAAAATCTTAGAGCTGGAAGGGCCCTCAGGTGACATCTATGCTAGTCTAATCCATAACGGAACAAAATCCCCTCTACCTCATACCTGACAAGTGATCATCCTGTCTTTGCCTGAAAACTGCAATGGAAAGAAAACCTGCCAACTCCCAAGACAACTCTGTCTACTTTTTGATAGCGCTGATTGTTAGGAAGTTTCCAATTTGCCTTTTTGTAGCTTCCGTGCATTTTTCCCATTTCTACTTTCTAGACCAGAGACCAACAAGTCTGATCTCTCTTCCTTATGACAGCCCTTTGATACTTTTTAGGTGGGTATCATGTTCTTTAGGATAAATATCTCCAGTTCTTTCAAAGGATCCTTACATGACATGATCACAAGTTCCTGTTTTCATCCTAGCTCCTCTCCTGGATGCTATCCAGCTTATGAATTGTCTGTCCTAAAATGTAGTGCCCGTACTAGAACACAGCACCCCAGGTGGTGTCCAAACAGAGCAGAGTACCGTTGAGCTATCACAATTCTCAATTGTGGATGTTGAGCCTAAGATCACATCATCTTTGTGTTCTAATGCCTTTGTGGAGCCTACTGTAGTAGAGAAGGGAGGACATACACAATAATGAAGACGATGTGTCCGCAGGAAAATAAAAACCAATCCAGGCTGACTTGAAAAAAGCCTTTTGATTTGGTAGGTTTTTGAAATATTAACATTTAGCCATCTAATTGTTAAACTGGGAACGGAACACAAATTGTCATTAATTATAATGGATGCATGCAGGTGCATGTGCGCGTGTGCGCGCACACACACACACACACACACACGCACACACTCTCACACCCCTTATGGAGTATCAGACCTGGCAAAGGGTTCCCTGCCCTTGATACCTTATCACGAAAAAAATTCCATTCTAAATAAAAGAAGGAATTCTGTCATTTGTGAATGGTGTGGACTTTGAACTTCAAAGAACAGCTCAACTAATATGCACAAACCAGTTTCTGTATTTCATATCTTTCACAATATACTAATAACATCTCTTTCCTGCTACATACTGAGTTTCCTTTTACCAATAACAAGAATGATATTAGATTTCTGCTGGGGGGGAAATGTTTTTCTGAGAAAGTCAATTATTTGTTTATGATGGCAGCAAAAGTTACATATCAAACAACTATGTGTAACCAAGTTTTTATGGTACGTGTACAACTCATAATACATTAGATAGAATCGGACAGCGGTCTTCAAAATATGGTTGGCTGTTGCCACCATCTGGGTACAGATCAAGAGGTACTCAGTTGCTTTTTAGCTAAAGCAGTTTCTGCTTAAGGGAGACAGCATTGCATAGTGGATTGAAGACTGGCCTTGAAATCAGTAGGACCTGGGTACACGTCACAGCTTCCTAAAGTTAATAAATGACAGATTGTCAATCGGCATCTATGAAATGGATTTTCCACCCCAAGAGATACCCATGCTGGTCACATGCCTAACTCAAAAAGCAAGAATCTGTCTAGGCTCAGAGATTTTTTGTTTTGTTTTGCTTTTCAGAACAATCAGATAAGTCCTGTTGACCCAGCAAAAAACCAATTCCTAATGATCAAATTTCTTCTGTTTTTCAACTTCCATGTGAATTTATTAAAAGACAATCAGAGGAATAGGTACTAATTAGATAATGTTATGATAATCATATGTTCACAATATATTACTATGTAATATAGACAATTATAATAACCATGTTATAGTTATTACTCATTAGTATTACTCTTATGGGCCCATATCCATTCAAAACAACAGGTCATAAGCCCTTACCAGTCCATTTAATTTTCTCAAGTCACCTAGAAGACACAGTTAGTTCAGAGCAAAGGCACTTAATGCAATAGCACTCCAAGAAAATTTATGATAGAATATTCCTCCCGTAAAAGTAGGGTACCCTGTCCTACAAATAAATGAAACTTTGATGGGGAGAGTGACCATGCACAGGGATCCTCATGAGAGGCCCACATGTGGAAGGGCACCTGGATCTTGAACTCTGCAGGACCCTTGATGTCTTCTGGTGACCTCAAGCCTCTCTCACTATCTCCACTGAGGAGATGCTCTTCCAGGCTCATCCATTCAGAGGCTGAAGCTGTCTTGGCTTTAGTCTGCAGGATATAGTGGCAGGAACTCTTCAATGAGAGCAGAATGCTAAGCTCTTTCATCATAGCCCCCATCTCCAGCTAACAGAAAGCCAAGCAGACATAGGCTAAGATAAGTCTTTTCTTTTTGACTGCCCTTGGGCTTTTTTGTCAGCAGCTAGGCCTAATTGCTCCAGTGTGATATTTTGACCAGGGAAAACCTCATTCTCCCTATGTTAGTATTACAGCAGATTTTTTTCTTAAATTCTTACAGGTTTCATCACTTTACCTGTCATAACAAGTTCCCATTGAATTTGAAAAGAAATAGTAGACCTACTTTGGTAGAGGGTATTTTTCTTCCCTACACCACTAAAATAATATTTTAGACAAAAAATGATAATTTGCTTTATAGTTATATTACTATCATTTCTCTCTGCTACATCATGAATTCCTTGAGGGCAGAAACCTTCCTGATTTTAAAAATTATTTTGTTGATGCCTTTTGTACTTTTACACCACAGCTATCTATCTCCTTATATACCTCTTATCATCATTTGCGCCCCTCCACACACACTTAAAACTTCTGTAACAAGGAAAAATAGTCAAGCAAAACCAAATGACAAAATAACATTGTCTAACTGCACATACAATACTCTGTACCTGTCATCCTCTACTTTTCCACCAAGAGAATGAAAGTGTACATCAGTAGTAGGGAGTCAGAATTGGTCATTGCATTTAGCGATAATTATGATGACTTTTGATAATGTCTCTTGTGTTTCTTGTGTAGGTTTTCCTGTCTTCATTCTGTTTTTAGTTCATGTTCCATTAAATTCTCCATATTCATTGTTTCTTTCAGAGACTGAAGGCTGATTGTTCAACTGCTTTTAAGAAGGGGCCCATGGTTTATCTAGGCCAATGTATTTTGAATAGCATTTTGAACTTAATCAGGTTTTTAAATAAGTGGATAACATAGCTCTACAACATGTGGAGTGAGGCACTTTTATCCAGCAGATGGAAGAGCTGGGACAGAGAGTGCCAGAGGAACCTGTGTGTATCTGACCTAGGATTGGCAGAGTGTGATGTATATATGTATGTATGATATATCAGCAGATCTAGCATAAACACCTCAACAGTCAGCCCCATGCCAAAATAGTATAAATCTTAAGGACCTGGGCAGATATCTGTATGAGAAAAGCTGTTGAGATCATTAAAGGGAAAAATGCCTGTCATCTTACTTTGAAACTGATCCGTAACACAATATATACTAATATAGCTTCTACCTGAAAGAGGTAAAAAAAATTAGTGGCAAGGGGACATAAGATGAGACTGGTGTTGTTTCCTCATCCTCTGTAAATGGATCGCAGACCTTTTTTTTGATCTAAGGAATATTTCAGTTGGATAGGAAACTGTTAATGATACACTCCATCTCCTTTTAGAAAGATCATGGGAAGTCAAGTCAGGAAATCTGGGTTCAGATTTTGCCTCTGATATCTGACATCTATGAGCCTCTCTTTCCTCATCTACAAAACATCAATGATAATGATATTTATACTTCTTATCTTGCAAGATTGTTGCAAGGAAAAAACATCTTCAATGCAACCAGCATTTACCATATGCTTACTATATGCTCATGACATAGTGCTGGGTTGGTTCTAAGTAGATAAAGAAAGCAACAATCCCTGCTCTCAAGGATCTTAGCCCTAGGGAGGAGAAAAAGGGATATAGCACATACACAAATATATGATCAATACTTGATCTGGGCCTTGTGAATTGAAATTTAATCAATTGACATACAGTATATACACAGATAAGGATAGCTATATAATAATTTTGGGAGGGAGCACTTACAGACAATTAGAGGTGAGGGGTGAAGAGGAATCATGAAAAACTGTCTGTAGGATGTAAAACCTGGATTGAACTTTGAGAAAAAGTAGAGATTCTCAGAAGTAGAAATAATGAGCTTGTGCTTTTTTGGGCATGGAGGTCATAATGGAATTTGCAAAGCGGAATGCTGAATTCATGAAACTGCTAATAGAACCAGTTTAGCAGAGCTATAGACCTCAAGGAGAAGATTAACATGAGGTAAGACTAGAAAGACAGGTTGGAGCAAACTCATGGAAGGCCTTAAATGCTCAGCTGGAGAGTGTGCATTTTATCCTAGAGAGAATAGGGGCCCACAGAGTGTTTTTGAACAGGAAAGTGACATACTCAGACCCATACCCTAAAAAGATTATTTTGACAGCTGCAGTGGAAGGATGCAATTGTAATAGACTGGTCCTGACCCAGGCTGATTCCCTGGTAGTTTAGGTCTGCAATTAGAATAAAATGAGATACTCCTAATCCCATCTAACAGTTAACAAGTAGAGGTTTACTCAGCCATAATAAGGGAAAAATGCAGAACCAGAAGCCCAGATTCAGTTGTGCACAGCTTCTTGTTATTCTTCATAAATGGGCTCCAACCTCCTGTGTTCGGACTTTTTGGTGCTCATATGACCAGAAGGCTGCATCAGTGGTCCGAGCCTTTAGTCTCCTATTCTAATCAGTGATAGTTTCAATACCTTATAAGGAAAAACAAACCTAACTTCAGTGGAGGTGGGAAGTGGAAGTGAAGAAATTGCCCCCACCAGAAGAGGGAGAGGCTAGAGGCAGTTGGACCAGTTGAGTTCTATAATAGTACAGATGAAAAGTGATGAGATCCCGAACTAGAAGTTTTCAAATGTGAAAGTAGAAAGAATAGGCAAGTACAAAAGGTGTCCTAGAGATAGAACTGACATGGCTTAGTAATTGGTTGGATATGGGTATGAGGGAGAGGAAAAGTCACATATAACTGTAAAATGGTGGTGCCTGTAACAGAAATATCAAAATTTGGAGGAAGGAAATTTGTTAAGGAAGAAGATAATCAATTCTATTTGGACTCATTGACATCCTCGTAGGACATTCAGGTGGTTGTCTTAGAGATAATTGGAATCATGAGGATAGATGAGATCCCCATTAATGTATAGAAAGAAAACAAGGCCTAGCAGATACTTTGTAAAACTTAAAATACCATAAAAGTGAATTATTATAAATAAATACAATCTCAGTACCAATGGGAATGGCAGTGTTTCTGATGAGATATAAAGGAGCAAGCAAGCAAGCATTTATTAAGCTCCTATGTGTCAAGTACTGTATTAGGCTCTAGGAATACAAAGATGAAAATGTCCTCAAGGAACTTGTGTTCAATTGGATTACACAAATAATTGTTGCCAGGAATTAAAAGAGAATTTTGTATTATAAACATTAATGTAGTAAAATATCAGTTTATAGTTGACCCTCAGGAAGCCCTTATTGATGGGAAGAAAACAAGCCTTTGCAGACAGCCTGGGTTTGAAACTATTTACTGATGGTTTGTTATGGTCACCCTTTTGAGCCTCAGTCTCCTCATTTACAAAATGGGAATTATCCTCTTCCCCCACCTCACAGGATGCTGCATACAAACCTTATAAATCACAGAGGGACAAAATGTGAGCTGGTGCCTTCATGGGTCCCCTGGACCATTTTGAAAATCCCTGCTATGGTATAATATGAAAACTAACGTTGGAGAAGGCGTGTGAAGTATCCCAGAGTTAGCTAGCTCTCTAAACCTCCTCCCTTCTGCATCTCTGTTTGCTTTGAAAGTTGTTATAATAGAAATAGATGAGAACTGGCACATAGATTCAGCAGGACTAGAAACTTTTCCCAAATAGGATCAAAATAACAACCAAATGACTCACTGTAAATTCCTGTATAATGCTGCTGTTATTTTTGAACAAGTGAAAGATGGCCCTGAGAAGCCCTTAAGTAGACAGAAAGAAATGTAATTTTTCAAACTTCACATTCTCCAATATCCCAATGGACTTCACTGGGATCTCATTGATGTAGGTATGCTCTCCAGAATGCAATCCATACATACCTGTCCATCTTATGGACTTCCCTCCAACGTATGCAACTTCCCTCCATATCCCTTTTAAGAGATGTTTTATTGATGCTTTTTGACCATTGTTTTCATCTCTCAATACCCCTCTCCAATTCCATCCGAACCTTTCCTTAAAATAAAGGATGGCAAACAAAATGAACTGTCACACCATGTCTAACGCACACCTCCTTCTTCTGTAGACCACCAACCAACTAATCAAAAAGAATTTATGAAGTGCCTCCTATGCACCAAGTACTAGGCTAATTACTCTGAGTTCAAAGACAAAAGTAAAGCAGTATCTGTCCTTGACATACTTTTAAAATAAATCAGTTTTTTTTACATCACCTAAATTTCTTCCTGTATGCCTTCATCTCCCAGAGAGCCGTCCTTTATAACAATGAAATTTTTTAAAGATGGGGGGGAAGGAAGGGGGAAGAGCAAAATTGATCAAATACTGGAAAAATCTGACATATGCAATGTTCCATACCTGTGACCCCCATTCACATCTCTGAAGAGTCAGGCAGAGAAAAACCTGGAATGACTTACATGAACTGATGCAAAGTGAAGAGAGCAGGACCAGGAGAACATTGTACACAGTAACAGCAATACTGTACGATGAATTGTGAATGACTTAGCTATTCTCAGCAATACAATGATACAAGACAATCGCAAAGGACTCATGAGGAAACATGCTATCCACCTGCAGAGAAAGAACTGATATTGTCTGAATACAGGCTGAAGCAGACTATTTTCTCTTTCTCTTTTCTTTCCCTCTTTTTTTGTTCAAATCTTCTTGTATAAAATAACTAATATGAAAATATTTTACATGATTGCACATCTATAACTTATATCATATTGCTTTCTGTCTCAGGGAGGATGAAGGGAGGGAGAGAAGGAGGGATAGAATTTGGAACTCAAAACTTTTTTAAAAAATTGAAAAAATTGTATAACATGTAATTGGGGTAAAATAAAATATTTTTTTTCAAAAATGAGTGGAGACAGGTGTCTTCTCATTTTTCTCTTTTCTAGGGCCAAACTTTTTCTTTGTCACTTTTCAACATTTATTTTTTATTGTTTTGTGGTGGTTGTTCTGTTTACATTGTTGTAGTCTTTGTATATATTGTTTCCTTGGTTCTAAGTATGTCACTTTGTATCAGTTCATGTAAATCTTCCTATGATTCCCTGTATTCATATTTGTCATTTCTCATAACAGTAATATTTCATTACATGAATGTACCACAGTTTGTCTGGCCATTCCCCAATTGAGGAGTACCTACCTTCTTTACTATCACAAAAAAGTGCTGCTATAAATATTTTATTGAGTATGACTCGTCTTCCCCCCTTTCTTTATCAATGACCTCCTTATGCCTGGCAAGTTGAATCCCTGGTTCAAAAGGTATGGACATTTTTGCCAATTTATTTGTGTAATTACAAAATGCTTTCCAGAATGGTTATATTAATGCACAGAAGAGCTTAAATTCTCACAGGGCAGTCAATGTGTATATGTAAGGGGTGGAGGGGGCTCATGAATTCCCCACATGGAAGAGACCGGGGAGCCTGCTTCCAGAAAAGTATGATGACATGTAATGGAAGTGTCCTGGTCCTAGTTTTGGAGAATGCTCAGATGTTCTGAAGCCCTTGGGGAACACAAAAGAAGGCAGGAAAAAGACATAGGAAAAGGCTAGATTGTAAAGACCTTTAAAGGTAAAGAGAGTTTACATTTGATCCTAGAGGTAATAGGGACCCATTAATGATTATTGAAAAGGAGGTGACATGGTGGCTCTTTGGAAGATGGATTGGAATTGAAAAGAAACTTGAAGCAGCAAGATCAACTAGGAAACTACTGCAATAGCCATCATCAGGAGAGGTGATAAGGACCTGGTCTAGGGTGGCAAGGAACTTGGTTGAAAAAGGAGGGGAGATCTAGGAGTATAATACTAAGAGAAGAGGAAGTGTTTTTTATCATGAATCTAATGAAATCAAGATTGGTCATTGAATTCATGTGTTTTTGAGTTGTTTTCCTTTAGAATACCATGATGACCATGTATATTAATCTCTTAGTTCTGCTTACTTTACTCTGTTTGAGTTCTCATAAGTCTTCTCAAGTTTCTCTGGATTTTTCATGTTTGTCATTTTATGGTACAATAATATTCCATTACTTTCATAAACAACCATTCAGTCATCTGTCCTTGTCGTGGACACATACTCATGTCCACCTAGTTGTGTATCCATGCTTTTTTGCTCAGCTAGGGAGATTATGGATACTACTGATAGTAGTATCCAAAAAAGTAGGATACTACTTTTTTCATTATTGTAAATTATTCACTTGCCAAACACCAACAAATGATAACATATCCAAAGGAAGACAGAATAAAGGATTCTGGATGAAATGGTGACCCTTCATTATATATGTCTTCATTCATTCATTTGTTTATTTTATGACAATTACATTTATACAACAGCTAAAATGAACACTTCAATATACACATTGTTACAGAAAAATAGGATTTTACATAAGTCTGAAATCTGTCATGTATAGCTTGGTTTTCTTTTTTAAGTATGTAATAAATTCAGCATGTAAGCTTGCTTAAAATATATATTTAATTTAACATGGTAGTACCAACACTACCCTGATTGTCTATGTTGCTTTCTGATCTTCCTTTTGCTCTTATCTGTGTAATTTTGAAATGTTTCACTTTTTTTCTTTCTTTTCTTTTTCAGGGGGTGGGGAGTAACCTCCATAATTCTCCCTTGCTAGGAAAAGTAAAAATACTCTCTCCTAATAGAGGCAGCTATGGGCAGCAAGAAGCCAATCTGCAAACAAAAGGCAACTGAATCAGAGCTCCAGATACAATCAGTTTATTAGGGAGATCTGTGGTCCGGAAGCAAATGGATCTAAGAACTTCCTCCACAGTCCAGGATCCTCTGCTCATCATTAGTTGGCCCTTGGGAGGGCAGCAAAAGGCATTACAGATCCATGATTGATCATCTTCAGAAGTGGGGGAACCTCTATGATTGGCTAAGGGAGACATCCATCAATCATCTGTGCATTGTCAGCAGATTCAGGGGCTTTTCACAGGCCTTAAGATCTTGTCAAGCAATGTCTTGGGGCCTTCCACTTGTCCAAAGCTACAGCATGGAAGAACATTTATGACAAGACAACTGTGGTTTTTCAAGTAGTCCTTTCATAGGAGTGGGGGTGGGGAATAACATAGCAAATTCCTAACACAAGTTAATATAAGTCTTTGTATCAGGCCTAACCAATACACTATAAATTTATTTAATAAAGTATTGATCTATCCCATACATCAAATAGAAGTAATATCATCAGAAAACGGTGGGTTAATTAATTATAACCTACATGACTCTTATTCTTATAGTATTAACAGAATCAAACTTAACTCTATTCTACTTAACTCACTAATACAATCACTGGTACTCCTTAAACTACAATGAACTGGGTAAATACTAATTAAATTGAGTAAGGTTGTCAAAATTATTTTCACAGAGCTAGGATGGAGTGCTGGATTTGGAGTCAGGAAAACCTGAGTCCAAATCCCATCTCAGACACTTAATAGCTGTGTGACCCTGGCCAAGTCACTTAATTTGTCTGCCTCAGTTTCCTCAAATGTAAAATGGGGAATAGTAATAGCATCTGCCTTCTAGGGTTTTTGTAAGGAGAAAAAGATAATATTTGTAAAGTGCTTTGCAAACCTTGAGGCAGCTAGGTGACACAGTGGATAGAATTCACTGCCCCTGGAATCAGGAAGACTCATCTTCATCAGTTTAACTTTGGCCTTAGACACTTAGCTGTGTGACTCCGAGCAAGTCACTTAACCCCTGTTTGCCACAGTTTCCTCATTTGTAAGACGAGCTGGAGAAGGAAATGGCAAACCACTCCATTATCTTTGCCAAGAAAATCTCAAAAATGGGATCACAGAGTTGAACATGATTGAAAAATGACTGAAATCTGTCAGCAAAAATTGCAAACTTTACAATGCTATATAAATGCTAGCTGTCATAATTATTATAATTAATAAGTATAGCCAAACAAAACAAATCCATACACAGGTCATGTCTGAAAGAGTATGTCTTGAGGGAAGACTGGGGAAAGGGGCAAATCAGAATATGTGCCATCTTGGGGTGGGAGGGAGGGTAGAGATGGAGAGAAAATTTGTAACTCAAAATCTTGCAGAAATGAATGCTAAAAACTAAAAATAAATTTTAAAATTAAAAAAATAAAATGAGGATAATTATAGCATACACTTCTCAGGGTTCTTATGAGGAGCAAATGAGGTAACATGTAAAGGGATTTGCAAACCTTATTATAGTGGCTGGCACAAAGTAGTTGCTTAATAAATGTTTGTAGATTGATTGAAAAACCCTTAAATCACCATACTTTTTTTTAAAATAAGAAGTCTGAACAGAAACTAATTTTCTTAAAGTAATAAGTAAAGAGAGAACCTTAGAGATAACAAAATTGAAATCTGTATTCGGTATGTTGTAATTCTAGAATCTTTTGGATGCTTCCATGTAATTAAATTATCCTTGAGAAAGCTAAGTTCATCTCTCTTCTTAACTTGCAGCAGTCTGACTTCCGACCTCACCATTCAACAGAAACTGATCTCTCTAAAGTTATGGTGATCTCTTATTTGCTAAATATAATGATCCTTTCCCAAGCCTCATTCTTCTTGACCTCTCTGCAGACTATCACTCTCTTCTTTTTGATACTCTCTGTAGGTTTTTGTGACACTCTTCTCTCCTGTTCTATATTTGATTACTCCTACATTTCCTTTCCTGAGTCTTTATCCAGACCACTCCCACTAAGCATGGGTGTCCCCTAAGGCTCTCTCCTTGACCTACTTTTCTTTTCCGTCTGTACTATTTTATTTGGTGATCTCATCAGCTCACATGGGTTCAATGACCATCTCTATACAGATCGTTCTCGAATCTATTTATCCAGCGCTAACCTCTCTGCTGATCCCCAGTCCCCTGCCCCCAACTGTCTATAAAACTGCATGGTCAATAGATATCTTCAACTCAACATGTCTAAAATTGCACTCATTATTTTTTCCTAATAATCCTCACATTTTCTTAACTTCCCTATTACTCTTACTTACCATCCTCTGTCACCCAGGTTTGCAGCCTAGGTGTCATCCTCAACTACTCACTCTCTCTCACCCCTCATATCCCACAAGCTGCCAAATCTTATCTTAACATCTCATGATGAGCAGGCAGACTTCGGGAAAACCTGGAAAGCCTTATGTGAACTGAGCAGAACCAGGAGAACATTGTACACAGTAACAGCCACAGTGTGCGAGGACTGATTTTGATAAACAGCCTTTCTCAGCAATGCAAGGGCTTAAACTTTTCCAAAGGACTCATGATGGAAAATGCCATCCACATCCAGAGAAAGAATTATGGAGTCAGAATGCAGAGTGAAGCAGACTATTTTCTCTTTTGTTTTATTTTGTTTCTCATAGTTTCTCCCATTTGTTATAATTCTCCTATGCAACATGACTAATGTGAAATGTGTTTAATAGGAATGTAGAGCCCACATCGGATTGCATGCCATCTTGGGAAAGGACGGGGAGAAAATTTAAAACTTATGGAAATGAATGTTGAAAACTGAAAATAAATACATTTTTAAAAGCTTAGTGACTATTATTTTAAAAAATCACAGCAGATGAAAGTGAGAGAGTATGATTTGTTTTAGATTTCAAAAGCCACCTGTTAAGATTCTCAAGAGAGCCGACTAAAGGAAATGTTACTTCATGGCCAGAGCAAAATGTTTTTGTTGGCTTAGATTATGCTAAGTAACAGTAAACCAGGAGTTTGTTGCTCTAGAAATTATACGGATGTGTAGCTGTCATAGAGTAGGTGTGGTATGCTTCATTTTCAGACTGTCCACAGGAAAATTCAGATAATTCAGTTTCAGGCCTAATGGTACAAAACATTGTCATTGTTTCAATAACCTCATGGAAAACAAAGGGCAATGTGGGAAGGTTGAAGAATGTGTGAAAGTCTCCTACTAGGAAGTAAGGAGCATATTTCCCTTTCTCTCCCCATCTTTCATGTTCCTTCCCCATCCCTCTTCTTCTTCTGGCTTAGAATCATATATTTCAGCTCCTCTAATGGGCAATTTGTATACTTGTTTCAGGGTAGTATGGGGCTGAGCTGAGGCTTGGGGTAGGAGCATGAATGATGTCCAGCTAAGGCTCCCTTCCAGCATATTGTCTGTAGAGAAGGGAAACTGGAATTGAGAGGAAATGTCTGTATTTCTGTTCCTGTAGTGGAATAGATATCCCAGATTATATCTGGGGATATATTTTCCAGGAAGGAAGACTTCATACATATCAAATCCATTTAGAGGAGTTCAGTGAGGGTGAGACTTGGGCAAGTGAATTAGAAATTTGATATTCACCTTATTTTCAGAAAAGAAACTCAACAGCGGTTGTTTTAATTCAATTTAACTAATATTTGTTGGGTGCCTGCCATATGTAAGGTTCTGGGAGTAGTCAGAGAGGAATAAGACACAGCCCCTGTCTCCAAGGAACAGCCTTACCATTGTGTGTTTTTCCATTATGGTAAAAGGAGAGACCAAGATTGGAATCCCAGCTTCTCTACTTATTTCCTGTAAGATGTGGGGCTTTGGACCTTTAATCTACCTCTCTGGGCCTTGGTTTCCTCTCTAATATGAGCAGGTTAGATTAGATCATCTCTAAGGTGCCCCAGACCTGAAGGACAGCTAGGTGGTGCAGTGGATAAAGCATGGGGCTGGGAGGCAAGAAGACTCTACTTCCTGAGGTCAAATCTGGCTTCAGACACTTACTAGCAGTGTGACCCTGGGTAAGTCACTTAACCATATTTCTCTCAGTTTTCTCATCTGTAAAATGGTCTGGAGAAGAAAATGGCAAACCACTCCAATATCTCTGCCAAGAGAACCCCAAATGGGGTCACAAAGAGTCAGACCCAACTGAACAACAACAAAAAGGTCCCTTTCAGCTCCAAACAAATGGGATGATATATGTAAATCACTTCGGAAGCATCAGCCAATCCTGATCTTGTGAATAATATTTATTACTATTTCATTGTTATTCATTTCATTATTATTAATTTCATTATTTAAAATTTTTATTATTATTGGTGTCATGATTATTAACAATATAATGATAATTTCATTACTATTCATTCTTCATTATTATGCATTATTTCATTAATAATAATATATTAATAACAACGGTGACAGTAGTAATATTAATAATAATGAACAGACCTAGAAGAAAAGAGTGAGCCAATGCACACTCACCCTGGCAAACAGCTAATAGAAAAGCAGTCAGAAAGAGCAACAGAGCAGGACCCAGACACACGTTCCCCATGAGTTTAGTTAAATAGTGCGATGTACCAGCTAGAGTGTTCTGGAAAAACTTGTCATCTGTTTCTCATTGGAGATCACTCACTGTACATGCTTACTGTTAGTGCTTCAACTCTCTGGAGTCTAATCTCTTTTGGGCTCTCTGCCAGAGATAAATCACTGCTCACATCTCGTCCATGTCTCCCTCTGGGTGAGAGGCCTAAAAGTCAGTTATGCCATGGGGCACTTGCATAACCAGAAGCAGGCAGGGGATCATTCACTATGAATAAACACAGCTTAGAGAGAGGGGGGCCAAGCTCCCCTGCATCTCAGTCAGGAAACTGGGTTTTTGTGGTCAGACCTTCATTCTTCCTTACTATTCCCTCATATACTCCCTTTAAAGCTCTCTCTACCTTCCTCAGGAACCCAGCCTCCTGTATTACATCCTTCCCTATTTCAATTTCAGCAAATGACCTCTAGAACCACTTTACTGAGAAAATCTAGGCCTCCAGTCCTGAGCTCCCTCTTCTTTTCTACTTTGCACCTCAAAATCTCTATTTCAGCTCTCATCCTTCAGTTCCTTCCTCCAGTCTCAGAAGAGGAAGTGCCTGCCCTTCCACCTTTCCTCCCCTTTGTGTCTACATCTGCCTCCTTAGAGACCCTGTCATGTTCCTTTAATCATTCCTTCCTGTCCTTTAGACCAGGGTGTCCAACCTTAGGTTTTTATTCAAACAGTAGACTATATTTTGATTTGCCATATTAGTGAGAGCTCTGTGGTAGCTCAGCTTCGTATACTACAGCTCAGCTTCGTTTACTATGCTTATAGGCAGGCCTCATAAATCACACTGTGGGCTACATTTTGGACAGCCCTGCTTTAGACGGTTCAATGTATAGAGAGAGTGCTAGGTCTGGAATCAGGAAGACCTAAGTTCAAATGTGGCCTTAGATACTTACTAACTGTATGGCCCTGGGCAAGTCACTTAACCTCTTTTGCTAGATGACGACTGGATAGAATGCCTGGCCTGGAGTCAGGAAGATTCATTTTCCTGAGTTTAATTCTGGTCTTAGATACCTACTAGGTATATGACCCTGGGCAAGTCACTTAACCCTGTTTGCTTCAGTTTTCTCATCTGTAAAATGAGCTGGAGAAGGAAGTGGCAAACTACTCCAGTATCTTTGCCAAGGAAACCCTGGAAAGTGTCACAAAGAGTCAGACACAACTGAAAAAACTACTCAACCACATTAACAACCGAAAGATCGGGAGAAGGAAGTAGCAAACCATCTCCTGCCAAGAAAACCCCAAACCAGGCCATAAAAAATCTGTTGCAGCTGAAAATGACCGAACAACAGCAATAAAGCTGTTCTCTGCAGTTTCCTTCCTGTTTTTCTCCTTGCCTTCACTGTCAAATTTCTAGAATAAATGTTCAAGGCCTCTTGCTATTTCATGCTGCTGCCTCACTTTAATGACTTGGAAGCTGGTTTCTGCAATCTCCCTTGCTACTGAGTTGTATTCTCAGAGGTTGTTAGTGGCCTCCTAAATGTCAAATACAATCCGATGGCCTTTGCTTCCATAGTTCTCATCTTCCATGACATTCCGTAGCATATGACATTCCTTCCTTCTGGACAGTCTCTCCTCCCTCGGCTTCAGAGGCACCACATTCTCCTGCTCCTTTTCCTTCTTGGGCTTTCTTGGACATGATCTACTCAGTGCTATGGCACGGAGTTGTTTGATTTATAGTAGCAAGTTGAGTCAAACATGGAGCAGTGGTCATTGTGGGGTCCAATCCTGTTGAGAAGGCACAGAACAAGAAATGGGTCAGGGATCCAAGGTCAGACTGGCTGGTTCCCAAGAAGCCCTCAGGGAGGTTGTTCCACCAGCCAAAGTGCTGTGAAAACTGAGATGTTTTACTCCAGTCCTGTCCCCAGAGGCAGCCTTCTCTTCTTACAGATCAGCAGAGGTGGTATAGAAAAAAGGCCTTTGATTCAGATGACTTGGGAGCAAAGTCCTAGAACTGACAATTTTTTTTTTAGCTGGGCAAGTAATTCAATTTCTCTGAGCCTCATTTTCCTTATGGGTAAATTGGAGGTAATACATGAATAAAACATGCAGCAATACCATCCTCACATTCATATGCTACACAAATGTGAATTAGCATTATTATTAATAACCAGCCATAGTATTTCTGGTAACACAGGTCCAGAATCAACTCTGATTCTCTAGAAGAACATAGGATCACAGACCTAAAACTGGAAGGTATCTCAAAGGTCATCTAGGGCTGCTAATACCATCCCCCTCCACGATTATCTCCCATCTCCTCTGCATTTATCTTCTATGTGTTGATTCGCATATGTTGTCTCCTACCTTAGACTGTAAGCTCCTTGAGGGCAGGGGCTGTTTTTTGCTTTTTTCTTGGCATCCTCAATGCTCTGGCACATAGAAAGCACTTTAAAAAAAACCTGTTCATTGATTAATTTAGTCTGACCTCCTCATTTTGCAGATAAGTAAACCAAGCCCAGGAGAAGTAGTCCTCGCCTATTCAATGTCTGTCACTGAAGATTGAGAAACGTCCTCCAATTAGACTGGGGACTTGCCTGGTTTGTCTGTTTTCTGTTGAGAGAGGAAGGAGTCCTTCTCCAATGCAGAGGGTCTGTTCCCATTTGCAGCCTAACACTATTCCTTCTCCCTTTCACAGCAGTTCAAGCGGTGCTAGTGGAAGGACCAGATAAGGTGAGGGTAGAGGGGATGGAGGGGACTGACAAGGCAAGACAGCTTCAGCACCAATTCTCAAGCTCATAGTATATCCAGATTGCTAGGTATTATATAGTTGACACTTTCAAATCCTTGAATCTAGGGTGGTCCTGACTATGAATTCCTTGTTATGACTGACTTATATTGGAAGAGAAGGCACCACATAGAGGTCACTGTTAGTTTCCATGGAGATAAGGAAGAAAAGTTACAATACTGGAGATATTTTTAGTTATTTTGGGTTCATGAGTGACCACACTTATTACCTAAAAGAAAAAAGGCTTTAATTCATCATCTAATTTGCTGGAAAGATGGCAGTCCTGAGGGACCCTATAAGTAAACCAAGCTTCCTGGCTGCTTCTGGTCAGCTTGGGTTTCATATGGTTTTGCTATTGCTTAAAAATGGGCTATTTCTATGGAGAGTAATATGTAGGCAGTGGTAGCATTGGGAGTCTTTAGTTGTAATGACTATAGAGGGACCTGGAGGTCCTAGATAAAAACATTTATAACCCCACAGAATTCTGAGTGCCACAAATTGAGAAAACTGTATGAAATTCATACTTCGATAGTAATTGAACTCTGTAGGGTGAACCTGGATTATTATTTTTTTCACCTCACCTCCCCATAAGCTGTCTCTGCTTCCCTTTTGGACACTGCTTTCTTTCTCTGAACCTCCAAATCAGCTTTCTACCTAGTTACTGACTAACTTGTAGCATATTTCTGGCAGGTCCTTGTACAGGAAGTCCTCAGTAATGGCTTTTTTTCTCCCAACCCTCCAGCCAGGCTTCAACTGGACCCATGGAATCTGCTCAGCTCTAGCCTTTCGCTGGGGAAGGTGGGATAGGGGAGAGGGGGTCCTATCCTTAGGAAAAAGACATGGGACCCTGGGACCTGGGACCCTAAGAAACCTCCTAGTTCTCAATCTGTGATCCTATGATATTGAATATCCTGAGGTAAGAGGCTTCAAAGGTCAATATATATTGCCTGGAGTTTGTTCAGGAAATCCTTCATGGCTGCAAGAAACTAAACTCTCCTAGACTTAATTTTTAAGACTTCTCAAGCCCTCAGTCTTCCTCAGTCTATGGGTTCTGTTGTTTAGTTGTTTCCAACTCTACATGACCCCATTTGGGGTTTTTCTCAGCAAAGATACTGAAGATGTTTGCCATTTCCTTCTCAGCTCATTTTACAAATGAGGAAACTGAGGCAAACAGAGTTAAGTGACTTGCCAAGGTTAACCCTGCTAATGAGTGTCTGAGGCCTGATTTAAACTTAAGAAGATGAGAGTTTCCGACTTTGGGCCTGGCATCTTATCTGCTGGGCTTCATAGCTGCTCCTTCAGTCAGTGGCCCATTCCAAATTCTGTGAGGAGGTTCTGTGAATATTTGCATAATTCCTTTACTTGAGTTTAAACCCATTTCTTCTTGCTTGAGGGGACCAGTTTATGAAATCTTTGCTCTTTGAGGGCAGGAACAATTTTAATCTTGATCTCGGAGTTGGAAAGAATTGACATCTCATTCACCCCACCTCATTTTATAGGTGAAGAAACTGAGTCCCAGAGAGATGAACTGATTTGTCCAAGGGCAAAAAAGTAGTAAATAATGGAGCTGGGATACAAATTTAGGTCTTCTGTCTCCAAATATAATGCTCTTTCTAATAATGCCTGGAAGACAACATGTCTATTGTTTGTTAAGACAATATCCTGTTACTCATAATTGGCCCTTAATAAATTCTTGTTGAACTGAATTGAAATAATATAACTATATGAGACAGAAAGGAACATGTGACTAACTTTCAAAGCATTTTTGCCTACATTAACTTATGTGATCCTCTTACTAGCCCTACAAAATAGTAAGGAGGGCAGTGACTATTATTCACAGTTGACAGATGAGAAAATTGAGCCATGCAGCTAATAAAGGTAGTGTTGAGAATTAGAACCTAGATCCTCTGACTCCTATTAAAGGGCTTCTTCCATTATACTAGTTGTCTTTCTAACGTGGTGTACAATTAATTGACCTACAATAGGAAGGAGGGAGTAAAATCTGTTCTAAATGCAGAAAGAAACATCAGGATGAGGTCATAAATGACATTAGTAAACAATAACCCTGATTAGATAGTGAGGGAAAAACTGGACTTTGAAATTATTGAGCAAAAGGCAAAGAGAGAATTCACTGACGAGGCAGTAAACAGGCAGACGGGGGAGAATTTAAAAAGCGGGTGGCTGGCTCAGAGAAATAACAGCTCTCTTCAGACTGCCCTTTAACCTTTTCTGCCATATCCACTCTCTGTTCACTCTTGAATCCTGTGTCTGACATGCACAATCAAAGACGATAGCGCTCGTATACTTGGGATCTTACGTGCACTTACAAACAAGCTGCAGCCCTTAGGATTCTGGGTCTGAAATGCATCAGCACATATAGCAAGACTCTGGGTTGAATGTTGGGAGCTGACAGGTGCACACCCAGTCCACAGCACTCATACATTTGGGTTCTGAAGTGCATGAAAAACGGCAGCTGCACTGATGTATTCAGCACATGAAATATACACACCAAAGGCAAAGAGCTCCTATGTTCTAGATCTGACATGCACACATTCCTGAGCTATATAATTCCTTGGGGATGTTGCCACCCTACTCCTGGCCACAATGCACCTAGTCGTTTCTCTCTGACTGACCTTTGACTTGAGATTTTCAGAGATGGAGGTATTCCAAGACTCTCATTCCTATAGCATCCCCAGAAACATGATCCAGTTAAAATGATGGGCCTTTATTTCAGGGAGAAACTTGGGGCCATTGGGGAATACAACATTTATTATTCTCACTTCACTAAGGAATAAACTGATGCTCAGGGACTTGAGGTGACTTACTTAAGTTCATATATCCAGCAAATAACAGTCTGGGATCTGAACTCAGGCCTTCTGATTCTAAGGCCACCACTTTTTCCATTACCCTTCATTCATTCTGGACAAAAACAATGCACTTTGTGTTTAGGTGCTCTCTGTCTTACAAATGGCTTACAAATAACTGGTTTAAAAGTGTATTTTGCTTTTTGTAAAGTGCCTGGGTTAGGATGGGGCAGGTTTTCCCTCATAGGAAGGAGAGTATAACATGACTCAAAGCTGGAAATCTTGTAATTTTATAGTCTTCACATATAATTTTGTTAAAACATTCCACCTCATATTTTTCTTGGCTTCTCAAGTGGGACTCGTGTTGTGAGTGAGCACACCTCTCTTTCCATTTCTACCCACCCCCCATGTCACATACTGAGAGCCCCCAAAGAAAGAAATGTACTCGAGGTCAAGGCTATCAGAGTTAGGAGAGACCTGGGAAATCATCTAGTCAGTTTAATTCACACCTGAACAGGAATATTTATAACATCCCTGATGAGTGTTCATCCAACCTCTTCTTGAGGTAAATTCTCCTCCCATGAAAGGGAACCAATTGTTTGCCAAGGAATTCCATTCCCTTTTTGGACATAGCATAGAACTAGCAAAAAGCATTTAACAGTGTCAGAAAAGGGGGGGAAAGCAAACAAAGCCACAGAAATGCTCTTAGCAACCATTCCCCAAAGGAGTGCATTCTCACTCTTCTCTTCCCCAGGATCAGCTGGAAAGGAAGTTTGCTCCATATCTTCTCCAGTTTCCTACTAGGAAACTGAGGAACAGGGCAAAGTCTCAGCAGCCTTCAACATCTGCTACTCATATCTCTCATTTGTTACTTCAATTCCTCTTTGCAACTCTCTGTAACCTAGCAGAAAATGGCAATTTCCTCTATTTTGTTTATTTTGTTGGCTTACTAGCTCAGAGCCTATGTGGCAGCCTGATCATTTAACCCATCCATGATGCCATAACAGAGTGACACCTCCATTACATGACCTGGCTCCTATTTTCTCTGTCCACCTGTCCCTTTGTTGTGTTGACATTCATTCAAAGACACCTTAATGACTCTTGGAAATTTGAAGTCTTGGCCCTCTGATTGCAAGCCGGAGAGATGTGGTCTAAAAGTAATATAATCAGGTGAATTTGGAACTGATTGAATGATAATACTCAAAGGATCATTAATATGTTGATGCCAACTGGAAGAGAAATTTCTATTAGAGTAATCCAGGGATAAATCCTTCATTTTATAGTTAACATTTTAATCAATGGCTTGGGTAAAGGTATGATATTATTCTTATCAAATTTTCAGCTGACAAAAACAAGAAGGATAGCTAACACATAGTGGGTGGTAAGGTGAGGATCTAAAAATATCTTGACAGGCTAGAACCTTGGGCTGAATCTAATAAGATAAAATTTAATAGAGGCAGGTGTAATGTCTTACATTTGGGCTCAAAAAAAAAAACAGTTTGCCTGACATACTCAGTATAAAATGCTATGACCTGGCATCTAAAAGCTAATTTAATATTCAGCTGCATTGAGAGAGACATTGCTTCCAGGAACAAGGAGGTAATAGTCCCACTGAACTCTGCCCTTGTCAGACCACACTTGGGGCACTATGTTTAGTTACAGTTAAGGAGAAGCAGTGATAAGCTGGGGAATGCCCTGAGGATGGCGACCAGAATGGAAAAGGGCCTTGACTACATGCTCTATGTTGTTTGAAGGAATGGGCATGTTGAGGAGAAGAGACTCAAGGGGGAGCACGATAAGTGTCTCCAAGTATTTGGAGGGTAATGCTGTGAAAGAATAATTAGTTCAATTATGTTTAGCTGCAAAGGGCAGAGCAAAGAAGAAGCAAAGAGGCAAGTTTAGGCTGGATGTCAAGAAAAGCTTCAGAATGATTAGATCTCTCTAAAATCAGAATGGGCTGCCTCAGGAGGCAGTGGGCTCACCTTCATTGAAGATCTATAAGCAAAGGCTGAATGACCATTGGTTGGACATGATGTGGTAGGGATTCTTTTGGGGGTGTCGGTTGGACCAGATGGCTACTCCAACTCTGATAGTCTGTGATCTTTGGGACTTAAGGCCTTATAGGAAATGTAGTTCCTAATGGGATTGGTGTGTATTTGGTGCAGAGAGCACTAGAAAGCATATGCCTTCTCTCCTTTGACCCCTGGGCCATCCCTCAATGGAATAATGAGTATCTTCAAAATTCCATTTTTCAGAGTTTCTGATTCTTCTTAGTCTGGCTTCTCTTAGGAAATGGCTGAAAAAAAATGATGGTACAAGAATGTAATGGCATATTTTTGTATAGTAGTAAAGAAAAACTATAAGAAAAATAGAGCCTTTGATTTGTATAAATACATAAATTGAGCATTAGATATATAAAGCATTAATGCTCTATACAAATAGCATACAAAGAGCATATATCAAAGGATTTATATAAATTAATGAAAAGTGAAATTAACAGAACCAAGAGAAGAACGTATACACGACTACAGTAATGTAAGTGGAAAGATCACTATAAGGAAGTCTAGTGCTGAATAACTGAAAAACTAGTGAAGGTCTTAGCAAATAGAAATTAAAACATATATCCTCACAGAGGACAGAAGGGCAGGAGATTATTGATTAGGTCAGAATATTCTATATATTGTCAGATATGGTCATTATATGGCATAGTGATACATAATTGTTTTTCTTTGTCACAAGTGTGGGTGCAACATGAAATCCACCTTCCCCAAATATGCCTTTATAATCTGCTTAAAGATGACTTCATTTTAGGATATGTTAAAGCTCAAATGCATCATCATGGATTAGCTATTATAATTTCTAATTACCTATTATTTGAAACACTGGAATCTTCTAACAAAAGTTTTATAAAAGCTTCATCATAGCACTCAGGCTATTTTAGGAAGTCTAATCTTACAGAGTTACCAGGAATATATATATAAACTATCTAAAAAGATTCTTCCACTAAAGCTGTGCTTTAGAGCTTTATTAGGAATAAGAGTATGGCGATAACCCTGAATTCTTGTAGACTGTATCAATGCAATGGAAACACTATTTGCTTAAATTAAGCTGGAAAGCCCTCAAGTGTAGGTCCACCATATTGGTTGATGTCTTACTGAGTAGGGCGAGTGTAGTCAATGGGAAGTTGGCCATGAGATTTTTTTACATATATATATGTATATATGCATATGTATCTATGTGCTTTATATATACATATATGTGTGTATGTGTATGTATATACATGTACATACACACATATATTTTCAAATATAGTTAATTTTGAAATTATAGTAAAACGAAGCAAGAGAAGATTGAACAAGCTGATCTCAAAGGTATCTTTCGGCCCTAATAGTCTATAAAATATGAACAGGCAAAGCAACAGCAACAAGAACAACACAGCATGAAACCAAAAACAACTCCTTTGTCTTACAAATATGAATTGTTTTCTCCTTCCAGTCTTTTTCTGCCAGCCCTCCTACTCCCACCTATAGCCCCTTCCAGCTTGACCCCCATTCCGCATCACCATCCTGACCCTGTATAGTCTCCCTCCTGGTTCACACCCTGTTCTCCTTCCCTTCAAGTCTCCAATCTCTACTCTAGCTGTTCTGCCTTTGACAGGAATGAAAGTCACATCTCTATCAGAAATGATCAAATGAGATATTTTATGTGGAATCACTGTAAAAATAAAAGTTTTATAGAAATAGTATTTTTTGAACTGAGAGCTTGGAGCTTAGTGTTCATCCATTCGACTTCCCTACCTCTTCCATTTTGCAGGTAAGGAAACTCAGAGAACAGAAGTGGCTATTCTGTGGCTGTATACCCAATTTATGATAGAACTCAGAAAAGAACCTAGATCCCTTGAGTTCAGTCAAGGGATCTCTCTACTCCATCCCTCAAATTTAATATGCTATTTTTCTCTTGACCTATGTAGATATGACCACTGTGTCTCTCTAGCCATACCTATGTGACCAGAGGTAAAGATTATCGTGTGATGATTTTCACCACTCCAATGAACAGCTCATGAATGGAGGGATGTTATACCCAGCTTGCCAGGAAAAAAAAAAACCTTTTAAATATAATCTGCATTATTTGCATTTTCTCTATAACTTTCTTAGGTCTACACAATCAACAAAATAATAAATCAAGTCCTGATTTTGATACAAATTTCCTAGGTGTAAATGTTAACACTGCAAATTTAATAATTCCTTTTCCAATAGCCAGTATGAGCTGGCTCTGGCACACCCCTGGTTAAACTCCCTTCAAGCACCTGAAGAACTGGCTGCTCTGAAAAAGGGGATGGGACTAATACCGATAGGTAGAATTTACAAAGAGGCAAATTTATGCTTGATAAAATGAAAAATTTCCTACCAATTTGAGCTGTCCCTATATGGAATGAGATATCTCATAGTGGGGTTCCTTCTTTGAAGGCTTTCAGGCAAAAATGACATGATCCTTTGTCAGGTGTCTTGTAGAAGCGATTCATTTTCAGGTGGCCTTTGAGAATCTCTGAGATTTTACGATCAAATTCAGTCCAATTGAACAAGCATTCATTAAATTGCAGCTTTGTGTCAGGCACAAGGCCTAGCTACTTTGTCACATGACTGATTTAGACAATTTTGCTCAGTTGATGATGGATTAGAAAACACCATTTTAACTGCCATAGTAGAATCAGTCACCGAAAAACGGAATCTCAGCCTTGAAAGTCATTGTAGTGACAGCCTCTTTTTATATACTAGTTCCTTTCTCATTACTTGCCCATAGCTTGTGCTCAAAAAGACCCATGTGTATTGAGATATGTGGGCTGGACCCAACAGAGGTTATTAAAAATATGGATCTTGTCTTTTTAGTTGATATACACAATAATTAGAATCAGGAAGTCTGGCTATCTAGAGTACAGAGTGGGTTTAAGATAGGGATATTGGCAAAGAGGCTAGAAAAGTAACGGATGTGTATAATCTCATGAATTTACCTTTGGAAACAGAATGTTCTAAAGCAGGAGTTCTCAACCTGGGTCTATGAACCGAGGTGAGGGTGGGGAGGTGGGAGCTATCTGTAGTGGGTAGATTTCAAGTAGTCTTTGATCTTTGATGAGGAAAAAATATTACACAAAAATACATAATTTTCATTAACCTCTAACTGAAATTTAGCACTTCCTTAAATTACGAATGTGGACAACAAACCATTATTCTGAGGTGTCCTTGGGCTTTACCAGACTGCTAAAGTCAATTGACTTTGAAACAAAAAGGTTAAAAATCTCCAGATTAAAGCTGAATTTTGAATTCATAGTTGCTCATTTTAGAACTTTCTTTGTCTGAGTTAAGAAACTCTCTCTCTTTCATTTTTAAAATAAATTTTTATTGATATCTTCTTTTCTTACATCATCACAGTTATCCCAAGTATCGCTCCCTCTCCCAGAAAACCATCCCATATAACAAATAGTATTGTTTACAGGGAAAAAAGCCACTGCAACTGAACAATATATAGAAAAAATCTGAAAAAAATTGAAACAAAAAAAAGAAAAAGTCTGAAAATGTGCAATGTGTAACACCTATGGACCTCTTACTTCCATATGAGGCTGAGGTTACGGAGTGCCTTCTCATATCTCTTCATTTGAGTCTAATTACTTTTGGTTTTTGGTGTGTGGTTGTCTTTTCTGTTTACATTGTTGTAGTCATTGCATATGTTGTTTTCTTGGCTCTGTTCACTTTACTCTGCATCAGTTCACGTAGATCTTTCCATAATTCTCTGCATTCATTGTACACGTATTTTCTTATGGCACAACAATATTCCCTTACATTCACATGCTCTCTCTTTCCCCATAAGCATGCAGTGTCTGCCCAGAATGTCTTGCTCTATAAGGTCCAGTGAGTAAATGGCATCATTTTCTTGACCTTTGAGTTTTAGTTACCTATCAAACCTTGGGCACCTCTTCAAATGCTGATGCCACCAAACAGTTCTTGAGCTGGAGGGGATGGGCTTGGAACTGGCCACTGCCCTAGCAGGAAGTTTTACGTTCTTCTGACATACGTGGCATGGCTGCTGTTCACGTGAAACAATAGCCCCCTAGAAAGAGGGAAGAAGATAAGTCTGCACGGGCACAGAGTTCTTTCTTCATTAATCCAGTCCAAGGTTATAAACTGTTGGGGGATGACAGTTGCTGGGTTGATCTTAATGCATTTAGTAAAGCTTAATAAAGGAACAGCCACAGTCTTCTTACAAAGTATTTCCTTGTGAGGTTAGTAGGCTCTAGACAAAGGTTCCCAGCACCAGCCCCCATTCTTAACATTTAGCTCAGTGCCTGGCACATGGGAAGCATTTAATAATTGCTTATTGACTGATTGTTACTCCACCTCTTTTTCTTGCCCAGAACTCCTACTTTAATCAAAGGAGTTCATATGATTGAAAGCTGAAAAAGGACCTTAGAGATCATATAGTGTCTATCCCCTCACTTTATAGATGAAGGAACAGAGACACAGAGAAACAAAATGACTTGTCCACATGCGTAGTAAATGCCAGAGCTGATAACAGGTTCTCTGAACCCCAGTCCTGTGTCCTTTCCACTATAGCATGTGACTTCTTGACCAAACGAAAGAATCTCACAGGTCCTTTACCCACCGGGCCATCCTATACAAAGCATCTACTCAGCAAATATTTGTTGGATTTTGAGGGTCATAGACAGGGGAACAGGAGGCTAAGACTTACCTAAATATGATAGGTGAGAGGAACCTTGTGAGGGACGTTCAGAAGGTAACTAGTTTTCCCCTCGCCTTCAAACGAAACTATACCTCAATTGTCCCAGACAATTCAGAATCAATATGAGACCTCCAGAGAATAAGATTCTATTGACTCCCGAAGAAACTATTTCAGAATCTAACAATGCTCTGTACAAGAAAATTATCTCCAAATGGCAAGCCATTGTGCTGCAATCTTCCTTTTCGTTTTATTAACGTGAATATCTTATTACCCTACATAATCTCCAAAGTTATAGCCTATCACGTCCATTTATTCCCCCTTCCATTGGAGAGCTATCTGTCAGTTTCATAGAAGCAATTTTAAATGAAACTTCCTAGGGAACTTGTAAATTCTTTTGTTTGGTGCATGATTACAAATTCACTATTTTTTTCTAATTCAACTCAACTTAATTCATTTCAGTGAGAATTTATGTGCCAGACATTGTATATTTTGTATCCCTATACACTGGTGATACCAAAGACAAAAATAACTGACTTCAAAGCTTACATTTTATTAGGGAGGACAAATGACAACATGTATACATTTAATTGCATAATACACATACGTATATGTCTATGTGTATACACACACACACACATATATAAATACACACATACACACAGAGTAAATACAAAATCATGGAGACAATGGATCAGAAAACACCTTGCTTAGGAAATAACATTGTACCCCTTTTCTTCCTCTTCTCCTAGGAAATATGGAAGGTTCCAACAAGATATTTAAATTTTCTTCCATCTAATTTTGGCAAAGCCAATAGAAAGAGCCGCTGCACAAGGTCTGGGAAAGCGGCACCATTCGAGAGGCACAGAGGATTAGACCACAATTTTGAATTCCTGGGTTTTTTTGTTTGTTTTTGGGGGTTGCTGGTTCAGGAGACAAAGAAAAAAAATGCAGAAGAAGTGAGAATGATAATAGAGGTGTGGATGAAAGACCAAGGGATAGAGAGTCAGGAGAACTGACCCCTTTTTAGCAATGATCTTGGGCAAGTCGCTTACTCTCCATGGGCCTCAGTTTCCTCCTCTGAAAAAGGAGAATTTTGGACTAAATGACCTCTGAGGTCCAACTCAAACACTTGAAGATTCTAAGTGAGGTTCCTGTTAATATGACTGGCAGGACTGGTTGCTGATAAGCCAATCGGAAGTGTTGAGTAAGACACCTCCCTCCACACCGTGTGGAGGGAGGGAGGAAAGGGCAAAAGTTAAAAAAAAATACAAAACAAAGCACAAAAGGCACCTTGCTTGGAGCACTATAAAAAGTTTGCACACTCCCAGATTCTTCCTATTTGGCAGCTGCCTCCTCATCAGGAACTTCTAACATCACTCAAAGACTCTCTCCACTAACTAAATCGTAAGTACAAGTTCCTATATATTACTGGATTTCAAACTGTGGGACCAGGGGTGCATTAGAGACAATTTATTGCTTCTAGCAATGATATTTTGAGCCATTTTTACAGGGATGACCAGCCAGGCTAAAATGACTTTATCTTAACCAGGGGACCAGATGGACACACACTCCATTCATTTTATTCTCCCCTCCCTATATTTGAATGCAATGAAAACGTATGCTTTGTGAAGTCTTACTAAATGCAAAAGGTTAATGTACAAGGTACACATGAAAAAATCAGCAGGGTGAAGAATGTCAGACTAAAGAGATCCAACATAAAGTAAGCTTCCTTCTTTTGATCGTAGTTTAGCCTCCTGACAAATCTAGTTTTTCTCCTTCCTTCTCTACTACACATCTTTGCCGATTATTGACATCTTTATAGTAGCTCTGTGAGGAGAAGACTTGGGAGGAGGGAACAATTTTATACATCCCACATGTATCCATTACATGGATAAGCAATTGAAATACCAAGAGAGGAAATGATTTTTTATGAGTTATAGGTAGATTAGAAAAAAGCAATCTAACATTGCTGGCCTTTAGTCTAGGATGGGGTGTGTGACATAGGTGGAAAACCATTTGTCTGTCACACCAAGGGCCCAGGGTTCTAGTCCCAGGTCTGTTACTTGTTGATTAGCTTTGTGTCCTTGGGTAAATCATTTTGCCTCTCTGGGTCTCAGTTTCTTCATCTGTAAAGAGAGCATTGAACAAGATAATGTTGCTGTTTAGTCGTTTCCAGTTGTGTCTGACTCTTCGCGACCAATTTTGGAATTTTCTTGGCAAAGATACTGGAGTGGTTTGTCATTTCCTTCTTTAGCTCATTTTGTAGAAGAGCACACTGAGGCAAATAGGGTTAAGTGACTCGTCCAGGGTCACATAGTTAATGTCTAAAGCCAGATTTGAACTCAGGAAGATTAGTCTTCCATCCTCCATGCTCAGTGCTCAATCCACTGTGATATTAGGTCATATTTCTGAAGCATTTTACATAGTGCCTTACCAATAGGAACTCTGTGAAGTAATTTAATATTTAAGTCTTAAAGAGTTCTGAAAGTCTATTATCCAACTTTTTTTTTTGCCAAAGCTGCCTTCCAAGCCAAGTTTTTTTTAAAAAATAGCATCAATAATGTTAATAATAATAATACAACATAAGGTTAATTACAAAAACAAGTCTGAGAATTATGAGTTCGTGAGCTGTGGCTTCTTATCACTCAAAAATGGGGGTTTTGTTTAAATCCTCCTCTTCTCCCCACCATATTTTGGCTTGTGGCTTTTAACAAATGTGTGTGATCCTAGATTATATTTTTACTATAAAAAAGCAAGGGTCTGCATTGACCTCCCTTTTATTTGCTCTGAACATTTCTGTAGTGAATGGAATAACAGAAGTCAGGGCACCTTCCTCCACATTCCAACACCTCTACACAAAGTCACATAGTGGTGTGTCCCAGAGCTCCCTCCTGAATCTTCTTCTTCCTCTATACTATTTTGGTCGATGATCTCATCAGCTCCAAAGATTCAATAATGGATTAAATGATCTTCTCTATGTTGATGATTCTCAGATCTATTTTCCCAGTTCTAACCTCTCTCCTAAATTCCAGTCTCACATCTCCAACAGCCCAACCGACATCTGGAACTCAATGTCATGTTGATATCTTAAACCCCAAGCTCATTTTCTTCCCCCCACCCAAGTCCTCATGTGTCATCTTTGACTTTCCATTCTCTCTTTCTCTCTCTCCTTTCCACAACGACAATTTCTTAACTCTGGCCAAATCCTCTTCTCTCCACTCATACTGCCACCACTGTGGAGCAGACCCCCATTACGTCCCACCCATCTCCTGGTTGGTCTCCCTGCCACAAGTGGCTCCCTACTCCAGTCCTAAGTTGTTTGCATATTGTCTCCCTGTTACACTATGAACCCCTGAGAGCAGGGACTATTTTTTTCTCTTTCTTTTTATTCCCAGAACTTAGGACAGAGCCTAGCACAAAGTAGGTGTGAATGTAAATGTTGACTGACTCACATACATCTCATACATCCTCGTTTTCAAAGAAACAACATCCTGAGATGTCAGATGCAAATGCCTCGTGACAACTGATGGAGGCTTCAGAAATCTTTCTTTGGAAACCTCCCCTCTCCTTATCAGGGCCTCCTCTCTTCTGGGGTTGGCCTTTGGCCTGAGTCTCTGTTGTATGATTAACAGAGGATAATATTTGTGCTGATGTTGGTGCAGACCTTTAGTCTCTTTATCTTCGTTTGGATGGTATTAATTCCTTGTGTCCAGTTTTTTTTTTTTTAATACTAGCTATAAGCCAACAAGATAAGCTCGAAAAAATAGCTCAGTTTGTTTTTAGTAGTACCATGAAATCATAAGGAGGAAAAATAAAAACGAAAAACAAAAGCAATCCATGGAAATAACACATGCCCACCAGAAAAATCATGTTTTCTTTGGTGGCCGCCCAGTTTTTATTTCAGATTCTTTCAGTACTTTCTCTGTAGTTAAAGATTACCTAATGAGTATTTTCATAGCCCTGGTTTTCAAGCCTGATTAGTAAGCAGCCAACTTCTAGCCTGAATATTCCTACATATAAGCATCACAGCTTATAACTAAATTCAAAATGCCCTGGGGTAGATCTTTAGACCTTTACACAAGTGAACGTCTTGACCATACAAGATGTGTGACTGTCCATCTTCTTCAAGTTCTCCAGGAATAGAGATTATATAATTTTCCCACTTTTTTTCTATTCTAATTGTACATTACTCCCTCTCTATAGGACAGCCAAATTAACCTTCTTGCTGATCCACATTCCCTCTCTCCATCTCTGTGTCTTTACACTGGCTATTGTTCATGCCTATTATCAACCAATCAAGTTTCCTTAACCCTAGTTTCCTTCAAAGCCCAATTCAATCACTGCCTTTTACAGGAGGCCTTTTCTGATTCCCCCAGCTGCTACAACATCCTTCCCCCAATATCCTTGAATTGTTTTGAATGTTTTCTATATATTTATGTATGTATGTATGCATGTGTACATGTTTGTGTATCTTATATCCCCCAACAAAATTTAAATTCACTGAGAGCAGGAATTGTATCACTTTTTTCTTTGTATAAGCACCTAATAAATGCTTGTTGATTGATTGATTTTCCTTGTATTCAAACAAAACTTCTCCTTTAAAGTTTCAGGAGTTATAGTAGGTTTTTATAACATCCATGAACCTTGCTTGAGTTGGTAGTGAGCTTCTCCTGAAGGAGAGGATTTGATTTTCTTTTTGCCTTTGTATCTCTAACCCCTCCCCCACCCCCATGACATTCAGCTCAGTGCCTGGCACATAGTAGGCACTTAATAAATGCTTATTGAATTGAGCGTCCTGACCACTTTATTCTCTAACATCCTCAAGCTGTCAAAGCATATCTGTATCTAATTTCCAAACCAAAAATTGGGACATGTGGTCCAACAAAGAATATGCTTTTTGAAAAGTCTCATTAAAATATACTTTCTTTCCTCAAAATTGAGATTGTCTTGGAAAATGTGTAGGAAAATGGTCACCATATCGACATTGATGGAAGTTTCCAAAGGGTCTTGGGAAGGGTGAGGTCTGCAAAGCACTCAATGACAAGTGGGCATTAAAGATATAGAAATTCATTAACCTATATAGCCCACAAAGTGTTTAGGATACTGCCTACCACTTTTTAAATAATGTACTTGCAGAATTCTAGAAGTGAGAAGGATCCCCAAATTCATCAAATCTAGTCCCCTTCACCTCGGGGTACCTTTGCTGCACCAGATTATGAAATAGACATCTATTCTCTTATAACCTTCAAGAGATTCACAAAACTTTTAAATGAAGATCTTCTGACTCCAAGTCCATCGGTCTTTGTACAATCCTGCTGGACACAATTTTATTCATTAAGGCTGAGAGAAAGTAGCTCTGGTCATCCCAAAGGTGCAGCCCCTAAGGGGGCAAAATGACAACTGCTCATAATAAAGAATCTTGTAGGCACCTGGCACTTGATTCCAAGGTTTGGTCTGCCTCCTCCCAGGAAAGGCCCTGCAGAAATACAAAGTCAAGTTGTTTGTTTTTGTTTTTTGGCAGGGCAATTGGGGTTAAATGACTTGCTCAAGGTCACACCACTAGTACATGTGTCAAACGTCTGAGGCCAGATTTGGACTCGGGTCCTCCTGACTCCAGGGCCAGTGCTCTACTCACTGTGCCACCTAGCTGCCCCCACAAAGCCAAGTCGTAAAAATGTACAGAGTACATGAACCACTATGTCTCACTTAAAACTTTGTTCTCTTCTCTAGCACCTGCTACAGATTTCTGTATAGAGTGGTCCCCTTAGTAAACATTTGTTGTTGATGATAATGATAATGATGATGAGTACATGTGTACGTATCTGTGTAACTTCCATTATGAATTGGAATAAACAGTCTCTGAGATCTCTCCCAACTCTGAGGCTCTGTGATCCCCATAGCTCCATTTTCCAGCTATTAGCCTTTCACTTTTTTCTTTCTCTTTCTCTTCCAGACCCACCACCATGGCCCACCGCTATCCAGCACTCACTGCGGAGCAGAAGAAGGAGCTTTCGGACATTGCCAAACGCATTGTTGCTGATGGCAAGGGGATCCTGGCGGCAGATGAGTCTGTCGGTGAGTACAAAAGATGTTGTGCTATATTCCATAACAAACTTCTAAAAAGCCACTATCATTATCAAAAGAAACCTTAATGTTTCATTCTTTATCCTTCTTCATAAATAGGGTAGACCCTCAGAGTAAAATTATTCATATAAAAGCTTATGGGGAACTTAAGAGTGAAGGAGCCAGACTCCATTGTCTTGCGAAGTAGGAAGGCTGGTCTCCATCAGATTTCTTGACCCTCCCATCTGCAGCACCTATCAGGCTCCTAGACCTTCTTAAGCATGCCCTGCGCAGGGCAGGGAGGCGTGATCTTAGAAGGTAGGAGTCAAAGAAGTGGCATCTGTTGACTCTGAGGCACATACTTGATCCGTACTTCAGGCAGCTCAGCAGTATAGCCAGACACACAGAACCCACCCCTCTCCTTGACAGTAGGAAACTCTTTGGGACAAGTGAAACACTAATCAGCAGAAGGAGAAAGACAGCCAGGAATCCTTCCACCTTCCCCACGGTCTTGTAGCTTGGCTATGATGAAGGCCTCCCCAGTCCTAAGTGCTATATAGTTTTGTGAATATTTTTTTGTTCTCCCTATCTTCCATCCTCTCCCCAATTACTATATACCTCTGAACAAAATACCATGAAGGATGTGTTCTTTCCACTGCCCCCGCTGCCCCCATGCCCCACTGGGTTCATATATACTGCCTTCTCTGTTGGGCTAACAATTTCCTTAAAACATCTTTATTTCCTTCCTTCCTAATCTACTAGAGCGCAGTTCATTGGCAAATTATTAAGCCCAGTGAGCAATTTGGAGTCAGGACCAGGTTACCAAGCTGGGGTCAGAAGTACAGAAATCTGAAACAGGAGCAGGGGAGAAAAAGCAACAAACAGAAAGTACGGTTCAAGTCAAATCATTGAACCGAAGTCAGCGCTCCTCTTATCCCACACTAATGAGTGCCGAGGGTCTTAAATACCCGATTGTAGCTAGTAGTAAATAATCATTCACCCGACCCTAGCTGGCAGGTTCAACTCTGTGTGCCCAGCCTACCTGCTCCCCTACTGGGTCTCGACTGAAATTCACTGGTGTGTCCTTTCCATAGAGTGTTTGAAGTTTTTAAGATTTCGAGGTCAAAAAGACCGTTGGCATATATGTATGTATACATGCATGTATGTATGTACCCACATTGCTATATAGCACTATAAAGCTATATATATGTATACGTATATGTATACATAATGCTTTAATGTTTGCAAAGTAATAGCACTTTATATGTATGATCTCATAACAACCATGTGAGTCAAGTGCCATAGATATCAGCGTCCCTAATTTACAAAGGACGAGCATGAGTGGTCAAGTGACTGGCTTAGGGTCACATAGCTAGTAAATGTCTGAAGTGGAATTCAAACCCAGGCCTTCTGGATTCCAAGTCCAGAACTTTATCCATTATGCTGTCCCACCTCAATGAAGCTAGAGGGAGTTAAGTATAAAAGTCAGGTTACCCCTCATTGTTGGTCTGATTGTTCTCAGATACCATTTTGACCCATTCCTCTCCCTATCTTCTACATTTTGCTGCCTGTTTTAGGTACCATGGGCAATCGCCTGCAGAGGATCAAGGTAGAGAACACGGAAGAAAACCGCCGTCAGTTCCGAGAAATTCTCTTCTCCGTTGATAAATCCATCAATGAGAGCATTGGGGGTGTGATCCTTTTCCATGAGACTCTCTATCAGAAGGATAGCCAAGGAAAGTTGTTCAGAGAGATCCTCAAGGAAAAGGGGATCGTGGTGGGAATCAAGGTCAGTGCATGCACCCAGTAAACACATCACTTACACTGGAATCCAAAATATTTGTGGCTCTCTCTATATGAAATAGTGGGGTAATGCTGAAATCAAGCAAACCCTTCAAATACAATTTCTTCTCCTATCTTACTTATCCTCCAGTCCCACCAAATCTGTTCTTTCCCTAGCCCAGGGGTGGGGAACCTGTGGCCCTCTAGGTCTTCAAGTGCAGCCCTTTGATTGAATCCAAACTTCACAGAACAAATCCCCTTAATAAAAGGATTTGTTCTATAAAACTTGGACTCAGTCAAAAGGAGGAACTCAAAGACCTAGAAGGCCAAATGTGGCCTCAAGGCCACAGGTTCCCCACCACTGCCAAGCCCTTCCTGGTCTTTTCTCCAAAGCTCCCCTAATCATTTTCAATATCTCCATATTCCCAGGCTTGCATATTGGCCACTACCTAAGATGGAATACTTTCTCTAGCACAAGACTCCTGTATACTCCCTACAGTCAGTACCCCCTATACTTATTCTTCCTTATACAAACACCATCTCACAATGCAATGTCTTTGGCTGGGGAGAATCTTGCAATAAGAGTAGTTCTGAATTAAGAAAGTCAGGATCATTGCCATCTTCATTCTTTGGTATCTACTGAATGTTCATAACCTCTTTTTCACAGCTGGACCAAGGTGGTGCTCCCCTGGCAGGAACAAATGGAGAAACCTCCATTCAAGGTGAGAATATTGCTTCCTATGATGAAGCATCTCTGTAGGTATTGGATATACAAAAGGAAGAATGAGAGCAAAGGGTAGAAAGGAAACTAGCTAAAATTTACAAAACATTTGATGAGTTCACGTACCAGCAAAATTCCAACCAACAAACACTTATTGAGCACCCACTAGGGACAAAGCCCTGTGCTGAGATTTGTCGGGGGTACAAAGATGAATAACATACAACTGCCCATAAAAACAATTAAATAGGGGAGATAAGATAGAAAACCATAAAAAGTTAAATAACAGCTCAAAATAATATTTATGTAGTATTTTGAAGTTTTTGAAATTATATATGTCATATATGCAGATTATTTATGTATATGCATATCTGTGTATATGTACAATATGTATATACACACATATAACATAACTGTAAACTTTTGTTTATATAACATAAATAACATGTTTATATAACATATAATTATAAACTTTATGTATGTGTATATATAACATACAGATATGTGTACAATATGCATGTAATAGTTTGCACTGTTACTTCACTTTTGAGTTATTAATTTTGAGATATTTATTATCTATATATACATATAGATACATGTGTATATGTGATAATCCACATTTATAATATATACATGCATGTAGGTCTAGATATGTATCTACATACACATGTATGTTTGTGTTATATGTATACATAAACATAGATCTCTGTGTGTGTTTGTACATAAAATCTCCTTTGAACCTGAGAGCAAGCCCAGGACTGTTACTGAATCCTAGCTCTTCTACTTACTACCTATATGGGCTTTGGAAAGTCTCATCTTCTTTCTTGATCTCAGTTCCCTCATGTGTTAAAGTCACATGATGTCCCACATTTGATCTTAGCTGTACAGTGAGATAGGAGGAACAGGCTCTATCAAGTTTATTTTGCAAATGAGAAAACTGAGTCACAGAGAAGGCAAAGTGATTTGCCTAATGTCAAACAGCTAATACTTGATAGGGCTTGGACTTGACCGCAGCCTGGTTGCTTAGATATATGGATTACCTGAAGATGATGGTCTGTTTCTGCATTCCTGTCCCATTCCAAAACACAAATTCCCCAGCAGCTGGGGTCAAGAGGACATTTCTTCTTTTTGGGTAATGAGTAATTCAAAATGGCTTTATTTTTGTACCTGCCCTTAAAACTCTTTTAGGCTTGACTAAAGGCTTATTGAGAGCATGGACAGCATCATCTGTGTCACGTGCAACTTAATTGCTTAGGTATTTTAGCACATAAGCCACAGAGAAAAGGCTGAGCTCAGAGAACAAGGACAAGGGAATGTATCCTGAGTTTAGAGAAGCCACAGAGCTGGCAATGGAGGGTGAGGTGCCAAATGGCTACTTCCAGCCCCTGGGCCTCCCAATTAGAGGATCCATGCACTATAGCAGGTTCTCAGAGAAGCCTTTTCTCCCACTTTTGTGGTTTGCAGGCTTGGATGGACTATCTCAGCGCTGTGCCCAGTACAAGAAGGATGGTGCTGACTTTGGGAAGTGGCGGGCTGTGCTAAAGATTGCTGACCAGTGTCCCTCCAGCCTGGCCATCCAGGAGAACGCCAATGCGCTGGCCCGCTATGCCAGCATCTGTCAGCAGGTATTGCTCTAGGCCTCTCATAGACACTGGTGTCCCACGACAGCTTTCCCAGATTTCATGCCCCTCATTCTGAAGAAGCCTGAAGGTTTAAAGGCAGAATGACAACCTCATTGTCGCTAGGCGACTCATGATAAACCATAATGACAGTTGAACTAGAGGGATACCTCATTCATGGGCATGACAATTGAGATACTGGATTTAGGGGGAGCCCTCTAGAATCCTTCCTCTACAGAGGAATGTTAATTTCCTTCAGTTTGAATGATGGCTGTCATAAGGCTCCTTCTTCTTCCATTTTCAATATACTTTTCTTAAATTTTATTTTTTTTCATTTAGCAAAAAAATCTATTTTTTCTCATTCCCATTTCTCTTCCTGCCCAGTATTGAAACATCATAACAACAATGACAAAACCCGTAGAGCAATTATGCATAGTCAAGGAAAGCAAATTCCCACATTGGCCATCCATTTCCAAATACATAGATACACATATATGTAAATGGGTGTATGGGTATATGTGTGTATGTATACACACACACACACACACACACACACACATACATATATCATCCTGCACCAAGAGTCCATCACCTACCTGTCAGTAAGTGGGCACCATGCTTCCTCTTTGGTCCTCTGGAATCATGGTTGTTCATTGCATTGATCAGAGTTCTTCAAGTCTTTCAAAGCTGTCTTTACACCATGGTTGTTATTATATAAATTGATCTGGCTCTTCTCACTTCACTCTGTATCAGTTCATAGAAATCTTTCCAGGTTTCTATGAAACCATGTCTTTCTTCATTTCTTATGGCATAATAGTATTCTATTACCTTTATATTCCATAATTCATTTGGCCACTCCCCAGTTGCTAGGAACCATCTTAGTTTTCACTTTACCACTACAAAAAAAAATTGCTAAAAATATTTTTGTGTATATAGCTGCTTTCCCTCAACATTTTGCTCTAGAAATTTAAGTAGAATTTTTTTCTTTCTATCTAGCTAAGAAACTCATTTAAAAATTTCCTTCTTTCGTTTGAGATTGGGTTTCCTCTCTAGCCTTGGCTAGAAGTACAAGGGCCACTCACAGACCTGATCCCAATACTGATTGGCATGGAATCTTTGACCTGTTCCGTTGGTCTAAGCTGAGTTAGATCATGCCTCATCCTGGTGACCCTCCAGTAGGCCCTGTTGTAGCTTGAAAATCTTTAGCCTGAGTGATCTGCCTTCCTCAGTTTCCCCAGCAGCAGGAACGACTGCCATGCATCAACACACCTGGCTCCTTTTCAATTTTTAAAACAATTTCACCACACTTGGGCACTCTTTTCCTAATGCCACAATCAATTGATATGTGATGTTTGCTCCAGGCAAGAGTGATAGGGAGCTGATTGAGACCTACAGCCTAGCACGAAGGCAGCTAAGCTGTGAGAGGGCCCTCCCCTCCAGCTCACAGAGTCTTTGGCTGTGCTAAATCCTTCCTAGCTCCTGATGGGTGTTTTAAGTCCAGACTAAGTCACATATAATTCAATAAAACTGCAATACATACATGTATTAAGTGCCAACTATGTGCAATATACAGTGTATAGAGTGTGGACTTGGAGTCAAGACTTCTTGGGTTCAAATTTGGTCTATGACGTTTACTAGCTGTGTGATCTTGGGCAAGTAACTTGTTTACCTCAGTTTCCTCATCTGTAAAGTGGAGATAATAATAGCATGTACCCCCTAGGGTTGTTACAAAGTTAAAATGAAGTATTTGTAAAGTGCTTTGCAAACCTTAAAGCCCTATATAAATTCTGGTTATTATTATCAAGACACCATGTTTGACACTGAAGATATGAAGATAGATGCAACATAGGCCCTGCTATCAGGTAGCTCACAATTAAATGAGGGGAGACGGGATGTCAGTGTGTTTCACCTGGGAGTAGGTTAGCGTCAGAACCCTTTTGGAGGCTACTGGTGTGGATGAGAGGTTATCTGGACTGCTACTTTAGCCTCCATTGCTTCTGGACACTACCCAATAGTGATTGAAGCTGCAAGACCTCATCCTTCTAGGCTCACAGCACTCAGTGAAGACTTTTATTTTCCCCCTTCCAACTTAGGGGGACTGTTTTTAAATACCCCGCAAATGTCATCAGTCATCATTAGAGACCTGTGGCAAGCAGGTAGGCAAGAAAATCTAGGGCTTAGCAGCTGTTTCATTTTCTCCTCACTCATTTTAAAAGGAGATCATTTTCACTTTGTTGAATTTTTACTGCATTTGCTGTTCCACAAGCACCCAGCTATTTTGTTTCCACAAAAGGGCTTCATTTTATACTGATTGGTTTCCCTGGTTCTCCACTCACTGAAAGGGCCATAGGGAAGGGCAACCTAATGTCTATCTCTTGTGTTCTCTCTTCAGAATGGACTGGTGCCCATTGTGGAGCCAGAAGTCATCCCTGATGGAGATCACGACATTGAGCATTGCCAGTATGTCTCTGAGAAGGTAACTCCTGGCTATGAGGGAAGAGCTCTCACTGCTGTCAAAATACAAATGGATAAGAATCGATACCATCTCACTTTAAAGAATTTAGGTAGCCCAGAAAAAGGACTTCTTTTGTTTTGAGAACAGTCAGCAAAAACTAAAGCTGCTCTTGCCAAATTTATCCATCTCAGGGCAAATGTATAATTTTCCAACTTTCTTAACCTAAGGCAGAAGCCACCCTAAACCCATAGATAGAGATGGATGTGTTGGAGAAGGCAGCTATTACAGGAATCTGCCTGAAAACCATAATGAAGAGAGAGAAAACAAGGGGGAGCAAAAAGAGAGAGGATGAAAGAAAGATAGAGGCTTTGAATAGGCCACAGACCCTCTCTAGGCTATAATATCTCAATTTATAAAATGAAAGGGGTAAACTAAAATATCCTCCAGCTTTATGCTCTGGAATGCTATGATTTTTTGACCACTCAACTGTTATAGGGAGTAGGAGTAGAATTCATAGAGGCAGAAAGGCGTAGTGAGTAGGGTTATATTTGTAAGTCAGTCAGGAGCTGGGGGTCAAATCCTGCCTCTGACTCTAGCTATGTGACCCTGAGCAAGTCACTTAACCTCTATTTGCATCAGTTTCCTTATTTATAAAATGAAGATAATAAGCCTACCTCCCAGGGTTATTGTGAGGATGAAGTGAGATAATAATTATAATAATAATTATTGTAAGTGATTTAGCACAGGGCCTGATGCAGCAAGCTTTATATAAATGTTAGCAATTATTATTATCTCTGAGGTGATTGGGACTAAAAGTTATTGGAGAGTTCATGTCCCAGTTGTCATAGGACATGTTAGCTGTAGAGGAGAATGTGAAGGGCTATGATTAGAATAATGTAAGGAAAGTGCCCAAGACAAACCAAAATACTATTTGACCTTTCCCTTTGACCTTCTACCTTCATTAGGTCCTGGCCGCTGTTTACAAAGCCCTGAATGACCACCATGTCTACTTGGAGGGAACACTCCTGAAGCCCAATATGGTGACAGCTGGACACGCCTGCACCAAGAAGTACACCCCTGAACAGGTGGCTCTGGCCACTGTCACAACTCTCCACCGAACAGTCCCTGCTGCTGTTCCAGGTAAATACTTTTTTTCTCTCCCAGACTATCACATACTCTAGGCCCCAGTAAGCCTGGCTTCTTCTCAGCCTCTTTGTTTCTGCTTCTGAAAGAGTCTTAGAGTCCTTCCTTCATAATTGTTTCTCGAGACTTGGCAATGATATCTCAAACCATATATCCCACAAATGGAAAACAAAACAAAGCAAAATGCTCATAAAAAATATGTGTAATCAAGAAAATCAATTACATTGGCGATGTCCCCCAATGTATGCCTCATTCTGAACCTTGAGGACATCACCTCTCAGTCAAAAGGTAGGTACCATGCATCTTCCACGGGTCTCCAGAATCATGGTTGGCCAATTCATTGATTGGAATTCTTAAATCTTTCAAAATTGTTTTTCTTTACAATGTTGATATTGAATAAAGTGTTCTCTGGGTTCTACTCATTTCCCTTTCCATCAGTTCATATGAGTTCTCCCAGGTTTCTCTGAAACCATCCCCTTTTCCACTTCTTACAGAGTAATGATATTCCATAATATTCCATTCCATTCAAATATTGTTCAGTTCAGTTAACATTTATTGTATCTACTGTGTATAGAACCCTGCACTAGGTGCTATGGGAAACAAAGATGAGCTCAGTCTGTCTCTATCCCAGTTATCCCACAATTCTGCAGTTCCTCATATTCCAAGCCAACATAGCACATACATCATCCTCCATCAAATATCTTTCATAAATCAAGCAAAAAAAGAATCGAGAGACAGTATGCATTCACTTTTGCATGTGTGTGTGTGTGGCACTGCCCAACTTCCACCAAATCCTATGGATGATGACTAGTCAGGCTCAGCTCTCATTTTCAAGGGTTTTCTCTTCTTCCAGGCATCTGCTTTCTGTCTGGAGGCATGAGTGAAGAAGATGCGACTCTCAATCTAAATGCCATCAATCTTTGCCCACTGCCTAAGCCCTGGAAGCTAAGTTTCTCCTATGGACGGGCCCTGCAGGCCAGTGCACTTGCTGCCTGGGGGGGCAAAGCTGCAAACAAGAAGGCAACCCAGGAGGCATTTGTGAAGCGGGCTCAGGTGGGGAACCCAACTCTCTTCTCTTAATGGCCAAGCTGTTTGTTCTGCTTTCCAACTGTGATTTACAATTTGATCTGTAGCAAATCAGAATGGTTCTTGATATCCTTAGCAGTGCCTTGCATTGTGAGTGAACGTAAAGGCAAAGTGGACAGTGGGACAGTTTGAGGGATTAGCACAACAGACATGGTGGAAGGTTAAGGGGAGCAAAGGAGTCTGGAGTGTTAGTGAAGACTTCACTGAGGTGGCTGATCACTAGAGTCTAGACTAAATAAGTAGTCAAGTAGAGGCAGAAAGAGTCTAATGGACAGAGGAGTCATAGGAACTTTCCATTTAGAGCTGGAAAGGACCTTATACACCATCTAGTTCAACCCTTATTTTACATACGAAAAAACTGAGGCCCAAAAGTTCTTGCTTAAAGTCACATAGGTAGTGAACAGAAGAGGTAGGATTTGAACTCAGGTTCTCTGACCTCAAATCCATTATTCTTTCTACTCTGAATTAGGAGGGATTGAGAACCCAGAGGGAAGTCACAGTGACTAGTTCAGCAGTTCAGGGTCAGTGAATTGGAGAGGCAGAAGATAAAATGGCTGTGATTGGCCAGAGGGGGTCCCAAGTTGGAGAAATCTAAAGGGGATCAGTGTCCTTGTGATGGTGAGGTCCAGGGAGTGAGTCCAATGAGAAGTACAGGTGGAGGTCTAGAGAGTCAAGGACAGGGAGGATGTGGACAAAAGATAGTATGTGTCATCAACCGGAATGTGGCTGTTACACAGGAGGATGGCAGGGGGGCTTGAGATAGAACATGAGCCCGGTGTTAAGGGAAAGAGGAACAAGGAAGTGGCTCATAGAAGGGCAGCAAATAATAGCAATGAAGCAACTAGGTGATGCGATGGATAGAATTTGGGATTTGGAGTCAGGAAGATCTGAGCACAAATCTTGATCCTGACATCCTGTGACCTTGGGCAAGCCATTTAACCTCTTCAGCCTCAGTTTCCTCATCTGTAAAATGGAGATAATTATAGCACCTACCTCACAGACTTCTTGTGAGGATTAAATGAGATAACATATGTCAGGTGCTTTGCAAACTTTCAAGTGATACACAAATGCCAGTTATTTTTATTATGCGGTACAGACCAAAGTTATGGATTGTAAAGGAGGAGGAAAAAGAGACAGTATCATGTTGATCATTCAGGATAAGCCATGATAAACATGGATAAACATCTGGGTTTGTTTTTGTTGTTGTTGTTTTTAATTAACCAAGGTTCTTTTTCTTCTTGTGTTTCAGGCAAACTGCCAGGCAGCCAAAGGGAAGTATGTTCATTCAGCCTCCTCTGGTTCTGCTGCCAGTCAGTCCCTTTTCACTCCCTGCTATACCTACTAGTATACTAGGAATATCTCCCGGCCATTGCCCCAGCTCCTCTTTACACGTCATTTATTAAAAATGCCACTTTTCTGCCATGAATAACAGTCATCTGTGAAATACCTCTTAAAAGCTGTGAACTGATGAGTATTTCTTACCAAGTAATCCTGGCAGTCTGCAAACAAATACTCGCACTGGAAAATAAATAAAACATTTTATAAACACTTGGCAAGTATCATGATGTTTTTTGTTATTTTCAAGATGGCTCACTCTATTTGTTTATGGTCAATGTAGATTCAATGCCATACACTCTCCTTGATTGTACTTGTGTCTGTTTTGTTAGTTTATTTTTCAACTAAAGTAATTCAGATCCAAAGTTGGAAGAGACTTAAGGCAATGTGGTACGGGGGAAGGAGTGCCAGCTTTTGAGTTGGAGGCCCTGGATTCAGATCGGGACTCTGGCCTTGGACAAGTCACTTATCCCTCTCTGCCTGTTACTTTATCCTTAAAATGAGGCAGTTATATGAGATGACCTCTAAAGTCACTTCCAGCTCTAAATTTGTGGTCCTATGATCTAGTCATCTCATTTGACAGATGAGGAAACTGAGGTATGCAGATATGAAGGGACTTTCCCAAGGTCACAAAGCTAGGGAGGCCTCAAGCTAGAACCTTGGGCACATAGGTCCCTTTTCAGAACTGGAAACATTTGGCTGAGGAATTATGGTCCATTCATGACATGCAATGCCCTACCTCGGTTTACCTACTGTACGTTTGCTTTCATCCTAAGGCCAAAGTTTTTAATTCAATCCCTTTAAATAGCTCACTTGTCTTCCCACAAAATTATGTATAAATGTTAGAGACTGCTGTTTTAGACTTGTGGTCATGGCTGGAAATTCTGTGACCCGGTCTGGCTTTCATCTGCTCTATGTTTATTTTTAAAGTCTAAGTTGGTTTATGAACTTCTCATGTATCCATATTGGTTTCTCCAAACAAATACCATTTTTCCTTTTCGTTGGCCTTATTTGCCTTTTCCCCCATCTTTAGAATTTAATCCTCGAGTATCTCTCATCCCTCCTGGCCTGACTTTCCCTCAAGTACTATAGTCCATGGGAACTTACCTAGTTCAGGGAGGTGTAGCATCTATAGCTCGAGGGCTTCCTAAGCCCTTTGCAGAGTTCCTCATTGACCTTTGATGTGCACCTGTCACCCAACTCTGACTTGTGGCTCCAATAAGCTGTAGTATGCTCAATGGCCACACACTGGTAAACTCTCTCCACAGATGGACTAAATCAGGTTGAGAGCAACCAACAGGCCTCAAATCTGTCAGTGTTAGAGGAATGTGTACCCCAAGCATGTGAAATTTTCCCCTAGAGCAATGGGTGGATGAGAACGATTTGTTCCAACAGCCACGAAGACAACTAAATCAGGCACTGTGGATCACTTAGAGCTCGGTCAGACATCAAAGACGCCAAGGTCATCCACTGTATCCTGGGCCATAGCCAGTTATCTTGAATTTTGTCCTGCCACTGGACTTCGATGAATCTGGAAGACAGAGTAAGGCCAACGACTTTGTGCAAGTATGCCTGACTTAAATCCAATTCAAGGCAAATCAAGATATCACTACATGATGTGACTGGTCCTCTTTGAAAATGACATGGATCACAAGAGAAAATGATGAGAACACAAGTGGCTCAGCGCAGCCACTTATTTCTAATGGAAAGAAGATGATTAAACACTCAAATACCCTATAAGCTCCTCCTCAGAAGGGAAAGGAACTTGGAGTTCTAGGTGAAGGATCAGCCTATTAAGGAGGACTCTGACCAGAATCTTGCCAGACTAAAAGAGAGACACCCCCTCCTGCAATTGTCACAGGACAACCTATTTCCTTTTCCTTTGTAGAGATGGACAATGGAGGCATCCTTGGTCTCCTGGGGGATAACCTCCTCTTGCCATATAACTTGGAAGATTGCAGTCAGCTTTTGTATGAGCAGTGGACCCCTTGCCTTGTAAATTTCTGCTGTAATGGAATCAGCACCAGGTCTTTTGCCACATGAGAGAAGCCTAATGGCATTCAAAACCTCTTCTGCAGTTAGAATTCGGCTAGAGAGGGATTTACTTCAACCTGAGGTCAATGGCTTCAGGACTGATTGATGAGAACACTAGTCTGTTGAAAACACTATGGAAGTGTTCAGTCCATCTTTCCAGGATCATATCCTTACCACTGATCAGTGTGGCTCCATCAGCACTGAATCGTTGAGATGCACTATAGGTCTTTGGCCCTTAAATAGCCTTAAGGGAATCATACAAGGGCTTTGGGTTGTTACTATCAGCTTAAAACTGAATTTCATCTGCCTTCTTACTGAGCCAAGAATCCTGAATTTCTCTAAGCTCTGCTTGTATTTTACTTTTAATGGAGTTAAACACTGCCTTCTTAGAGACAGATGAACTATCCTGCTGGCAAACCCTGTGGAGTTCTTGTTTTTTCATTTAGTAGCTTCTGAATTTCTCCATCATTTTCATTAACCCAATCCTAATGTTTGCAAGTGTTCTGACCCAGATGGGTAAATATGGTACTGTACACCAAATCTCTGAGAGCTACCCACTCCTTTTCTGCTCCACTGTTGCCAATTGGGTATTGGCTCAGCTTTCCCTCCCAAGTCAACAACAAACTGTTTCAACATATAGAAGCACCCTTATCTATTGTCATTAATTCTTCTGGTAGTCATCTTGCCTTAGGACCTCTGATTTTGTTGAATGTGAATTTTTAGCTTGGAGAGGATGAGTCTATGATCAGTCTAGCACTCTGTGCCACACAACTCCTTCATCACTCTCACATCCTGTCTGTCTCTTCTCCTTATAATGACATAGTATATTAAATGCCAATGCTTGTTGTGAAGGTACAGCCATGAAGTTTTATTGCATTTAGGTAAATAGAAAACAGTGTTGGTGATGAGAAGATCATAAGATGCACAAGTCTTCAATAGTAAGTGACTGTTGCTGGTGCTCTTTCCAATTCCATTCCTCCCAAGGACTTCCTGCCATGCCTGGCAGTCTGTGCCTACTGTGACATTAAAGTTACCCAGAATTGAGAGAATTTGGAACTCAAAGTTTTAAAAATAGATGTTCAAAAACAAAAACAAAAAAGTTTTTGCATGCAACTAGAAAATAAGATACACAGGCAATGGCGTGTAGAAATTTATCTTGCCCTACAAGAAAGGAAGGGAAAAGGGGATGGGAGGGGAGTGGGGTGACAGAAGGGAGGGCTTACTGGGGAACAGGGCAACCAGAATATATGCCATCTTGGAGTGGGGGGGGAGGGTAGAAATGGGGAGAAAATTTGTAATTCAAACTCTTGTGAAAATCAATGCTGAAAACCAAATATATTAAATAAAAAAAAAGAAAAGGAAGACCCAGAAAACAGCTTAGGTTTGGTGATAAACTTATTCCACAGGATGACAGAGTAGTATATAGGACATCTGTTTTTTCAGAAGCATATCAGAAGTAAACAAATTCAACAGAGGATGTTAGGGGTCAGGAAGGTCAAAGGGAACTTTCTCTTTGTTTTAGTCAGCAATGAGAAGGGGAAAAAGATTTCATGTGTTGCCATTAATTCTTCATGGTTAGAAAATTTTACCAAATTGTAAAATATGTATTAAAATAAACAATTATCACATAATTTAGGTGAAAAATAGCAAATTAGGTGCTAGGTCCTCATCTGTAAAAAGATGATATTAATAGCCCCTACTTCACAGGGTTGTTGGGAGGGCCAAATTAACTAATATATGTAAAACTATTAGCATGCCTTAAGGAATTATATACATGTTAGCTATTTTTATTAATATTTGATAGATATCCACAAGTCCCCATTGGGATGCTATACACAAAAATTTCCGGTCCAATTTTTCCTTCTGACCAGTGCATTACAGTTGTAATGTAGTGTTCCTATAATCTATCACTGTGTTGTCTTATTTAAAGGAGTAGGGAATGGCTTTTTTCCCCTATTTTTTAAACATTTTTCTTTGAAATTTTGAGTTCCAAATTCTATCCCTCCGTCTCTCCATATCTCCCTCCCCTTCCCTTTCCCCTCACAGAAACAGTAAGATATAGATTATAGGTTATACATGTGCAATTATGTAAAACGTTTCCATGTCAGTCATTTTGTACAAGAAGACTTGAATAAAAGAAAAAAGTGAAAGAAAAATAAAGTTACCCAGAATTACAAGACTGTCCTCTTTCAGCACATTGATAATGAAGGTCTCCCAGTCTTCATAAAATTTTTATTTGACCTCATAAGGTAGGAGTATACACATTGATGATGGTGGCATGGTACCTTCATGCAAGTGGCAATTATATTGTCATGAATTTGTCATTCACTCCTTTGGGGAGGCATACAAGCTTGTTGAATAAATTAGATTTTATCACAAAACATACGTCAGTTTCACAGCACTCTTCATCACAGCAACCACTCCACAAAAAATGTGCATCCAGCTCTGACTTTAGTAAGCTGGCCTTCATTTACCAGCCTTATTTCACTCAGGGCTACTGTGAATGCAATACCTGCTGAGTTCCCAGTAAGAGCTGTTTGTCTTTCAGATCTACAGGATTTCATGTTGCCCATAACTGTTCACATATCTCATGTACCAACGATGAGTGGAATCATCTTTATAAAACTTTTTGTGCATTTTTTTTTGTGTGTTTTGACCTCAGGGTAGTATCCCTGCTTTCTGTGGTGGTTAGGTTAGACAATTTTTAGGGCACCTTTTCTAGTCCCTTCCTTATCCCAGGACGTGAACAGTGTGGTCCTTCCAAAAGGCTTCTCAGACATCCAAGGGGCTGCCAAATTCCAATTCTGCTTCAGTCTGGTGAGAAGATGACCCTATACCTGGGCTGCCTGTGTGCAGGGTTGTAACTATAGCTCCTAGTATATTCATATTTGCAGTTTTACCTCTTGCCATTTGCCACAGGACTTTGAGTAGGAGTAAAATAATAAAATAGTAAAATGCAAAGTGGTAAAAAGGTATGGGTAATGTTTTTTGACTTGCACGTAAATTAGATTTAATTGAGGCAGAGTTGCACAAAGTTGGCAACCTCACTCTTTCTTCCAGAGTCATTGAACTCCAGTGGCAAGACAAAAGTCAGAATGAATGGCGATGGGCTGGGATGTAGTGCATAGTCTTGGCATCTTCAATGTCTAACCAGGCTCTAAGTGTTCCACAGTGCCTGCTTCTGCCACCTTCATGACCATTGGAACAAACTGTTTACATCTGACTGTTCTTCACATGCTTGGGGAAGATACTTTCCTAACTCACTGACAGATACCAAAAGTGGAAAGCAGCCCTGAAGAAAGGGCTCAGCAGAGTACCAGAGTACCAGAGGTACTTGTCTACCTTGAACATCCCGTACACCCCTCTCCTTGAGTTAGCTTGAAGTCAAGAGTACATTCACTATGTAAAAGTAGAGGTATCCATTTACCATGATGTATTTGTAAGTGAACATGCCACGTTGAAACCATGTAGAAACTGCTTTGTGCGAGCCCACTCTCCCAGGGACCTATGTAGTCTTAGGGAGAGTGTGCCTAGGCATTAGGGGGGTGGAAATGTTCTTCTGTTCTTGCTATATCTTCAAAGTAAATATCCCTTTATAAAAACAATATTGATATTACTAGTTAAACGAAAGTGGAATTGGCAGTTTACTGTTGGGGACACCAGAATCGAGATTTGAGCCATTATTATAAGAGGAAGACAAAGTCCCCAGAATTACTATACCACAAACTTTTATTAAGTGCCAACTATGTGCCAGACACTGAGCTAAGCTAAGTGCTTACAAATAAGAAAAAGAAGACAGTTCCTGCCCTCAAGGAGTTTACAATCTAATGGAGGAAGACAAGACAAAAGTGAGGGGGGACAGGACACCAAGGGTACCTGATGCAGGGGTATCTTGTTCCATCTTGTTTGGTGGAGGTGAAATCAAGCAGAGCTGCAGCAGGAGAGTGGAGTGAGCTGGCAGGCCGTTTCTGCCCTCCATCTTTGGCAAGAACTTAGTACTCTACTCTCCAGTCCTCCAATTAGAGGGGAGGAGAGGCTGAGGGAAGTAGGGAGGCATCAGGGAATCCAAAACTGAATTAGTAGGACAGTGAGGAGATGAGAAGTGATCCATTTTTCCTGGGGGAGGCATCTGGAGTAGAGTTGAAAGGAAGCACAGCTTCAAAGTAAGAGTGGGAATATGAGGGGGAGATGTAGCCAGAGCGTTGCTACAAATATTTTGTACTGTGAAGCCTCTCTTTTTATCAGTAACCCTTTGGGTTATATGCTTAACAATGGAATCTCTGGGTCAGAGGGAATAGACATTTTAACTACTTTATTTACATAATTCTGAATTGTTTTCCATAATGATATTGCCAATTCACACTTCTACCAATGATGCATTAGTGTGCCTATATTTCCACAACTCTTCTAATGTTGACTATTCCAATCTTTTGCCATCTTTGCCAATTTGCTGGGTATTAGTGAAATCTCAGGGTTGTTTTGTTTTGCATTTCTCTTGTTATTAAAGGATTTGGAGCATTCTTTCATGTGGCTGTTAATAGTTTGCGACTCTTCTTTTGAAAATTGTTCTTATCCTTTAGCCACTTATCTATTATGCAGGGAATGCCTTTGAGAACACCAAGATTCTGTGATTCATTAAGGCAAATGCACATGAGCAAAGTTTCATTTACTGACCATATCTGAGGCAAATCACTTATGTCTCTCTGAGCTGTTTCTTCCTCTCCAAAATAAGTATCACGATATCAGCCCAGCTTATTTATTTCTCAGGGATATCCTGGGAACCTGTAGAATCTAAGAGGAGGCAATGACCTCTGAAACAATCTAATGCTGAAAGTGGAACCTAGACACCTGTATGGAATCCTAGCCCTGACACTTAATAGCTGTTATGACTTGAAGGAAATCACTTAATCCTGCTAAACTTCAGTTTCTTTATTTAGAAAATGAAGATAAGACCATTCAAACTACCTATTTCACAAGGTTGCGGTCAACAAAATGCTTTGTAAACCTTAAAGCTCTGTATGAATTGTTATTACCAGAGAGGATAAAATTAAGACCCAAAGAGATTAAGCTTAGCAAGGGAACAAAGCTAATTAGCAGTGGAGGCAGCATGGAATATTGCACTACTTATCTTTCAGGTTATATGTGTATATGTATTGTGTATGTGTGTGTGTGTGCCTTAGTGAGGAAAACACAACTATAAATTGTGAAGGATCATATAAATATGCAGTGTTAGAATTAGGATATCTTGATTTTTAATCCAGCGATTTTTCTACTATAGTCTATTGTAATGCATGTAAACAATAAAGCTATAAGAATACAGGTATTATTATTAAAAGTTACTCAATAAATATCCACTAGATGAAATGACATAGCTGTGCAACACTACTCAGCAGTGACATACTTAAGTTTGACACTGAGCTTAACAGGTCTTTGGGGGAACTGAAGTCCAGAGATGACATCACTCATCATCAGTGTCATTATTAAGCACCAACAGTACAATATATGACAATTTGGGAATAAGTGATGAGTTGAGCAATAAAAACTAGGCCAGAAAGTCAAAAAAGTCCAAGTGAAGGAAAAATAAAGAACTAAGGGTTTGATTTGAATACACGTTGAAATTTTAATTTGTATATAACTTTGTGGAGAAAGAATTTTGTGGCAAGTTTCAATACCATCTTCCCATTTACATGGCGCATGGCCTTTTACTTACAAATAACACAACTAGAGTACTTACATATAGAGATACACAGGGAGGTGTTAAATATTCAAGAAGTCTAGAAGATAAAAGAATTTCACAGTTTCCCTTTCTACCCTCCTGGGTGCTTCTTTTCTCCTATACCTGACCTTAGCCAGGAGGACATTCTCCCTGTTCCTCTTACTTCCAAACTATTGTATATCTTTGCCACCATCATTCTCAGCAACTTCTCATTTGCAGCTCATGCCATATGAACCTTCTTGTGTGTACCATATATATACACGTATGTATGTGTGTGTATGCATATACACACATATATACACACATACATACATACATATTTGTGTGATGTGTATATGTGTGTATATGTATGTATATGTAAGTATACATGTATATGTGTATACATATGTACAAATTTCTCCGTGTCATAGTATGAAGTGGTCTAGAGGAAAATAAGAAGAATCTAAGTAGCCATATATGTATAATGAAGGCTTGGTGCATGCCTAGACCATTGAAGATGCTGTCAGACATGGGACAGATGCTAAAGACACGTTTCCAGCAGTCTGGAGAACTGTACTTCTGTGTTGGTCTATCATGTCATTGAGAGCAACTTTTTTCCTTGTTGCATAACCTAAATGGCCTGCATTTTTAAAAAACGCTCAAACGCCTTTTGTTCCCTTTTCATTTGAGAGTAAAGGGCTCCACTAATATCTAAGGTAAATGGGAGGGGGTGAGGGCTGCTTCCTATCCCCCCGAGGTCCTCCTAAGGTCATGTGGCCTCAAGAAATGGGCCATGGGTTTTTGGCTTGTTTGTTCTTTTCCATTCTAGAGCTAGGGAGTGGAGTCTCTGATCTGGCCTGGGAGAGTGAGCTATAAGGATACAAGAATCCAGTTCAGCCAGCACTGCAGCAAGCCTGTGAGGAACAATGTCCAGGGATTCTAGCCCAGTTGGGGTTGGACTTGATCTTGCTGGGACTAATACTATGTAGGAATTAAGCTATACTGTGAGCTAAATCCTCTCCCCACCAGAGACCAAGGTGGTATATGTGGGAGGAATCAATCTATCAATAAATATTTATTAAGTACCTACTACGTGTCAGGCACTGTGCTAAGCACTGGATTATGTCCCCGGGGGAAAAAAAGAGTTTTGTAAAAGCTAATCTTATGTTAAATAGTTAGAGGCAATGGGGTGCTAGCCACTGGGGCCCCTAAGATGGGGGGAACATATACTGCAGATGCTTGAGCTGATGGCAGAGAAAAGAGATCCCCCTAAGCCCCTTCAGGGTGCTAAGGAAGCCCGAGGCAGGTAAAATATAGCGGGCTTGGCCCTTAGAGCATGGATCAGAGTAATCCATGTTACATGCGAAATGACCACAACACCATAAATAAAAAGATTGCTGAAAGGAAGCTCAACTCTGAGTAACCACAAAATTTAAAAGTGGTTCTGAAGAACATATGTCAGAGAGGCAAGGGCCTCTGAAAGCCGAATGTTGTCCACGTTTTTAGACCTTGTCACTCACTATATTGAGAATTTTTGCTTAAATGCTTTCTTTATTGCAATCAAGCCTTTGATTCGGGGTGGGGCGGGATGAGGGTGGTGGAAGAAAAGGTCCAGAAACAACTGATGTAAAAAGCAAATGGCATCAATCAAGCTTTTTTTAAAAAGGTCATGCAGGAGGATTATGGGAATCTGAGCTAATAAAGTAAGAATCTGCGGTTTCTCTGCTTTAAAGTTTATAGTTCAGTTTAGGTTCAGGGCTTAAGGACAACAGTCCTTTGGGATTTTCCAGGGGGAAAAGAAAACCCCAAATGGGGTCAAGAAGAGTTGGACATGACTGAAACATCAGAATGACAGCAATAATAAATCTCTTTGGGGCCCTGGGGCAAGACATCTTTACTTTGTGTTTCTAGGGAGAGTCAAAGACCTTATCCTGGAGTAAAAGCTCTGGCAATACCCTCAAATTTCAATAACCTCAGAAAGAGATCAGCAAATTACTTCCTGTTATGAAAAGGAAATCAATTACTATTGATTACTTTGATTTATTTTTAGTTTGATTATAGGATTGAACTTCCTTCTTTAGGAAAAAGCTAGCCCTAACATCTAAGCCAGTCTAACATAGATAGTCTCCTAAGTCTAGGTTACCTATAGCTCTTGTGAATAGATAGATTGATAAGACTTTATCATTTAGTATCATATAATTTAGAAGAATAAATAATCATAAGATTATAAGATTTTTGGTTTTTTAAAAAAAGGCTAGGATTCCCTTTTTCTTTAGCAAAAAGTGGGGTTGAGCACAGCCTAAATTCCCCTTTCTGGCAGCTGGAGAAAGATTAGCCAGAGGTTAAGTTCCTTCTTCTTTAGTGGATAAGCTCCTTTTGTTCTTGAGCTAACGTTCAAGAAATAGAATATTGGGGGGGGGGGAGGGGTTGACTCCTAACCACTCACCACAAATTCCTCTTTCCCAGTAGGCTTTCTGGTTACAAAAGGCACCACCTGTAGGGAAAGGACTTCTGGGTAGGATTAAGAAAGCCTGGGAGAAGCTAATTAGTCAGGTGACCTGCTTTGTCTGATTGAATTATGTTCCTGTCATTTTAAAAATATTCCTCTTTTCTGTTATAAAAATCAGCTCTGTAAATCACTCCTGGTCTCTGACATCTGAGGAGTCAGGTGACCTGATTTGATATGCAAATGCTAGCTTTGCTAATTAAATCATAGATGGCTCAGTAATTTTGTCCTCAAGTTTCTTTTTTATTTCAGATAATTAATTTTAACAGTTATCACATCAGTTCCACTGCTTGAATGTTGCAGAAACTGTTACATTAGGGCAGAATATAAAACAAAAACACAAAGATGTCTTTGAGTAGATTGAAAAATAACAAATGTGGCCTGGTAACCTTAAAATAGCAGTAGTCTTCAAATTAGGAAACCTAGGTTCCGATAGTTTGGTGCTTGTGATATAAGCAATCTCCTCTCTGAGCCCGTTTTCTTACACAGTGGTAACAAAGGAGCTTTTTAAACCTTACAGCTCTGTAGAAGAAAAATGGCTTGTCATTAGTCAAGAGAAAAGACAGAGGCACATTAGTCTCTATTACTGTTCAGTTGTTTTAGACTCTTGGTGACCCCATCTGGGGTTTTCTTGGCAGAGATATTGGAATAGCATGCCATTTCCTTCTCCAGATCATTTTACAGATGAGGAAACTGAGGCAAACAGCATTAAGGGTCTTGCCCAGGGTCATACAGCCTGTGAGGGTCTGAGGTCAGGTTTGAATTCAGAAAGACGAATCTTCCTGTCTTTATGCCTCTGGCACTCTATTCACTGAGCCACCTAGCTGCCCCAATTAGTCTCTAGTACAAGTCATTTTGGGCCTTTGGGACCTGGAAATATGATTTTGTTGGCTGAGTTTCCTGACAAAGCTCTAAAAGGAGAGGATGAAGTAGGGCTAACGTCAGGCAGCAGCACTCCAGCCTCAGTGACTCAATGTGACTTACTGGGGTCCTGACTTGAAACCTAGTGCTGTTATCATTTAATACTTTTAGGACTCTACTTTGAAAATGTGCCTATGGGGAAGAAAGACCAAGCTGAGGAAAATAGGAAATTTTTGGTAAAACCTGGCTCCTGATCAATCTCAGACCTGTGGGATTTATGGAAGGACTTCTTAAAATCTGCTACAATGGGAAAAATCTTTGCCATGAGATTTTCTGATACATATCTCATTTCTAAGCTATATTAGGACAGATTCAAATTCACAAAAATAAGAACCATTCCCTGAAATGATAAACAGTTGAAGGATATGACAGGGCAGTTTTCAGAGGAAGAAATCCAAGCTATTAATGGACATATGAAAGATTCTTTAAATCACTAATAATTAGAGAAATGCAAATTTTAAAAACTCTGAGGTTCCATTTCATACTCAACAGATCGGCAAAGTTAACAGAAAGGAAAAGACAAATGCTGAAGGAGCTATGGGGAAACAATATACTATTGACGGAACTTCAAACTGGTCCATTCATTCTGGAAAACAATTTGGACTTATGCTCTAAAAGTTATTAAATTTCAATGCAGCAATACCGCTATTCAGTCTATGTACAAAAGATATTGTGAGAAACGTGGTTTTGGGGATCACTGGATTTCCCCAAATTGTGAGAAAATGCAGCTTTGGGGATCACTGGACTTCCTAGGCAGGGCCAAAGTCCTGAGTAAGAACCCTGTGATAATCCCTAGAGAAGGCTGTACAGACCACAGGACTTCCAGAGGAAGACCAAGTGGTAGCCCCCCTTAATCTGTGGGGATCACAGGGCCTCCTACGGGTCAGACCCTAGGGAGGACCCAAGTGATGGCCCCTTAGGACAGTGGTAAGATCACAAGGTTACCGACACTGCCAGAAGTCCAAACTGATAACCCCTTAAGAAGGCTGTGCAGACCACAGGGTTCCGCAGGGAAGTCCCAAGTGGTTGCCCTCTTAACACCGCAGTGGGGAAATCACAGCACTCCCCAAGACAGGGTCAGGAAGTCAGCCTAAGACAAGCTTCTGCTGCTTTGCTTTCCTTAACCTTAAGAAAAACCATGTGACTTGCCCATTCTTACCCAAAAAGCTCAGGACTAAGAGTGGGTTGCCCACTCTCACCCAAAGAACTCAGGACTAGAATGAGCAGAAAAAGGCATTTTATTATATTTCTCAAGAAAGCAGGTATAGTACTCACTGGGCCACTACACACTGATACAGCTGCAGGAGCAGGGGTAACCATTCCCTCCACTCCTGCTAGAGTTATGGTTAGTTTACAATCTTTATTTTTTACATAGTTTTCCGAGGTTATACAGTTTATATAGGTAGGATAATAAGGATACAGAAGCAAAAGTGAAGTTAATTAGATTTTCCTTGTCTTAGTTTAGGATTAAACTACATTCTTTTACTTCCCCTACTTTCCCTCTTTAACATATGCAAATTATGCAAATCAGTAGGCCTAGATTCTTGACCAAGACCAGACCCTAGATAAGCTTGAACTGGTTCAAGCGGTTTGGCCTCTCTCATTCCCCTGACTGCCTTCTCAAAAAGCATTCGCATTCTGTACAAGCCTCTGACCTCTCACCTGAGGGACCTTGAGGCCTGGTTTCTGCTAAAGCTAGGATGGGGCGGGGGGGGGGAAGTACACCTTTAGTTCTGTGGAAACAAAACTCCTCATTTCTTACAGATATAAAAGAAAGAAGATAAGGGTTACGTGTATAAAAATATCTATAGTAGCTCTTCTGGGGATGGCAAAGAATTATAAATGGAGTACCCCTCGACTGGGTAATAGCTGAACAATTTATAATATATGAAGTGATGGAACACTGCTGTGCTGTTAAGAAATGATGGAGGGGAAAGTTTCAGAAAAACTTGATCAAGACGTGTATCAACTGATGCAAAATGAAGTTAGCAGAACCAGGAAAAAATAGATACATAGATACATTATTGTAAAGACAAACACCTTTGAGATGCAGAGATGTGTGAAGTATGCTAAGTCGCTTTGCCCACGTAGGTTATGTGTGTCTATGTGAGTCTGTCTAGATAACTCAGCTCAACCAAGAGAGAGGGTCTCAAATTTCACCCATAGGGAGATTCCCTAAGTCTAGTATAAGGAGCTGGGAATAAGGACATGGTAGAAGTTTCTGGGTCCTCCATCTGTCAGCTTTTTCCCAGCGTCTTTATCTCCCTTCCCAGATCCTGGAGGAGTCTGAAACCACATTTCCTTTCTTAAAGCCTGAAACCAGAAGCCCAGGATCTGTTGAGCTGGAGTTTGGAAGGAGGGATGGAGTCTTTCCAGACTCCACCTCTGGAATAGAATGGGGAAGAGGGGAGAAAGCTTTACTTCCCTCCAGAATAAGGTATGGGTTTAATGGGATCATTACAGAATTTCTCTCCTATCCCTCCTGAAGCTTTCCCCCCCCCAGGCCCAGGGGTATTAACAGGCCGTTCTGCACCATGGTCCAGGGCCCCTTAGACGTGCTTGCTCCCGGACTACAACTCCCATCATGCCCCGCCATGCCACTCCCAGGTCATCCAACTACATTTCCCGGCATGCAGTTGGGCTCTGGAGCGGTGTGCGGCGGGGGCGGAGCTCGCTCTTCGCCTTCACGCGCCTCGGCTGTCATGGCGGCGGTCATTGGACTCCGCTTGTCTTGCAGACGACTCGCGAGGACAGTCTTGAGGACCCCACGCCGGGCCCTGTGGAGCCAGAACAGGTAGAAACCACAGCCGGTCGGTCCCGATCTGGCTCCCACCGGAGGGAACTGGAACTGGAACTGGAAGCTCGGGCCTGGCCGAGAGGGGCATGGAGGGGGAAACGGGGTTCGGAATCCGCGCTGTGTGACCTTAGGCGAGTCGCTCCCTGTCTCTGGGCCTCGGGTTCCCCATTCGTACAATGACGGGCCGGGTTAGGTGATCCCCAAGGTCCCGTCTAGCTCCACAGCCTTAGGTTCTGTAATGAATAGTCCTGTCACCGACACCCCCCACTCCCCGCTTCTTCCCATCCTCCTCCCCCCAATCTCAGATTGTCTCCCTGTGAAGTGGGTCCAACCTGCATTACAGAACCCATCGATTGTGCCGGTCAGAAGGGTCCTCGGACGTCATCTAGACCGGTTTTGTTTTTACAGATGGGGAAGTTGAGGCTCAGAGGGGAATTCACGTCTCCAGGGTGACCTTGGACTAGAAGTCAGGACTAGAACCCAGGTCTCTTGATACACCCCTCCCCCCCAAACCAGGCCAAGACTCTTTCCGCTGCCTGGTGCTTTCTCTTCAGTGGTGATCTCAGGCGTTTCCCCCTAACTGATCTGGGGTCTCTGACAGGCAACTCTCGCGTTGTACGAAGTGTCATTTAGGGGCGCGCCCCCCCCCCCCACGCCCCAGCAAGGACTGCCCTCAGTTTAGGAAGAGTCATCCTTGTTCACTTCTCATAGCAGCTTGCTCCCTCGCTTGCCCGGGCCTCCGCCACCCATAGGCTCCTCCAGTCCCTCCTCTGCGCTTCCAGCTTTCCCCAGAACCCGCTCGCTCCACCTTCTTCCCCTGCAGGCTTCTACCTGCGTCCCTCGGCTGAAACTTCCTTTCTCAGAGGTCACCAGCGGCATCCCTCTGTGGCCGCTCCAGTGGCCTTTTCTCGGCTCTTACCCGTGTTCACACAGAAAGGCCGGGAAGTGAAGGGCTGGATGGTGCAAAGGGGAGCAGAGGCGGGGGAGCTGCTCACGGTAGAATAAGGTCCTGCCAGCCTACGGTGGGAGGGACATCTGGCAGTGGTTCAGTGGGGGAGGGTTAGGCCGCTTCGTTCTGAAAGAGTTACAGGGCAAAGAAAGAACAGCGTTTGCCTAAAGTGTGGATAACAAGGATGAAGGATGCAGGGGGTGGGAGGGGTGACTGGAGGCGTGTGTTTTATTGGGCCCGGTGAGTGTTGCTGAGTAGGCAAATTTGTCTTTGGAGGAGTTTGTGTAGCCCGTAAGTTCCAATTACAGGGTGTCCCTAAAGTCTGGACACATAGGCAAAAATGCATATTTTGAAATACTTGGAATATTAACAGATCTTAGCCCCCTTGACTTCTTTTTCTGGGGTATGCTAAAGGAGAAGGTGCACTCAGTGAAAATCACAGATGCAACACACTTGATTGAACGCATAAAAAGTGAATGTGCTAAAATTGTGGGCAGTGTGGAGTTATTGCATCCAGTTGACATGAATCTTGCAGAGCACATTAACCTTTGCATCACAAATGATAGGAATCATATTGAAGATGTTATTTGTTAATATTCCACTTAAATACAATGTTGAAAATTTCATTCATTTCATTTCTTGAAAATATGCATTTTGGTTCCAGACTTTAGGAACACCCTGTAGATTATGTGATATGTAACTCTCTAGAAACTTGCCTTACTTCTTTCCCCAGCCTCCACCATGCGCTTTTGGGACTGAGTGTCCAAAGGACTCGCTATCACTTGTGACTGTGTACCATCTTCCTATAATGTCTTGAACCACTAGTTAACTTTCCTTGTGTTTATCTTCCCAACTATATTGCAAGCCTTGTGGAGGACTGGAACTGTTCCTCATACATCTTTGCATCCCCTGCTATGCCTAGCATGGTGCCTTGCCACCTAATAATTGCCTGTGGTATAGTTGAAATAGATGTCTTGGCTCTGCCACTCATTAATTCTGTTATCCTAGGCAAGTCGTTTTCTAATACTTGTGTTACTTTCCTTACTTAACCTCTCTGGGCCTCATTTCCTTATCTGTAAAATGAGGAGCTTGTAGAGATTTGTAGGGACCTCAAAAGTCCTTTCTAGCTCTAAATCCAAAATCGATGATCTCCTGGAGTTGTGAGGAAGCTCTAAAATGCCAGATAGATTTCAATTTAGCAAAGATTTTTAAAGTATTTATATATGATGCATTATGTTCAGCCCTGGGGATATAAAGTTTAAAAAATGCACAGTCTTTGTCCACAAGAAGTTTGATGGTCTATAGATGGTCTAAGATATCCCCACAGATACAAGAATAAGTATGATAGGAAGAGGAGAGGACCAGATGAAAAGCTCTAAGGAAAATTTGAGGAAGGAGAGAGGATGCTTTTAGCTGGGAGCAACTGGAAGCTTAGTGAAAGGGATAGCACCTGAGGTAGACTTGAAGGAAGAAAGGGGTTTTAATAGGTGAAGATGAGGAGAGAACACATTTCAGGCAAGGGGGACAGCCTGTATAAATGTGTAGAGACAGAAAAGAGCAGGACTAAGCTCCAGAAACAGCTAGTAGTTCAGTTTCTCTGGGATGTAGAGTGTGAAGAGGTGGGAGCAGCGGAATGAGGCTGGAGAAGTAGGTTGGAGCAACAGTATGAAGGCTCTTAAATGCCAGGCCAAGGAATTGACATTTTATCCTTTAGGCATTAGGGAGCACTGAGGAAGTTGACAGAGGAAGGATGTAATTAGTTCTAAATGAATGATTGTCCTGAGCATTGTTTTTTTTCCATTCTAGCTGCTGCCATCCTAGTTTGGGACCTCCTTACTTGTACTAAGACTTAGTAGTAGTAGCAGCCTTCTACCTGATCATCCTGCCTCCATACTGTCCTTCTGATTGCTACCAACATAATCTTCTTAACAAACAATTCTGACTTTCCCTTCCCTGCTTAGCTTTTGGTGACTCCCCACTCCTTATCAAATAAAAGACATTTCTTTGTCATAAGCTTAGGGCTCCCCACTATCTGGCTGTAACCTCCCTTTCATGCTTTATTTCCTTCAGCCAGACTGGACAGTTCTTTGTTTCCTTCTTTCCTCTAACTCTCCCTTCCGCAGTGTATCTTCTTCTCCTTTTTTTAAATTTATTTTTTATTTTTAGTTTACAACACTCAATTCCACAAGTTTTTGAGTTCCAAACTTTCTCCTCCTCTCTCTCCTTCTCCCTAACCCCCCCCCCCCCACAAGACAGCGTGTAATCTGATATAGGTGCTATATATACCTTTGCGGTAAACTTATTTGTACAATAATCAAGTTGTAAAGAAAAATTATAACCAATGGAATGAATCATGAGAAAGAAACAAAACCAAAAAAGAGAACAAATAGTTTGCCTCAATCTGCGTTCAGATTCCATAATTCTTTTTTTGGATGTGGATAGCTTTTTCCATCACGAGTGTTTTGGAGCTGTGCTGAGAAGAGCCAAGTCTATCAAAGTTAGTCATCACAGATACTGTGTGTCTGTAATCATGTATAACATTCTCCTGGTTCTGCTCCCCTCACTCAGCATCAGATCACGTACGTCTTTCCCGGTTATTATGAAGTCTGTCCCGCAGTGCATCTTCATATACTCATCTCAGCCTGGGATGACTCTGCCATGTCTCCACCTTTGAAATCTTCTCTTCAAAGCTCAGCTCAGGTGCCATCTCTTCCATAATGCCTTCCCTTACCATTGCCACTTAATTATCGCCACTTCCTTCCTGAACCTCTCATGCTACTCCGATTTTATACACTTAAGCATGTGCAGACTCATAGTTGTGTGCATGTGTCTCCTTCTACTAGACTCCAAACTTCTTGAGGGCGATACCTGTTATCTTTATTTCCAGTGCCTGTCACAATGAATTTACACAATGTTGTTGAATTGAGTTTCTGTACTTACAAACATCAGTTTTCCCCTTATAAAGTCAGAAGAAAGCCATGTCCCACGTAGAGAGCTGTTGGGAGAACCGAATGACACAGTGACAATGAAACATTTTGAAAATTGTAAATCACTATGAGACTGAGGATTTGGTTTTAAGCACTCAGCTCTCTGCCAAATGAATGACCAGGTGAATCTTTGGTGTTCTGGCCCTTCAGGTTACTCCTCCCTACTTTATACTTCCTCAGAGTATCATATTTCACCAGATCTGACCCTCAGTTTCCTCCTTAGTAGATGGAATTAGGTTGTTGTTGTTTTTTTAAATTGTAAATATCTTAATAATTTCAGTAATGCCATGGTCTAGGAATTAAAAGTGCTTCTTAACCATAAAGCTATTAATAGGAATGATGATAATTAATATCATTGCCTCTTGTTTCTTATTTTAGAAAGGAGCAGGAAGAAGTACAAGTTCCTGAGAAAGCAGTAGAGATTAAAGAAGAGCCTATTCTGGAATGTCCACCACCACGAAGTCGAAAGTATGTTCCTCCTGAGGATCTCCAGAATCGTGTGGAATCTCACGTCAGGGGAGTTTTTGGTACATGCCTCAATAATAATTGGCAAGAAACCAGCCTGGAAAAGAGTCAACTGAAGTTTTTTCTCTTGGCGCAGCTGGCTGAAGAATTTGGCCATGTGGTACCCAACTCTAGGCTTCATGAGATGCGCAGTGTGAAGGATGTTATTCATTTCTATAGCATACCTGTGCAGGATGGAACTAAATTTGATGAGATTAGCTCCAGGCAGCTGCCTTCCAACTTGAAAATCACCTGGGATTACTGAGGCAAATTGAACTTGAATTTTGTTTTTCTCCTCAAGGAGAGAGAGATTTATCATCAACCTTTTAAAAACTTACAGTCATGTAAAATTGTTTTGCTAGAGCGCTTGTTCACAGGAAGAATGTATTTTTGATTCACTAGTGACCTCGTGTGTTAAGTAAGGGGGAAGACAGGGATTTGTGTTTTCTTTTCTGCTGGAGAAGTTTTCTCTCCTGTTCTTTATGGAATCAGATAATTTATGCTCTACCCAGAACATGTGTTTGTTTAATAAATACTCATTGAATTGAGTTTATTTGAATTGGTTGGTGTCTTTCTGTTCTCAGAGAGGATGGTAATTACTGGAAATTTTCCTGGCCTTGAGACAATAATAATTTGTTATAATTTTTCTCTCTGGATTCTCTTATATATTAGGTTCTATTTATCTCTGTGGGCACAAGAAAATATCAATTGGGCAGTCCAACTTATTGTACAATTTAGAGCAAAACAAACTATTCAACTCTAAAACATAGTGCTAGGTTGTAAATTAGACAGTAACTGTGAAGCATTTAACATGGAGCCTGGCATGTAGTAAGTGCTATTTAAACATCAAAAAAAGAAAAAAAAAATCTGGCCTCGGACACTTACTAGATGTTTTGACCCTGGGCAAACTACCTAACCTCTGTCTGCCTCAGTTTTTTCATCTGTAAAATGGGGATAAGAGCACCTACATCCCAGAGTTGTGAGGATAAAATGAGATAATTGTAAAGCACTTTGCAGACTTTAAACTTATTTTCATGGAGTGCAAGTCAACTTTGTCTTTTCTCAATATTTTTTTAAAAGGAATAGAAATTGTAATACTTTGCAATCCATACAAGCTGCAAATACTTCTTTCACTATTTGGTGTTTCAGTACTTCATTGAACTTGTTATCTTATCATTGTGGGTATTCCCTCCATTCATGCCAACTAAAACTCATCTGTATCCCTTCTGTCTTGTGTAAGTAACTCTTATCCATGTTCTTCCATAGATCATCCATAGATCATCCGTAGATCTATGCAGCATGCAGGAGACTTTTAAGTGTCTTTTCAATTTGTGGATAGCAGTGCAGTTCAGGGCATTTGTCTCATACAACTTGTGTTTTTGTTGCATAACTAACCCGTGTTTTCTGATAAGAATTTCCTCATTTGTACTGCTCACACTACTCTTTATGTAAATGTGCTGCAACTTACTTGTACTGACCATGTGTATCTCCATTGCAACTCGGATTATTTGCATATTGTGGTATTCTGGAATTCATAGCCATATGGTGTCACTTCATCAACACTGGTATTAAAAAGATTTTGTTTTTTAATGTGAAATAGCTTGGAATTACAAAAAGTACTGAACAATTTCCAAGTGTAATTCAGTATTCTCTTCTTTTAATTCTAGACCCAATCCATTGTTCATGTACCCCGATGCACTAATTTAGAGGACTAGCCTTTTAATTTTATGTGCTTGTTTCCATAATTGCGTATTTCATCCACTGAGTTTTTCTTGTTTGGATCATTAACTCAATCTCTTTTGAGTAATTAGCTATCTCAGTGAGGATGCCATGTAATGATCTGAGGCTTGATAATGTAAATATCATCCTTAAATAGGAGTTTCTGGAGGACCTCACCATCTAGAGGGAATCCCTTTTCCATTTTGACTTTGTGTGGGACACCCTCAGAGTGTCATTGAACAATATACCTCTTGTACTTATCAAGAAATCTTGTATGAACTTAGCATGTGCACAAGAAAGAACCTGTGAAGGAAAATGCCATCTGCCTCCAGAGAAAGAGCTGATAAATAGAAGTATGTATAGTATGGTTTTACATATATATATACTTATTTGTATCTAATGGTAGCCTTCTCTAGGGCAGGGTGGGGAGAGGGGAGAAAAGAAAAAGTATATAGCAGAAAACAAAAGAAAACTTGAAGCACAGAAAAGCAGAGTAACCTTGAAAATGATGTATAGTACTCACTATGTAGTTTTTTTAAAAGGTAAACTGAAATGGACATTTCATGGTTTTATACTAAATCTTCTTTTTATGTTGTGCTATGCGCATGGAAATGATCTTTTTTTAGCTTTATTTAAATTCAAAATGAATATAAAATAAAAAAAACATGCACAAAGATTATTTATGGGAGTGGAGCTGTTAACAAATGAGTTAATAAAAATCAATATTGTCCTTTGAGGGAGTAGAGTCTTTAAGTTGGCTTTTTGAGATAGCAAGGTGGCAGAGTGAATAGAGTGCCGGGCCTGGTTTCGGGAAAACCTGAGTTCAGATCCAGCCCTAGATACTTACTAATTGTATATTCATGGGCAAGTCACTTAACCTCTGTTTACCTCAGTTTCCTCAACTAAAATGGGATAATAATAGCACATATGTAACAGGGTTGCTGTGAGGATTAAATGAAATCATTGTAAATTTCTTTTTTTTTGCAAGGTAGTTGGGGTTAAGTTACTTGCCCAGGGTCACACAGCTAGTAAGTGTCAAATGTCTGAAGTCAAATTTGAATTCAGGTCCTGACTCCAGGGCTGGTGCACTATCCACTGCACCATTTAGCTACCTTTTATTTATTTATTTTTTTTGGCACACAGTAGGCACTTTATAAAAGCTTATTCCTTTCTCTTCCCCTTTTTACTATACCAAGTTAAATTTTTTTTGTAATCAAACAGTAAATCAATTTTTTAAATTGTGATGTGTGCTTTGTTACAAACAAAATGTAAAATCCCATCCATTCTATTTTTATATATGTCTGTCTGATGTGGCCTTCAAGGTTCTATAACTGTCAGTTATAATGGTCCAATTGAACTTTTATTCAGTTTGGGGTTACTGGTGTTTTTTTTAATCTTATTTTTATTTTCAGTTACAAATTCTCTCACTTCTCCCCCAGCCATTGAGAATGCAAGAAATACAATATCCATTACACATATAAATTATGTAAAACATGTCCATGTTCCTTCCCCCCTCACGCTCCCTCTTCCCCTCCCTCAAATAAGCAAGAAAAATAAGGAAGAAAAATATGCTTCAGTCCATACTCTTGAGTCTTACCATTTTCTGGAGGTGGATAGCATTTTATAAAATAGGTCCTTTGGAGCTGTGGCGGATCATTGTATTGATCAGACTTACCAAGTCTTTCACAGTTGATTATCATTACAATATTGATGTTACTGTGTGCAATGTTCTGGTTCTGCTTCCTTCACTTTGCATCAGTTCATATAAGTCTTTCCAGGTTTTTCTGAAACAATTCTGCTCATTGTTTCTTTTATCATAATAGTATTCCATCACAATTCATATGCCGCAACTTGTTCACCCATTTTCCAGTTGATGGGCATTACTTCAGTTTTCAATTCTTTGTTCCATAAAAAGAGCTGTTTCCTGTTTTTCTATATATGGGTTCTCCCCCCTCTATTCCTCCCCCTCTTTTTTTTTTTTGTCTCCTTGGTGTATAAACCTAGTAGAAGTGGCTGGGTCAAAAGGTATTTGCTATTCTATAGCCCTTTGAGTTTTGAATTGTTTTCCAGAATGTTTGGACTAGTTCATAGCTCCACCAACAGGACATTAGTGTACCTATTTTCTTATATCCACTCCAGCATTTGTCATTTTCTTTTTCTGTCATCTTAGCCAATCGAATTGATGGGTACAAGGTGGGACCTTAGAGTTGTTTTAATTTCCATTTCTCTAATTATTAGCTATTTAGAGAATTTTTATATGACTAGATAGTTTTGATTTCTGCCTCTGAAAACTCATATCCTTTGACCATTTATCAATTGGGGAATTGTTCTTATTTTTACAAATTTGGCTCAGTTCTCTATATATTTGAGAAATGGGATCTTTATCAGAGAAACAGCAAAAATTCCCTCCTCCCATTTCCTGCTTTTTTTTTCCCTTTCAATTTTGGCTTCATTGCTTTTGTTTGTGAAGAAATTTAATTTTATGTAATCAAAGTCCATTTTTAGCTCCTGTGAACCTCTATCCCTTTGGTCATGAACTCTTCCCCTACCAAAGATCTGACTGGTAATTTCTTCCATGCTCCCCTAATTTACTCATGGTATCATTATTTGTGTCTAAGTCACATACCCATTTTGAGCTTATCTTGGTATACAGTCTGAGATGTCAGTCTATTCCTAGTTTCTGCCAGACTGTTTTGCATTTTTTGAGCAGTTTTTGTCAAATAGTGAATTCTTGCCCCAATACCTGAAATCTTTGGGTTTATGTAGCACTAGGCTACTGTGCTCATTTGCTTTTGTATGTTGTATTCTCAATCTATTCCACTGGTCAATCACTCTTATTTCTTATCCACTTGCTTTGTTATATAGTTTGAGATTTGGTACTGCTAGGCCCCCTTCCTTCACTTTTTTTTTTATTGATGATTCCCTTGAGAGTCTTGACCTTTTGTTTCTTCAGATGAATTTTGTTATTTTTTTCTAGTTCTACAAAGTAATTTTTTGGTAGTTTGGTAAGGCACTGAACAAGTAAATTAATTTAGGTAGCATTGTAATTTTTATTATTTTGGCTCAACCTACCCATGAGCAATTAATATTTTTTCATTTGTTTAGATCTGTTTATTTGTCTGAAGAATGTTTTGTAATTGTGTTCATATGGTTCCTATGTGTCTTGGCAAAAAGGCTCTTAAGGATTTTATACTATCTGCAGTTATTTTATATGGAATTTCTCTTTCTCTTTTTGTTGGGTTTTATTGATTAATGTATAGAAATGCTGATGATTTGTGTGGATTTGTTTTATATCTTGCAAATTTACTAAAGTTGTCATTGTTTGAACTAGTTTTTTAGTTCACTCTCTAGGGTTCTCTAAGTATTCTGTTATTGTCATCTGCAGAAAGTGATAGCTTTGTTTCCTCATTGCCTATTCTAACCTCTTCATTTTATTTTTCTTCTCTTATTGCTATAGCTAGCATTTCCAGCACAATGTTGAATGCTAATGGTATTAATGGAAATCCTTGCTTCAATCCTGATTTTACTGGAAAACCTAGTTTATTCTCATTACAGATAATGCTTGCTCTTGGTTTTAGATAGATAGATACTATATTATCATTTTAAGAAAAGCTTCATTTATTCCTATGCTTTCTAGTATTTTTAATAGGAATGGGTGTTGTATTTTTTTAAAGTTTTTCTGTGTACATTGATACAATCGCATACTTTTGGTTTTTCTTATTGATATAATCAATTATACTTATAGTTTTCCTAATATTGAATCAGCCCTGCAGTCCTGGCATAAATTCAGTATGGTCATAGTGTATGCTTGTGATATATTGCTGTGATCTCCTTGCTTGTATTTTATTTAAAATTTTTGCATCAATATTTATTAGGAAAATTGGTCTATAGTTCTCTTTCCCTTCCCTCCCTGCCCTCCCCCCCCCCCCGATTTAGGTATTAAAACCATATTTGTGTCATAGAAGGAATTTGGTATGATTGCTTTTTTATTTTCAAAGTTTATATAATATTGGAGTTATTTTTTTCTTTAAATGTTTGGTAGAATTTGATTGTAAATCCATCTGGTCCTGGGAATTTTTTCCTAGGGAACTCATTTATGGCTTGTTCAAGTTCTTTTTCTAAGATATGGTTATTTAAATATTCAATTTCCTTTTCTGTTAATCTGAGCAATTCATGTTTTTGCAAATATTCATTTCACTTAGATTTTCAATTTTATTGGCACGGAGTTGGGCAAAATAACTTCTAATAATTGCTTTAATTTCATCTTCATGGATGTGAATTCACTCTTTTCATTTTTGATACTGGTAATTTAGTTTTCTTTCTTTTTTTAAATCAAATTAATCAATGGTTTATCTATTTTATTGTTTTTTTTCATAAATAGCTAAAAGTTTTATTTATTGGTTAATTTTTTTTTCTTTGAATTATATTAAGCTCTCTTGATTTTAAAGATTTCCATTTTAGTGCTTAATTGGGGATTTTTAATTTGTTCTTTTTCTGGTTTTTTTTGGTTGCTTGCCTAATTAATTGATCTTTTCTTTTTTTTCTTTTATTGATGTAAGTGTTTAGAGATATAAATTTCCCCCAAGTACACACAAATTTTATTATGTTGTCTCATTGTTGTCATTAGCTTTAATGAAATTATTGAATATATCTATGCTTTTATCTTTAACCCAGTCATTCTTTAGGATTAAATGATTTAGTTTTCAGTTAATTTTTAACCTATGCTTCAAAGGCCCTTTGTTAAATGTAGTGTTTATTGTGTCATGGTCCAAAAAGGTTGCACTTAATATTTCTGTTTTTCTGCATTTTTGTTTGTGAGGTTTTTAAACTTTAATACATGGTCAGTTTTTGAAGGTGCCATACATAGTTAAGAAATAGGTATACTCCTTTCTGTTACCATCCACTATTGTCCAGAAGTCTGTCATATCTAACTTTTCTAAAATTCTATTAATCTCCTTAACTTCTTTCATATTTATTTTATTGTTAGATTTATCTAGGTCTAAGGGATAAATTGAGGTCAGCACTAGTTGCCAACTCTTTCCTTCTGTAACTCATTTAACTTTTCTTTCAAGAATTTAGATGCTATGACATTTGGTGCATATATGCTCAGTATTGATACTAATTCATTGTTTATGGTACCTTTTAGCAAAATGTAATTTCAATTAGGTCTGTTTTTGCTTTTGCTTTGTCTAAGATCATCATTGCTACCCTTGCCTATTTTACTTCAACTGAAGCATAATAGAGTCTGCTCCAGTCTTTCATTTTAACTCTGTGTGTTTTTCTGTTTCAAGTGTGCCTTTTGTAAACAACATATTGTAGGATTCTGGTTTCTAACCTACTCTGCTATCTTCTTCTTTTATGGATAAGTCATGTTATTCATATTCACAGTTAGGATTGCTGTATATTTCCCTCCATCCTATTTTCTCCAATTTATCCTTCTCTTTTTTAATCCTATCTCTTACTTAAAAGTCAGTTTTGCTTCTGACTAATGCCTCCCTTAATCTACCCTCCCCTTTATCCCTCCCCCTCTCCCTTTCCTCTTTGCTCCTTCTCCTACTTCCTTGTGCAAGATGAATTTCTATACTCAACTGTATCAGTATATATGTATGTGTGTGTATGTGTGTATGTGTATGTATATTCTTCCATCTTTGAACTACTTCAGATAAAAGTGACGTTCAAGTGTTGCCTTCCATTCTTTTGAAGTCATCCCAACATAATGGATTTACTCATGCTTTCTGTCTAAGTAGACTTCTAATTGCCTTAGTGATAATAAAGTTCTTGGGGGTTACATGTATCATCTTCCTCTATAGGAATCCAAACAGTTTAACCTTATGAATTTTGATTTCTCACTCATGTTTACTTACTTATGCTTCTCTTGAGTCTTGAGTTTGAATGTCAAATTTTCTTTTCAGCTCTGGTCTTTTTATTTGGAATGTTTAAAGATCCTTTATTTCATTAAATATCCACTTTCCCCCCTGTAGGATTATACTCAGTTTTGCTGGGTAGATTATTCTTGGTTATAATCCTAAGCTCTTTTGCCTTCTGGAATGTGATATTCCAGGCCTTCTATTCTTTTATAGTGGTAGCTGCTGTATGATTCTGATTGTACCTCCATAGTATTTGAATTATTTCTTTCTTCTCTGGCTGCTGCAGTATTTTCTCCTTGACCTAGGATCTTTGGAATTTGGCTCTAATATTCCTGGGAGTTTTCATTTTGGGATTTCTTTCAGGAAATGATAAGTAGAATTTTTTAAAATAATATTTTATTTTTCCCCAATTACATGTTAAAATAATTTTAAAACTTTTTTTAAATTTTTGAATTCCAAAATCTATCCCTCCCTCCTCCCCATCCTCCTCCAAATGTTAAGCAATTAGATATAGGTTATACATGTGCAAACATATAAAACATTTCCATATTAATCAGAAAAGAAAGGAAGGAAGGAAGGAAGGAAGAAAGAAAGAAAGAAAGAAAGAAAGAAAGAAAGAAAGAAAGAAAGAAAGAAAGAAAGAAAGAAAAGAAAGAGGAAAGATGGAGAGGGAGGAAAGAAGGAAGGAAGAAGAAAGAAAAAAGAAGGAAGGAAGAAAAAAAAGAAAAAGGGAAAAACACTATGCTTCAGTCTGTATTCAGACAGTGTAAGTTCTTTCTCTAGAGGTGGATAGAATGCTTCATCATGAGTCCTTTGGGATTGTCTGGGATCGTTGTATTGCTGGGAATAGCTAAGTCATTCACAGTTCTTCATCATACAATATTGCAGTTACTGTGTACAATGTTTTCCTGGTTCTGCTCACTTCACATTGCATCAGTTCATGCAGGTCTTTTCAGGTTTTTCTGAAATCATCCCACTTGTCATTTCTTATAGAACAAAAATATTCCGTCACAATCATATACCACAGCTTGTTTAACCATTCCCCAATTGATGAGCATCTCTTGGATTTCCAATTCTTAGCCACCACAAAAAAAGTTACTATAAATACTTTTGTACAAATAGGTCCTGCCCCGCCCCCCCACCTTTTCTTGATGAAATGATCAGTAGTGTTACCCTGAAGCCAACTTAACCTTTCTTCTTGAGTTACCATATTTTCCAGAACTGGATTCTCAGTGCATCCTTGAGAGTTGAATCAGTTACAAAATCGATGCCGGTCTGCATCAGGCTGATTATCTGTATGTGCAGCTGGAACCCTTTCAAATAAGCAGAACATCATCCTTCCATAGTATGACATTCCCAAGCCCTCCTGCTCCCTCTGCTTTCCCTATGGCTCCATTCCTCCTACCCCTGCCACTCCCATTTGGGAAGGGACTGCCCTCTATTCCTCCCATGAAACTTCCCCCTTTTTGTTTAACTCATAAATATTCAAGCTTCTGCCTGGCTTGTGAACTCCTTTGTATTTGATATAGGAGTTTCATATGCATGTTCATTTCTCTTATAATAAAACCATTTTCAGTGCATGTTTCATGGACTTATGATTTTCTGGTTAACAGTAGATTCTTTCCACTTCTACTTTGTCCTCTTCTTTGAAGAGATGTGGGCAATTTTCCTTTATAATTTCTTGAGATATGATATCTGGGCTCTTTTTTTGACTATGGCTTTCAGGTAACTCAATAATTCTTAAATAATCTCTCCTTGATCTATTTTCCAGGTCTGTTATTTTTCCTATTTCACATTTTCTTCAATTTTTTCAGTCTTTTGACTTTTTTTTAATTGTTTCTTGATATTTCATTGAGTTAAAGTTCTGCTTAATCAATTATAATTTTTTCTTTTAAATTTATTTATTTTTAGTTTACAACATTCAGTTCCACAAGTTTTTGAGTTTCAAATTTTCTCCTCTTCCCTCTCTTTCCCCCTCCCCACCCAACCCAATTATAATTTTTAAGAAGCTATTTTCTTCAGTGAAGTTTTGGACCTCTTTTTGCCATTTGGCCATTTCTCATTTTTAAGGAATTATTTTCTCCAGCATTTTTGGTGCCTCTTTTACCAAGCTGTTAATTGTCTTTTCACAATTTTCTTACATTGCTCTCATTTCTTTCCCCAATTTTGCTTCATTGCTCTTACTTAATTTTTAAAATAATATTTTATTTTTTCTCCCCAATTATATATAAAAAACAATTTTTAACATTTGATTTTTTAAAAAAATTTTGAGTTCCAAATTCTCTCGCTCCCTTCCCTTCCCACTTTCTTTGATGGCAAGCAATCTGATATAGGTCATGTATGTTGTAATTATGTAAAATATTTCCATATTAGTCATTTTGTGCAAGAAGACACAAAAAAAAGGAAGGAAGGAAAGAAAGAAGAGAAAAATAGTATGCTTCAGTCTATGGGACTTGTGTCCAATGTGCACTTTTTTTCTTTGAGGCTTTACTTATAGATCTTTTCAAGTCATGTTTTCTTTTGAGTTTGTGTCCTGAGCTTCCCTGTCACTATAGTAGCTCTTTATGAGCAGGTTCCTGCTTGTTTGCTCATTTTTCCAGCCTGATTTTGGACTTTGGACTTAGGAAGATGTATGGCTTGAGTTTCTGTCTTTTATGAGTTTCTGCTGCTTTTATAGCTCAGTAGGCGCCTACAAGTTTTTGGTGCCTCCAAAGTGGTATGATCCAGGAGAGGTCTGCTCCCTACCTTCTTAGTCTGTGCTCTGGTCCATATACAGGTAGGGTCTCTGTTTCCTTGTGATCATGGCTGATCTTCTCCTTCCTAGAACTGTGGCCTAGAATTGAATAATGGGCTACAGAACTGACAAATAGTAGCCAATCTTGTGCTCAGTACTAGCACAGGGGTGCCTAGAATCTCTTTCTAATTGGGTGTTCAGTCCCCTTAATGTCCCTGTGCACTGGGTGGTCCTAGTGCCACTGCAAATGATACTCCTGTCACTGCCTCCAAGACTTACAACCAGTGCTGTTTTCAACCAGTCCCTTCCCCCTCCCTAACCCCACCCTGTCCCCCCCCTTCCCAACCCACGTGTCTACAGACTCCTCTTTTTGTCCTCCTAATCTTCCCTGGACTGGAAAAGAAAATGATTCACTGTGACATTTTGTTGGTTATCTTGTTCAGAATTCAGTTTGACACATTTTTAAAAAGTTGTTTGGAGGAGGTATGTTGGTACTTGGAACAAATAAGCTCTCCCCTGCCCTTCTCCCTTTTTTGGGTTTTAAACCAAAGAAGGAATTCACATTCACTGTTCAGGTAATCAAAGCCTTTCGTGGACAAGGCTATATAACAGGACACATCTGCTGAACCTGTAGTCACTTCTGGTCCCCAGATTCCTGAATACACTAGGGTATTTTGGAAAATAGCATCTACTTTAGACAGGACCTAGAAGCCTTCCATTAAGTTGCAGAAATTGTAGTTAGATGGCTGACCAACTTGATATTATAGTTCTAGAGAGTATTACAGACCAGTTTGGAATCTATTGCTATTGGGGAATTTTCTCTTAACCTTCATTCAGATCTGAACCTGCTGGAATGGAGGCAGCTAGGCAGTACAGTGAGTAAAGCACTGGATGTGAAGTCAGACTTGAGTTCAAATATAGCTTCACACACTAGCTTTACTGTGACAGAGGCAGCTAGGTGGCACAGAGGACAGAACATGGAACTCAAGAAGACCTGACTTCAAACCTTGACTCAGACACTTATTAGCTATTTGACCCTGGAGGGTATATAGAGCATTCGGGAGGACTAGCACCTCTGGTGTGAGGGCTTATCAAGCCCTTTGCAGGGCTGCTTATGTACCTTTGATGTCCTCTGATACCCACTTCTCACCTGTGGCTTCAAGGAGGTGTAGCATGCACAGGGACCACACCTTGGTAAAACCATCTTGGCAGATGGGCGAAACCAGGTGGAGGGTAACCAACAGGCCTCAAACTCATCAGCGTTAAGGAAGGTGTCTAGCCCAAGCATGTGAAGACTTCCCTGGTGGAAGGAGCAAATGAGAACAATTTATTCCAATGGCCATGAAGGTGGCTGAAGCAGGCACTAGGGAGTGCTGAGAACTTGGTCAGGCATCAAAGATGTCAAGGTCATCCACTGAAATCTGGGCCATTGTCAGTTGTCCTGACTTTTGTCTTACCACTGGATTTGGATGACTCTGGAAGAGTGAGGCTGCTGACTTTGGGCAAATTCTGCCTCACATCAAATCCAATTCACAGGCAAGTCAAGACATCATCCCACGACATCATTGGTCCTCTTTGAAAATGAAGGACAAAAAACAACAGGTGACCCTGGGCAAGTCACCTACATTCTCAGCCAGTTTTCTGATATGTAAAATAAGGATAATTCTACCTCACAGAGTTGTTGTGAGGACTAAGTGAAATATGTAAGGATTTTGAAGACCTTAAAGCACTCTATAAATGCTAGCTATCATTCTTATCTCACCTTCAACTGTAGGAGTAACTAAGATTATCAAGGGAGAGTGTCATGCGAAAGAGAGAAGAGAGGACCAAGATACCTTGTGAAATACCTACATAAAGAAGTATGTAAAGAGAATGAGAAGCTAGGGGAGGTGATAGAGAATGAGTAGGAATTTCAGAAATAAGAGTAAAATGTTTCAGAAGCCGATGGTGTAGGAAGAGGCGGTTAATGGATCTTATAAAGGAACTGTGGAATAATAGAAACCAGCCTGATTAGAAGGCAAAGAAAGGAGAAATACAATCTAGAGTACTAGCTAGTGAAACATTAAAGGAAAAGGGAGAGGAGGAAAGAACAACTGAACAACTTAAGCTTAGATAAATAGGAAATCTAAGTAAGTACATCGGAGTCAAGAAACTAAAAGGTTACTCTAAGAGCAAATATTTAGTTTATATTGATCAGAAAAATGGCAGAGGTAGGTAGAAGGTTGCAGTTGGTCAGTGGAATTTCAAATTTCCAGAACTGACTTTGAAGTGGTATATTTCTGAGAATAGTGAGATCTAAGGTGTGATAATGTTGGTGGAAGTGGTTTGGAAAATGGATTTGAGGATGGGGGGAAATTTTTATGTTAAGGTGATTAACATGAGTATTGAATTACATAAGGATGATGAAGGCAAGAGATATCTTGCTAAAAATCTGTGATGAAGAGAAACGGAGGCAGAAAAGTCTGAGTGTAATCTATTTGTTAGCAAGTCTAGCAGTTGCCAGTGATAGAGGTGGGTCAGTGGTCCCTCATGATCAAAGACATACTTTACAGTCAGAGTTGGTTACATAAGGTCCAGTGATGCAAACTTATAAAAAAGGTGAAGGGTAGATTATACAGCACGCTGACTAGCAAGAGAGGTTTCTAGAATTTGTAGCAACAGGGAAAACAGAGTTGAGTAACATCCTCTGGAAAGTCCTGTGACAGAAACCATTTAACCCCAGAGAGACTCATTTGAACAGGTTGAGGCAGCCACCGTTCATCTTCCCTCTCTCAAAGATGGGACCTTTTAGATACATAAACTCTTATAAACTCTGCTGCTAAGACCTGCAATGTTTGATTCTAATATAATTCATAGATATTCGTTACAATGATTAACTCAAACTCTTAGATGTTAATCAGCGTATCAATACTCTAAATTTCACAGAGATACAGTGGAAAGGAAGATAGTAAATAAGTTTAGACAATAAATCTAAGCTAAATGAAAAATTTAGGAAAAATACCCTGGAGGTCAGCAGATGATAGCAACTAAAATATGGAAAGGGTGATGATATGAGTAGCTTATGTAGATCTCAAAACAGGAAAAAGTTAAGAGAAGGTATGTGATATCAGGGATAGAAAATCAGCCTCAGGAAGGATACACCTGAATTCAAGCCCTGCCACTGACATACTGGCCAATGACCTTGGACAAGTCCTTAACCTCTCAGTGTTCTAGGTAATACCCTAAGACTATAAGTTGCAGAGAAGGTGCCACTCTGGACATTTTCATTGGCTATACCCCATGACTAGAATGCTCTCACTCTATATCTCTGCTTCTTGACTTCCTTCAATTCAGGTGTTTTTCAGTCATGGTGGATTCTTTGTGACCCCATTTGGGATTTTTTTAGCAAAGATAATGGAGTGGTTTTGTCATTTCCTTCTCCAGCTCATTTTATAGATGAGAAAACCAAGGTAAAGAGAGTTAAGTGATTTGTCCAAGGTCACCCAGATAGTAAGTGTCTGAGGCCAGATTTGAACTCAGAAAGATAAGTCTTTCTGACTTCTGGCCAAGCTCTACTACTGTGCCCTAGTTGTGGTTTTTTTCAAGTTTCAGCTAAAATCCCATCTTCTATGAGAAGTCTTTTCTGATCCCTCTTAATGCTAGTGTCTTCCCTCTGCTGATTATCTCCAGTTTATCATATTTATACATATACACACACATACATATACACACATACACATACATATATGTGTGTTTGTATGTATATGCATATAAATAATACATACATGTACATACGTACATGTGTGTGTATGAGAGAGAGAGAGTATGTATAGTTGTTTTCATGTTATCTCCCCCAGTTGACTGTGAGCTCCTTAAGAACAAGAACTCTTTTTAACCTTTCCTTTCATCTCCAGCACTTAGTACAATGCCTGGAACATAGTAGGTACTTAACAAAGGCTTATTGACTGACTGTCTGCATTGGTGAAAGGAGCTTCCTCATCTGGGAGTTCCCTATACCAAGGAAATCACAGGTCCAGTCTCTATCCCCTATCTCCAAAGTGGAAAGTTCAGCATGAGATGGCGTTTCACAGATAACACACAGGAGGCACTGGAGTTTTCAGACTCCAGCCTCTAACAAGTTCACTCTTGACCTGGTCAGACAGGAAAGACAGGAAGACAGCTTTGGAGGGGTTAATAATCTTACTTTATTCTAGTCTAGTCTTTTCAGAAGGGTTGCTGATAATGGGAGCACCAGCTCCTACAGTATTCCCTAACAACCCTTCTTGCAGGGGCAGGTGAGAAGAGAGGTAACTCCCTCAAGTCACAATGGGGTCAATCAAGACAGGCACAGCTTGTGCATTCCCCTAAATCCCCTTAAGCCTTGATGGGGGCCAGTCAAAGCACACACAGATTCCCCTATGGGTTCTCTGTGGTTTTCCCTATGGATTCCCTGTGGTTTTCCCTATGGATTCCCTGTGGTTTCCCCATGGGTTCCCAGTGGATTCCCCACTCACTGACCAGTGCCCATTTGCTTTATAGGGAAACAGACAAAGAAGGCATCTTGTCAACATTAAGCTCACAGGTAAACTTTAGCAATATCATCATTCTGTGCAAGCATAGTAAATAATAATTATGTCACCCCTTATCCCACAGCACAGCCTCAGTAGGACTGCCTATCACTATGATTTTAGGAATTACTATCTAGGATCCTTGGGGCTATTCTAGGAGTTATTATCTAACACCTGGAAACTAGACATTGCCGTGGCCATGGATCCTGAGTAACTGAACTCTAAAAAGGACAACAAAATCCTCCTTAGATACAGATGGCATGAGGAATGGGCTGAAAGTAATATTAGGGAGCAAAAAGCATACCTACCCTTCTTCTTGATGCTCTGTATTGTGGGGAATGGGAAGAGTACCTACCAGTGCAGAGAAGTATAAAGAATAAGGTACCTTCAGGAGAAAGTCAGGTTTCCATAAAGAAGAATCTTCCAAATTGTGAGGTACAAGCTCCTGCGTGAATATTGTGGCAGGTGAAAGAAGAAATGATTGAGGAAAACAAAACAATCTTCCAAGCATATTAATTTATTAAGTAATGCATGCCAATTGCCTAAGAAAGCTGAACCAGACTTCCTCAGCTTAGGCCCCCCAAATACGGGGGGAGACAGACTTTACACATTAAAAACAATCAAATAAGACAAATTAATTAAAAGGAAACAAAACAGCATTAAGTAATGTGGTCTAATTGAGTGAAAGATTAGGGACTTTCCAAGTTGGGAGGGGGAGAATGAACAGGTGTAATTCCTTGAATTCAGTAAAAGAGGTGTCCCACTCCCCCCAAGTGTCTGTAAACAATCGAAGGAACATGAAAACAGTAATTGATTGATTGGTATGGAAACAGTTTTCAGATAATACAAATAGGGGGCAGCTAGGTGGCACAGTGAGTAGAGCACCAGCCCTGCAGTCAAGAGGACCTGAGTTCAAATTCGGCCTCAGACACTCGACACATGTACTAGCTGTGTGACCTTGGGCAAGTCACTTATCCCCAATTGCCCTGCCCAACCCTCCCAAAAACCCAAACAGATAATACATATGGGTTGCTTGAGACGTACAGTTGTGAGAAAACTCCTTGCATTAATCTTTGGATCTGACTGGGTTTCTGATCAGCATGCCCTAGATCCTAAGTTAAGGGTCTCTAAATAGCAGGGAGAGATGGTTCAGTTTCCCAGCCACGTAGTGCTAGGTTCATATGGTACAATGGGGTTTTCTCCAAATTCCCACAATTGAATAAACTTTTCTCACAAACAGGATTTGGATTAGATCCATAATTGAAGAGAAAGGGAACTGAGCTAGATCCAGAACTGAATCACAAGATAGCATCTGTGTGGTTCACTCAATTCCTACAATTAACCTTCTGTCCTAATCCCCTCAATTCCCTGAATATGAAATCCTCATAAAGATGGTGTGAAAGCGTCAAATTTATTGCATGTTTTCAAGTACATTTCCCACTTAAATAGATCCACTTTCAAAAAAAGCAAAATTAAAATCAACATTAAATAAAAATGAGGTTAACATAATGAATCCATCAAACTGATAGTGAATTCAGCTATATATACATATATGTGTGTATGTATATATATGTATGTATATATATATATATATATCTGTATGTATATGTATATATATGAATTCAGTGATCATAAAAGTACCCCAAAAAAGTTCAAATTTGAATCCTCCATTTCTTTCACATCAAATCTTAACAAGAACATGAACTACCGCTGCCACAATCAGTCAGCATAGGCCCAACATTGTAGGAGCAACACTTGTTTCATGTAGGCCTATGTAGTGGTAAGAAGGGTGGAACTTTTTTACTGTTTTCTCTTTTGGAATGCTGAGGTAATCAAGTACCTTTGATGAGTCTTGCCTTTCAAATATAACGGCAAGCAAAGTGGGACTTTTTGCTGTCTTTTGTTTGAGTGCTTCTCAGCACCCAGGTAATCAAGTGCCTTTGAGGAGTCTTGCCTTTATTTCTTTGATTGGATCAAAAGTCTTTGGTAACCTGCTTAAGAAACAAGAAAGCCTAGTTCACATGGGTTTGAGTCTCATGGTTGTGATACCCTCTGACCCTGAAAAGGATATATAAGATCTGAGGTTGTTGTTTTGGGGCTCTCACTCACTGGAAGAGTGTCCTGTGATTGGACCAGACAAGACTCTGGGTAGGAGTCATGAACTCCTCCAGTTTTGAAAACCCAGATGCTGATGCTGCTCTCTCTGGTAACTGTTTGTATTGTTATAGTTAGATGGTTAGAAGCCTGTCAACTGGTTTGTGTTTATTTGCTCTGTTTATATAACATATGCTTGTAATTTCTATTTGTACACTCTCTGAAGTTCAGGGTGCTGACTTTTTCCCCTGAACTAAGTGAATGATATATGTATGTTTAATTAAAGTGAGATTGTTAACCCCTTAAAGTTGCTTTTCTTAGAAAAGCGAATCAAAGAACCTGTGCTAGCAGCCCTCTTGTGTGCTGCTGTTGTGGATCTTATACCCCCACAGCAGCTGCTAGCAACATTGTTATTACAATTGGGCTACTTTCTTTTTAAAAAGACAGGGTTGGGGCAGCTAGGTGGTGCAGTGAATAGAGCACTGGCCCTGGAGTCATGAGGACCTGAGTTCAAATTCACCCTCAGACACTTTGACACTTATTAGCTGTGTAACCTTGGGCAAATCACTTAACCTCAATTACCTCATCTTCCCTGCCTTCAAAATTAAAAAAAAAAAAAAGACAGGGTTTCCTGATTACCTTGGGTGTAAAAGGCCAGCGTTTGAGGAATTGTTGGTGCTCTAAGCTTGATGAAATCTGCATTGCCCTGCAAGTTATTGTGAATAAAACCTTGGAGAGACAGAGTTTCCAGGTAATTAATAATCAATTTATTAATTAGGCTAGCCAATAATCAATAAATTGACAGTTAGTGATTTCTTCCTGTCATCAAAGACAACACAAGAGACTCTGAAACAGCTTAAATCATGTGTGTATCTTCTGACAGGGAACTCCTCTGACAAGTGAAACACAACCTTGGTTAGTGGACATTTAATGAGGAGGTAGACTGAAAGCCTTCAGCTCCTGCTGAGAGTGTGGCTTGATCATGAGACTTAGCAGCCTCCAGCAACCTGGGCAAGGAAAACCATTTCCATCTAGACCTCTCTGGCTAGTTTTCTCCTTCATGAGCTAGATCATCCTAAACTCTAATGGAGGGAATTAAGAACAAGGAAACATGTCCTGGGGAAAAGATTTAGCTGATACTGGCTTTTGTTTACAGAGTAAACAAAAAGTAAGCATCCAGGCCCAGGTAGATGCCTTAGAGCTAAGAGAAGATTACCTTACTCAGTTACAACCTTCACAGACTAATTTACCTTTTCCTGAGTGGAGTCTTTTTTTTTTCTCTTTCTACTTCTTTATTTAATTTTTTTAAATTTTCAACACTGATTTCCACAAGATTTTGAGTTACAAATTTTCTCCCCATTTCTACCCTCCCCCCACCCCAAGATGGCATATATTCTGATTGCCCTTTCCCCCAGTCTGCCCTCCCTTCTGTCACCCCAGTCCCCCCACCCCCATCCCCTTTCCCCTTACTTTCTTGTAGGGAAACATAGATTTCTATACCTCATTGCCTGTATGTCTTATTTCCCAGTTGCATGTAAAAAAAAAAAACAACCTTTTTTTGAGCATTTGTTTTTAGAACTTTGAGTTCCAAATTTTTCTCCCTTCTTCCTTCCCCACCCACCCTCCTTGAGAAGGCGAGCAATTCAGCATAGGCCATACATGTATCATTATGCAAAATACTTCCATAACAGTCACGTTGTGAAAGACTAACTATATTTCCCTTCATCCTGTCCTGTCCCCCTTTATTCAATTTTATCCCTTTGACCCTGGCCCTTTTCAAAAGTGTTTGCTTTTGATTACCTCCTTCCCCGCTCTGCACTCCCTTCTATCATCCCCTCCCTCTTATCCTCCTACTTTCCTGTAGGGTATGAGGAACATTCTGTACCATTTTATATCATTTTGGTAATTTCAATAAGACCCAGGGCCTGAATTATTATTGTGTGGGATGGATTTTACGAATCCAAAAATTAACAACAGAGGCATCTCAAGGTGAAAGTAGAAAGGAAAATTTATTACGATCCTGCAGGAAAGGGCAACCCGGACATTGAAAGGACTCAGGGTCCTCTCAGTGTCAGAGCGCGCTGGACACAGAAAATTGGGGTGTTTATATAGGTCCCTAACCGCAATTCCCCCTCCCAACCTCCTTCCTCTCAGCTTGCAGACGTAAGCTTTGAGGGTACAATCTAGACGCGATAAATCTACCCAGGGCCAATGGCAAGGAACAAACAGTATGGTTATTTTTACAAGCAGGAGACAGTCATAAACTTCCCACCATCCTTGTTTCATTCTACTATCAATCTCAAGGTAGTAAATCTGTCTTAAATGACAATGACGATTAAACAAACAGTTCGGTTATCGGTGACAGGCAGGAATTAGTTGTTAGTTACCTAATCTTGCACATCTATATTGCACCTGGCTTTTCGGCTTTCCATCCATTCTTCCCCAAACAGAGGTTCTCTTATCTTGGGGTCAATGTACAGAGGGTGAGTATCCTGTGTCTTACCCTTATCCTCAGAGAATTTTATGGTTGCTGACTTATTCACCTCAACCCTTCTTTCTTTCAGGCCTCTCGCCATTAGGTAAATACACAGGACCTGTTCTTAACCTCGGGGGCCTACGGTCACTAGCTAAGCTTGTGGAGGGGAAAATATCTAAGTAGAGAAATGGGACTCACTATCCTACTTATTTCTATTTATTTAATTTGTTCCCTTTTATGAGAGGTCTTCACTCGTCCCACACATTATCAACTGGAAGAAGAGCCTAGACCTGTGCTTCTTTGTTCTCTGAAGTTTGCTCAGAGAATACCTTTTTCTTTGTCAACAAGGCCAGATCAGGCTGACCTAAGAGCATTCCTTCCCCTGTTGACCATCAAAGGATGAGACCCTAATCCCGAGAAACTACCTCACTTAATATTTTATGGGCATATACTATGTTATGGAATGTTAATGGTAAATTAAACACAGAAATGCTGGGTTGTAGTTTTAACTGACCCTTATCTTATTGTATTTACAAGCTATTCCATTAAGGAAAATCCTCTTCTTGTATCATGGTTAAACATACTTGGGGATCATAAAAGTGAGGTAACACAGGCTTGCTGAGTCTGCTAAAAATAACGTTATATAAGTTTTCTCATTTCTTTGTTCAGACAGTCAGAACTTATGGTCTGACTCCCTGTATGTACAAGTAAGCTAGCTCCGCTATGCTTTAAGGGAAAATAATAAACAATATGGATTTTTCTATCACCTAGCTTGTTTGCCTCCTTTAACCAACTTTCAGGATTAACAATTATGGTGCTGTGACTCAGATGTGTGTGAGGTAGTGAGAGAATAAAGTGTGAAGGCTTCGCAGGGAATATGTGTATATATATATATATATATATATATATATATATATATATATATATATCTAAAATGTTTGAGAATCAATATTTAGAGAAAAGGGAAATGGGATACATTTGAGTCTGTGGCAATCTGATTATTTAGCCTTTAGGAATGTCTTTCTCCCCCTACTTCTTTAGATTTATAGATGTCACCTCAGCTGTGAATGGAATACCAGATTATGAAAGCTTCCCTATGAATAACTCAGGCAAGGCAATATTCAAATAGAGATAGTACAAATTTAGTTAGGATGTGAACCTCACCAGGTCTAAGTTTCGTTTTCCTGTAAATCATATGATTTCAGGGAAACCGAATGATATTCCCCTCTCCCCCTCCCCTAACCTACTTACCAACTGCCATCTTAGCATTAAAATTTCCCTGTAATTCTGTAGTTTCTGTGCTTGTACTGGGTAAAAACTTATTCCTGGTTAGATTGTGAGGCCACTTGTCTCCGCAATTGGGGATAGGGGTCCAGCTTCTGGGGTGGGATTTCTTAGAATTGTTTGTACAAGGGTATATATCTCCCTGCTTGTCTTCTCATCCTCGCCTCTCTTCACTGCTATCTCCGCCCTGGTAGTGAGAGATGCCCAATTCTCATGAGACTTGATCAAATAAAGCTTCTGGTTTTTTTTCTGCCTTGAGAAACAGAGACACCTCTGTTTTTCACTTGAGTCAGTGGTCTTTTGACCCACACAGATGGAAATGGTGGACTGGGACAAAGAACTGATGCCCAACCTTGCCAACGCTTCAGGCGCCACAGGATTAATTTTTCCTGGAATTTTGGCCTTGACAAGGTGGGGATAAGTTGACTCTATTCCCAGCTTCCAAAAAGGACTCCCACAAATTTGGTTGAAGTCCAAAATTCCCTTTAAGCTAGCTCTGGGGGCGGGGACCAATTCACATTAAATCGCTTTGGATTAATTTGGTTCCCTCTGTAGATCAATCTTTGAAAACCAGTTGGGAATGTTTTTTTTTTTGGTTTTTTTTTTTTTGGTTTTTTTTTACCTCAGGCTTGCTGAGATGGCTGAGCAAGAACAAAAGGCAAAAGCCTTTTCTCTTAAGGATCACAAAGGTGCTAATTCCCTCAACTTCACTCTCCCCCTTTTCCAACAGCTCCAGCTTTAGCTGTTCTACTCTCTCCACCCTATTCCTCACCTCCCCCTCTGCCTCTCAGTAAAGGCCCAGATCTGGGGGAGAAAAACCACACTTTGCCATTACCCCCTCCCCCTCTGCCTCCCAGTACCTACTCTAACCAGAGAGGGGTAACTTGGTTCTGCTACCATTGCCTCCTCTCTCTCCTCCTCCTCCCCTTTCCCCCTTCCCTTAAGGGCTCTGTTTTTGCCTTCTGCCCTATTCCTGCCTCCCATTCCCTTAAAGGCCCTGATTTGGGGAAGGATAAATGTCCTCACTCCTTGCCTTTTCCTTACCTACTTGAGGAGGATAACTTTGTACCGCTTCTGCCATTAACTCCTTTCTTCCCGTCCCCTTCCCCCCCTTTCCTAAGGGCTTTGTTTTTTTGAGAAGGACAGCTACACTCTGGATGTAGATTATGGAGAGTCAGAAACATCAGGGATGCCAAGGCTTCCCCAAAGACCATAGGGGTGCTAATAGCCAATTCATGAAAGCTTCTAATTCCCTCTCTCTGTTTAAACTCTGAGCTCAGTCTGTATTTGTTCTATTAATTGTCTGTTAGTATGTCAGTGTGTGTGTGCTGTGGAATGTCTACACCTTGTAAAATCTGAAATGCAGGCAGCCAGAGATCTCTAAGGCTGCAGCTAGGGAAACAGAGACTCTTTTTTTGTAATGTCTGGTCTAGCCAACCGAATTTACAAAAAAAATAGAGCTAAAACATTTTAGCAGATTCTGGGATTAATCATTAAAAGTTTGGAAACTAATCACTTGGATTTTTGAGAGAGAACTCCTGAGACTGTAAAATCACTTCAGGAGCTCACTCTTGCTGAAACACCTCCTCCCAATGCTGATCACTTATCATTCCCCACTGCCTCCCCAGAGTTGAGAGAGTGTCTCAGTGTGGGAAATTTGAACAGCCACAGGGATTCCTGTTGATTCCTCTTGTCCCAGATTGGATTGAGAGAAGAGAATGCAGGAGAACTGTAGGAAAAACTTAAATCCCCACTGGCAAAAGGAGGAGAAGGGCAGAAATTCGCAAACTGACAGTATCTTGACAGTCCTGTGCCCCCTGGGTACCTTTGTAGCCCATCCTTTTTGGCAAAGCTTGGAAATATCACCCAGGTCCTATGCATTCTGCTCATTCTGTCCCAGTGGCTGTAAAACCGCCCTAGGCTCAGTAAATTCTGCAGTTGTGGGGAAAAGGAAAGGTAGATAGATTTGGACTGTGGTTAGCATTCTCTAAACTCTGCCTCCCAGAATTGTCACCACTGGGATACCAGCTTCTGCTCTAGGTAACTTCACACTTCTCTGTTCCAATTGCAAAACTGTATTTTATCTCTGTTTGACTCGTTTCCTGATTTGTAAAGGGAAAATAATAATGGTGGTTGTTATGGGGTCAAAATGATAATGATTGTAAAACGCTTAAACATAATGTCTAGTATATGTTAGACACAACCTTTTTATTATCTCTCTCTGATTTAATGTAATTGTTAACTTTTGAAGTGGTTTTTAAATACCAAAAGTTGAATAATTCCTACATGATAATCTAGAAATGTAATTGATGTCATCTAAAATTTATTGTTTCTGTATTTCTAAAATTATATTGTATTTCTAAAATTCTCTTAGATTGTGAAATTTGAGAAGACCATTGTGTGGTAAGAAATGATATTATAGCAATTTTAATCTGATTCTGACATATGTAAATTGGGTTTTTAAATGAAATGTGATAAAAATTTGATGATTTGGAACTTATAACAAGTAAATAATTAATAATACTGATATTCACTATGAAAACAGATTTTCCATGTGAAAACTTTTCTATAATGAAAATATATGTGGTGGTTTAAAGTTATAGTTTCAAATGATGAGGTGAAAGATTCTCTGTGCAAGGAGATTTAGAAATGCATTCACCTAAATTGATAAATGGGTTGTTCCCAGTTTTAAAAGGCGTAATTATGTTTAGGGCATTGTTACATTTCTAAATTGTGTAATTTGGCAAACAGATGTATCAGCAATATTGAAGAAAAAATGTGATTTTATAGATAGTAATCTTTTCTTTTACAATGCTAAGAGTATTAGGCCTTAGAAATTAAAATGTTACCACTAGTGATTTTGAATTCAGATTTGATTTGCTCATCCAACTAAGTTATAGTCACCTGATTATTAATTAATAGATTCTGCTTCAAGTTTTAAATACAAGATAATTGCTTGTGGTGTACCTGTATTTCTAAATTTGTTATATTATGCAAATTGGTTAACATTGCATTACCTATATTGATAGAGGAAAAAAAAACAGTTCCTCTTATAATCTATATGTTGTTAGATTAGGAATTGTACTTAATTAAGAAATTGAGGTTGTTAACTGAAACAAGGACTTTTAAAACCATCTAGTCATGGATTCTTATCAATTTTGTGTAAAGTTTTCTGTGTAGAGGAATTCCTATGGTGGTTTTTAAAGTTCTGGTAAATTTTGTTATTGTGATAAGGCTAATTTAATTGGGTATGTAATTTATAGAAACTAAGTGTCCTCCCCATTACACCACCTTTTTAACTAAGGAAATTTGTAATATCTAGGAATTCTGTATAATATTTGAGAATGAGGACATTTTCCACCAACTTAGTTAATGAATTCCAATGTTTAAGGGTTAATTTGCTTTAAGGAGAAAGAAAGAGATGTCTATCATTTTAAAACCTTCTAAATAATTTTCTTCAGAAAAGTTTAATGAGTATTCCTTTTAACATCAGGATAAATTTTAAACCGTTTCTAAAAAGGGAAATAATTCTAGAAATGTTTTGAAAAGTATTTTTATGATTTTAAGCAAGAGTTAGAGCTTATCAATGTATATAAGATTTAATTCCTAAAGTGTCCCTTTCCTCCAGAATGAGTGAAGCAAGGACAAATTCATCAACCTGTGAGATTAGTGATTAACCTCTTTGTTTTGTTTAAGCTGGAATGGGATTCCAGTACAGACAGTTATGTCAGGAAAAATTGCTAATTTATGAGCTATTCTGTCTTATGGTTGAAACGTAAAGGAAGGCTGAATAACGGGTTTGAGAGATTTGGAAAGGTAAATAAAGGTTTGATTGGAAATATGAAAGGCAGAGAAGAAAGTATGGGGGCAAATGGGAGTTAACTAAGCCTCTCCTGTCCCAAGAGAATACTAGTTTCACATGATTTAAGTAGGTTGAGAGGGTGTGAGAAAGTATTTTAGAAGACAGAAATGTTATATAGCTTGATTTGATAATTATTAGCTCAATGAAATTTGGGACAGTCCTATCTGAAGGACATGTATTTGCTATTTAAGATTTTATGGGACTACAATTTAATATTGTCTTAAGCTCTGATTACAGGGATAGGTCTCATGAAGCCAGTAGTAGAATGGCAGGCATTACAGGCTGAGAATTTCTAAAGGGATGTCTGTGCCTGAGAAAAAGTTTTGAAGATGACCTTGGACGTGGCCTAGGTAGGATCTTCCTGACTCTATTTCCCAATTCTGCTATTTCCTTTCGGAAAAGGAAAATCCCCACCTAATTACTCCTAAGCCCTGCTTTCAACATCTAGTGACCTCTGGTCTTTTTTTTTTTTTTTCAAAAATGCTTGGAAGTCCTCTATTTTATTGAAAATCCATATTTTGTCCTGGAGTGTTATACTTATTTTTGCTGGGTAGGTGATTCCTGGTTTTAATCCTAGCTCCTTTGACCTCCATAATATCATATTCCAAGCCCTTCAATCCCTTAATGTTGAAGCTGCTACATCTTGTGTTATCCTGATTGTATTTCCATAATACTCAACTTGTTTCTTTCTGGCTGCTTGCAATATTTTCTCCTTGACCTGGGAACTCTGGAATTTGGCTATAATATTCCTAGGAGTTTTCTATTTGAGATCTTTTTCAAGAGGTAATCAGTGTTCCTTCAATTTCCATTTTACCCTCAGGTTATAGAATATCAGGACAGTTTTCCTTGATAATTTCTTGAAAGATGATGTCTAGGCTCTTTTTTTTTTTGATCATGGCTTTCAGGTAGTCCAATCATTTTTAAGTTATCTCTCCTGGATCTATATTCCAAGTCAGTGTTTTTTCCAATGAGATATTTCACATTGTCTTCCATTTTTTCATTCTTTTGGTTCTGTTTTATAATTTCTTGATTTCTCATAAAGTCACTAGCTTCCACTTGCTCCAATCTAATTTTTAAAGTAGTATTTTCTTCAGTGGTCTTTTGGACTTCCTTTTCCATTTGGCTAATTCTGCCTTTCAAGGCCTTCTGCTCCTCATTGACTTTTTGGAGCTCTTTTGCCATTTGAGTTAGTCTATTTTTTAAGGTATTATTCTCTTCAGTATTTTTTGAGTCTCCTTTAGCAAGCCATTGACTTGTTTTTCATGATTTTCTTGCATCACTCTCATTTCTCTTCCCAATTTTTCCTTTACTTCACTTACTTGCCTTTCCAAATCCTTTTTCAGCTCTTCCATGGCCTGAGACCAATTCATATTTTTCTTGGAGGATTTTGATGTGGGCTGTTTGACTTTGCTGACTTCTTCTGGCTGTATGTTTTGATCTTCTTTATCACCAAAAAATGATTCAATAGTCTGAGTCTTTCGCTGCCTGGCCATGTGCCCAGCCAACTACTTGACCCTTGAGGTTTTTGTCAGGGTACGACTAGGTTCAGAATGGTGAGTGCTTTGTCCCAAGCTTTGGGGTGTTGTGCTGCTGTTTTCAGAGCTACTTCTCCATGGCAAGCTCTGCCATCCCAGTGCTCCTCCTCCCCTAAGAACCACCAACCAGGACCATGACCCAGATCCAAGCAGGACAAAGCAAGAGAATCCTACCTCTGCACCAGCAAAACACTCCCTGCACCTGCTTTGATCTGCTGCTTGATTCCTCCCATTGGGCCTGTGGCCAGAAGCAACCACAGCTGGAGTTCTAGAAGAAGCCACAGGAGTTTCCTGCTGCTGCAGCCACTGTGCTACACCACCTCCACAGCTCCCGGGGCTGGGGCTAACCATGCACTTCTCTCTCTTTGATCCAGCACTTTTCCCACTAGCCTGCTAAGTTGTCTTTGGCATTTGTGGGTTGAGAAGTCTGGTAACTGCTACAACTCAGTGATTCAGGGCCCTACGGCCTGCTCTGCCTGATCTCCTCATCACTTGATTTGTCCTGGTGAGGCCCATGCTGGGCTGCGCTCCGCTCCCAGAATGGTGTGATAGACCCTTCCCAGGGACCATCTAGGCTGTCTTGGGCTGGAGACCTGCTTCCCTATGTTATTTTGTGTGTTCTGTAGCTCTAGAATTTGTTCAGAGCCATTTTTTACAGGTGTTTGGAGGGATCTGGGGGAGAGCATAATAGAGTCCTTGCTTTCCTGCCGCCATCTTGGCTCCACCCCCTCCTGAATGGAGTCTTAACAAAAATAGGAGAAAAAGGATGGACCACAAATCAATAATTAGTTATTAATATAATAGCATAGTATTAATTTATTTCAAAGTTAATACATCTTTCTGTTCACATTGTTACCATGACAAATGCAAAGGCAGAGGGAACCTCCATCTACCTTTATAAGTACTCTATCCTCAACAAATCTCCTTTTTATTAAGTAAACTTATTTTTATTAAGTGAGTGTGATGAGGCTGACTTCTGCCCAGCAATGAGAACCTTGCCTAAATCTAAATCTGCCCAGTAACAGGAGGGTCTACCAGATAACAAGAAAATCTTGTTATTTTAGCCAATGCTGTGTGTACGTGACTGACCCCTATGGTTTTTAACCTTATCTTTGAATGTTGCAAGCTAAGTTCCCTGTTTTGTGACCAAGTCTTTGAACTGTTTTGAAATGTACCAACACACCTGCTCCCCTTTCCCGCCTCCCCTTTTCCTGTAGTTAACTGCCCAAATAGGAACATACCCACACTCCTGGCAGAGTGCCCAAGATTTGTGTATAAAAGCAAGCCCCTGTCTTTTCCGAAATTGCTAGTACTCCTAAGGATTAGCCCACCACTTCTGCATCAATAAAACCCTCCTGACTAGGAGAACATCTACCTCCAGAATTCTTCCCTGACGACTCGACTCCAAACCTCACCTACCTCACCAAATGACCACAAGCACTCCTCTCCACCCTGGAACTGTGACCATGGCCACTATTCCCCTGCTGCTACAAGCTTTAGCACTCCTTTTCACCCTGGGACTGTGTATGGGCAACATAATAGAGTCCTGAACCCAGAATCAATAAAAGGTCCCCTGTTATCTCTGTCTGACCAGTTTTCTGATCCCTTTACCTTCTGTGGGCTGAGAGCTGCCAAAACTATTGCAGGCACCTCGGAGGCCTGCTGCTAGTACCCATGGTGGGGCCTGCATTACACTCTAAGCCAACCAGCACACTGATGAGACAGATCTTTCTTGCAGACCTCTGAAATTGTATTGGGCTGGAAAACTGTTTCACCTGACCTTTTGTTGCTTCTGCCAGTACAGAATTTGATTTGAGGTGGAGGGGAATTTGGGAGAGTTCAGGTGAGAACCTGCTCCTATTCCCTAATTTGGCTTCCTTTCAACCAGCATTTCTTTTGAGATGGTTTCTGAGATCTTCCATCACAAACAAAGGAATCCTCCTAAATCTTTCTCTGAATGGCCTGGAATTGATGAGCTGAGGAGATGCAACTTGAGGACAGTCCCCATCCCACTCATGCAATGAGAATACACCTTTTCTCTTGCTGAGTTCCAATTTATCCTTCCATTTGTGAAGATATTATTAGGAGACACCCTGTTTTCTAGAGCTAAGGCCCAGCAAGCAAGCTGTGCAACAATACTTGGTGCACACCTTCTGGAACTGATGGTCCCTGAGCTCAGGCAGCACCAACAGTCCCAGAAATGGAGCCCTGCTATAAAAGGACTTTTTGTCTCTAGACAACCTTGCCTCACTGTTGGAACACTGTTACATTGCTGGTGGAGTTGTGAACTGATCCAGCCATTTTGGAGAGCAATTCAGAACTATGCCCAAAGGGCTATAAAAATGTTCATACCCTTTGACCCAGCAATACCACTCCTAGGGTTGTATCCCAAAGAGATCACACAAGTGGGAAAAGGACCCATATGTACAAACATATTTATAGCAGCTCTTTTTGTGGTAGCTAAGAATTGGAAATCAAAGGGATGCCCATCAATTGAGGAATGGCTGAAAAAGCTGTGGTATATGAAGGTAATGGAATACTATTGTGCTCTAAGAAATGGGGATGATACGGACTTCATAACAACCTGGAAAAACCTACACGACATAATGCTGAGTGAGCAGAGCAGAGCCAGGAGAACATTATACACAACCACAGATATATGAAACTCACATGATATCTGTGAGGACTAACCCTGACAGACTTTACTCTTCTCAGCAACACAAGGTGCAAAGACAACTCCAAAGGACTCACGATGGAAAATACTATCTACATCCAGAGGAAGAACTATGAAGTATGAATTCAGATTGAGGTACACTTCATGCTTGCCTTTTTTCTCCCCCTTTTTTATTCCTTTCTTTTGTTTTTGTTTTTGGGTTGTTTTTTTGGGGGGGGGGTTCTGTTTCTTCTTTCTCATGATTCATTCCATTGGTCATAATTCTTCACAACTTGACTAGTGTGTAAATTTATTCAATGCGAAGTTATACATGGAAGTTACATGGAATTCCATGCCATCTTGGGGAGGGAGGTGGGGAGGGAGGGAAAAAATCTGGAACTCAAAACTATGTAGAACCGGCTGTTGTAAACTAAAAATAAAAAAATGTAAAAAAGAATGCACGCACACACATGCGCGCGCGCGCGCGCACACACACACACACACGCACAGAAAAAGAAATTAAAGTTATGTTTGATTCCTGACTTTCCTGTCTCTAGCCTGCTCTGTTTGGCTCTGGCCACCCACCGGTTCAGTCTGGTTGACACACTCTTGTAGTGTTAGGAAGCCCCCAAATTAAAATACTTTAGGATTTGGCACAGAGGATGAACAGTTGGGGCTCCTGTGGTGTGTATTGGAACCTCTTGCCTCTATCTCTTCATAAGCCTCTATTGCAAAGGGAAATGGATGGTCAAAGTGTGCAGATATTGGGTCCCAGCTGATTGCTTTCAGTATCCTACTAGAATTTTGAAAAGACTAGAGAATTAGTTACAATCAGGACTGACACTCCAGTGAGTACTGGAAGGTCCAGACATGGCAGAGCCACAGTGTTCTTGTTTCTGCTGACACCAACAATTTTCATGGGGAATTTCAAGCTCACCTGGGTATATCATAGATATGAATAGTGTCTATCACTGACACCACCAACTCAAGAGGGAAGCAAGATGAAATTCAGTAGGCATAAATGTCAAGTCTTGCACTTGGATACAATCAACCTCACAAGTACGACACGGAAGATGGGTGAACTGCAAACTCAGTTATGAGCCAGCAGTGTGACGTGATAGCCAACAAAGCTAATGTGATCACAGTTTGTATTAAAAGAAGCATACGTTCTAGGAACAGAGGAACATTGTGTTCTGGCAACTTCATTTGGAGTATTGTGTTCAGTTCTCATTTAAGAAGGACATTGATAAGCTGGAGAGTATCTAGAGCAGGGGTGTAGAACCAGTGGCCTTGAAGCCACATGTGGCCTTCTAGGTCCTTGTGTGTGGCCTTTTGACTGAGTCCAAGTTTTACAGAACAAATCCTTTTATTAAGAAGATTTGTTGTGTGAAGTTTGGATTCAGTCAAAGGCTGCACTTGAGGACCTAGAGGGCCACATGTGGCCTCGAAGCCACAGGTTCTCCACCCGTGGTCGAGAGGATGGCAATCAAGATGGTGAAAGAACTTTATTCTCTAAGGTACACTTTTTCTTTAAGACAAATGGAGCAGTGTGTTGTTGAAAGGGACAAAAGAATTACTTGTTTAAAAGAAAATATTTATATCAAGTGTTAAAGTGTGTGTGTGTATGTCCGTGTGCATGTGTGAAGAAACATTGCTTTTAGATAGAATTTGAGCAGTTTTGGAGAGAAAATGAATTGTGTTATAAATAGAAAGACTCAAATTACCTTGTGAACTAAGAACAATAATGCCTTACTTGTGTGTGAATACTTTCATATTTTAAAGAGAATTATGATTGTAAAAATCAGAGCATCAAAAACACCAAACAACCGAAGCACTGTGTTGGAGACTTAGAGCTGCTGAGTTTTATGATACTTCAACTTATTTGTGTTGTGTCTAAAGAGGGCAAAACTAAAAAAAAGTAGGATTCCCATAAACATTTGAAGACTGATGTGTAATTTTAGAAGACTATTAATTTGATAGAGGAAATTTGAGAAGCAATGGCTCTTCATGTGAAAAGTGAGTCACTGAGAATATGGAGGTTCTCATTTAAGCCATTGAAGTATATAGAAACTAGATATAGGTTCCCAGTGTGGTAGTATGAGCAAAAAACCTGACATAGGAACCTGAGAAAAAGAACTGAAGACACATGGGGAGATGAAAAGCTGCTCTGTGGAAATTACACGCAGTTAGCTAAGAGACAACTTCTAAGTGATTCTTGACTTGTGGGAGAGCGAATTGACTACACTGGCCAAGAACTTGAGTGATAGATATTTCCTTTCAATGACACAGTCTTTGCTCTTAGTTTCCTCCTTTGGCTTGAGAATAAAAAGCCAAATGGATTTTATAACTGATTTTTTTATCCTGGCTAGGTTTGTTTGCTTGGTTTAAAGAATCAAACTGAGCCATATTGTTGGGAGCTCTGTTTTGAATGATCAACACAAAACTTGGTTGAAGGGATAATGGGCGAATCTAGTCTAAATAGCTTAGAGATATAGACACTTTGATGTGCTTTACGGTATTTTTAGAGACTAACTGTATAAATATCGTTCAACATGTTACCTTGTGAGTGGCTAGTTTTGTAAGTAGAAAACTTATCTATGGGGTCTTCAGAGTTAAAGAGAAGTGATTAGAGGAACTGTTCAACACTCAAGGGTTACCCCTAGGATTCTTAGAGAGTTTGAGGATAATGTTGTAGTGGTAGTCTGTCTCTGGGAATTTAGACCTACCATGGTGAGGGCAGGTGTAACCAGAATGGCCTTTGTTTTCTTTGAATGACTCAGCTTACCTCATTGAGCCTCTGAACACTGTGGCTTGCTCTTCCGGGGCAGGAAGCCCAAAGAGCATTCCAGGAAGCAGACAACTTCCTGTGTGATGAGTCATGGGGCTGGCTGAGGGGAGGTGTTAGCTCCAGAACCTGGTCTACGCTAGGGGGAGGGGCCAAGTCAAGAACCAATCGGCCCTGGTCATTCAGGCGGCGCTTGATGATGTCAAAAACTCTATAAGAGGGGAGAGGACAGCTTGAAGATCCCTTTTTCCTTTTCCGGTTGGAGCCAGAGACACCTACGGCCAAAGCTGAGCTGCCGGTAGCAGAGCTGACCCACGTGGAGCGAGGAGTGCTGAGCCAGGACTGGAGGCCAGTGGGTAATCTTCTTACCGAACAGGGGAAGCATGTATACGATTTTGCCTTATACTATCTCACTTCTCTGTGGCCTCCTGGTTACCCTTGTGAGGCGGACTTATTGGGCCTGGAAGCTTTTGATGAAAATATCAAAATGGGGACGCTGGTTTGTGGGCTTGTTATTGTGGAGTGTAAATACATGCTTTAGTTCTCCTGCCTTCTGTCTAGAGAATTCCTTATATCCTGCGGTTCCGGACCTTTTAGGCACATATGAGATTCTCTTTGAAATCATAAATTCTGCCTTCCTAATATAGCAGGCTGCATTGAATGAGCCAATCCAGTGAGTGTCAATATGCCCCATGCATGGGGTGAAATATGTATTGTCTTACAGAGTATAGATAGCTATTATATATATGTATGTATATATGTATATATGTATGTATATACACACACACATATATACATATACATACATACATATATAACATATATCTCACCTCATCCTGTACTGCCACGATACCTCCCATTACATTTTAAGGTCCACTGTGGTGTGGCATATCTACTCCCATTGATGATTCCATTGGCTGTGTTATGAGTCCAAAATAAATGAGGATTATTGAAGGAATTGAGTATGTTTGACTTGGAGATAAGAAAATTCATAGTGAAGATACCCAATATCTGTGGTAAAGTACCTGAAAGGCTCTCATGTACAGAAGAGATAAGACCTGATGTCCTCTGAATCTCTTCCAGCTCTAAATCTATGAACTTATGGTTTGTATGATTTGTTTCATCCCAAAGGGCAGAATTAGGAGAAATAGGAATAAGTTGTCAAGAGACCAAATTAGGCTTGATATCAAGGAAAACCTTTAACAATTAGAGTTGTCCAAAAGTTGAATGGGCTGCTGCAAGAAGTGATGGGTTCTTCTCCTTTGTAGGTCTTCGAACAGAAACTGGATGCCCAGTTGTCTGGTATGTAGTGGAGATTCCTTTGGAGTATGGATTGGACAGGATGGCTGCTGTGGTCCCTCTAAACTCTTAGATTCTGTGATTCTGCCATTCTAGTGTGAACCATCTAGGGAAGATGCATTGTAAGGAGGTGGGAGATACTGCATACCAACCTTCTTGCATCCAGAGCAGGGCCCGTCCAGCTTGTAGCAATTATAACATCTCAAAGCCCAGCTGGAGAAATGTCCCCAGCAGGGCCTGGTTGAGTTGTGGCCCTTTAAGACTATTTGAACATTTTGCCATAAACATTATTTTGTATAAATTTTCTGACTTGAAAAAATGGTACAAATGGTAAACTTTAAAAAAAAAAAAAGAATTTCTTCGTCAGACTTGATTAGTCAATTTAATCAACTTGGCAAATCACATAGTCTGGCCTGAGGGGAAAAAAAGAAAATAAAGTGTGATTAGAGCTATTTGTCACATATAGCATGGGGGTAGGGGTGTCATTGGGTGACTTGATGGGAGGTAGCCTCTAGCCTCTTTTCCTCCTCCCCATCTCCAAGGGAGACTTTAATTCCTGCCAGAATGATAATAGGAGGTTAGGGCCAAAAGAAATTTGGCCACTCTCTTCTCCATACTGGGAGAGGATACCATGCTAGAAACATATGTATGCTTTCACTTAAATATTATTAGTCTAAGGGATGTCATTTTCAGGTTTAAGCTAAATTCTCATGTTTTATTACTAGAGGGAAGGAAGATGGTAAGCTCTATGACCAAGGTATGACTCCCTTCCTATCAAATGCCAGTTCCATGATGAACATACATACTTAGCCAAGAAAACCCATTTATCAAAATTGGTAGCAAGATGGAAATCAAAGAAGGTAAACATAGGAAAATCTATACCAGACAATAGACAGTGAAGGAGTTATCCCATTGGGGGAAAGGTAACTCTGCCCAACCAAGAGAGAGTTTCTGTAGTTTCTAGTGAAGCATGTGGGCAATAGAAACTGCCAGGTCTTACCATGTTTTCCTGGAGTAGTTTTCTTCAGGACTTGAACTTGAGGTTGGTCCCTTCTATCTTCTTTCTTGAAGCTGGAAGCCAGAAGCACCCAAGGGACAGCAGGACTTGAAAATAGAAGAGAGGGAGGTTCTCGTCCTCTGGCCAACTCTGCCCCACCCCTCACAAAGGGCAGGACAATCATCTCCACCAATAAGGAGGGAGTCCCATACCAATGATCTTTGGGACTGAGGTTACAAAAGGAACACACCATATTTCCCCATGTATAAGACACACCTTAATTTTGAGGCCTGGAATTTGAAAAAAAATGTATTACATAAAGTTATCGAATTCAAGTTTTATTCATCATAAAATTCATACAATAATACGATGAAATTCAAGGACCTTCTGCTCATAGCTTTCAGGCATCTTTTGAGCAAGTCTGGTGAGTGTACGCATGCTTGGTCCATTCCGTTTCATGAACCTGAAGCACCAATTGTGTCCTCCTTTGAAATCAGTAACTTCTTTTTCATCACCTGCCTCATGCTGAACCATCTTTGTGGACACAAGAATTTCAATTGCCCTTTGCTCTTCAATCCATATATTCAATTCCCTCTCTAAATCAGGCCATTTTGCTGACTTGCCTCTCATGGCCTTCTTCTGCCATGGTGTTTTTAGTACTGTTTTAACAGTAAACTATAAGAGGTACCAGTAAAGGAAGGTGGCTTGAGAAAAGGTATTCTCTTTTTAGTACTGGAGAGCAAACTTTTGAATGTCTGAAATCGAGGGACTGGGAGCAAAGATTTTTTTTTTTTTTTGCTTATTTTCCTATCAGCTACTGGAAAGAAGAGACAGTGGGAAAATCCAGCTACTGGCTTTTTCAGAAGTCAACTGCAGTTTCAAAAGCTTCAGACCAGGTACTTTAAAACTGAAATTTGAAAATCCCTTCCGGAGCAGCTAGGGATTGAAAACAATTTTTCAGTTCAAAGTTTGTGTTTACCTAGAACTTAGGCATTTGTGTGATAGAGTTCCCACTTTCTGCTTTGTATATGTTGAAAGGAACTTAGTTATCCTATCCTGCTGGCATGCCCTAATTTAAGTGCATTTGCTATACAAAAATGTATGGTCACATATATCTGAGTCATGGAGATTCAGAGGGAGGAAACATGTTTTATATTCTGTGAAGGTACTATTTCAGCTCAAGCAGGTAATGATATTCTCATTGAGAATGACACACACTTTTTTCTCATAACTCAGTGGGAAAAGTAGTCATTACTGAAGGGAAGGGTAAACAAATTGACTACAGAAGAAGGGTTTCATACTTCCAGGCTAATTTTTTTCTTTAAGGATTGTTTGTTTTATAAAGAACCCTTATTCTGAAAGTGGATAGTAATCTGCACATCTTCTTGCTTGAAATATTTATTTGTTTATTGTTTTTATTTTATGGAATAAAACGAGCATTTCTGTAACATAGTACCATAAAAAAAGATGATCTCACATGAAATTGCAAATCTACTGTGTATAACTTGCTATTCCTTTCAAATATACAACAAAACTATCATGTAAATTTCTTTTTTTTTCTTTCTTTTCCCTTCCCTCCCCCTTTCCACCCATGGCTAATTTGATGCACATTATAACAGAGATGGTCAGGAGACCTGAATTCCTGCCGTGGCTCTGCTACTATTTCAATAGAACCTACCCATGGTTTCACTAGGCCTCCCTCTACCAATGTAGATGGAAACCAGTCCATACCTCTTCCTCGTCTGGCACAAAGTTTTATCTGTGTCTTTAGAGCTTAACTTTTAAAATCATTTTTGACTGTGTGTCAATTAAAAGTTAATAAGGAGCCATCTCAGGATGGGAACAGAAATAAATTTTATTCAATTCTCGAGAATTGGGCATCCCCTGCTAGAACAAATCCAGCAAGGGAAGCACTTTACAAGGGGCTAGGCACCCATAATTATACCTAACACAGGAGAATTCCCACCCACCTCTGACCCTTCTCACCATTGGCTGGGAGGTGGGCTTACAATCTGAGCGCAAAAGCTAGATAAAGAACCGGGAAATTGAGGTACAGAAACTCCAATTCCCATTCCCTCAGTTAATGATTACAACTGAGGTGACATCTATAAATCTAAAGAAGGAGAATAGGCTAAGGGGAGGGGGAGACCCTCTCCATTCTTTATAGTAGAGAAAAACAGGTCATTATGACCCTGTTCTTACTGAGCAAATCTTTAAACCAGAACCAGAAGAAAGAACAAAAGGTTTCAGGGTAAACTTTCCCAGAGGCTGAGCCATCAGACTCTCACGGCCTCAGAATTTTTTTTTTACTTCCCTATTTCTTGATTTTTAAACATTTCTTAGTATAGCTATAGATATATATTTATACATATCTTCCCTGTGAAGTCTTCACATTTCATTTACCTCACACAACAGTTGTTCTCTCTCACATTGTGAATCCCTGAGGGGTAGGAACCATAGAGGTTTGCATTTCATGTATTACCTCAGGCACCTGGAAATACATTCAATATGGATGTGGATGATGGAACTTGATTATGTTCCAACAGTAAGTGTGCAGTTCCACCTTGAGAAAAAATGAGAGAGTCAACCATGTCATCTTCTACTCTGTAAATACCAGTGGCTCACTGCTGACTACATGAGTATATATAAAGTCACCTGGTTGGCATTGAAAGACCTTCCCAAAGTGGTCCCTTCCTACCTTTTATGCTTTTCTACACTTACTCCCCTCCATGATACAGTGGCCCACCTACTGTTCCTCATCCAACGTTCCATATTCTTACTCTAAGCTTTGCACTCCTGTTCCCTAGTCACCTTGGCGCCTCCTTTTAGCTTCCTTGGCTTTGTTCAAGGCTTAGCTCATTTCCCACCTTCTATAGGAGGCCTTTCCTGGTCTCATTTCCTCCCCCACAACCCCTAGTGTCTTCTCTCCCCGCACCTCCCCCCCATTGGCTGCCCTTTGCACAGGATATATTTTTTGTCTACAGAGTTCTTTGCATGTTGCCTCCCTTGTTAGAGTATAAGCTCCTTGAGGACAGAGACTGTGTTTTTGCTTTCTTGATGTCTCAGTGCTTAACACATAGTAAGTGATTAATAAATAAATAAATAAATGCTTGTTGATTGCTGGATTTATTGATTTCTGACTGAAGTCGAAGATGTTAAATGACATCTTGGAAAAGTCATTTAACTTTGTGGCATATTTGTAGGAAACAGGGTAAGGTATATTTGGATTGTTAATCCCAAACTCTAAACCCCAGATCGAAATGCATAGGAAATTTCCTTCTTAAGATTAGGTAGAATAATGGGTATCATATTGCTCGCCTGTAACCAGAATGGCTTTTGTTTTCTTTGAATGACTCAGCTTACCTCATTGAGCCTCTGGATGCTGTGGCTTGCTCTTCCAGGGCAGGAAGCCTAGAGAGCATGTCAGGAAGCAGAAAACTTCCTGTGTGATGAGTCATGGGGCTGGCTGAGGGGAGGTGTTAATATCTATGCTAGGGGGAGGGGCCAAGTCAAGAACCAATCGGCCCTGGTCATTCAGGCGGTGCTTGATGATGTCAAAAACCCTATAAGAGGGGAGAGGACAGCTTGAAGCTCTCTCTTTCCTCTTCCGGTTGGTGTGGGAAGCAGCGTCAAGCAAGCATGACTCTGGGCCAGCTCTTGCTCTCGGGCCGAGCCCAGATGTTGGTAACTATGAATTGTATTGGGTCTGTCTGTTGATAATTGTAACTTGTTTGTATTTTGGTTTTGAGGTTCAGGGTGCTGGTTTGTTTTTCCCCCGAACTAAATGTTTTGAACCTCAGGGTGCTGGCTTTTTTCCCCTGAAGTATGTGAATCTGTATTTGGTCTGTCTCTTGATGCTTGTCTGTATGCTCCCCTGAACTAACTGAATGCTAACTGAATGCTGGCCTTTTCCCCTGAACTAAATGAATGTTGTCTGTATGCTAACTGAATGCTGGATTAAAGTAAGCTGGTCAACCCCTTCACCATGCTTTCCTTGTTTAAGCAGATAAAAAGAACCTGTGCTTTTCTGGTGTCCCGGCAGCATCCTGGGTGCATCTTACGCCCCCACAGAAGCTGCTAGCTGGGTTGTTAAAACATCGCCTTCTCAATGGGTGGGGGAGAGGCTGAAGGGAGGGAATTTGGAACTCAAAACTAAAAAAAAAGAGAAAAAGATTACATAGATAATTAGCTCAGCCTTGACTCAAAGCCAGGTCTCTTGTGTCCCCGTCAAAAGTCTTTCTTGCTAAACCATACCACCACTTTATTTAATTACTTTTAATTTTTTTTAGACTTTCAGGTTTGATTGAAAACCATCCAGTAGAAACTTCTCTAGTTTGGGATTCTAACAATGGTCCGGATAATAGTCCACCCAAAAACGGCTCTTGTCGATGAGCCAGTGTACATCCGAGTAACGGGACTTCTTCCTAACCAGCTGGTAGTACTGCAGGCAAAAGTGACAAATGAGAAAGGAGAGCTGTTTTTTTCTGAAGCCTTCTATAAGGCTGATGAAGGTGGAGAGATAGACCTGGAGCATGCAGCAGCACTTGGAGGGGACTATTTGGGCATTCATCCCATGGGCCTCTTCTGGTCCTTGAAATCTGAGAAGACTTTTTCTAGGCTATTGAAACAGGATGTGATGAACAGTCCCTTCCTGGTTCAACTGTCTGTATGTGATTCTGACATATTTTTCAAAGACTCACCTGCATCTGTTAAGGCCAGTGAGACTGTGGAGCGATGGTACTCAGCACCTGGAGTACAAAGAATCCAGATAAGGGAAGGTCGAATTCGAGGAATTCTGTTTATCCCACCGGGTGAGTATCAAATGAGTGATCCTTACTCACTAATTCTCAATCTAAGTTTCCAGGCTCAGTTGGAAGCTCATCACCTAGGTAGCCTGGAAATTTGAAAAAAGCTCATGCTCACGCTGCAGAGCCCTATCCTGACCCCTGGGGCTCAGTGTGGTTCCTGCTCCCATGTCTGAAATGGTAGTTCAGACTGAGGACACATAACTGACCTGGAACTAGCCTGTTGCTTCCATTCATCCAGGATCCCCTTCACTTTTTCACTTGGTGATACCATCATCTTCCACAGGTTCAATTTTTCTCTCCAAACAGATGGTCCCTATAGATCCAGCCTTTGTTTTCCCCCTGACTTCCAGTCTCACAGCACTAACTGCCCAAACTGGATGCAGTACTCAATGAGGGCAAACTCAATAAGCCTAAAACAAAATTCATTGTCTTCCCCGCCCTCTGTTCCCAGCCCCCAAGCCCCCCTTGCTTTCAGGCTTCTTTCTTATTGTGGAGTTTCAGTTACTTTCAGTTTTTTTTTTCTTTTTTTTAAAAAAATTTCATTTAATATATTTAGTTTTCAGCATCCATTTTCAAAAGAGTTTGAATTACAAATTTTCTCCCCATTTCTACCCTCCTGCCCACTCCAAGATGGCATATATTCTGGTTGCCCCGTTCCCCAGTCAGCCCTCCCATCTGTCACCTCACTCCCCTCCCATCCCACTTTCCCTTCTTCTCTTACAGGTCAAGACATATTTCTACGCTCCATTGCCTGTGTATCTTATTTTCTAGTTGCATGCAAAAACTTTTTTTTTTTTGTTTTTGAATGTCTGTTTTTAAAAACTTTGAGTTCCGAATTCTCTCCCCTCTTCCCTCCCTGCCCACCCTCCCTAAGAAGGCAAGCAATTCCACATAGGCCACATGTGTATCATTATGTAAAACCCTTCCACAATACTCATGTTGTGAAAGATTAACTATGTTTTGCTCATTCCTAACCTATCCCCCTTTATTGAATTTTCTCCCTTGACCCTGTACCTTATCAAAAGTGTTTGTTTTTGATTACCTCCTCCCCCTGTCTGCCCTCCCTTCTATCATCACCCCTTTTTTATCTCCTTCCTCCTTCTTTCCTGTGGGGTAAGATACCCAACTGAGTGTGTATGGTATTCCCTCCTCAGGTCAAATCCAATGAGAGCAAGATTTACTCATTCCTCCTCACCTGCCCTCTCTTCCTTTCCTACAGAACTGCTTTTTCTTGCCACTTTTATGCAAGATAATTTACCCCATTCTATCTCTCCCTTTCTCCCTCTCTCAATATATTCTTCTCTTATCCCTTAATTTGATTTTATTTTTTTAGGTATCATCCCTTCATATTCAACTCACCCTGTGCCCTCTGACTATACATATATATATATATATATATATATACATACATACATACACAGATACACACATATGTATATATATGCATACACACACACACACACACACACACATATATATGTGTATTACTTTCAGCTACTATGATACTGAGGTCTCATGAATCATACACATCACCTTTCCATGTAGGAATGTAAATAAAACAGTTCAACTTTAGTAAGTCCCTTATGATATCTCTTTCTTGTTTACCTTTTCATGCGTCTCTTGATTCTTGTGTTTGAAAGTCAAACTTTCTATTCAGCTCTGGTCTTTTCACTGAGAAAGCTTGGAAGTCTTCTATTTTATTGAAAATCCATATTTTGCCTTGGAGTATGATACTCACAGTTTTGCTGGGTAGGTGATCCTTGGTTTTAATCCTAGCTCCACTGACCTCCGGAATATCGTATTCCAAGCCCTTCAGTCCCTTAATGTGGAAGCTGCTAGATTCTGTGTTATCCTGATAGTTTTTCCACAATACTCAAATTGTTTCTTTCTGGCTGCTTGTAGTATTTTCTCCTTGACCTGGGAGCTCTGGAATTTGGCAACAATATTCCTAGGAGTTTTCTTTTTGGGAGGCAATCTGTGGATTCTTTCAATTTCTATTTTGCCCTGTGACTCTAGAATATTGGGGCAGTTCTCCTTGATAATTTCTTGAAAGATGATATCTAGGCTCTTTTTTTGATCATGGCTTTCAGGTAGTCCAATAATTTTTAAATTATCTCTCCTGGATCTATTTTCCAGGTCAGTGGTTTTTCCAATGAGATATTTCACATTGTCTTCCACTTTTTCATTCCTTTGGTTCTGTTTTATAATATCTTGGTTTCTCATAAAGTCACTAGCTTCCACTTGCTCCAGTCCAATTTTTAAGGTAGTATTTTCTTCAGTGGTCTTTTGGACCTCCTTTTCCATTTGGCTAATTCTGCCTTTCAAGGCATTCTTCTCATTGGCTTTTTGGATCTCTTTTGCCATTTGAGTTAGTCTATTTTTTAAGGTGTTTTCTTCAATATTTTTTTCCAGTATTTTTTTGGGTCTCCTTTAGGAAGTCATTGACTTGTTTTTCATGGTTTTCTCACATCATTCTCATTTCTCTTCCCAATTTTTCCTCTACTTCTCTAACTTGCTTTTCCAAATACTTTTTGAGCTCTTCCATGGCCTGAGACCAGTTCATGTTTTTCTTGGAGGCTTTTGATGTAGGCTCTTTGACTTTGTTGACTTCTGGCTGTATGTTTTGGTCTTTGTCACCAAAGATTCCAAAGTCTGAGACTGAATCTGACTGCATTTTAGCTGCCTGGCCATGTTCCTAGCCAACTTACTTGACCCTCGAGTTTTTCAGCGGGGTATGACTGCTTGTAGAGCAAAGAGTACTTTGTTCCAAGCTTGAGAGGATGTACCATTGATTTCAGAGCTATTCCTATACAGCCAGCTCTGCCACACCAGCACTCCTCCTTCCCCAAGAACCGCCAATCGGGACCTGACGCAAATCTTAAGCAGGCTCTGCACTCCTGCTCTGATCTGCCACTTAATTCCTCCCACGAGGTGGGCCTGGGCCTGGAAGTAACTGCAGCTGTAGTTCTATAGCTGCACCACCCCCTGTGGCTGAACCGCAAACTCTTTTCACTCTGTCCCCTGCAGCTTTTCCCACTAACATTCTCTGTTGTCTTTGGTGTTTGTGGGTTGAGAAGCCTGTTAACTGCCACAGCTCACTGACTCAGGGTGGTAGGGCCTGTTCCGCCTGGCTCCTGGTCTGGTGGGTCCTGCTGCCGTCCACGCTGAGCTCTGCTCCCCTCTGTTCCGTGTGCAATAGACCTCATCCAGTGACCATCCAGGCTGTCCTGGGCTGGATCCTTGCTTCCCTCTGCCATTTTGTGGGTTCTGCAGTTCTAGAATTTGTTCAGAGCCATTTTTATAGGTTTTTGGAGGGACCTGGTGGGGAGCTCACGCAAGTCCCTGCTTTCCAGCTGCCATCTTGGCTCCACCCCACCCCCCCCACCCTCCCCCAGTTACTTTCAGTTTTGTTGTTGCTCAGTTGTTTTCAGTTGTGTCTGGCTCTTCACGACCCCATTTTGGGTTTTCTTAGCAAAGATACTGGGAGTGCATTGCTATTTCCTTCTCCAGCTCATTTTACAGATAAGGAAGCTGAGGCAAACAGGGTTAAGTGACTGGCCAGGGGTCAGACAGTTAGTAAGTATCTGATACAGGATTTGAACTAGGAAAATGAGTCCCTGCACTCTATCCACTGTGCCACCTAGCTACCTGTTACTACTTGTTGCCAAGCAGTGAATGTTTATTGAGTGACTACATCAGTAAGGCAAGATTCATGACCTGGAGGATGACCATGAACATGCCTGTATGGTTCAGAATTGCAAAGTATTTAAAACTCTCTAGGTAGAAGGCAGAGGAAGTATAACATTTATTTAGGCTCCAAAGAGTCGGATCCCAGAACCAGTAATTCCAATTCAGTATAGCAATAATTGTATTCCAGAAACAGTAAGCCCATGTCAATGTAGCAACAAGGAGATTAAAACACAGTATTACAGCAAAGAGCCAAGTCCTCCTGTAACCTTTGCCCCCCTGCTAGGGCCTTCCACAAACAATCACTCAGGAATCCTAACTGTTTGCTTACCTGTGTCCTCTGCCCTCTCAGTCCTCTGGTCTGCAGCTCTCCGGTCTCCACTCTCCCCTCAGCACTCTCTTCTGCAGCTCCATGGACTCGGAGTTCCTCCTCCTTCTCCTTGGGCTGAATTCTGAAGTCTGGCTTCTCTTCTGACTTCTGAGTATATATATATATATATATATATATATATATATATATATACATATATATATATGTTCTTCATATATATATGTTCTTTTTATATATTATATATATAATATATAATACACACACACACACACACACACATATATATATATAAAATGTTCTTTTTAGGGCCTGAGGGCTTCACGCCCAATAGGCAAAAGAGTGTGGGAAAGATCTTTAATCACTGATTGGTATCACAAACGTATGGGTCTGTAAACTGGCCCCACCTGAGGCCTATTGAATGGGTGGAAAATATCTTCAATCACATTATCACCACAGTGACTGACTGTCAGACTGAGTCAACCAGGTTTATAATCTTGTTGTCTTTCAAAATTTCTCACTCTTACTTAGCCCACATAGTTAATAACCAAATCTGGTTCTTTCTCTACAGTGTCTTTTATATGCACCCCCTTCTTTCTACTCACATAGCTTTATTCCCCATCATTTTTCTCATGTTCTTTTGTGATTGTATGAGTACAGCAGACAGCATGTTGGTCTTAGTGACAAGGGGACCTGAGTTTGAACCATTCTTCAGAAGGTCATGCATTAGCTGTGTGACCCAGGGCAAGTCACTTGACCTCTCTGTGATTCAGTTTCTTCATCTATCCAAAGAGGGAGTTACACACAGTGTCTTCTATGGTTCCTTACAGCACTAAACTTATGATCTATGATCCTTCTATCTGGTCTCCCTGTCTCAAATCTTTTTACCACACCAATCCATATTCTACCTAACACCAAAGAGAATTACTTGAAGTGTAGATTTGACCATATAGTAATATTTGTAAACAGAAGTGGCTCCCTGTTAACTCTAGGATCAACTACAAACTCCTCTATTTGGCTCTAAAATCTCTTCACAGCTCGCCATTTCCTACCTTTCCAGCCTTAGAACATACTGCCTTCCTTTCCAAACTCTCTAGTATTGCCATCTTGGCCTGGTTGTTGGTCTTCATACAGGATGTTCCACCTCCCACTTTCATTTGCATTAGCTGTCCCTTATACTTAGAACACATTTCTTCCTTATCTTTGCCTCTCGGAACTCCTAATTTCCTTCAAGAATCAACTCAAGAGCCATCTTCTACCTGAAGCCTTTTATATACCCACAGCTGTGAATGCTCTCCCATCCACAACTACCTTGTATTAATTGTGTCTATATTATGTTTATGCTCATGTATGTACAGATTGTCTCCCACATTAGAATGTAAGTTCCTTGAGGGTGGAGTCTGTTTCATTTTTGTCTTTGTATCCATAGTGCTAGTAGTGTCTGGCATAGAATAGGAAATTAATAAGTGCTTGTTAATTGATTATATCCATTGATAATTGCTTCCAGTTTTACAAGAAGAACTATAACTAGGGTGAAGGCAGTGGGGCTTTGACCCAGGTTGGGAATTTAGAGGGTACTAATAGCCACATCTTGGAAGGCTGATCCCTCCTGGCTGTGGAATTCCTTCTTATCAATAGCTTAGAAACCTAATGGTGTCCCAGAGTGTCCTACCCCCTCCTTGCCTCATCTTAGCTCCCACCTTCCACCTCCCAGTCTCCACCTTCCCCACCCAAACACCCGTGCTACACCCCTGCCCCCACATATCAGCTCAGTAGCTATCAGTCCAGTTTCATAGAAACCTCATGATATTTCAGGACAACTCTTTACTTTCAGAAGCTTTACCCTAGGTGAGCATGCCCCTCCCCACTTGGTGCAGTCCTACAAATTGTTGGTTATGGCTTTATTTTCCACTCCTACCCACCATCTACTGAGATTTGTGATTGTACGTGGTAACCTGGTGACCTGTAGGTAGCTTGTGTAGGTAGCTCTTCATTGTGTAGGAGACTGGCCTTTTTTGTCTTAGAGGTTTCCAACCACTGAGTTAAAAGAGATGGTAGAGTTCATTAGGTGACTGTTTCACAGTCTGTACGCAGTGCAGGGGACACTTTCGTTCGGGAAAGAAACTGAGCCCCTACAGAACAGGGAGAGGCAGACCTTCTTGTTCTCCCCTTTATATCTTGTCATTCTGTTCCTTTGATGCTGCCTCCCATCACTTCGCTTCTCATCTTCTTTGCCTGCTTCTTTGCCAATTCTTGCTATGACCTCAGATCCTGCCAAAGAAACAAAATCCACACAGCTGGGGCACAGTCAGGACTTCTGCCTTAGATATCAATTTAGGTTACATAGTAGTTAGAGTCCTGGCTTGGAGTCAGGATAGATCTGAGTTCAAATCCTTCTTCTGACACTTAGGAGTTGGATGACTCTGAGCAAGTGTCTTGACATCTATTGGCGTCAGATAGCTAAGACATATATTAAGTGGTAGAGGGCTTGTGAGTTACTTTAGTAGTGAGTTCTCCTACCTGTGAAGTTACAGATATACTTATTCAGAATGGGTCCATCAGCTTCAGCACCTCTCCTCTGGAATCAGAAGTACTTAGTCACCGAGCATTTATTAAGTACCTTCCCTCAGGCAGCTTGTATTCTAATGGAGAGAATACATGTAAATGCCTATGTGCAAATAAGATATAGACAGAATGAATTGGGGATAAACTCAGAAGATAGGTAGTAAGATTAAGGAATCAGCTATATAGCATATGAGAGGAGACTGGGAAATTCTCTTTGTGATGCTATGTATTAATGTCCAAAATCTGAGTATATTCTTTCCTCCTTCCTTTTTTATTGACTCTCTCTGTCTCTCTGTCTCTGTCTCTCTGTTTGTCTCTGTCTCTCTGAGACTGTCTCTGTCTGTCTGTCTCTGTCTGTCTGTCTGTCTCTCTCCCTCTTTTTGTAGTCTCTTTTCTTTTCTCACCACAAAATCCTTTTAAAATTTTCTTCAGGAGAAGGACCTTTCCCTGGAGTAATTGATTTATTTGGTTTCATTGGTGGACTGATTGAGTTTCGGGCCAGTCTCTTGGCCAGTCGTGGCTTTGCTACATTGGCCTTAGCTTACTTTGACTACGAAGACCTGCCCAAAAGGTCAGAGGATGTGGATGTCGAATACTTTGAAGAAGCAGCTGATTTCCTCCTAAGCCATCCTAAGGTACTCTGAGCTCACAATTTGGTTTAACCTTTGTGTCTAATTTCTCATGCAATCCCTGATTCCGAATGACTAACTGGTCCTGTCTTGCGTTCCCTTTTCATTGACATGGTTTGCTTCTCCAGGCTTGTGATTTCTACTTTAGAGGAAGACAGGTTCTTAATCAGTTCTTCTCTTCTTTCTCTTCCTGCTCTAATCAGCTCACCTAGGTTTCTTTTTCCAAATCACTCATGGGACCCATTCATCTGATGTTTATTTCAGTGTATGCTTTGATGTTGTTTATGAGGAATGAGACTTAATATTATCAGAGCCATGCTACAAAAGGGAGTATAGCTTGGTGATTAGAACTCTAAACTTAGGAATCAGGAAGACCTGAAGACCATGTCAGACACTTATTAGTTATGTAAACAGAACAAGTCATTGAACTCCAATGGAGAAAAATAACAACTGGCCTCACAGGCTTGTCGTCAGGATTGAAGGAGACACGGTCTATAAGGGACTTGACCAAACCTAAAGTACTGTTTACATGTGAGCTATTATTATTATTTTATATCATTCTTTATAAGGTAACTCATTTGAGACGTTAACAAATTAAGAAAATGCCATGATGATATCATATACAAAATGGGGATGTAATTCTCCCAGTGTGGCAGGGTCAAAACAGTACTAGATGAGGAACCAAGGAAACTGGTATCTAACTGGTCAATGCTTCCGACTAGCTAAGTGACCATGGGTAAGTTATTTAACTTCAATGGGCCTCAGCTGGGTCATAGGTAAAGTTAGAGACTGGGACTGAAGGGAAGATTTGGACTAGATGGTATTTAAGCATCTTACCAGTCATTAAAAAAAAGTGATTTTTTTAAACATGCACATTTACTTCTAGATAACTTTGCTTTAGAATTTTGTTATGGTGAATGCATTGCCTGTTAAGTATAGCTGGCAATTGATCCAGTTAGTCCTCATAAGCCAGTGAGTCCCATTTTACGGATGAGGAAAGTGAGGTTCCGAGAGGTAAAGTGACAAGCACAGGTAACTATACACAGGTCCCACAGGTAGTGAGCACCAAAGGAGAATTTAGCCTCCTTTGGTCCTGACTCCAAATCTAGCCCTTTTAAAACTATACCCGACTGATATGTGAGAATGCTTAGCACAGTGGCTAGACCATAAATGTTTAATACGTGTTTATTGATCAATTGATTGAGAGTAGATTTGTTTGTCTTGGACACATAGGGAGGGGCAGATCTAGACATCATATCTGGAAGTTGTTAGAAGGCAGATTTTGGTTGGAGGTAAGCAACAATTATGTGACTTGTACAGCTAGCCAAAAATGAAATAGGCTCCCTTAAAAGGGCATCGAGGCATTGGAAGCTTTTAAATGGAAGATGGATGACTTCCTGTAAGGAATATTATAGAAAAGATTCTGTTTAGATGTGAGCCGGACTATATGACCTCAGAAATCATGTACAGCCAGGAGATTTCATTATTCTATGACATTCGTTATTCTAAGAAATACTTATATTGCAAACTAGAACGTCATAAGAACAAAAGAAAGGTATAAACAAAGTGCCCTGAGAAATTCAAGGAGAGTGAATTTTTAGGTGACAGCTGAGGGAAGGAAGGCTGCATGGAAGAGGTGAGCCTTGTAGGAAGTTAAGGATTTCAACTGTTGGAGATTGGGAATGGAGGACAGAGAAGAAGCCCATTTTAGGGAGAGGATGTGAAGAAAGACATGGAGATGGGAAGAGATAGCAGAGAACAAGAAATGGTGATTATTACTTTGTGGCTGGAACACAGAATGAAAAGGAATACACAGTGAGAAATAACACTGTAAAGACAGAGTGTAGCAAGACTGTGGAGGGTCTTGAATGTCAAACTAAGTTTCTACTTTATTTGGCAGGTAATGGGAGCCATTGAAGGTTATATCACTGCCAAATGCAGGATCTGAGCTGAGTCTTGAAGGTAGCCAGGGAAGGCAGCAGGCAAAGGGGAAGAGGAAGAACATTCCAGGCATGGAGGACAGACAGAGAAAAGGAACAGAGGAGGAAATGGATGTTATGTGCAAAAAATAGCAAGAGGGCAGGTTGGTATTATTGGATTGCAGATCCAATGAGAAGGTGAGAAAATAGTAAGAAGACTGGAAAGGGAGGAAGGAACCAGGTTCTAAAGTGCTTTAAATGCCAAACAGATCATTTTATATTTGATCGTGGAGGTTCTAGGAAGCCACTGGAGTTTATTGAATAGAGGAGTGATATGGTCAGATCTGCATATTTAGCAATCAGATGGAGGATAGACTGGAGTGGGGAGAGACTTGAGGTAGAGAGACCCACTAGAAAGCTATGGCAGTAGTTCAAGTGTGAGGTGATGATGCCTGCATTTGGGTGGTGGCTGTGTCAGTGGGGAAAAGGAGGTGTGTATGAGATGAGGGATGTTATTATAGTAGAAATGACAAGACTTGACAGCAGATTGGATAGGTAGAGTGAGTATAGCAGAGGAGTTGAGGATGGTATTGACATTTCAAGTATGGAGGACAGTGGTATCATTGACAATAATAGGGAAGTCTGGAAGAGGAAAGTTTTGGAGAAAAAGAATGAGCTCTCATTTGGGTATCATGAGTTTGAGATGCCTACAGACAATTGGTGATGTGAGACTGGAGCTCAGGAATGAAGTTAAGGCTAAATATATAGATCTGGGAGTCATCTGAATAGAATCAGCAATTGAACCCACGGGAGCTGATGAGATCACCAAGTGAGACAGTATAGTGGGAGAAAAGAGCCCAGGCCATGGGGGACGCCCATGGTTATTGGAAGAGACATTGATGAAGACGCAACAAAGGAGACTGAGAAGTTGCTGTCAGACAGGTAGAAGGAGAGGCAGGAGAGAGCAGTGTCATGAAAACCTAGAAGTGAGGTCCTTCAGGAGAAGAGGATGTCCGAGAGGTCAGGAAGGATGAGGATTGAGAAAAGGCCTTTAGATTTGGCAACTGAGAGATCATTAGTGCCTTTGGAGGGAGCAGTTTTAATCAAATGAGAAGGTCAGAAGCCAGATTACAGAGAATTTAGAATCAAATGAGAGGAAAAGAAATGGAGGTGTTGATTTTAGATAATAGCCTTTTCTGGTTTTCCCCTCCTCCCCATCCCCTTGCTAGTGTCTTCTATTTGAGATTACCTTCTACCCACTCTGTATATGTCTTACGTACATAGTCATTTGCATGTTGTTTTCACCATTAGAATATGAACTCCTGGAGAGCAGGGACTGTGTTTTTGCCTTTCTTTGTATTCCCAGTGCTTACCGCAGTAAGTGCTAATCAGTGATTGTCGATTGACTGGCTGGTGCTTCTACTGTCTTGCCTAATATATCTGCTTTTTCAAACTCACTTTTAAGCCTTTTTTCTACTACTCTTGATTTCATTATGTTTTAGCCAAACTCTCCTGTCTTTATGCCCATTATTTTATGCCCATATCCATATCCTGTAGCCCAGATCCTCTTGAAATTCTTTCCTTATTATACATTTATGCGGTACAAATTTAGTTGGGCTCTCACTGCTGCTAGGCAATCCTATCTCATTCTCCTCATTTAAAATCTTTTTCTTTCTCTTCAAGTCCCCAACACTGCTCCTGGCCCCTATACTCACATTTAATGATATTATCTCCTATTTCTTTAAGAAGGTCAAAGCCATCCGAGCTAAGTTCCCTCAACTTGTCTGCATATTTCAGAACTTCTCTTTATCTTGTAATCTTTCATCCATCCTTCTTATCTCAAAGGCTTCCAATTCCCAGTTAAATCTAATTCTTCCACCTGTGCCTTTAATCCCCTCTTCCCCCACCCTCACTCCACTCTCTCTCTCTCTCTCTCTCTCTCTCTCTCTCTCTCTCTGTCTCTGTCTCTCTCTCCACACACACATTTCCATCTCTTTTTCTCCTCCCTTCACACACACTCCAATTTCTCTCTCTCTCTCTCTCTCCTCTCCCCCTCTCTCCCCTCTCTCCCCACACACATCCCTTCACACACTCTCCAATCTCTCTCTCTCCCTCTCTGTCTCTCAATTTCTGTCTCTCCCCCTTTCTGTCTCTGTGTTTTTCTCCCACAGTCACCTCCTCCTCCCACACTGCCCCCACCACACACACACCTTTCTCTCCCTCCCTCCATCATTGTCCTTATCCTTTACCACTGGTTCCTTTCCCAATTGCCTGCAAATATATCCATTATCCTCCCAATGCTGAAAAAGTCTTCTTTTACCCAATCAAACTGCTATCCCATCTCTCTTCTCTCTTTTTACCAAGTTCCTTACAGTCAGTGCCTCCATCTCCTCCCCACATGTTCATCCTGACTCCCCTTTATAGAAATTGCTCTCTGAAAGGTTGCTGAGGATCTTCTTCATCTCAGTGCCCAACCTTCTTGATCTTTGGGAAAGATTTGACTTTGCTGACCACTCCCTTCTCCAGAGCTTATCTCCTCCCTTAGCTTCACAGACTACATACCCTCCTGGTTCTTTTCCCGCCACCTGGATTACTCCTTTACTGGCTTCTCATCCTCTTCTGAACACCTGACTGTGCATGTTCCCTAAAGGTCTGTTCATGACCAGTTCTCTCTATACTGTCTCCTTTGGGGAACTCCTCCATCCCGTGACTTTAACAATCACCAGTATTCAGATAACTCCTGAACCTCTCTCTGTGGCCCTAACTTCTCTTCTCTTTTCTCCTAATCTTCAGGCCTGCCCCTCTCCCTGCCTATGTGCCATCTCCTCCTGGATGTCCAGCAAGCATCACAAACCCACTTTTCTAGCCTCCACCAAAACTTGTGCTTCCTCTGACTTCACTTTTTCTGTCCTCGTCACTACTGTTCACCCAGTCTACTATGTTTTAAAACTTTGAACTCTGCTTCAACTCCCACATCCAATCAGCTGTCATGTGTTACTGATTCCATCCAGTAGTGTTCTGGAGCTGTTTGTGCCAGCTCACAAGAGAGGGTTGATCAGTGTGAGCATTTATACCTTAGAAATTGGCAGATGCTACAAATCAGGACTTGATATATTACTCTGTTGATTGTCTAGCCTTGAGAAAGCCATGGAGAAAATGTTAAAAATGCAGATTAAACTTTAAAGTGTATTATCAGGACAGCCAAAGACTATTCAAACTATTTGGACTATCCAAAGAGCTGGTTGTAAAATATATACCAGCATACTCCTGATACTATCTCTGAAATAATCCCTTAAATTCATCTCCTTTTCTATACCTCTGTTGCCACCACCCTAGTATAAACTTTCATTCTTGCTGTAGCTGTGCTATGACAATATCCTCTTAAATTATTTTCTCGTATTCATTTTCGCCCAGCTTCGATTTATCCTTTATGCTGCTGCAAGATTAATTTTCATTATGTGGATCTTATCATGTTACTCCCCTACTCGCACTTGTTTGATAGCTTCCTATTGTCCAACAAATAAAGCTCAGATTCCTTATCTTGGCACTGAGTCTACAATCTTGTATCCCCCTACTCTTCCAACCTTATGTCATATTCTTTCTTTCTACATATTCTTCATTCCAGCCCAGCTGGGCTATTCTTTATTCTCTGTATGTGTCTTTTATCGTTTTCACTCAGTGGCCTGCCCCAGTACCATTTCTCTATCTTTTGGAACCCTAATCATCTTTTAAATTTCCAACTAAAATGCAGACTCCCCATGAGGCCTTCCTCTCCCCAGGTAGTAACAACACCCTCTGCACTCAGAACTCACATAGCATTTGGTTTACAACTGTCTTTTCACAGGAGCCAGACCTACAATGCTGGATCTCTGATTACAGGTCATCTAGTCCAACCCTCTCCTTTTATAGATGAGAAAAATCTCAGAGAGGTTCAGTGACTTACTTGAGGTCACACTGTAAAAGGCAGAGAGACTGAAGAAGAAACCATATCTCTCCTTATTCCAAATATAGTCTTCTTTCTACTACAGATATGTACTCTTCCCTGCTAGATTATAAATTCCAGAGGGGGAGGAGATTATCTAAACTCTCTATCACCCCCAAGCTCTTTACACAGTCTGTACTGGGTATTTAATAAATGTGTGTTTACTTGAATGCCCTTTAATTCAAATTAGTTTATGAGATATACATCATAAAGTACTACGCCAATGAAAGTTTTTATTATTCCAGTCCATAATGCTGAAATGCTAAAGGAAACCAATAGAATCATTATTGATGGTTTTTTTGTTTTTTTGTATTTTCAGGTGCTTGGTCCAAGCATCGGTGTAGTTTCATTGAGCCAAGGGGCCCAGGTCGGGTTGGCAATGGCAGTATTTCTGAAGCAGGTGGCAGCCACAGTCTGCATCAGTGGTTTCTTTTTTTCGGTTGGATGTATCAAGTATAGAAATGAGACCATTCACTCAATAAATACATTTCCCGAAAGGGCAAGAATAAATAATTTGGGGCTATTAGAGATACATTCTATGTTAGGAAACCCTCAAGAAGAGGCAAATAAGCATGCTCTCCTGCCAGTAGAAAGGGCCCAGGGTCATATCCTATTCATTGTTGGAGAGAAGGACTATAACATGAATAGCAAAGCTTATGCTGAGCAAGCAATGGAGCAGCTGAGGAGACATGGGAAAAGCAATGGCACTCTACTCTCCTATCCAGGAGCTGGGCACCTGATAGAACCTCCCTATTCCCCCTTGTGTTTGGCCTCACCAAACCCCCGTATCCGGAGGCCTGTTTTCTGGGGTGGTGAGACTGTCCTTCATGCCGAAGCCCAAGAACATTCCTGGAAAGAGATTCTGAAGTTCCTCAGACGTCACCTCAGCCCAGGCAGCATCAGCAAACTGTGAAGTGATGGATGGCTCCCAGAGGTCTTCCAGCCTGGTGAAGCTCATGGATCTCTGCTCAAAATAATGTCCTGCAGGTCATGTGATGAAATACATAAGGTTACAAAGGAAGTTGATTCTATGGAAATAAAGGTATTTTTTTTCCCAATCTGAATTCATGGTCCCCCTCATTTAACAAATGAGGAAATGGGGACCAAGAGAAAGAAAGTGACTAGGCTGCCGTAAAAGAGTCTGTGGTCAGATTGAACTAGACATCCAGGTTTGACTAAATATTCACACCCTTCCTCTTGGAGCTCCTTGTGAGTCTAGGTATTGCAACCAAATTTATAAACCTCAGATTCAAGGTCAGTTATGCTGGATTAGTAGAATGTAAACTCCATGAGGACAAAGATTATTTTTCATTTTTGTCTTTGTACCTATAGTATTTATCACAATGCCTTAAGGACACGTAGTAGTAGCTGATGGATAAATCTTGAATTAGATTGAATTTAATTCACTAATCAAAATAGTAGAGAGAGAACTGAAATTTATTGGATCCTGGTGATGGCATACTTGTATATACTTCCCTTTCTCTCCATTCACATGGTTAACCAGTTCCTTCTTGCTATAGTCTATCCTCCTTAGTACTGTTACTCATCTTCCTTACACATTGCTATATTTTCATCTCATCAGAAACCTTCAGTGGGCAGCTGGTTGGTTGATCTTTCTACCGTCCCCTCACCTCTCTGATAGTTCAGCCATTTTCAGTCTAACTGTTTTGGACTAAAGGTTGTTCCCCTTGTCAGGGAAGACAGAATCAGCCAGGGTCAAAACTAGGAATTTTTGGTTCAGTGGAAAGAACTGAGTTTAGAGTCAAAGAAACTAGGTTCAAATCCTAGCCCTGACACCAGCTGCATGAACCTGAGCAAGTCATCAGGCAATCTCAGGTCCTCAGATTTCTCCTCTATAAAATAAAGGTATTGGAGCTATTTGGTTGGATGAATTTTGCAATTCCTTTCAGTTCTGATCCTCTGATCCTGTGTCCTAGATCTGTTTTTCCCAGATTCTGACACATCGTTGGGCATAATAGTCCCTTAATAATATTTATTGAATTGAATTAAATCGGAGCTAAAAATCAGGAGATGCAGATTTGACCGGATCAATAAAAGGAAGAACTTTTTTTTTTAAGCATTTACAGCTGTCCAAAAAGGGAATGGGCTGCTTCACGCAACAGTGAGTTCCTCATCAATGGAGGTTAACATGTAGACACTGAATGACAATTTGTCAAGATGCAGAGAAGGTAGAGAACTGGACTTGAAGTCAGGAACATCTGGATTCAAATCTTAATAGCTGTATGATCCTGGGCAAGTCATTTCACAGCTATCTGGTTCAGTTTTCACATCTGTAAAATGGGGATAATAATAATTAAAAATAATAATTAATAGCATGTACCCGAAACCCCCATTCCCCACCCCCCAGGTTCTTATGAGGATAAAGTGAGAGGATATTTGTAAAATTTAATTGCAAACCTTAAAGTGCTATATAAATGCTAGCTATTATTATTTGTTAACTATATGTTTCTATTATATATTTTAAGTACAGGATTGATTCAAGTGCTTTCCAACAGCAGCTCATATGTCTCTTCTTAACCTCTCAGGATTCATGGCTTTCACTCTTGATGGGAGCCCATTGTATCAGTAATTAAGGTGGGACTCTCTTTTCCTATTTTCTCTTTTAGCACTTATTTAATCAAGTGCCCTTGAAGAGTCTGGCCTTTGTTTTTTTGATTGGATCAGGAGTCTTTGATGACCTCCTTGCCTCAAGGGAAAGCCTGGTTTTCATGGGTTTGAGTCACATGTTTTTGACACCAGAGGCTTTTGGATCATGTGGGTTTGAGTTGAATGTTGTGATTCCCTTTGACCCTGAACAAGATATATAAACCCAGAGGTTGACGTTTTCCCTTGGGGGCCCTCACACGTGGGAAGAGTGTCAGTGTGGAGACTCTGGGTAGCCGTTAAGGAGCCCACTGGCTTTGAAGAAACCCAGATGTTTGGTTTGGGGGCTCTCAGTCACTGGAAGACTGGCATGGAATTCTGGGCAAGCCGTTGTAACTGCCCCCCGGCTTTGCTAACCCAGACCCATTGGTTCTTTGGTAATTATGAATTTTGATTTGGTCTGTTTGTATTGTCTCTGTTTGCAATTTGTTTGTATTTGTTTTGAAGTTCAGGGTGCTGGCTTCTCCTCCTGAACTAAGTGAATGATATTTGTATGTTTAATTAAAATGAGATTGTTAACACCTTAAAGTTACTTGCCTTAGTGAAGCAGATCAAAGAATCTGTGCTGGCAGCCCTCCTGTGTGCTGGTGTTGTTGGTTTTACACCCCCCACAGCAGCTGCTAGCAAATCATTACTATACCCATAAGGGACGAAGGAAGGATTAGATACTCCTTCATTTTTGGAAAGATCAAGTTTGTATTTATTCCAATATCACACAGCAATCTAAAAGGAATTTGGTGCTGATGCTTTTTTTTTGCTTTCCTAAAAGTCTTGCAAAGAACAACTAAGTATGTTTACCTGTCGATAACTGATCAGATAAAACAGAATTGGAGACTCATTTCCTCCCATTTGGCTAACTTTCTTATCTAGCTATAGAGCAAGCACTGATTTAAGAATAGTTATTGATTTGAAGGCACAGAGAAGGTGATTTGAACATCCACTGTACTGACTTACTGTCAAGATTTCAATGAAGTTACATTGGGAAAAAACCAAACAAACTTGGCTACTTAATGTGACTCACACGCTTTGATTACTACAGAAGTTGCTGTTTTCCCATAGCACAGTTTTGCCACTGCTCAGTTTAGGGAAGATTCATCACTTTTTTAGAGTGAGATTGCATGGGGTCAACATACTCTAGGGATAGTCAATATGCATTGAACTCTGTTGTTAGCCTCAAAATCCTGCCCCGATGCCACACAAAAAGTTTTCTCAGGTAACTATGGAATTTCCACCCTTGGCCTTATCAAGAGAAGGTCACCAGGCTTGTAAAGTGGAAAGAACACCAGATTTTTAGTCAGAGGACGTGGGTTCGTAATCCAGATCTGCTACCTACTACCTATGTGACCTTGGGTAATTCACTCAACTTCTCAGTGCCTCATCTGTAAAGTGACAGGTTAGATTAGTTAACTTGTAAGATCCCTTCTATCTCTGATATGAACAAGCCCATTCCTGAGTTAAGGCTGAATTTCATTCACCTCATACCCACTCAGGATACGTAAGTGTAAACCCCCCACCAACAAATGACTAGCATTTCCAACAATCTTTTTGATACGGGTTCAACATCCCCATCCCTTTCCAATTACTCTTGTTGCCCGCTGCTAAACTAGTGCAAGACCATACAAATTACTCTGGAGTGCCAGTAAGCTGCAAGAGGCATTAGAAACAGTGGAAGAGGAGAGGCAAAGCCTGTTGACTTCTGTTGACATTCTGGCCATCTCAACAAAAAGCCCATGCCACCCTTCCCCCACTATAACAACAATAACTTACTTAGCACATTTTACATAGCTATTTGGTATAACAGAAAAATTTACAAAATCTCAGGATGTCCTGGATTCCCTAGACTTTCCAGTCCCCAGAAATGGTGCTTTAGAGTAGGAGTCACCAAAGTGGGGCGAATACCAGAGGGACAGGCAAAGACAATGTTTGAACTGAAGAGAGCAGCACAGCTGTTCGGTGTTCATGTAGATGCTGTCTGTTTTTGCACTTCTCCCTGAGTTACCCACTGCATGGTGCACACATTCAGTCACACGCTCTCCTCCCCGGTTAGACAGACAGGAGAGTCATTCCCCAATTTGCCCAAGCTACCTGGTCCATATATACGCCTGACCTCTCCTCCATCCTGGCTGCAGCAACAGCAAACATCTGGTCCCCCGGCACAATAAGGTCAGCAGTGGAGTAGGAGCTTCAGCCAATGAGCCCTGAGATTGTGGAGACCACTGCTCACCGTGGCCTTAGGGCTTAAGTAAGCCAAGATAGAACTTTCTACTCACTCAGATCCACAATTTTCCACTTCTTACACCTCCTCCAAAACCCCAACTTGGAAGCAAATGAAGGCTGTCCACCACAAGGAAAGTAGAACTTCTCCAGACATCTTGCGATCTGCCTTGAGACTTTGCCCTTCTCTTACTAACTGGAACAAACATCCTCCGGACCTTCTGAGACCTGACATGTGTAAACCATATTACCCTCAAAGAGATGTACTGGAACATCTGGACCTCCTGACACCTGACTCATGTAAACCATACTACCCTCAAAGAGATGTACTGGAACATCTGGACCTCCTGACACCTGACTCATGTAAACCATACTACCCTCAAAGAGATGTAGACGGTTACTGGAACAATTTCAACAAAACTCTTTACATAAGAGGTGGATGAAAATTTAGAATAATAAATGATATAGAAAGGGTAGCCAATGATGACTTCTTCCATTTGGATCTATATTCTTTTGTGTGAGGCATCTTTTTTGGCTATTACAGTCACTAAAAGCAAGTATTAAGATAAACTCAACTTTGAACCAGACCTTTGAACTACTGTATGACAAAACGTTAAACTAACAATTTTTTAAAATAAAGCATTTAATTACATTGCCTTCATTAAATATCATTGCTAATAATATTTCAGAGCCAAAAGGTTTTGTACCATGAATATAATAAAATCATTAAAAATGTGTTTTTTTCATCATTTCCATTTCTTCCAAAAATTCTATTCTTGGCACATGTTTTATAATGTTTGCAATGTTAGTCCAATACTAAATGTGTATAATTTATAAATAGACAGAACTTTCATAAAGTGGAGATGTACCTGGGAAATGTTTTACCGATATGGTGAGTAATTTTAAAAGTCTGGGGACCTTTGCCTTAAAGGAGATTCCAATTCAGATATAAGTTAGGCAAGATGACCTCTTAGGTCTCTTCCAGTTCCGAGGTAAAATTATATTTTGTGAAATTCTCTTATGTGGAAAATTATGACCAACAATGGCCCAGTCACAGAAATGAATCAATAGCAGCCATTACAAATCATAAGAACAAGATAATCAGAACAAGGTAGGCTTGATGCAGAATTTTGTAGAACTTGCTAAGGACTGCTTGACAATGACTTCCTGAAATTATTTAGTGGCATTTGGACAGGTGGGACTGTTCTTAATACCTGGGCAAGGGCAGGCTCTAACTTAATAGGGATCTAACAAAACAAAAACTGAACCTTGCATTACTCACATCACCTTTTTAAAAATAAATTTTTATTGATTTTTTTTTAATATTGACGAAATTTTCCCTTGTGTCGCTACCTCTCCTCCTGGGGGAGGAGGTGCAGCCATTATAACAAATACATTTTTTTTTTAAGAAAAGGAAGAAGAAAAAAGAATCAGCAAAACCAATCAATACATCATAACATTCAGCATATATACATACACATACACACATTTATGCGTATGCATGTATGTATATATATGTAAAGTGTGTGGAAGGGAGGGAGGGAAGGAGGCCAGAAGGGGGCCACCCCTGGAGAGAGGGCCAAGCACATGATTCAAAGACAAGTGTAGGCTGGGGACAGAGAAGCAAGAGCAGGAATTGGAACACACCACCAGGGGCCAGCCATGTAGGGGCCTGGTCTGGACTAGGGGGAAGAAGAGGGGAGGCAGACACGTGGGGCTGGACACAGACAGGAGAGGACGGCCATAGGCGGAGGCCAGGACAAACATGAAGACAAAGGTCTCTTCTCTCAAAGCCACTGTGGCAATATCTTAGTTCTGATTTTACATGGAGAGCTGTTTTGCTTTTTTTGAGTAGAGGTGGGGTAGGATGGGAGGCCTCAGAGCCCAAGCTGATGGGCAGGAATAGAGAGGAAGGGAACACAGTACTGTACTGTAAAGTTAACATGGGTGTTTTTTTGGAATGTGAATTTCTTTCAGAATTCTTTACATAAAGTCGAATTTGTGTAATGTGAATTTATACACAGCTAGAACCGCATAGAGGGTTTTAAGGTAGGCAGCAAAAGGAGCCTATGAGGTGAGGCTGCTCAGCCATTTATTTCAGAGGTAGAAATGGGTTGTCAGGTTGTCAGGCGATTTGGGGTTTAGGGAAGGGAATGTCGACTCTGGAGTAATCTTAGCATTACCTAAGATCAAGTCTGTTCTCCTAGGGGTGTTTTGCTGAAGTTTACATCATTAGACCATCTTGATGGGGGTAGGGGGTTATAGGAATATCTGGGTAAACTTGGAGTGAAGGCTTCCCTTTTGAGATAGAAACAGCACAACACTGCTGGCTTCATTTTTTTAATTCATTCATTCATTCATTCATTCATTTATTCATTCATTTATTTCTTTGGAAGGGGGGAGGCAGGGCAATTGGGGTTAAGTGACTTGCCCAAGGTCACACAGCTAGTAAGTGTGTCAAGTGTCTGAGGTTGGATTTGAACTCAGGTCCTCCTGACTCCAGGGCTGGTGCTCTACTCACTGCACCACCTAGCTGCCCCCAATTTTTTGAGGCAATTGGGGCTAAGCAACTTGCCCACGGTCACACAGGTAGTGTCAAGTGTCTGAGTTCACATTTGAACTCAGGTCCTCCTGAGTCCAGGGCTGGTACTCTATTCACTGTACCACCTAGTTGCCCCAGCTGGCTCCATTTCTTTGACCTCTTAGGTTTCTATTTATAGAGACGCTAGAGAAGAGCAGATGGTTCCCCTAAATTTGTAGCACATAGGTTTTGTCTGTTTCCTCTAACAGGGCTTAGAACCAGGGCTCACCAAGTTCTGAGATGCCACAGCTGAAGCACAAACCACTGACTAGAGCCCTGGAAATCTTGAGGGTCCTTGGCCAAGTAATGTTTTGGGTAACACAATGATCCTATTTTCCCCTTGTTTTCATACACTTGTGTGTGCCTTTGACTTCCCTCTTTGCTTCTTGATTACTGTCACTAAGCCTACTTACTATCTTGGCCTAAGTGTCTAAGGCCACCACTTTCTGTCAGTGACAGGCACTGAAAAAGGTTCATCTAGAAAGGAACATTTCTTCAGAAATACAGCTTTGGGAAATTTTCCTCTGGATTATTAATGCTCTGTATAAAGAGCAGTGCCTTGCACACAGAAGGATTTAATTGAATTAGAAAAGGGAAGTGGAAACAGGAAAGCAAATGATAACTGATTCTTGGGCTTTGCAGGCAAGAGAATAATAGAGGACTGCTTTAGACAATGCAGGATCAGATCAGGACACGCTGTTACACTGGTGGAGTGTGACAACCAAACCTCCGGGTTCTGGGAACTAGGTGAACAAACCAGGTGAACAAATAAGATCGAGGTCCAAGTTACTGACCCGGGGGGTGCACGTGGAAAGCTGGAGAAGCATTGTCCCCTGACCTTGGATAAGGGTATTCCAACTACCTTTCCTTCCCTTCTGCCCCACCCCCAAGCTCAACGACATCCAGCTGGGGTACCCTAACCCCCATGCAGCCCAGCTCACTCCCATCTGGCCTTTGTCTCAACATGAAGCAAAGTCTTTTTATGGTATCAGGTTCCTGTATGGGTCCAAGTTTTTTTCATTTATTGCAGAATTCAAGTTGGGGTCCAAATACTTGTGGGTGTGTTTTTTTTTTTTGGCAGGGCAATTGGGGCTAAGTGACTTGCCCAAGGTCACACAGCTAGTACATGTGTCAAGTGTCTGAGGTCGCATTTGAACTCAGGTCCTCCTGACTCCAGGGCTGGTGCTCTACTCACTGCGCCACCTAGCTGCCCCATTGTGGATGTGTTTTTAAACTATATTTCAAGATAATTTTTTTCCTTTGTAATTGTATGTATTTTATGCATTTTAAGATAATATTCTGAAAAAAGGGCCATAGATTTCACTAGACTACCAGAGAAGTACATGGCATAATGAAAGTTAAGTACCTTCGGTTTATAATATATTAATAAATTTTTTTTTATAATTGTAATAGCTTTCATTTGTAGCATGCTTCTGTGAAATTGTCCCCTGCAGCATTGTTTCACCTGAAGTATTTTCCGAAAGGTGATCAACATTAGGTGGAGTGTGCCCCAAGCTATAGTCTATAAACATGTTAAAATTTGTATAAATGAGGTATGAAAGAAAATAAAGATTCCCAAGATTTTTAGAGCTAGAAGGGACTTCAGAGAATTTATCTAGTCCAATCTCTTCTGGGGGAAGTGACTTGCCCAAGGTCATACAGCTGATTAGTTTGTGTGCTGAGTTTATATTATAGTGTTACTTATGAGATAGAGAGATGTCCTCCCTTTATTTTCAGGACACAGTATCATATAGAATAGCCACCTTTTGGATCTCAAAACAGTTTAAATTTGCAAACTGTATTTTGCAAAGTTTGAATTTTATTATTTGTTTGATTTTATTATTATTTCTGTTAATACAAGGACAATTAAAAACATTATGACATTAACAGGACAATGAAGAGAGGTCTCCTAGGCTATCACATAACATGTATTTTAGACATGGCTTTCTGGAGATAATGCCTTAATTCTAAAAAAGGGAGTTTCAGAGGTATTGTGACAGAGCTGGGGGCCTCAAGTTACGGCTCATTATTCTATGGGGCAGCCTTCCTTAGCTTCTCCTTCTGCAGTTGCAGAATTACTACCAAGGAGAGCCTACAAACTCTGGGGTTTAGGACACTGGAAAGGGTTAAAGAAGGGGGAGGAGGGGAAGAGAGGAGACTTAACCAGGGAAAAGGACAGAGTCAAAGATTTCTGAACACAGTTGAGGTAAGCCCATGACCCTATTACCTTACACTCGGTTCTGAGAATCCTCTGTGGTCGTTTGCAGGGAAGCTAAGAAGAAACAGTTGTGTACAAGAGGAGAGATTCTGTTTCTGAGGATGGAACTGTAATAGAGAGAAATTGGGTCCTGCTGTATGAGAGAAGGTAAATAACACCATGAAGCCTAGGGAATTGAGAGCAACTTACCGCTGTGGTTTAGGTGGTTCTCATAGGTTTAGCTCTTCCAGCATGATTTGCATTGCAGTTTTATTTTCCTTGCCTGAATAAATGGTAAGTGTGAAATAGTTTGCTTTATGAATTGTCAGCAGTTGTATATTTGCTCCCTGGAATGTGGGAAGAGGGTTTCTTAAAATGAATGTATGAAGATGTGTGTTTTCATCCTAAAGCAGATGAAGCAATGCCCCTCTGTTATCTTGGGGGCTTTTTGGGTCATCATGTCTTTCATAATACCCAGGGATACAATTTTCACTGGAAGATCCCTGATGCATTTAACCAGTTTAAACTATATATATATATATATGCCTATTCATAGAGGCAAAATAGCACATATTTTAATAATAGTTTTTCTTCTACTTCATGGAGGGATTTTTCTCTGGGTTTTGATATTCCCAGTTAGAACTTGAATTTTGCATATGGTAAAATAAAGCTTAATGCATTTTTGTTGTTGTTGTTGAATATGTTGTCAGTGAATCTTGGTGGGGAGGGAGGGGAGAGCAAGGTTTCTCACATCTGAGATGCTAATAACTTAATATTGAGTTCCCTCTGTGGGAAGCTGTTTATCTTTCTGCCAAAATGGCAGAGAAAGAAACTTCTGTCCAGAATAAAAGAAAAGCAAATCCTTAAGTTAATCTCTGGGAGGTGGAGAGTTTGTCCCTGGCTTAGTAATATTATCTTTTGTGGGAAATATGATGACTGAGTTTTATCTTACTTTTTGGTTTGTGTTGCCTCCAAAGCCCCTGTGTTCTCCCTGTTCTCTGGCTTTTTCTTGGCCTGGGTATCTTTGCTGGAATCCTAGGCATAATAACTATGACCTTAGCTTTCTCAGCCCTCTGGTTCAGTCTCAAATGGTGTTGCTTCCACAAAGGTTTAAAAGCTCCCTTGCCTTTTGAGGAGAAATAGATAACTTAGTATTTTGTCGCTACCTTTCCTGAGATCTGTATTCTGGTAATCCTTCCTCTCCTTCCATTCTCTTCTATTTCCTATTGTTACTCTAATTCAAGACCTTTTCCCCTCACTCTATATAGCCAACTGTACCTATTCTGTATCAGCCACTCTTAACCTAGGCTTGGTCTAGTGACTGTAATGTTAGACTAGAGGGACTTAGGTTTGGATCTTTCATCTGATACTTAGGTATTACCTGTATAATATTGCTTAAAAATCTCTGGGCCTTGGTTTCCAAGAATCACCTACCCAGCAAAACTGAGTATAATGCTCAAAGGCAAAATATGGATTTCAAATAAAATAGAGGACTTTCAAGCTTTCTCAGTGAAAAGATCAGAGCTTAATAGAAAATTTGACTTTCAAACACAAGAATCAAGAGAAGCATGAAAAGGTGATCAAGAAAGAGAAATCATAAGGGACTTACTAAAGTTGAACTGTGTTGTTTACATTCCTACATGGAAAGATGATGTGTGTAATTCATGACACCTTTCTCAGTATTAGGGTAGTTGAAGGGAATATATAGACAGAGGGCACAGGGTGAGTTGAATATGAAGGGGTGATATCTAAAAAAATAACAAAATTAAGGGATGGGAGAGGAATATATTGAGAGAGGGATAAAGGGAGAGATAGAATGGGGTAAATTATCTCACATAAAAGTGGGAAGAAAAAGCAGTTCTGTTGGAGGGAAAGAGGGGACAGGTGAGGGGGAATGAGTGAATCTTGCTCTTATCGGATTTGTCCTGAGGAGGGAATACCATACACACTCAATCGGGCATTTTACTCCACAGGAAAGTAGGGGGAAGGGGATAAAAAAGGGGGGATGATAGAAGGGAGGGCAGATAGGGGGAGGAGGTAATCAAAAGCAAACACTTTTGAAAAGGGACCGGGTCAAGGGAGAAAATTGAATAAAGGGGGACAGGATAGGATGGGGGGAAATATAGTTAGTCTTTCACAACATGAGTATTGTAGAAGTGTTTTACATAATGATACATGTTGAATTGCTTGCCTTCTTAGGGAGGGTAGGTGGGAAGAAAAGAGGGAGAGAATTTGGAACTCAAAGTTTTAAAAGTAGGTGCTCAAAAAAAAACTTGTTTTTGCATGCAACTGAGAAATAAGATATATAGGGAATGGGGCATAGAAATCTATCCTGCCCTACAAGAAAGTAAGGGGAAAGGGGATGGGGGGAATGGAGTGACAGAAGGGAGGACTGACTGGGGAATGGGGCAATCAGAATATATGCCATCTTGGAATGCGGGGGAGGGTAGAAATGGGGAGAAAATTTGTAACTCAAAATCTTGTGGAAATCAATGTTGGAAACTAAAATATTAGATAATAAAATAATTGTTAAAGGAAAAAAAAATACTAGATTACTATGCTCATTTAATACTGTGTACTGTGTACCTAATCCATTCCACTGATCCACTATTTCTTAGGCCAGTACCAAATTGTTTTGATGATTACTGCTTTGTAATATAGTTTGAAATCTGGTACTGTTAGGCTGCCTTCCTTCACAATATCCCTTGATATTCTTTTTTTTAAAATTTAATTTATTTAATATATTTAGTTTTCAGCATTGATTTTCACAAGAGTTTGAATTACAAATTTTCTCCCCATTTCTGCCCTCCTGCCCACTCCCAGATGGCGTATATTCTGGTTGCACTGTTCCCCAGTCAGCCCTCCCATCAGTCATCCCCCTCCCCTCCCATTCCCCTTTCCCTTCTTCTCTTGTAGGGCCAGATAAATTTCTACACCCCATTGCCCATGTATTTTATTTTCTAGTTGCATGCAAATTTTTTTTTTGTTTTTGAACATCTGTTTTTAAAACTTTGAGTTCCAAATCCTCTCCCCTCTTCCCTCCCCACACACCCTCCCTAAAAAGGCAAGCAATTCAACATAGGCCACATGCATATCATTATGTAAAACCCTTCCACAATACCCGTGTTGTGAAAGATTGACTATGTTTTGCTCCTTCCTAACCTATCCCCCTTTATTGAATTTGCTCCCTTGACCTTGTACCTTTTTGAAAGTGTTTGTTTTTGATTACCTCCTCCCCCTGTCTGCCCTCCCTTCTATCAGCCCCCCTTTTTTATCTTCTTCCTCCTTCTTTCCTGTGTATCCCTTGATATTCTTGACTTTTTCTTCTTCCAGATGCATTTAGTTATTGTTTTTGTTTTCTGCTCTATAAAATAATTCTTTGGTAGTTTGATTGATATGGCACAGGATTTAAATTAACTTTAGTAGAATTGTCTTTTTATTATATTGGTGTGATCTATCCATGAGCAATTACTGTTTCTCCAGTTTAGATCTGTCTTTATTTGTGCAAAGAGTGTTTTGTAATTGTATTCATATAGTCTTTAAGTTTGTCTTAGCAGGTAGACTCCTAAGTATTTTATAATATCTGTGGGTTTTTAAAATGGAATTTTTCTTTCTATGACTTCCTGTTGGGTTTTGTTGGTAATATGTAGAAATGCTGATGATTAATGTAGGTTTATGTTATATCTTGAAATTTTGCTAAAGTTGTTAGTTTCATTTTTTTAGTCAATTCTCTAAGTATATCAACATATTATCTGCAAAGAGTGATAGTTTTGTTTCCTCATTGCCTGTTCTAAATCCTTCAATTTCTTTTTCATCTCTTATTGCTATTGCTAACATTTCTAGTTCAACATTAAATAATAGTGGTGATAATGAGCATCCTTGCTTCACCCTTCCCCTGATCTTATTGGAAAGGCTTCTAGCTTATCCTCATTTCAAATAATGTTTGCTGATGGTCGTAGATAGATATCTATCATTTTAAGAAAAGCTCTGTTTATTCCTTTGCTTTCTGTGTTTTTAATAAGAATGAATGTTTTAATAAGAATGAATTTTGTCAAAAGGTTTTTTTTGCATCTATTGAGATAGTCATATGATTTTTTGTTTTTGTTACTGATAGCCAATTATGCTGATACTTTTACTAATACTGAATCAATCCTGTATCCTACCTGGTCATAGTGTATGGTCTTTGTGATATATTGCTATAATCTCTTTGCTTGTATTTTATTTAAAATTTTTTCATCAATATCCATTAGGGAAATTGTCTGTAGTTTTCTTTTTCTTTTTTTGCTCTTTCTGGTTTAGGTATCAACATGATATTTTTGTTATAAAAGGAATTTGGTTGAACTCTTTCTATGCCTATTTTCCCAAATCATTTATATAATATTAGAGTTAATTGTTTTTAAAGTGATTGGTAGAATTTACTTGTGAATTCACCTGGTGCTAGAGATTTTTTCTTAGGGTGCCCACTGACGGCTTGTTCAATTCATTTTTCTAAGGTAGGGTTATTTAAGTATTCTATTTCCTCTTCTGTTAGTCTGAGCAATTTATATTTTTGCAAGTATCTATCCATTTCACTTACATTGTTAGATATATTGGCATATACTTGGGCAGAATAGCTCGTAATAATTGCTTTAATTGCATCTTCATTGGGTAGTGAAATTCATCCTTTTCATTTTTGATACTGATAATTTGGTTTTCCTTTTTATTTTTTTTAAATAAAATTTACCAGTAGTTTATTTATTGTATTATTTTTTCTTTCATAAAATCATCTCCTGGTTTTTTTGATTAGTTCAAAGATTTTCTTACTTTCAATTTTATTAATTTCTCCTTTGATTTTCAGGATTTCCAAATTGCTGTTTAATTGGGGATTTTACATTTATTCTTTTTCTATTTTTTCATTTAGTTGCATTTTATTTAGTTGCATGCCCAATTTATTGATCTACTCTTTTTCTATTTTATTGTTATGTTTAGAGATGTAAAACATCCCCTAAACCTTGTTTTGGCTGCATCCCATAAATTGTGGTGTGTTGTCTAATTGTTGTCATTCTCTTAATGAAATTATTTATTGCTTCTGTGATTTGTTCTTTAACTTCCTCATTCTTTAGGATTAGATTATTTAGTTTCCAATTAATTTTTAATTTATTAAATGTAATTTGTATTGCATTATGATCTGAAATTGAATGCAATTTGTGTTGCATTATGATCTGAAAAATGCATTTAACATTTCAGCTATTTTTGTATTTGGTTGTGAGCTTTTTATGCCCTAATAGTTTTTATTAGTCAATTTTTGTATGTGTGTATGTATAGGTGCCCTATACCATTGAGAAAAGGTATATTCCTTTCTATTCCCATTCAGTTTTCTCCAGAAGTCTATTATATCTAACTTTTCTAAAATTTTATTCCTCTCCCTAAATTTATTCTTATTTTTTTCATAAGACTAAACTATTTATTTTTAGCTTTCAACATTCATTTCCACAAGATTTTGAGTTACAAATTTTCTCCCCATCTCTACCCTCCCCCCCACCCCAAGATGGCATGTGTTCTGATTGTCCCTTTCTCCAGTCCACCCTCCCTTCTATCACTCCCTCCCCTTTCTCCCTTATTCCCTTCCCCCTTACTTTCTTGTAGGGCAAGATAGATTTCTATACCCCATTGCCTGTATATCTTATTTCTCAGTTGCATATAAGAACAATTTTTAACATTCGTTTTTTCATTCTTACTTTTTGATTAGATTTATCTAGTTTTGAAAGGGGAAACTTGAGGTCATCCCCCACTAATATAGCTTTACTATTTCCTCTCGTAATTCATTTAACTTTTCCTTTAAGAATTTGGATGCTATACCATGTGTTGCATATGTTTAGTATTGCTATCATTTCATTGTCTATGGTACTTTTTTAGCAAAATGTAGTTTCCCTGATAATCTCTTTTTATTGGATCTATTCTTGCTTTTGCTTTGTCTGACCGAAATCATGATTGCTATCCTTGCTTTTTTGACTTCAGCTGAAGCATAATAGATTCTGCTTTATTTTTACTCTGTGTATGTTTCTATTTCAAGTGCATTTCTTGTAAATAAGATATTGTAGGTTTGTGGTTTTTGATGTACTCTGACATCCACTTCCATTTTATGGGTGAGTTCATCCTATTCATAATCACCATTATAATTACTGTGTATTTGTGTCCGTCTTATTTTTTCCCTTTTTCTCTCTCTCTTCCTCTTTCTCTCCCCCTCCCCCCTTTCACCCTACTCAAAAGCATTTTGCTTCTATCCACTGCCTCCCACAATCTGTATTCTTTTCTATCAGCCTCCCTCCCCCTCCCTTTTTATTATCTCCCTCTCCTGCTTCCTTGTAGGGTAAGATAGATTTCTATACCCAAATGACTGTATATTCTATTCCCTCTTTGAGTCAGTTCTGATGAGAGTAAGGTTCAAGTATTTCCTGCCACCACCACCCCCCACACCATATTCCCCTCCACTCTAAAAGCTCTATTGTGCTTTTTTTTTACTTGAGATAGTTTATCCCATTCTATCTCTCCATTCCCCCTTCTCCCAGTGCATCACTCTTTCTCACCCCTTAATTTTATTTTTTTGGATATCCCTTCATAGTCAACTCACACCCATGCTGTCTGTCTACATACATGCCTTCTAACTGCCCTAATAATGATAAAGTTCATATGAGTTACAAGTATTATCTTCCCATGTAGGAATGTAAACAGTTTAACCTTATTGAATCCTTATGGTTTCTATTTTCTGTTTACCTTTTTATGCTTCTCTTAAGCCTTTATTTGAAAGTCAGATTTTCTATTCAGCTTTGGTCTTGTTATAAGGAATTCTTGAAAGTCCTCTATTTTCAAGCTCTTCCAGGAATTCTTTTGATACTTTGGATATAGCAGTTTTCTATATTGGATATAGCACTCTTCTTCTGAGTTTGTGTTTTGATCTTCCCTGTCACCATAGTAACTTTCTACAGTCAGGTTCTTTTTTGGTGTTTGCTCATTTTCCCAACCTATTTCTTGACTTTTATATTTATGTTAAAGTTGGGCTCTATTCCAGGGGTGCAGGTGGCACTTTCCTAAGCTTCAGATTTTTCATGCTGCTGTTTTCAGAGCTACCTCTGGGGGTTTGTAAGTTTTCAGTTCTATAATTTAAGTAGAAGTATGGCCACTGCTCTCCTGGACTGTGTGTGTTCTGGTCTCTGAACATCCATCAGCATTCTTTTCCACCATGGAACTGTGAGCGGAGTCCCTATCCCCTGTGGCCACATGCTCTAATATGCTTGTGCCCCTTCTCATCCTTGAATTGTAAACTGGGACTGCATATGATCAATGTGACAGTCTCCTGCACCCAGTGCCAGCAAAGGGTCCACTGTAATCTCCTCCTGGCCAGTTGTCCAACCCCTTTACCATTTATGGACTGACAGCTCCAGAAGCTGCTGCCGCCAATTCAGTTGCTCCCAAGGCCTACTGCTGACTTGCCAGGGTGTGGCCTGTACTGGACTGCACTCTACTCTCACCTCAGTGATACCGTTCTTTCCTGTCAACCTTCTAAGTTATCTTAGGCTGGAAAATGGGTTCACCCTGTCCTTTTGTTGGTTCTGCTACTCTAGAATTCATTTTGAGGTGTTATTTTAAAGTTTTTTGGAGGGAAATTTGGGAGATTTCAGTTGAGTTTCTGTGTTTACTCTGCGACCTTAGTCCCTTCCTACTCTCAAATTCTGTGATTCTGTCTATAGGTGGGGGTCATCAACCAGAGACAATCCAGTTTTGTCTAGGAGCAGACCGATGTGCTGATTAGTATCTGTACCATGATAGGATAAAAAGTTGTGTGCACCTTCTATGTATTGGGTTAATTTCCATAAACCCAGGACTATAAAGTGAGATCTTATATCTCTAAACCTATGCTCCAAAGAAGAGGAAAATATTGAGCATGTAGGGGTGGGCAGAGAAAGTAGCAAGTAGATAGATAACAGAGCAAGGAATGTAAGCAAGGAAGGAAATGAAAGGAGCCTAGAGATGGTGGGAAAATGTTGGATTTTAGTTAGATGATCTGGGGTTGAATCCCTGCTCTGCTGCCTATTAGCCACGTAGCCTTAGCTTCCCCATGCTTTAATCACTTCATGTGTAAAATGATCTGTTTGGACTAATCAGCAGTGTCAAACAAATAGAAAGGGATACTTCTTGGTTACATATCGACTTAGAAACTCACAAATTAACCTTATGTTATCTGTATTTTTATTTATTTTGTTAAACGTTTCCCAAATACATTTTAATCTGGTTCCTGTCTCACTTGGGGGGTTTTGTGGGCAGTCCTCAGACTGGGAATTTGACACCCCTGGACTGGATGACTGACCTCTAAAGCATTTTAGAGCTCAAAATTTATGAATTCAGAGGGGTTTTTTGTTTTGATTTTTAGCAAATGGAAATTCAGAGGATAGTTGGGAGAGAGAACTCAAGGGGAAATGGAGACAGAAGAGAGGAAAAGGAAAAGAAGTTGTTAGAATCAAAGACTCAGGAAAGAAAAGGAAATCCAGAAATGAAGGGATATAGGAAAGGGGAACTAGTATCTTCTAATGCTCGCCATTCTTGGCTTCTTGCTTCCCTCTCCTGCTATTTCTTTTTTCTTTTTTGGAGGGGGCAAGGCAGGGCAATTGGGGTTAAGCGACTTGCCCAAGGTCACACAGCCAGTAAGTGTGTCAAGTGTCTGAGGCTGGATTTGAACTCAGGACCTCCTGATTCCAGAACCGGTGCTCTATTCACTGCGCTGCCTCGTGCCACCTTGCTGCCCCTCTCTCCTGTTATTTCTTGACTCCTATTTTAGGAGGACATGGGGGCAGCAGAGTAGCACATGGAGCCATCCTCTCTCCATTACCAATAAAGATCTCTCTGATCCTTGCCAAATCATCAACACTGAGTCAGCATTTACAGCTAAGGCCCTACAATACTTTCTCTATCCTTCTCTTTTCCTTGATTTTTTGCTACCCAGTTCCTCCCTCTCTCCTCCCTTAATTTTTGTATTTCTTTATTATCCCACATTAAAAAAAAGGTAAACAAATCTCTCCTCCTTTGAGGCTGCTGCCATTCCTGTCTACCACCTGTATCGCCAACGCGATACCCACAGTAGCTGCCATGAACATGCCTGCCTACTTCCAGGTTTGAATTGCAAAATGTAACACACTCTCTGGCTCAAAGAGGAAACCAAGATATTTAGTCTGATACCAGAAAGCCAGATCCACAGTAGTAGCACCGAAGCGTGTGCACATTACCAAGGCAGGGAGCACGGCCATCTCCAAGCCTTCCCTCTGTTGGGGCCTCCCCACCAACAAGCTCCCTTGGGCAAAATCACCACCTCTCTCTCACTCATGCCAGCAGCAATTCCTGTGCCGCCTCTGTCTCCCTCTCCCAGCTCCACTTCACTCACTTTCTGCTCCACCTGATGGGCATGCTCCTCCCATCACAGGCTCGGTGTGACCCAGGCTCGAAACAGGTCACACGTGCCTTCCCACTCCCATTAACAGTACACCCCTCAATCAAAGTCTTGGTTGTTAGAGATAATTTTGTTTCTTCGGCTGATGTTTGCCCATTTTCATGTTTTCCTCATAGAAGGAATTGGGTAGCCTCTCAGCTTTCTTCTCTATGTTGGAAAAAGTCTATATAGGAATATAGTATAGTAATAGTTTAGTATATTCCTATAGTATAGGAATAATTTATTCTTTAAAAGTTTAGTAGAACTTAGTCGCAAATTTATCTGACCCTTGTGCTTTGTGTGTGTGTGCATGTGTATGTGTGTGTGTGTGTGTGTGTGTGTACAGAAACATTTTACTATCTTATTTGATTTCTCTTTTGGAAATTAGTTAATGGTCAATAAGCATTTATTATACACTTGCTATGTCCTCGGCACTATCAGTTTTTTAAAAACTTTTTTTTGTATATAAGCATCAATTTCTTTTAAAAATCCTCCTTTTGAAAAAATCAAGAATGAGTTATATGATATGAAGACCTACTTCTAGGAAAAGATAAGGTGAAAAATTCACTTATCAGAGCCCAGGATCAAGTGTGGGGATGGGAAGCTGATAGGAACTGAGTTCTGGTGAGAGGAGGATGACCACAGTACAAGCAGCTTGGTTTAGAGATGGTTAGGAAAAGACGAATCTTCTCTTTGCTACATACAAAAATCTTGTGTGGATACCTAGAGGTTATATTAACTAATGTGTTATCTCAAGTATTAAGGAAATGATGGAAGGCTGAGAAAAAACATCAGATGACTCCATATTGAGACCAAGATAAAAGAATCTACAATAATGTATCATCTCTATTGGAAAAGTTCATGATTCCTAATGCATCATAAACAGAAAATTTTTCTATTGGAGAACGAAGAGACTACTACTATTATTTGATCGATATTCCTTCTGGTGATGATAAGAAAGGATTAATCACAGCAAGCATATATTAATTAGCTTTTGAAATCAACTAAAAGGTGATACAACCTGCATCCAATAAGATCTGGGGTCTGGCCCTGAACTTTGTGTTCCATTATGAGATCCTGAACTCTCCCAAGAAAGCTTGTTCTCTTGAATAGATAACTTCTCACAAAGATACTGCTGAACATTAAGTGAAGAAAAATTAAACAAAGAGAGCACAGTAATTTTGTGTATCTATTTAGGTACAGGTTTTGAGATAGAAGTTGAAGGATTTCTCAGGAAAAAAGAACTCATTCCTTTGGCCTCCCCTCCCCCCACCTTTGAGAATGGAAACATTGCTAGTCATATTATTTCTCCTCCCTCAATTTATAGACAATTCCTCCTCTCTACTCACTGGCTTTGACTGTGTCCACACTGAGAACATTTCCTGAGTATTTATGAAAGGTGAGGGAGAAGTCCCAGCCCAGCATTGTCATAGACAGCAAAGATGTTACTCTGACTTGTTTTAGTTTGAAGTAAAGGAAGGAAATCTCTGTATCCTGTTTATTTTGGCCTTTGAAAAGTTTATTAAAAATAATGAATATATAAAACCATTAAGATTCTTATTCTCAAGTTTGGCTTAGCCATAAGTCAGGTACTTTTAGACCAGGACTCCAACCCTGGACTTTTCTATATCTCTATATATCAATCAATAATTAAAGTTTATTGAATCAAATAAAAGAAAAAGACAGTTAATGGTAAGGGGGAAAGGGTAATTTGGTTCTGGTCACAGTTGTCACTATTTTGGGTTCTTTAAAGCTGGAGCACTCTTGGCTGTGGGAGAAACAGATGTTCCATAGATATGACATATTAAAACATGTGCATCTGTGGAACTCACATAATCACAGTGTATGCATTATTCCATTATTGGTAAAGTTACCTACTGTTCTCTTTCATCATCATCAACAAGGTTTTAGGGTGCTGGAACCCCGAGAATGCCAAGACGGAGTTACCTGGAATGAATTCACACACTCAAGCCTTCTCTTAGTCAAGTGGCAAAAAGTTTATTGTAACGCTTTAGCAAAACCAGGCAAAAATCCTTATGGAACCCTGGGAGACACTGAGGATGGTACTGGAGTTTATATGGAAAAGGGAAATGGGAAAGGAATGCCAGAGACACTAATTAGGTAATCTAAGGGTCTAGGTGTCTTTGGGAGTTATGGATGGGAAAATGTAGGGAGTATCCAGACATTGAGGGAGTTGTCAGAGGCATGGATCTTGGGGATCTGGAGGGAGGAAGAGTCCTTGGGCCAGCCAGGGACAAAAATCCTTGGGCCGGGCACCCCTCTGTTCTGATAAGAGAATGTGTTTTGCAACAAGATAAAATTTTCTCTCAGGACAGGGACCTACTGAGAAATTGGAAGGCTTCCAGAGACATGATCTTAGGGCTGGGGCCCCAGCACCCTATCGATCATCATCATCGTTATTATTATCATTATTACTACACTCATTTGTATTTAAATGATTTGGGAAACCTAAGAACATACAACTAAAGATGAAGTAAAAATGAAATTTTTTATGTCCATAAAGTGGTATTATCATTTATAGCAGTAAAACAAACAAAAATATATTAATTTTTTTCTACTATTTTTGCTTTTGTGAATTTTTTGATACTTATCTGAAGGCACATGCATTATAAAAATAATTAATAAGGAAATTACTTGATTAATCAATCAGTAAACATTTAAGAACCTACCATGTGGCAGGAACTGTGCTAAACACTGGGGCCAAAAAGAGGCAGATGACAGTACCTGTCATCAAGGAGCCTACAATCTAATGGTGGAGAGGGAGATGATGGCTAGCGTTGTTAAATATCTTATGAAATATCCAAGCATAATTGACAAGAACAGATAGTATTAAGTTGTCTTAGGTGTAATGAAAGTTTTATTAATAGGGGGAAAATTACCATTAGTAACTTTGGAGAGAGCAGTTTCAGTTGAGTGACACATGAGGTCAAAAACCAGATTTCAAAGAGTTGATAATTGAGTGATAAGAGAAGGGAGGCAAAGAACGTAGACAGCTTCTTCTAATAGTTTGGTTATGAAAGGGATAGCCTTCAGTGATTATAGGATCAAGTAAAAAAAATTTAAAGAATGGAGCAAAGCTAGGTATCTTTGTAAGGCAGTAGGAAAAGACCCAGGAGTTAGGGAGTGTTTGAAGATTAGGTTGAGAGTGCAGATGATTACCAGGCCAGTCTCTCCTCCTTTTCACAGCCACTTTCCCTTGAAAAAAAAAACAAGCAAATTTATATTATTTGCTTCCACTTATTCTCTGGTGGTACCTACTTCTCTTAATTGCTAAATCTTGTAGCAGAGCTTCAGTTCTCATTCTCCTTGGCCTCTCTGCAACTTTTGACACAGTTAACTGCTCATTAATGCTTCCTGTATACTCTCCTCTACCCCCTATTTTTGAGATGCTATTCTCTTGGTTCTTTTCCAATCTAGATGACCACCTCCTTAACTTCCTTTGCTGGATCTTCAACCATGTCTGACTCCCTAAGTGTGGATGTCCTCCAAGACTATCCTTGGGGGACAGAGTCATTCTCTCTTTCTTCCCCCTCTCTCTCTGAACCCTCTGTTTTCAGTAATCTCATCAACTTCAATGGCTTCAATGACCATCTCTATGTGGATGGGCCAGGCCATCTCCAGTTGTCTGGATCTGTATCTTGCTACTGGACCCAGATAGCTCTGGAGGAGAAAGTGAGGCTGGTGACCAACCACACCTCAAACCCAATTCACTCTGGCTTTCATTGATTGGCCAACAATAGGTCCCAGCCCAAGTGATCATTGTTTTGGCCCTGATGACTCAGAGTGAATGTAAGAAGTAATGGTTTCTGTTTTGGCTGGAATCCCTGAAGGTCCTCCCCTTCCAGATTTTTTTTTTGGTGATTAGATAAAAGGAGCCATTCCTTGGTTCACTTCTAAACCAGCCTTAATCATTGAATGAGCATAGCCTCAGTCAAAGTGAGAACTCAGAAAGACCTTAGCTTAAAAAGGCCAAGGTCTCCCACTGCATCTGAGGCCATCTCCAGTTGTCGTAATCCATATTTTGTCACTGGACCCAGATGGCTTCGGAGGAGAAAGTAAGGCTGATGACCTTGCACAACCCCCCTCACTGAAATCCAATTCATTTGCAAGCCATGACATCATCTTCTTGATACCATGGTTTTCTTCAAGAATGAAGAACAACTGTGGATGATATAGAGAGATATGTCCCAGATCTACATATCCTAATCTCTCTGCTGAGCTATATAGTCCCAAATCAAGAACTGTCTGTTGGACATCTCCCAATGGATTACTTGTAGGCATCTGAAATGTGTAATCAAAACCAGAATTCATTAGCTTTCCTCTATACCCATAACCTTCTCCCTACTTCTCTACTTCTGTTGTTGGTATCATAAGCTTTACATTCAACCAAGTTAATGACACAAGAGTATTCCTTTTCTCTGGGCAATAGGTGGTACAGTGGATGGAGTGCCAGGCCTGGAGTCAGGGAGGTTCCTCTCAGACATCTACTAACTGCGTAACACTGGGCAAGCCACTTAGCTCTATTTGTTTCAGTTCATCTGTAAAATGAACTGGAGAAGAAAATGGCAAACCACTCTACTATCTTTGCCAAGAAAACCCCAAGTAGGGTCACTAAGAGTTGGACATGACTGAAATGAATGAATAGGAAAATTCCTTTTCTCTAAGGCATACCCCTCCTCCTCCATTATCCTATCAATTACCAAGTTCTATCAATTCAATCTCTTTAATATATTTTTTCATTTTTCTTCTTTTCTCCACAATAAAGTCTGCCACCATAATTCAGGCCCTCACCATCTCTTACCTGGACTATTACAGTAGCAATATTGTATTCCTGATTTCCAGTTCATTCTTCACAAAATTGTCACAATAACCGTCTAAAAGCATAAGGTTGGCCATGTCGCTCTCCTACTTAAGAAACATCAGTTGTCTCTAGAATTACCACCTCATAATTTAGCAAGATTCTATAATAGAATTTCAGAGTAAAATATCACTTCTGTGGCTAACTAATCCATTGCATACCTGAAAAAATAATTCTCAAAAGTTCTTTACAATTTGGTTTGCACTTCACTTTTTGGGGCTTATTTCAAGTAACTTGCCTTCATACTCTACATGTTCCAGCTAAACTAGCTTATTTGCTGTTTCCTGACCTTGATATCCCATTTCCCACCCCTCTACCTATGTAGAAGCTGTGTCCCACTGGAAGACTTTCCTTCCTTACCACTCCTTCTTAGGCCTCCTAATTTCCTTCAAGACTAAGTTCATGTGTTATCACCTGTTTGAGTCTTTTCTGATCCCCCTATTTGTTGATCTTCTTTTCCTCAAATTATTGTGCACATAATTGTCTATTTGCACATTACATCCCCCCAAATATCAGCCAAGCTCCTTGAGGGTAGGGGCTATTTTGCTTTGTTATCCCCACTAACAGAGTGCCTTGAACAATTCCTTTTTATTTCTAATTTATTTATTTTTAATATTTATTTTAAGAAAATATGAGTTGCTAATTCTCTCACTTCTCTTTTGCACTCCCCTGTAATGGTAATATAAATTTGAAGATCTTCCCCACCTGTTAATAGGCCCAAGTGACCTCCTTATGTTACAGGAAGCCTAAGTCACATGTGGTGAGAGGAGCTTGCTCAACAAAAGGAATAGGAAAGGGTGGAACAAGAAATGCTCAGAGCAGCTAGAGGTGAGGGAGAGAGCAGAGGCAGGTGTGCAAACTGTGCTGTGAGTATGTTTGTGGGAAGACCCCAGCAGTGGGTGGGGGGTGTGTGGAGATTATGGGATGGCAAGGTTCCATGCTGTGATACTGTGTTTTAAGTCCTCTGCTGTTATGATGAAGTGGGCTTCCTGGTTTGAGGAGTTGTTTGCTGCTTCGATGGGTTGGACTTATGGGTTATGGCATTTGGTCCTCCGGTGTCTGAATAAATGTTTTACTTCTTCTACCTTCTGTGTGGACAATCTCTCATATTTTGCAATACAGAACTACATAGGCATATTCACAACTATTTTCGATGTTGTGTTTATTGAGTTGCCGATACATTCTCCCACTCACTGAAAAGGCAAGCATATAAATATATCAGTTATACAAGTGAATAATGCAAAACATATGTCCACATTTAGTCATTGCCAGCAGCAGCGCGAGTGTGGGATGAAGTAATGGACACAAAAAGACACAAACATGGGGCTAGGTGAAGTCATGTAGTCTGGCTGTAGGCTGACTTTAATGGGGACAATGACAATCTTTTATACAGGTTAATTGCCAAGTCATCCTGACTTCTCAGAAAACTACAATGATGTAATGGTTAGTTTTTTATCTCCTTGCTCTTGGGAATGAGACGCTAATCTCCTAACTGCTAAACAAATTGAAACATTTCAGTTTTTTCCCATGCAAGTAATCATATTGAAACATTTCTATTCTTTCCCATGTGGCTAGCAGCTGTGAAGGCGGGTATTCTTTGCCACATCTTCTTATCCTAAGATAGCCTTTGCCTTGCATACACCTATCCTCAAATGATCCTGCCTTGCAGAGTTCTAGGAGGCTGCCTTGCAAAGGTCTAAGAGGCCGAAACAGGATATAGCTGGCTCTCCCCATCTCCCCCCTTTTTATTCTGTAACTTCACTTCATGGATTATTGCTAGCAGTGGCTTCATCAAATCATTCATTATCCTGAGGATACAAAGTAGACAAAAAGATTTACTATGACCAAAGAATGTAAGGTAGTGTATGGAAAATAGTCAAAAATACATTATTAAATGGGCTTTTTGAAAGTATTGATAATTGTTTTTGCTACCCCCTCTGGATCAATACCAGGAAGAGGGGCATTTCACTATTTCAGCATTCCAATCAATCCTTCCTCACCATTATAAATACATCTGAATTCTTCACCTTAACCATCACCCCTTTAAGTAAATATGGGAAGGATTGATTGATTGATGCATTGACGAATCAAAGGAGGCAGTCCCCTTTATGAATATAGATACAGAGACTCAAAAAGAAGTAACAATGCAATTGTCTCTTTAAGATTCAAAAAGTCGGGGGAAGGGTAGGGCGGAGCCAAGATGGCCACATGAAAACAGCGTCTTACTGGAGCTCTCTCACAAGGCTGTCAGATTCATACAAAAAAGTGAATTTGAGCAGATTTGAGAGAGTTAGAAACTGCGAGCAGTCTGAGTGGGGCAGATTTCCAAGCCGGGACAGTCTGAAAGGCTGAAGGCATGAATCTGTAGGCTTGGAGAGTGCTCCATGTGCTGCTCCAGAACAAAGTGGAAGCGGCCGGCCTAGAAATCCACGTGGGAGACAGGATGGGAGAAAGCCGGGCACCCGAAACCGGCAGAGATCCCCAGGCCTCCCAACACAGGACGGCAGTCTGTGGAAGCGACGAGAGGCAGTGCAACGCCACCGGCCAGGAAACATCCACTCCTGACCCTTGCAGCCCAGAAACTTGGCTTCTTGAACTTCTGGGAGACATAATGGGCAGGTAAACGGCTGTAATCCCTTTCTCCCTCACCTAGAGAATTCCTCGGGGAAAAAAAAGAGAACTGAAACAGAGGAGAAAGTAGTGGGGCTTCAGTAGTCAAATAGTAGAAGTTCATTAGTCCCAGAGGGGCAGAGTCGGCAGGGGTCAACACCAGGACCCCAGACATAATCTTGCTCCCCCAGGGGAAGTGCCAGACATCAGCTCAAACAACAAACAGCTGAGACCATTGCTGAAGAGCAACAGTGCTGGAGAGCACCCCTAGGGAAAGAGACTTCAGGGAGCCAGACCCCTCCCCCACACCTCAGTAAACTGAAGGCTATAATTCTAGACTCACAATCCCCAGAATAAGAAAGCTGGGACAGAGAGCCCTGAGCCCCAAAGGCAGAGGTTTGTTGTAAAGCCAGGAAAAGGCAAACCAACATGAAGAAGAACACAAAAATACCGAGGACGATAGATTCTTTTTATGGAGACAGGGATGATCAAAATACCAATTTGGAAGAGGACAGCAATGACACTATAGATACATCTGATACATCAAAAGATCATGTGAACTGGACTCCAGCCCAAAAAGTGTTGCTGGAAGAGCTAAAGGAGGATTTAAAGAACCAAATTAGGGAGGTAAAAGAAAACATGGAAAAAATGGAAAAGTCCCTAAAGAATAAGATTGGCAAAATGGCCACGGAGATTCAGAATCTAAAGAGAGAAAATGACACCCTGAGAGGCAAAATCAACCAATTGGAAAAGGAGACTCAAAAGCAAAATGAAAACACTAACTCATTAAAAATTAGAGCTGCTCAAGGGGAAGCTAATGAATCTATGAGGCACCAAGAAGTAGTAAAACAAAATGTAAAGAATGAAAAAATAGAAAAAAATGTGAAATATCTGATTGGGAAAACAACTGACCTGGAAAATAGATCCAGGAGAGACAATTTAAGAGTTATTGGTCTACCGGAAATCCACGATGAAAAAAAAGAGCCTTGACAGTATCTTCGAAGAAATTATCAAAGACAACTGCCCAGAGGTCCTAGAACCAGAGGGCAAAATAGTCATTGAAAGAATTCGCCGATCACCACCTGAAAGAGATCCCAAACTGAACACACCAAGAAATATTATAGCCAAATTTCAGAACTATAAACTCAAGGAGAAAATACTGCAAGCAGCCAAAAAGAAGCAATTCAAATATCAGGATCACGCAGGATCTCTAAGCTTCCACATTAAAAGACAGGAGAAATTGGAATATGATATTCCGAAGGGCAAAGGAGCTGGGACTACAACCAAGGATCAACTACCCAGCAAAACTAAGCATAATTTTTCAGGCAAGGAGATGCACATTCAATGGTATAAGGGAATTCCAGACCTTCCTGATGAAAAGGCCAAAACTCAATGGAAAATTTGATCTGCAAATACAAAACTCAAGAGAGACATAAAAAGGTAACCGGGGGAAAAAACCCCCACAAACCTTATTAACCAATAAGGGCAGGTTGTTTGCATCTTTATGTGGGATTATATCATCTTATGTATGTTTTATATATATACATATATATGTCAGTCTTGAGAATGGTACAGCTATTATGACAATTGAAAGGGATACACATAGATTGTGAATGCCTGTATAAATTAACTGATGTAAAGATAAAAAACGTAAGTAAGAGATGTAAAGGGAGGGCTATGACAGAAGAGGTAAGGAGGTAGTAGAAAAGGGTAAATTACACCAAATGAAGAGGCACGAAAACATATTATAGTAGAGGGAAAGAAGGGAGGGAAAAGAGCAGTATTTGAGCTATACTGTCATCTGATCTAGTTCAAGAAGGGAATAACATACTCTGATAAGTTTAGAAATCTAACTTGTCCTATGGGAAGTAGGAGGGAAAGGGGGGAAAAAGGGAGGGGGGTGGTCAGAAGGGAGAGGAGAAGTAGCAAGTGGGAAACGGTAAGATAAGGGAGGGGAATAAAGAGGGAGGGTTAACTGAGGAAGGCGTCGGTCAAAAGCAAAACTTTGTTGAGGAGGAGAAGGGGAAAGGGAGAAATAAAAGCATAAACAGGGGGAATTAGGATGGAGAAAAAGACACAGAAATCATAACCCTGAACGTGCAGGGGATGAACATTCTCACAAAACAGAAGCAGATAGCAGAATGGATTAAAAACCATAATCCTACAATATGCTGTTTACAAGAAACACATTTGAAACAGGGGGATACACATAGGGTAAAGGTAAAAGGCTGGAGTAAAATATAATGTGCCTCAGCAAAAGTAAAAAAAGCAGGTGTAGCAATCCTAATCTCAGACAAAGCAAAAGTAAAGGTAGATTTAATTAAAAGAGATAAGGAAGGACATTATATCCTGCTAAAAGGCACCATAAACAATGAAGCAATATCATTGCTTAACATATATGCACCAAGTGGTAAGGCATACAAATTCTTAGAGGAGAGGTTAAGGGAGTTACAGGAAGAAATAGACAGCAAAACTATAATATTGGGAGACCTCAACCTCCCCCTGTCTGAACTTGATAAATCTAACCTCAAAATAAATAAGAAAGAAGTTAAGGAGGTAAACAGAATTTTAGAAAAGGCAGATATGATAGACCTCTGGAGAAAACTGAATGGGGATAAAAAGAATATACTTTCTTCTCAGTGGTACATGCCACATACTCATGTACTAGGGCATAAAAACCTCACAATCCAGTGCAGAAAGGCAGAAGTAGTCAAACACACTTTTCAGATCATGATGCAATAAGAATTATTTGTAACAAAGAACCATGGAAAAATAAGCTAAAAATCAATTGGAAACTAAATAATCTAATTCTAAAGAATGAGTGGGCCAAAGAACAAATCAGAGAAACAATTAATAACTTCATTCAAGAGAATGACAATAATGAAACAACATTCCAAAACTTATGGGATGCAGCAAAAGCAGTTCTTAGGGGAAGTTTTATATCCCTAAATGCTTACATGAATAAAATAGGGAAAAAGGAGATTAATGATCTGGGCATACAGCTGAAAAAGCTAGAAAAAGAGCAAATTGAAAATCCCCAATTAAATACCAAATTAGAAATACTGAAAAACAAAGGAGAGATTAATAAAATTCAATAGTTTTCTTGGTTTCAATTTCTCTAATGAATATTGATGCAAAAATTTTAAATAAAATATTAGCAAAAAGATTGCAGCAACTTATCACGAGAATAATACACTATGACCAGGTAGGATTTATTCCAGGAATGCAAGGCTGGTTCAATATTAGGAAAACTATTAGCATAATTGACCATATCAACAACAAAACTAGCAGAAACCGTAAGCCTTTGACAAAGTACAACACCCATTCCTATTAAAAACACTAGAAAGCATAGGAATAAGTGGAACCTTCCTTAAAATTATAAATAGCATCTACCTAAAACCATCAACAAGCATTATTTGTAATGGGGATAAGCTAGATGCATTCCCAATAAGACCAGGGGTGAAACAAGGATGTCCATTATCACCCCTACTATTCAATTTGGTACTAGAAACGTTAGCTGTAGCAGTAAGAGAAGAAAAAGAAATTGAAGGAATCAGAATAGGAAAAGAAGAAACTAAATTATCACTTTTTGCAGATGATATGATGATTTATTTAGAGAATCCTAGAGAATCAAGTAAAAAACTACTTGAAATAATAAACAACTTTAGCAAAGTTGCAGGATATAAAATAAACCCATATAAATCCTCAGCATTCCTGTATATTACTAACAAAGCCCAACAGCAAGAGATAGAAAGAGAAATTCCATTCAAAGTTATTGTAGACACTATAAAATATTTGGGAGTCTATTTGCCAAGACAAACCCAGGGCCTATATGAACATAACTGTGAAACACTTTTCACACGAATAAAGTCAGATCTAAATAAATGGAAAAATGTCAGTTGCTCTTGGTTAGGCCGAGCTAATATAATAAAAATGATAATTTTACCTAAATTAATCTATCTATTCAGTGCCATACCAATCGAACTGCCAAAAAATTATTTTACTGAGCTGGACAAAATAATAACAAAATTCATCTGGAAAAACAAGAGGTCTAGAGTATCTAGGGTATTAATGAAAAGAAATGCTAGAGAAGGTGGCCTAGCCATACCAGATATTAAACTGTACTACAGAGCAGCAGTCATCAAAACTACCTGGTATTGGCTAAGAAACAGAGGTGTGGATCAGTGGAATAGGATAGGAATACAAGATGGAGAAGTCAACAACTATAGCAATCTACTCTTTGATAAACCCAAAGAGGCCAGCTTCTGGGCTAAGAATTCACTATTTCACAAAAACTGCGGGGTAAATTAGAAAATGGCAGGGCAGAAACTGGGCATAGACCAATATCTTACACCATATACCAAAATAAAGTCAAAATGCGTTCACGATTTAGGAGTAAAGGCTGATACTATAAGTAATTTGGGAGAGCAAGGAATAGTTTACTTATCAGATTTATGGAAAAGAAAAGAATTCATGACCCAACAAGAAATAGAGAACATTACAAAATGCAAAATAGATAATTTTGATTATGTTAAATTGAAATGTTTTTGTACAAAAAAAGCCAATGCAACAAAAATTAGGAGGGAAGCAGAAAATTGGGAGAAAATCTTTACAACTAGTATCTCTGATAAAGGCCTCATTTCTAAAATATACAGAGAAGTGAGCCAAATATATAGGAATACAAGTCATTCCCCAATGGAGAAATGGTCAAAGTTATGAACAGGCAGTTTTCAGAGGAAGAAATTAAAGCTATCTATAGGCATATGAAAAAATGCTCTGGATCACTACTGATTAGAGAAATGCAAATCAAAACAACTCTTAGATACCACATCTCTCCTGTCAGATTGGCTAAAATAACAAAACAGGAAAATGATAAATGCTGGAGAGGATGTGGGAAAATTGGAACACTGTTACATTGCTGGTGGAGTTGTGAAATGATCAGCCATTTTGGAGAGTAATTTGTAATTACACCCAAAGGGCCACGGGAATGTTCATACCCTTTGACCCAGCAATACCACTTCTAGGGTTGTATCCCAAAGAAATCACACAAGCGGGAAAACGACCCATATGTACAAAATCATTTATAGTGGCTCTTTTTGTGGTAGCCAAGAATTGGAAATCAAAGGGATGCCCATCAATTGGGGAATGGCTGAACAAGCTGTGGTATATGAAGGTAATGGAATACTATTGTGCCATAAGAAATGGGGATGATACGGACTTCATAACAACCTGGAAAAACCTACACAACGTAATGCTGAGTGGGCGGAGCAGAGCCAGGAGAACATTGTACACAACCATAGATATATGGATTCCGTGAGGACCAAACCTGACAGACTTCGCTCTTCTCAGCAACACAAGGTGCAAGGACAACTCCAAAGGACTCACGATGGAGAATGCTATCTACATCCAGAGAAAGAACTATGAAGTTTGAATACACATTGAGGCACACTTCATGCTCACCTTTTTTTTCTTCTCTTTTGTTTTTGTGGGTTTTTTTTTGGTTCCGTTTCTTCTTTCCCATGATTCATTCCATTGGTCATAATTCTTCTCCACAACTTGACTAGTGTATAAATTAATTCAATGCGAAGTTATATGTGGTAGTTATATGAGATTCCATGCCATCTTGGGGAGGGAGGTGACTAAATCTGGAACTCAAAATTATGTAGAACTGTGTGTTGTAAACTAAAAATTAAGAAAATTAAATTAAATAAAATTTTAAAAAAAGATTCAAAAAGTCTTTTCTTATACAGCTGTCTGGCAGGGATCATCATCAATGAAGTCCTCTGGTCCTTGGTATTTGTTCCAGCCATCTCCAGCACAACATCCCAGCATCTTCTTCTTGTAGGAAACAGTTTTCTGTCCATACTCCTACAAAAGTGACCTTAGCACAATTTAAAATTACCATTTCTAATCTTCATAACCCTGATCATTTTTACAAACTCAAAAATTGGAACCATGGCCAATTGTCATATTGAAGAAATTCACATCAGAAGCCAGTGTCTTACACATTACATTTATCCATTACTAATTTCCTCACTAGGAGGATGAGATGTCACTTAAGGAATTGATAACAGGCTTCAGTACATACGTAAATACATTAAATTGTCAATTTCCAATACAATGCATATAAAATCTTAACCTTTTAGTCATGCCATGTTTTTTTGATGGCATTTACAAAATAAATCACAAACCATTCTTTTTTTAGCATTATTAATTGTAACAAAACTTTAAAGAAGCATGATATTAATCAAATAACAAAATAACATTCTCACATTGCTTAAGGAACATCTCCAAAGTGAGCCCTAACTAGCTTGCATGCACTTCCACCCTTGTTCATAAGGCCTTATTAAGTTGGTGCAAAAGTCCTTGAGTAACACAAATTCCAGAGTATTATAACAAACAAATTTCTAGTTATACAGAATTCTTAGATATCACAAAGTTTCTTAGTCAAAAAGGCTTTATAATGGAATCTCATGTTGGCAGCAGTAAGAGACTGATCACAGGAAAAATACTAGTGGTCTTAGAATACTTTCAAACAAAGGGAACATCTTAAGGTGAGTCTTAAGCAGTTTGCATAAATTTCTGCACATATTCTAGTTCTAGATAAAAATTATATTAGATTGCCTAGTAAGATAACACAAAAGAACTCATATCTTATACTGACTACTTGCTCTGATCACAGAAATTTGATATAGAAGGAAAAAGCAGGGACATGTGACATACCTAATATGACAGGATAAAACATCCTTGCTTTGTTTAAACTCAGATATAGTTATAGTTCTTCAATCATGCAGTATCTGGCTAAACTCAGGAATAGTCAGGTAGGAAACATTCCTTTCCAAAAGAACACAATGGGGAAACTGAGCCAGGAGGGATCCCATCCTAGATTGAGACTAAGTTTGTCCCCTCTGCTTTTTCCAAATTCAATACAGGATCACATTCCCTTTGAGTAGCTTGTGTTATTTCTCTCAGATACTGATAATGCAGATAACTATACCCAAATTCAAACTCAAAACAAAATTAGTTATGGTCCCAAGTGCCTTTTACTTTAAACAGAAGGTCTCACTAATCACAGCTTAGAGCCAGATACAGTTGCTTCTACTTCCATGGAGCTGCAATAAGCAATAAAGATTTACCAGGATTCACATACATAAGGTTTTTAATTAAAGATCTTTCCTTCTCAAATTTAAACTTGTCTTGGTGTAAAAGCCAATTGTTAGAATCCTTTTTATCTATTGTATATAAACTTGCGACTTCACAGCAAGCCAAGTTCATTGTTTAGAACTTACATAACTCAAACAAATTCTTTTCCTGGGCTGATGACCTTGCCCATACAGATAGTTTACAGGGGCCTTGGTAATTTGCAAAGTAAGGAGAATTAACATGGTTCCCAGAAAAGGGTTAATAGAAAAACTTTGGGCTTGTTTGCTATTCTTTGCTGTTTCTCTGAGCACACTTATTCAAGGTCTATCCAAAGACACAACAAACCTAGGAATGAAACGTAAACAAAATTTAAAAATTCACAGCAGGTTTGGACATAATTGTCATCAATATCAAATTGTTGCAACAGATTAACTTACAAATAGAAATTTAGTAAGCCTTCTAAAAATCATGCAAAAGATTTTACAAAACATTTTTTCATAAAAATATTTTCCTTTCTCAGAAACAGCTTACAATTTATCTTGATATTATTATTAATTCCTAAGTACTAAACAATTCTTAAATTTGATCACCAAACCTTTTCCACATAATTGAAGAGAAAAAAAAGAAAACTAAACATACTTTTGTAAATACTAGATTTAAGCAATAACATTACTAGTTAGTTAAAAATCTCACAATTTCCTAAATGATTAGCAAAACAATTTTTACTGAAAATCCCTTTAAATAAAGATAAAATTTGGTAATTTATGATTTGTTAAATTACAATACTTCAAAATATTATAATACATGGTCAAATAGAATGATTTAAAAGTTTCCTAACTCATTCACCATTTTTTTTTACAGGACAATTCTTAGCCTAACAACATTTAGATTATAAAAGAAATTGCTTTTCTGACAACACAGATGTTTGTTTACCAAGTTATGCAATAAAGGAAAATTTTAGAAATACAACAATACCATAAACAATTATCATCTATTTACACTTTAAAAGCAAAACCAATTAATTACCATTCTGTTGGCTTTACCTTAGTCAGATGTGTTCCCAAACTGCCTTATAGAGAGAATCATTTCATCTCATCACCATTGACATAAACCTCACATTGAAGAAAATCCACATAAAGTTAATGAATATGAAGCAATTATATTCAGCTTAGAACAGTTTACATTCAAATAGCATTCATTTTATGCCAAGCATTGTGCCAAGCTCCTTTACAATCATGTGATCTTTGTAATATCCCTGGGAACGAATTCTACCACCATCCCCTTACTGAACAGTAAGCTAAATAGAACTTTCTTGGGGCTATATAGTTAACAAATTTCTCAATGCCAAATAACAATATACATTTTTAAAAATTACACAAATATACATTTCTAAGTTCAATACCCTTGGCCCTTTATAAGGGAATATTATCCACAAATTCATATATTTCTTCAATATTTCAGTTCCCCATTCACATTCACCTTTTTCTTGGGAAGGTTTTACAAACAGTTTGGAATTACTAATTATAATCAGGTTGGTTTAAAATGTGCTGGGCCAGTATACTAACTACTTCTTTTGGCCCAGGTAAAAAGGAAGCCTAAGGAATTTGTTCTCTTGTTTTGTTTTTTTTTAAGTCTGAGAAAAACTTTTTAATTGTCAGAGCTGTCCAACAAAGGAACAGACGGTCTCCAAAAGTAGCAACTTCCTGTCATTGAGATGAATGTATTTGTTAGGTCAAAACAAAATATAATATTATCAATAAGATATCTTTAAAATTAAATTTTTTTTGTGTGTGTGTCTTTTTTTCCCCTTTCTTTTTTATTTATTTATTTAACATATTTAGTTTTCAGCATTGGTTTTCACAAGAGTTTGAATTACAAATTTTCTCCCCATTTCTACCCTCCCCCCCCCCACTCCAAGATGGCATATATTCTGGTTGCCCTGTTCCCCAGTCAGCCCTCCCTTCTGTCAACCCACTCCCCTCCCATCACCTTTTCCCTTCCTTTTTTGTAGGGCAACCTAAATTTCTACTCCCCATTGCCTGTGTATCTTATTTTCTAGTTGAATGCAAAAAACTATTTTTTTTTGTTTTTGAATGTCTGTTTTTAAAAACTTTGAGTTCCAAATTCTCCCCCCTCCTCCCTTCCCACCTACCCTCCCCAAGAAGTCAAGCAATTCAACATAGGCCACATGTGTATCATTATGTATAACCCTTCCACAATATTCATGTTGTGAAAGACTAACTATATTTTGCTCCTTCCCAACCCATCCCCCTTTATTGAATTTTCTCCCTTGACCCTGTCCCCTTTTGAAAGTGTTTGTTTTTGATTACCTCCAACCCCATCTGCCCTCCCCTCCATCATCCCCCCCCCCCTTTTTATCTTCTTCCCTCTTCTTTCTTGTGGGGTAAGATACCCAATTGGGTATTTATGGCTTTCCCTCCTCAGGCCAAATCTGATGAGAGCAAGATTCACTCATTCCCCCCTCACCTGCCTTCTCCCCTCCTCCCACAGAACTGCTTCCTCTTGCCACCTTTATGTGAGATAATCCACCCCATTCTATCTCTCCCTATCTGCCTTTCTCAATATGTTCCTCTCTCATCCCTTAATTTGATTTTATTTCTTTTAGATATCTTCCCTTCATCTTCAACTCACCCTGTGTCCTCTCTCTGTCTCTCTCTCTCTCTCTCTCTCTCTCTCTCTCTCTTTCTCTCTCTCTCTCTCTCTCTCTCTCTCTCTCTCTATATATATATATATATATATACACACACACATATACATATATATACACACACACATAAATATATACATACATACACATTCACTTATATATATATATATATATAAACATATATACATATATGCATATTCCCTTCAGCTACCCTAATACTGAGGTCTCATAAATCATACATGTCATCTTTCCATGTAGGAATGTAAACAAAACAGTCCAACTTTAGTAAGTCCCTTGCAATTTCTTTTTCTTGTTCTTTTTCTTGATTACCTTTTCATGCTTCTCTTGATTCTTGTGTTTGAAAGTCAAATTTTCTATTCAGTTCTGGTCTTTCCACTGAGAAAGCTTGAAAGTCCTCTATTTTATTAAAAATCCATATTTTACCTTGGAGCATGATACTCAGTTTTGCTGGGTAGGTGATTCTTGGTTTTAATCCTAGCTCCATTGACCTCCGGAATATCGTATTCCAAGCCCTTCGATCTCTTAATGTAGAAGCTGCCAGATCTTGGATTATTCTGATTGGGTTTCCACAATACTCAAATTGTTTCCTTCTGGCTGCTTGCAGTATTTTCTCCTTGATCTGGGAGCTCTGGAATTTGGTGACAATATTCCTGGGAGATTTCTTTTTGGGATCTATTTGAGGAGGCGATCAATGGATTCTTTCAATTTCTATTTTGCCCTGTGGCTCTAGAATATCAGGGCAGTTCTCCTTGATAATTTCTTGAAAGATGATATCTAGGTTCTTTTTTTGATCATGGCTTTCAGGTAGTTCAATAATTTTTAAATTATCTCTTCTGGATCTATTTTCCAGGTCAGTGGTTTTTCCAATGAGATATTTCACATTGTCTTCCATTTTTTTTACTCCTTTGGTTCTGTTTTATAATATCTTGATTTCTCATAAAGTCACTAGCTTCCACTTGCTCCAATCTAATTTTTAAAGTAGTATTTTCTTCAGTGGTCTTTTGGACCTCCCTTTCCATTTGGGTAATTCTGCCTTTCAAGGCATTCTTCTCCTCATTGGCTTTTTGGAGCTCTTTTGCCATTTGAGTTAGTCTGTTTTTTAAGGTGTTGTTTTCTTCAGTGTATTTTTCAGTATTTTTTTGGGTCTCCTTTAGCAAGTCATTGACTTGTTTTTCATGGTTTTCTCTCATCCTTCTCATTTCTCTTCCCAATTTTTCCTCTACTTCTCTAACTTGCTTTTCCAAATCCTTTTTGAGTTCTTCTATGGCCTGGGGCCAGTTCATGTTTTTCTTGGAGGCTTTTGTTGTAGGCTTTATGACTTTGTTGTCTTCTTTAGGCTGTATGTTTTGGTCTTCTTTGTCACCAAAGAAAGAATGCAAAGTCTGAGACTGAATCTGGGTGTGTTTTCGCTGCCTGGCCATATTCCCAACCAACTAACTTGACCCTTGAGTTTTTCAGTGGGGTATGACTGCTTGTAGACTAACAAGTTCTATGTTCCACGTTTGGGGGGGAGGTGCCAGCTCTGTCAGACCTGCACTACTCCTTCCCCAAGAACCCCCAGCCCGGGCTGGGCTTAGATCTTCAGCAGGCTGTTGCACTCCTGCTCTGATCCGCCGCTTAATTCCTCCCACCAGGTGGGCCTGGGGCCAGAAGCAGCAGCAACTGTAGCTGCTCCACCTCCACTGCCCCCAGGGCTGGAAGCCGAACTGCGAATTCCTTCCACTCCCGCAGCTTTTCCCACTAACCTTCTCCACAGTCTTTGGTGTTTGTGGGTCGAGGGGTCTGGTAACTGCCGCAGCTCACATATTCAGGGCGCTAGGGGCCCCATCCGCCCGACTCCAAGTTTGGTTGTTCCACGCCGCTCAGGCTGGGCTCTGCTCCACTCCGTTCCCAGCTCCCAGCTCCCAGCTCCCAGCTCCCAGCTCCCAGCTCCCAGCTCCCAGCTCCCAGCTCTGTGTGGAATAGACCTCACCCAGAGACCATCCAGGCTGTCCTGGGCTGGAGCCCTGCTTCCCTCTGCTGTTTTGTGGGTTCTGCCGTTCTAGAATTGGTTCACAGCCATTTTTTATAGGTTTTTGGAGGGACTCGACAGGGAGGTCACACTAGTCCCTGCTTTCCAGGCGCCATCTTGGCTCCGCTCCCCAGCCTAAGGAATTTGAATCATTGCTGACAAGGTATAGTTAGTTTATCCTCCAGGCAGAGGAATTTGATAATTAATTGAATAGTAATAATAATAACTCACAATAACCAATATCTTTACCATAGTCAATATCCACATTAGATTTAATAGAATCCACCCATGAATCTAGGCAGAAAGGTGGGTGGACATAATTCCTTCTATTGCTCCAGAACTTTATCAGTTTTTAACATTAAAACAGTATCCCAAATAACTCAGTTAACAATCTTACAAGTTTCATAAGTGCTGGCCTAGTTGTTTTAGCTGTAAACTCCTATTAACTACAGGCAAAGGTAGAAATGCCTGGTTTTCTAAATGGCAGTTATAAAACATTATAAGACAAGGTTAGCAAGGCTGATAAAGTAACAGAACTGGTTTTACACAATTGTTTCCATTATTTAGTTTCAACAAAATTTCAGATTAAAAACTGCTTTGTCTAACACCATTTCTGGCTCATAATGTTCACTCAAGTTTTACAATATAGGAGAATTTTACTACAATTTGGAAATACAATAATAACACAGGCAGAAAATTTCAGATGACATTAATTGCATTCCCAAATCATTACATATATTGGGCTTACCATGCATAGAGGCTTTGCTTTTCTCCGCACAGTTGCAGAGCCTGGTTGTGGACTCGGGGGTGGTCGAGTCAGGGATTTGGGAAAGTGGAGAGAGAGAGAGACTAAGGACCGAGGAGTGCTGGAAAGCTATAGAGTCCAGCATCTGAATTAAAGGTCTGAGGAGTCATTGGGGAGGGTCCCTGAGAAACCTTTGCAAAAATTCCAGGTTCCGGTGGTGTGGGAGAAAGGACTTGGGGGTTTGAGCTAGAGGTGTGCGCTTCAGGGTGCCCAGGGTGTCCAGGGCTGTCATCAGTGGGGTATGACAGGGCCAGGGAGATTAGAATGTGCACAAACGTGTGATATATAAATGGGATGTTATCTTTGACAATAAAATTGTTGTAAAGTAGAGAACAGGGAGTAGAGCTTTTGTGGTGATGTGTATATTAATTTTGAAGTTTCACTGTTATTATAGTTTGATTTGCATTGAGTCTTTCAGGCAAAAAAAAAACCATCAAAATAAAGGGCCTAAAAATAAGAAAAAGCTAGTAAACGAGGCAATTATTTTGAAAGGAGCCAACTCTCTATTGTATAGTCACAGCTGAATCACTTTTTAAACTTTTCAAATAGCAAACTTAGGAAAATCACAACAAGCTAGAAATGTCTGTCTATTGAGATAATTCCTATTCTTAGAAGTATTTTTGTTTCTCAAGAATATAGTAAGTAACAGTCTTTTGGGCACAATATGTTCAGATTGGCTCTCATTCTCTGCTTGTATTTTCTTATTTTGAAAGCTTTAAGCCACTTTTTTCAAACTCAAATAGGAATGAGGGTCACTAAATTGTACATAAGGATTTCTGTAGTTGTATGTTAAGAAAACTACTTATTAACTCTATTTATTTAATATTATTATGCTATTAAATATTTCCCAATTCCATTATGTGTTTGACACCTCTATTTCAAAAAACCATGGCTTGTATTGTGTCTATTTTGAAATGGTCACTAATTATCATTTTTATTTATAATGTCTACATCAGAAAATTCCAGGTGAATATAAGATCATTCCTTAAAATTCTTAATTCCAAAAATTGAGAAACTACATTTACAATGCATTGTAGAATACATTCTAGATTTTTTAAAGTACTTTTTCCAGTTTTTTATTTATACTAGTTTCATGGTGATTCTTATTAACCACACATGAAACAAAACATCTTTGTATACACTTCTGTCATTGAGCTGAAATTCTTACACCCCCCCCCCCAAGGAGTCTATAGATAGATTGGAAGAGGATATAGAAAAATATACATCTTTTGTCATTTACACTGATTTTTCTTCACATTCCTATATGTACTATTATTTTGCAAAATGTTTCATATGCTTCACCAGATTATCAGTGGGGTCCATAACACAAAAAACTTTTTAACAAGAGCTCTAGTTGGGATGACTATGGTTAATTAGCTGCTCTAACTTTTATTGCAACCCTGGCTCAGTCAGAGACAGGACGACAGGGTGAAAGATCTTAACGGTCCCAATTATTGCTCAAGTAAATTTCATTTCCGTGCTCACTCCTTAAAAACTTTTTTGAAAGTGAGAACTTTGAATCTTCCAGCCAAGGTGAGTGGGACTCTGGAAAAGATCCAGTGGTGCCTTGTCCCTTCTCCCCCATATTGGGAAACTCAAAGTGTCTCTTTTTTGAAATTTATGCATTTTCCGAATTTGCTTTAGTGCCAAATAGTGTAATAAATTCTCACTTATCTTAAACATCAAATTAGGAGTAATACATTTCACTTAAACATAAGGGGAAAAGGAGTATGCTATCACAATCATATACCATAACTTGTTTAGCATTCTCCAATTAATAGGCATCTCCTTAATTTTCAATTCTTTCCCACCACAAAAAGAGCTGCTACAAATATTTTTGTACCAATTTTTCTCTTTTCTTTGATTGCTTTGGGATATAGACCAAGTAGTGGTATTTCTGGGTAAAAGGGTATACACAGTTTTATTGCCCTTTGGGGAGAGTTCCAAATTGTTCTTCAGAATGGTTGTACCAGTTCACAGCTCTACCAACAACAGTTCATTAGTATATCTATTTTTCCACATCCCCTCCGGCATTTATCATTTTAGTTTTTTCTGTCCTCTTAGCCAGGTGTAAAGTGGTTTTTTGTTGTTGTTCACCCTTCATTTTTTGAAGACGGCCACTGACATCACAGGGATATATCTCGGCTTACACGCAGATTATATTTAAGTGAAGCAGAGTGGCGCAAAGTCATCAGTTTCACTCTTTCTCCCAGAGTCATTGAAATCCAATGGCAAGACAAAAGTGGCAAGATAGGCAATGGCCTGGGATTCACTGTACGACCTTGGCATCTTCAGTGTTTGACCAAGCTCTAAGTGGTCCACAGTGCCTGCTTCAGCTGCCTTTATGGCCATTGGAACAAATTATTCTCATTCACCCATTCTGCTGAGGCAAATCTTCACATGCTTGGGGAAGACACCCTTCCCCTCCCCCACCTCCAACTCACTGATGGGTTTGAGGCCTGTCTTTATCCTCAATTTGGTTTAGCCTGTCTGCCTAGACAATTTTACTGGGATATGGCTACAACTTCTTGGAGCCACAAGTGAGAGGTGGGCACCAAACAAAGGTGGGTGAGCAGCCCTGAAAAGGGCTTAGCAAGCCCTCACACCTCAGTTGTATGGATTTGCATTTCTCTAATCAGTAGTGATTTAGAGTATTTATTCATATGACTATTGATAGTTCAGATTTCTTCTGAAAACTGCCTGTTCTATCCTTTTACCATTTATCAGCTGAGGAAGGTCTCTTATTGTTCATAAATTTAGCTCATTTCTCTACTGAGAAATGAGAAATTGAGAAATGAGGTCTTTATCAGGGAAACTTGCTGTAAAACTCCCCCTAACCCCCACTTTACTGTTTTCCTTCTAGTTTTATGCATGTAAAAGCTTTTTAATATCATGCAACCAAATTCATCTCTTTTACTTCCTGTGATCTTCTTTATCTTGTTAGGTCACATTTTTTCATGCCCACCCAATTTACTCTTGATAATACCCTTTATGTCTAAGTCATGTACCCATTTTTACCTTATCTTCTTATACAGTCTGAGATGTTGGTTTATGCCCAGTTTCTGCCAAACTGCTTTCAGGCTTTCCAGAACTTTTTGTCAAATACTGATTTCTTGTCCCCAAAACTTGGATCTTTGACTTTGTCAAACACTAGATTACTATGGTCACTTAATATTGTGTATTGTGTACCTAATCCATTCCACTGATCCACCACTGTTTCTCAGCTAGTACCAGATTGTTTTGATGATTACTCCTTTGTAATATAGTTTGAAATCCGGCACTGCTAGGCTTCCTCCCTTCACATTTTTTTTCATTGATTTCTTTGATATTCTTGACCTTTCGTTCTTCCAGATGAATTTAGTCATTATTTTTTCTAGCTCTACAATTCTTCAGTAGTTTGATTGATATGGCACTGAATAAGTAAATTAATATACGTAGAATTGTCTTTTTATCATATTGGCTTGGCATGTTCATGAGCAATTACTGTTTCTCCAGTTGTTTAGATCTCTTTATTTGTGTGAAAAATATTTTGTAACTATGCATATAGTCCCTGGGTTTGTCTTAGTGGGTAGACTTCTTAGGGTTTCCTAATGTCTGAAGTTATTTTAAATGGAATATCTCTAAGTCTTCCTGCTGGGTTTTGTTGGTAACATATAAAAATGCTGATGCTTAATGTGGGTTTATTTTATTAGTCATGGAGACTTTGATTTGAAGCAGGTCTCAGATTCTTATGAGTTACGTATCCCTGGGTAAGTCAACTAGCCTCTTTCAGCCTGTTTCTATATCTCTAAAATGGAGAGAGGTAGCTAGGTGGCACAATGAAGCCTCCTCTTCCTGAATTCAAATCTGACCTCAACACTTACTAGCTGTGTGACCTTGGGCAAGTCACTTAACCTTATCTGCCTTAGTTCCTCATCTGTAAAATGAGCTGGAGAAGGAAATGGCAAGGCATTCCTTGCCAAGAACACTCCAAATGGGGCAACAAAGAGTTGAACACAACTGACATGCCTGAACAACAATAAAATAGCTACAATAATAACTCAGATAATAATAATATAAAAATAATCCTCATGAGGTTCTTGTGAAGATCAAATGAAGTTCTCTATGGACTGCACTTTTCAAAGCCTTAAAGCACAGTGTAAATATTATCATCATCATCTTCCTTATCTTCATTATGTGCTTTGTTTCATGACATTTCTAAATTTTTTATCTGAGCTTTTCTTCGCTTTGACAATTCTAAATTTTGGTAAATTTTTACTTTCTGTGAGTGTTTGGCCATTTTTCTCCTGTTGGTATTTTTTATTGCTTTTTCATTTGAAGGGAATACTATGAGTTTGACTTCTTTGGAACCTCTTGCTTCGTCTCTTCTTTAAGGAGTTTTAATATATAGTTGTGTATAATAAAATTAGTGACAAACTCCATGAAAGTGATGCTAGAAGACTTAGAAATTATTTGAAATTCTTATGGAATACGTGTTGCCCTATTTCCAGACATTTTAAGGGCACCTATAATTTTTCCCAGAGGACAGAATGAAGAGTAATGAAGCTGTAGCATGGCAGATGGCAGCATTTTAAAAGGAAAACCACAGTGATTAGACATAGCTCAAAGTGACACATATTACTCTTGGAGGTATTGGTTTCCCTTCCATTAAAGATTCCTAAATGGAGGCTGTACAATCATTTGGGGAGGGGTATCACCCTGATCCCATAAAGCATTTATCCCATGAGGCCATAGGCCTACCTTAAACTGCTATCAATGGATTTTCTGAAATTGCTCCCAGAGCTTTAGAAAACAAAAATCTCCTTACTCTACATGAAAAACTTAATTTTTCTTTTTCAAAACCCAAAATGGTGTTCCCCAGGTTGATCACTCACTTTATTGACCAAACCTAGTCTCACTAATGAATTTTGGATGTTTCTAAAAATCAATACACTTCCCCTTCAAAAAAAGGATGAAGGTTTGCCATGATTGAGGAAATTCAGTAGAATAGCTTTGAAGAAAACTCCAAAAGATGAAATCCCCCATTTTAAAGTAATGGTAATATCACTAAAAGATGGCCTCCAAAGAAGACTTCTTTAAATAAGGTAATACAACGTGATTTTGATGTGTGACTGTAAAATAATCAAATCGGTTTCTACAAACAGCAAAGGAAACAAGTTTCATTACTTCATAGTGCCTTTTAAGGTTCTGTTTACAAAAATATTCAGCTTCATTTCCTATAGTTATACCTCTTATATAATGGGTTTTTTGGGGGAGGGAGGGAGCAGCTTTCAAATGTTTTATTTACTCTTTTGGATAAATAAATATTTCCACTATGGAAAAGAACCTTATGAGCATAGTAACACGTTCCTGACTGTGGAATAAGGTCTGCTTGAGGACATCTTCAAAAGGGTAAAACAATCTGGACACCGGAATTCGATTCTTTATATGTAAAGTCCCTTGTAAAAAAAAAGAGAAGAAAAAAGAAAATAAAAGGAAAAAAAAAATCAAGAATGGAATGCAAGACCCGCAAGATGATTTATTGCTGCTCTATTGCTGTTCTTCGGCTTCCTCCTGGATCCCTTCCTTCTCTTCCATTTCTGGGGGCTCGGGCTCCTCCTGGGCAGCTTCCATTTCCGGGCTCTTAGGCTCCTCCTGGGTGGCTTCCATTTCCGGGCTCTGGGGTTCCATTTCTGGGCTCTGGGGTTCCTCCTGGGTGGCTTCCATTTCTGGGCTCTCGGGCTCCTCCTGGGCGGCTTCCATTTCCTGGCTCTCGGGCTCCTCCTGGGTGGCTTCCATTTCCGGGCTCTGGGGCTCCTCCTGGGTGGCTTCCATTTCCGGGCTCTGGGGTTCCTCCTGGGTGGCTTCCATTTCTGGGCTCTCGGGTTCCATTTCTGGGCTCTGGGGTTCCTCTTGGGTGGCTTCCATTTCTGGGCTCTCGGGCTCCTCCTGGTTGGCATCCATTTCAGGACGCTCGTGCTCCCCCTTCGTGCCTTCCATTTCCGGGCTCTCAGGCTCCCCCTGAGTGGCTTCCACTTCCTGCCCCTCGGACTCCTCTTGGGTGGCTTCTTCCATAAAATGCTCTTCTGGCTCTTGGGATACTTCGTGGCTTTTGAGTTCCCCTTGGCTGTCTTCTTTCACCGAAAGTTCTTCTGGCTTTGGGGATACATTGTCGTGGCTCTCAGGCTCTCGTTGGCCGTCTTGTTCCACTGAGAGTTCGTCTGGCTTTTGGGATACTTCACCAGTGCTTTCCTCTTTGCCTAGTGATGCTCTCTTTTCTCTTTCTCTTAACTCATTAATACACTGTTCAAATTTTCTTTTAAACTCCTGGGCAATGTCTGCATTTACGTATCGAATCGCCAACAGTTCGCTCTTAGGAGTTTCATCAGCAAAGTCAGCCTGTGTGTGCCAGACCCAGGCCCTCTTACTCCATGCACTATGCTTAAGCGCCGTCGATGGTGTTATATGATGATTCGCACAGATCTTCAGAATTTTGTCCCTCCTCATGAGGAGGCGAATGGTCCCTTTTACTGTGTGTTTCAGCAGCTTCACGTGGCCAATGCCTCGCTCTTTCCATTTTGGAAGACCATTCTCATAGGAGAATCGAAAAAGCTTTGCACGCATGTTAATGAGCTCTTCTTCATCTTCTTCAAGAGTTTTCCTCTTCTGCCCAAGAAGAGAAACCATGCGCTGGGATTGTAGGTCATCAGTGGAGGAGCCTTGCTTCTTCAGAGTTTCCTCTGCAGCCTCCATAGGAGCAGGGTGATGCTGCGGGCAGCGGCTGGTCTTGACTGCTCCGGGCTGCAGCGGCTGCGGCGCTCCCCTCGGTCCTGTCCTATCAGGTCCCTGCGGCGTCTGGCTGGGGTGTCTCCTTGTCCTGCGCTTATCTCAGTTCAGCCCCGCCCTTTTTTGGTCTTGATTTCTTGCTTTCTGCAATATCCAGTCTAATAATTGTTGCCACCTCACCCCCACCTCTATTTGTTGGTTTGTTTTTATTCTCTGTGGCTATTTCTAAACGGCTGGGTTCCATCATTTGCTTGAGTCTGAGATTCCATAATCGTATTCCATTCTTGCTTTATTTCATGTCATTATTTTTGCAAACTCCATTTTCTTTTGAATTCCTTCAATGTGTATCTTTCATTTTACTTTATCTTGATTAACTGTTTCTAGCTTTCTTTTTGGTGGTACTCCTCGCAGGCCATCTCCCCCTCTCCCTCCTTTTTTCTTGGTGCAATTTCTACTTCTCTTTTGAGAAAAATAATGAAGATATCCTGAAGAGTTTCTTTATAGAACTTTGCCACTTAAGCAATGGATATTGAAAGCCAGATTATGGAAAACACCTTTTACTAATACCCATTTTCTCATCTTGGTAGCATGACTTATATTCATGTGCTATGTATACACATCTTTGATTACTAGAAAGAACATTGAACTAGAATCAGAAGAAGGGGTCCAAATCCCAAATCTTTCACATATTAGGTGTGTGACTTTTGGCAAATCAGTTAACAACTTCTCTATGCTCAGTGCAAAACAACCAAATCTTGTCAGGAAAATTGGTATATAAAGTTCTGTCTACACCACAGTGGTGTTTTGAAAATCAAATGAAAAATCTGAAGACTCAACAGCCCTAGTACTATTATCTAAGAGAACGGCTTATTGAGAGTCTTGCAAACTTTAAAATGAGATAGAGATAGAAATGTATACATATGCACATGTATGTATCACTATTATATAATTTATATTATATGCTGTTATCTTCTGCCACTACTCTAAATGACAATTAAAACACTGCATAGTAGAGGCAAGTAGTTTAGTGTAGATTTTGCATTTAGAATCAAAAGCTGGATTTTAATTCTTGCTCTGTTCACTACTTGCTATGCACCCTGGTCGAGTCATTTATACTCCTTTGGGACCTTCCTTTTCAATAAAAAAAAAAGAAATTGGATTTTCTCTATCTAAAGTAACTTCAAAACCTAAATTTATAGTTCTTTTAGAGTATTGTGCAAGATTATGTTATATATATACGTGTGTGTGTATATTTACATTATATATAGATCTATAGATTTTGTTAGCATTTGGGAGAGCTTATTTGTCTTTAAGTCATATAGTCAGCTTTTGTTTGGAAGACAGTAATATTTGAGTGGGATCTTTAAGCACATTCCAAGTAAAGGCATAGAAATCAAATCAGTAAATAAAATTCTAGAGCTTCAGAGTTGGAAACACCACCAGCATCCTACTATCTCCTGTGTTCCTTACTGCCCACACACGCCTCCAACCACTGAGCACTGACTATATATGGAAGATGCAGCGGAGAGTATAACCTTATATGGTTGTTTATTTTTTTCCTGTATATTTTTTGTCTACCCAATTAAATTATAAACCTCTTGAAGCTGAAAATACTCACTAAATATTATTCAGGCATTAATTATGCTTATGCAAGAGATATCACAAGACAGAGCATAAGTGTGAGTGATACAAACGAATACAGAGAAAGGGACTTTGTCGGTACTTTCAGAAGGAAGTTCTGTGCTGGAGCTGGAACTGAAGCCAGACTTTTATGAACAGGTAGAATGTAGAGAGGTGAAGCCAGACTTTTATGAACAGGTAGAATGTAGAGAGGAACAGGGAGTAGAAAGGGGAACAACTTTCCAGATGAAGGGAGAACTGTGAATGAAGGTATGAAATAATGGGAATGAGAATATAGTGTTCCTGGAATAAATGAATATGAGGAATACTAGGAAGAAGAGTGTTGGGTATTGCTGGGGAATTTTTCAATTGGTAAGACCAGAGCTTGAGGCTTGATGCTTGATGCTGATGCCTCTGGTAAGCTACTGTTCCCTTTATTTAAAGCCAGCAGTAGTTGTTTGTTTCCAAAGTCACTACCTTGAATTCGTGATGTGTAGATCCTGGGTAGGGGCTGTTTTTTTAATCTATTAGGAATGACACAGTGAGAATAGCATACAACAAAGATAGGTCTGTGCAGTAAAGTCCAGTCACTTGGACAGTCAGAATCCTACTCAGAGTCAATAAAACATTCATTAAGTACCTACAATGTGCCAGGCATTGTGCTAGCTCTTGAAAGACATAGTAAAGTCAGAAGGAGCGGGCAAGATGATGAGCTCTCAGTTTTGGACATGTTCAATTTGAGATGTCCATGTTCAATGTGAGATCCCCATGTAGGGTAATTTTAGGCAGAGATATTCAAGGACTAGATCTGTAGATTTACAAGTCATTTGTATATAGGTATAGGTAGTTAATATTACCAAGGGGAAGAAAGTATAGAAAACTCACAAGATTTCTTTTAAGGCCTTAATTTTCGTATTTTACAATCAAGCATAAATAGTATATGCTAAATGTTCTCCATATTCTTCCCAAAATACTATCCCTCCTATGAGGTCTTACCTTTTTAGTGTCTGTCCTAATCAGATGCATCCTGAATTTCCTTTCAGTCTATAGATAGAATCACAGAATCTCAGAGTTGGGAGGGATCTCAGAAATCACATGAAGTTCCACCTATACCTGAAGCAGTGGTTGGATTGACAGCCCTTTTAAAGTATCAACACTGCCCTTTTTCTCCATGAAGTTTCAGTCTCAGAAGAGTTAATTTACATGCTAGAAATGACCTCTATGAATTATTAAACCATTGTTTGGTTCTATTTTTAAGGCAGCCTTAATTCACAACCTTGCATGCTCTTCAAAACCTGTAAATGACGCCCTTTTTTCTATTCATTTTCTATTGTTTTTCCTTCCCTTCCATCTATATCCTCCTTATAGTTTTGCCACTGGTCCAAATATTTTGGCTTTTCCTTCTGGAAAAGAAAAATCCTTTTCCTCTCTGCCCATTAAAACGAAGTGGATACTATCAAATGTTGTTTTCCTGATGAATGCCATTTTGACTTTGGTCTCTAAGACTAGGACTACAACTGTCACAATGAAGGCCCACAAATGTAACGTCACAAAGAGGCTTTTGTAGTTAAGACTGGGTGGGGCATCAGGCAAGAGTGTAAATAGCCAAACTATAGTCAAGTCATTTTAGCTAGGTAGTCAGGGCAGAGCTGGTTTGTAGGTCTAGGGAATCAAATGAAGACTTGGGGCTTGTGTTTCCCTTCATGTTTGGCTTATTGGTGCTTTGAGTCCACCAGCTATAGCCTCCAGTTGATTGGGAAGGTGGGAAGTAGGCTTTGATTTTTTAAAAGGTATATTCAGGTGGTGGTGGTGGTGCTGCTGCTGCTGTTCCCAGTGGTGGTAGGTGTGTTTTTTGGGTATGTCGCTGACCCACTGCTGCAAAAGCTGCTGCTGCTGCTGCTACTGGTGGTGTGTTTGTTGTGTATGGCTATGACCCCCTGCTGCAAAAGCTACTGCTGGTGCTGGTGCTGGGTATGATTGTTGGGTATGACCCTGGCCCGCTGCTGCAAAAGCTGCTGCTGCTACTGGTGGTGTATTTGTTGTGAATGGATATGATCCCCTGCTGCAAAAGCTACTGCTGGTGCTGGTGCTGGGTATGATTGTTGGGTATGACCCTGGCCCCCTGTTGCAAAAGCTACTGCTGCTGCTGGCGCTACTGGTGCTGTGTTTGTTGGGTTTGACCTTGACCCCCTGCTACAAAAGCTGCTGCTGCTGCTGGTATGTTTGTTGGCTATGACCCTGGCACCCTGCTGCAAAAGCTGGTGGTGGTGATCTGTTTATCTCTTGCTGCCAAATGTTGATAGAGGGCTCGGCTATCTTCCTCTTTTCTCCCCCTTCTTCATAATCTTACCTAGTTCTTCCTTTTCTCCTTACTTTCTCTACCCTCTAATTCATTTTAAATGTTTTAAATTCCAACAGATTCCAGTTTTTATAACTTTGTAACTTTGGATCTTTCAACTTTCTCCAGTCATCCTTTCTTCTTTGTCTCTTTTGTTCCTTTTATTCTTCCATATTCTACTTTCTCTCCTTAAATTTTCTTCTCTTATTGTTTCTATTGCCATCAATATTGTCAATAACACCTTTCCTTCAGTGTCTCTTCCTATTCATTTCTTATCTACTATTTTTAAAACTTTCTTCTGTTTTGACTGCTTGAAAGTTGGTTTTAAGGGAGAGTATAGACTGATTTCTGTAAAAAATGATTCCTTTCTTTTGGGATTTTGAATTGCTTTAGAGATACCCCAGGGCCTTGTTTTTTCTTCCTCAGTTTCACCAGTGCTCTGTAATAGATATGAAGTGATGGCTTCATAACTTCAACTTTTCTGTTTCCATAGTCTTCCCTTTTCTCTCTGTTTTTAAAGATCACTGTTCTATCATATCGTTTACTTTCTCCATTTTCAGTCCAAAAGTTTCTACCAGCACTCATCATTCATGTTTCTATCTGATCCTACAGCCTTTCACCACCCTTAACCAACTTTCTGTAGTTTTTACTTTCTCCATTCTTCTCAGTTCAAAAGTTTTCAGTATAACCATTGTGCATGTTTCTTTCTAACCTCTCCCTTTTCACCACCTGTGAACCCTAAGTCCAGTTCACATCATCCCTTACATCACCCCAACCTCAAGCGCTATCCACATCACATCATCTTTTGCTCCTTTCCCCTCTTGCTCAGCCTATGTTTTTCTATGCTTTATAACTAATTATCGTATTTCAGTGTGTTACCAGCTAACAACTTGTCTGTATTGTGTGGTGTTGAGGCAATCCTAGGTTCTTGAAGGAAGACTACATCATCATGGTATATGAAAGTTCCCCATCCTCCCCACCCCCAATTTCTGGAAAGCTGTAATTTGAGAGATTGGAAAGTTCTTTTCGCCAGTGTTGAATGAAGATGGTTCTTGTTTGAAGATCTGCTAGCAGAAGAAAGCTGAGGAAGATCTTTCAGGTTTCCACAGTGATAATCTGCTTTTTGGCCATAGCTGACCCATGCATGAAGCAAAGAAATACAAGGAAAAAATTATGAACAATGAAGCAAGGAACAAAAAAATTCAGAAAAAATGAAGCAAAATAAAAATGAAACAAGGAGTATAAGAAATTATGTAAAAGTTACTAGAAGAATGCTAAACCTATAAAAATCTTCAAAACTTTAAAAATAAAATGCAAAAGAATTATTGCTCCATCTGTGCTTATTAACAAGTAAGAATAGTTAATAAGTTATAGTATTTCAGGTTTTACAGAAATTTGTTAAAGTGCATTTAGGTTTTTAAGATGAAGTCTGAAATAAGGACACATTGGTATGGTGGATCTCGATCTCTATGAATCCCTAACCTCAGAGTTAGAGAGAGACAGAGAAGTCTGGTTGTTAAAACAACAACAGCAACAAAGCTGTTGCTGACAGATATTAAGGGAGACTCTTGGGACACTTGGCAGGGTTCGGGGGCTGGGAGAGAAAAGTGAAAGGTGGTGTATGTTATGTCATTTTTTTGAACATTAATTACAAAATTGTTTTTTCCATTTGAAGTCAATAATATTTTGAGAACTCACATCACAACCAAGTAGTGCAAAATGCTTAGGCAATCGGTAGGTGGGAGTGGGGAGGGGAGAAAGGAGGAGAAAAGGAGAAAATGCAAACTTAACCTCTTTAAGGGGGAGAAGTTTCGTACATATGATATACAGGGACTGCATACCAAGAGACACACAAACCAAAAGAATAGTGCATAATGTTGGGAAATCAACAGATTGAAATTCTACCATTATAACACCATGTGATGCCATCATATATATATATGCTAGACTTGGGGATCTCTACCCAAACTTTTCTAGTTTCCTAGATGTTGTTTTGACAACTTTCCATTATTATAATGTGATCTCTTGTTTTTTTGTGCTTCAGTGGGAGCCACCACATGCTTTTTCTTATTTCTGGATTTCTTGATCTTTAAGATATCTTCTTTTCCCCCTAATCTCTGCCGCCTAGCCCCACCCACAACCATTCCAGGTTATTTTTTTTTTTGTGTGCACTCACGGTTAAGATATAAAAAGACATTAAGGCCCAGAATCAAGAGATGGAGCCCCTCCGTTGATTGGTATGAACCAATCTAAGAATCATCTTACATCTCATCTCTTTCCTATGACTTTTATATACCAGAAAGAGGTCCCAAACAAGAAGGCAGTTTGTGGTGAGGGGTTTTAATATGGTAATGAAGAATGAAATGAGAGAATGTTGTTATTATAACAGCAATATTGTTTTAAGAACAAATTTGAGTCGAATAAGTTATTGTGACTACTATAAATACCCAAATTAACTACAAAGGACATATGAAGAAAGATGTTATCTGAATCCACAGAAAGAACTGATAAAAATATGTATAGAATGATTTTACATACATACATACATACACACACACACACACACACATATATATATATATATATATATATATATAGACACACACATGCATATTTGTGTCTAATGGCAGCCTTGTCTAGGGAATGTGGGAAGGGGAGGGAAGAAAAATAAAGAAATGTATATGATAATTTTATTATATATATTTAAAAGGATAGCAAGTTCTAACATAGATTTGCAATTTTATGTGCAATCATCTTTTTTGTTATACTATATGTTATAGAAATGTTTGTTATTCCATAAATTAAGGATAAAATAAAATAACATTTTTAAAAACAAAAAAGTTAAAATATTTTAAAATAATTGGGAAATATTTAATGAAATAACACATTTTTTAAAAAGAGAAAAATTTTTAAAAATGTTATCATACTCAGAGATTAAGAAGAATATGGCTAGCTAGGCTTTGTGATCTTTCTTATTTCCTTTTTTGTGTTTTGTCCTGGTCATTCCTAGAGATCCAGGATTCACAACTTTTAAGTATTGTGACTTTGTTGTTGATTCTTCAGTTTTCACTGCATCATCTCAACAACTTTCACATCTCTGCTTTTTTTTCCCTCTATAGTGTACAATCACATTCCATCACATTCATTTGTCTTGGTGAGCCCTAGTCAACTTAGAACCATGACTTTCTTTTCTTTTTTTTCTTTTAGTTTTTTTTAAATTTATTTTTAGTTTTCAACATTCATTTCCACAAGATTTTGAGTTACAAATTTTCTCTCCATCACTACCCTCCCTCCACTCCAGGATGGCCTGTATTCTGATTGCCCCTTTCCCCAGTCAGCCCTCCCTTTTATCACCCCACTCTCCCCCATCCCCTTTCCCCTTACTTTCTTGTAGGGCAAGATATATTTCTATACCCCATTGCCTGTATATCTTATTTCCCAGTTGCATGTAAAAACAATTTTTAACATTTGTTTTTAGAACTTTGAGTTCCAAATTCTCTCCCTTCTTCCCTCCCCACCCACCCTCCTTGAGAAGGAAAGCAATTCAATACAGGTAATACATGTGTCATTGTGCAAAACACTTCTATAATAGTCATGCCGTGAAAGACTGTATTTCCCTCCATCATACCTTGTTCCCTTTTATTCGATTTTCTCCTTTGACCCTGTCCCTTTTCAAAAGTTTTTGCTTTTGGTTACCTCCTCCCCCAATCTGCCCTCCCTTCTCTCATCCCTACCCCTTGTCCCCTCCCCGCCTACTTTCTTGTAGGTTAAGATGCCCAATTGAGTGTGTATGTTATTCCTTCCTTAAGCCAAATTCGATGAGAGTAAGGTTCACTCATTCCCTTTCACCTACCCCCTCTTTCCTTCCATTATAACAGCTTTTTCTTGCTACTTTTATGTGAGATGATTTACCTCATTCTATCTCTCTCTTTCTCCTTCCCTCAATGTATTCCTCTCTCACTCCTTAATTTTATTTTTTAGATATCATCCCTTCATATTCAACTCATCCTGTGCCCTCTGTCTATACATACGTATATTCCCTTCAACTACCCTAATACTGAGAAAGGTCTCAGTCTTGCAAACTTTAAAATGAAAACAGCTCAACTTTAGTAAGTCCCTTATGATTTCTCTTTCCTGCTTACCTTTTCATGCTTCTCTTGTTTCTTGTATTTGAAAGTCAAATTTTCTATTCAGCTCTGATCTTTTCATCAAGATTGCTTGAAAGTCCTCTATTTCATTGAAAATCCATATTTTGCCCTGAAGTATTATAGTCAGTTTTGCTGGGTAGGTGATTCTTGGTTTTAATCCTAGTTCCTTTGACCTCTGGAATGTCGTACTCCAAGTCCTTCAGTCGCTTAATGTAAAAGCTGCTAGATCTTGTGTTATCCTGATTATGTTTCCACAATAGTCAAACTATTTCTTTCTGGCTGCTTGCAATATTTTCTCCTTGACCTGGGAACTCTGGAATTTGGCTGTTCCCCAGGCATATCAGAACAGGTGCCTAACATGTTTATTGATTATTGATGGATTGGAAATTCTTTCCCTCTTCACCTCCATCTCGACACCTGTAGCTCCCCTTTAGTCAGTGTAAGTATCTTAGCCATCAAAGGCCTTTCCTGATTCCATTAGTTGTTAGCATTCCCTCACAAAGTCACTTCTGTATTTATTTTTTATATCTGTATTTGGTATTCTGTGACTATATATCCCTCTAGTAGAATGTAAGCTCCTTCAAGGCAGGAACTATCAGACTTTTTTATTTGTATTCCCAGCTTCTAGACAAATATCTAGCATATAGGAGGCTTAATAAATACTTATTGGTTGATTAATTATTGACTAATTAATGTATATCCCTAGCTACTGACTTCTTTGGAGAGAAGTCCATATGATCTTATATAAGTTCCCTGAGTCTCTGTATGAGTTGACAGTTCTGTGTTTGTTTCCTGGATATAGGATAGAAGAGAAAGAAGCTGAACTAGAATAAGCTGAGTCAGATTCAACTTAACTGTAACTGATCCTGCCAGCTGAGCTCACTCTTCCTCATTCCTGGTGAAGGATGTCTTACTTCAAACACAGGAACATGAATTAATGATTACTGAAACAGAAATACCAAATAGATGCTTAAGGCTTGTGTATTTTACAATCATCTCTAAAATATTATTTTAGCTTATATTTAACCTGTATCTCTCCCTTTTTAAAGTCATGTAAAACTTATTTCCACCAATATAAAATATTGGAGAAATTGATATGCCTGAAAATTGATCTTCATGTAATGAAATGTCATGAGTCTGTCTCAGACTTATAAAAGGTATCAGAAAAGTAAAAATCAGGTCTAAGAATCTTGTTGTACCCTATCTATTTTCGCATTTTAGGATGTGTATTTAACCTTTGAGGTTGTTTTAGTTTGATCTTTTTCTTTTTCTTTCTTTAATTTATTTAATATATTTAGTTTTCAGCATTGATTTTCACAAGAGTTTGAATTACAAATTTTCTCCCCATTTCTACCCTCCCCCCACTCCAAGATGGCGTATATTCTGGTTGCCCTGTTCCCCAGTTATCCCTCCCTTCTGTCAACCCACTCCCCTCCCATCCCACTTTCCCTTCCTTTCTTGTAGGGCAAGATAAATTTCTACTCCTCATTGCCTGTGTATCTTATTTTCTAGTTGCATGCAAAATTTTTTTTTTTGTTTTTGAACATCTGTTTTTAAAACTTTGAGTTCCAAATTCTCTCCCCTCTTCCCTTCCCACCCACCCTCCCTAAGAAGTCAAGCGATCAACATAGGCCACATGTGTATCATTATGTATAACCCTTCCACAATACTCATGTTGTGAAAGACTAACTATATTTTGCTCCTTCCTAACCTATCCCCCTTTATCCAGTTTTCTCCCTTGACCCTGTCCCTTTTCGAAAGTGTTTGTTTTTGATTACCTCCTCCCCCTTCTGCCCTCCCTTCTATCATCCCCCCTTTTTTTATCTTCTTCCTCCTTCTTTCCTGTGGGGTAAGATACCCAGTTGAGTGTGTATGGTATTCCCTCCTCAGGTCAAATCTGATGAGAGCAAGATTCACTCATTCCCCCTCACCTGCTTTCTCTTCTCTTCCTACAGAACTACTTTTTCTTGCCACTTTTATGCAAGATAATTTACCCCATTCTATCTCTCCCTTTCTCCCTCTCTCAATATATTCCTCTCTCATCCCTTAATTTTATTTTATTTCTTTTAGATATCATCCCTTCATCTTCAACTCACCCTGTGCGCTCTCTCTCTCTCTCTCTCTCTCTCTTTTTGTATATATATATATATATATATATACATATATATATACATATACATACATATACACACACATATACATATACACACACACACACACACACACACATATATATATATATATATGTGTATATATATATATATATGCATATTCCCTTCAGCTACTCTAATACTGAGGTCTCATGAATCATACACAGCATCTTTCCATGTAGGAATGTAAACAAAATAGTTCAACTTTAGTAAGTCCCTTGAGATTTCTTTTTTTTGTTCTTTTTCTTGATTACCTTTTCATGCTTCTCTTGATTCTTGTGTTTGAAAGTCAAATTTTCTATTCAGCTCAGGTCTTTTCATTGAGAAAGCTTGAAAGTCCTCTATTTTATTGAAAATCCATATTTTGCCTTGGAGCATGATACTCAGTTTTGCTGGGTAGGTGATTCTTGGTTTTAAACCTAGCTCCATTGACCTCCGGAATATCATATTCCAAGCCCTTCGATCTCTTAATGTAGAAGCTGCTAGATCTTGGGATATTCTGATTGGGTTTCCACAATACTCCAATTGTTTCTTTCTGGCTGCTTGCAGTATTTTCTCCTTGATCTGGGAGCTCTGGAATTTGGCGACAATATTCCTAGGAGATTTCTTTTTGGGATCTATTTGAGGAGGCGATTGGTGGATTCTTTCAATTTCTATTTTGCCCTGTGGCTCTAGAATATCAGGGCAGTTATCCTTGATAATTTCTTGAAAGAGGATATCTAGGTTCTTTTTTTGATCATGGCTTTCAGGTAGTCCAATCATTTTTAAATTATCTCTCCTGGATCTATTTTCTAGGTCAGTGATTTTTCCAATGAGATATTTCACATTGTCTTCCCCTTTTTCATTCCTTTGGTTCTGTTTTATAATATCTTGATTTCTCATAAAGTCACTAGCTTCCGCTTGCTCCAATCCAATTTTTAAAGTAGTATTTTCTTCAGTGGTCTTTTGGACCTCCTTTTCCATTTGGCTAATTCTGCCTTTCAAGGCATTCTTCTCCCCATTGGCTTTTTGGAGCTCTTTTGCCATTTGAGTTAGTCTATTTTCTAAGGTGTTGTTTCCTTCAGTGTATTTTTCAGTATTTTTTTGGGTCTCCTTTAGCAAGTCCTTGACTTGTTTTTCATGGTTTTCTCGCATCCTTCTCATTTCTCTTCCCAATTTTTCCTCTACTTCTCTAACTTGCTTTTCCAAATCCTTTTTGAGCTCTTCCATGGCCTGGGACCAGTTCATGTTTTTCTTGGAGGCTTTTGTTGTAGGCTCTATGACTTTGTTGACTTCTTCTGTCTGTATGTTTTGGTCTTCTTTGTCACCAAAGAAAGATTCCAAAGTCTGAGACTGAATCTGGGTGCATTTTCACTGCCTGGTCATGTTCCCAGCCAACTTACTTGACCCTTGAGTTTTTCAGCAGGGTATGACTGCTTGTAGAGTAAAGAGTTCTATGTTCCAAGCTTGGGTGGATGCGCTACCAGACCAGCATTCCTTCTTCCCCAAGAACCCCCAACCCAGACTGGACTTAGATCTTCAGCAGGCTCTTCACTCCTGCTCTGATCAGCCACTTAATTCCTCCCATCAGGTGAACCTGGGGCCACAAACAATTACAGCTGAAGTTCTGTAGCTGCCCCACCTCCAGTGGCCCCAGGTCGGTGGCTGAACCGCAAACTCCTTCCACTCCCCTCAGCTTTTCCCACTAACCCTCTCTGTTGTCTTTGGTGTTTGTGGGTTGAGAAGTCTGGTAACTGCTGCAGCTCACTGATTCAGGGCGCTAGGGCCTGCGCTGCCCGGCTCCTGGTCTGCTTGGTCCACGCCACCCACACTGGGCTGTGCTCTGCTCCCAGCTCCATGTGGGATAGACCTTACCCTGAGACCATCCAGGCTGTTCTGGGCTGGAGCCCGCTTCCCTCTGCTATTTTGTGGGTTCTGAAGTTCTAGAATTGGTTCAGAGCCATTTTTTATAGGTTTTTGGAGGGACTTGGTGGGGAGCTCACACTAGTCCCTGCTTTCCAGCTGCCGTCTTGGCTCCACCCCCCTTGTTTGATCTTTTTCCACTTCATATTTATGGACCTGAGTCTCTATGCTGCTACTCTGTGTGCACTCTTCTTGGATGCTGCATTTGTTCACCTTCCAACATTTCTGTTGTCTAGGGCAGGTTCCCCACCCCTGGCTAGGGTGTTTGAGAAGCAAATGATGTCTTCAGGCCTGGTTTTCTTTCTAAGGATACTTCCGATACCTCTTAATTGAATGTCCAGCTTTTTAAAATTTTTGGAATAATGCTCTAATCACAGTGTCACTACATTATTTCCCAATGATACTTATAAGGTAAGATTTGTTTCCTTGGGTGTTAGGCTCTCTGGTACATCTTGTTTGTTACCCTAGACTTTGTGGGTGTATAATAGTCATGATCTGGATTTGAGTTTGGAAGGGATAATTAGTTGTTAAACTAATTTTGAGTTCCTGAACTCAAGAGATCCACCAGCCACTATGGCTGCTCCAGAATCTGGCAAGAGTGGAAAATGAGGCCCAGAGAAATGAAATTATGCTATAAGGTATCCAAAGCTTTCTATTTCCTTAATCTTAAAAGGCTTTTGGAATGTTTTCTGTAGATGTGGGGAATGGTTTCCTATCAAAGATCTACAACAGGATTCTCTCAATTATTCAATCAATGCTGTGTACCTGGGGAGGGGAATGGATCTCTAATGGGAGACAAATTTCATAACAAACTGACTTCTGCTGGCAGAACTTTCAGTGATGATGATGATGATGAATGATGATGTGTGTGTGGTGAGGCACCTAAGCTTATGTAGTTTGACTGAAAGAAGACATGATATCACTTAATTTTTTTATTTTATTTTAGAGATTGGTCTCCTTATTTCATTTAGATTGGAAGTGCAAGGGCTATTCTTGGGTCCAGTTCCCTTACTGATCAATGCAGATTTTTTTTTTCCAAATCTGAGCCAGTTTGCCTCTTAGGAAAGCCTGGTATCCTCCGTGTTCCTTCCTCCTCCCCAACATCCTTCTGCCAGAGGCTCACCGTATTGGTCATGCCAGACTTAATTAGCATTGAGAAAAATCCTGTCCTACCCCACCTCTGTGCAGAGCTCTTAGTCCAGAAACTCCTCTAAATCTTGACTGCCTCCCACTCTTAAAAATTGTGCTTATTTGTAGAAACAAGAGAACATTGCATATAGTAACAGCAATATTGTCTTAAGAACTACTTTGAACAATAAGTCATTTTGACTATTATAAACACACAAATTAAAAATAAAGGACATATGAGGAATGACACTGCATGAAGAGAAAGAACTGATAAATAGAAACATGTATAGAATAATTTAGCATATATACCTATTTGTGTCTAACAGTAGCCTTCTGGGGCGGGGGGAGAGAAAGGAAGGAATAAAAGGAAAAAAAAGAAATTTACATGACAGTTTTATTGTATATTTGGAGGGAACAGCAAGTCATAGGTGGTAGATTTGCAGTTTTGTGTGCAATCACCTTTTTATTGTACCGTGTTATGGAAATGCTTATTTCGTTCCATGAATTGAATATATATATGTATATATATATATATACATATACACATACATACATACACACATATACGAGACACTAAGAAGTGACTGATTCAGTCAATTTGTGTGTTTTCAATTGCCTTCTTACAGTAACCAAGGCATTCCATAATTATCTGCTCGATTAGAGAATTTCTTCATACCTTGTTGTGAGGTTGTAAGAAAATTCATTAATACTTTCTTTGTATGTAATCTCTACGTTGGTGTATAACCATTATTCACTGGCACTTGTCTTCTCTCTGTCATTCAATGGCATAATTTGTTTAGTCATGTTCCAGTTTTTGATCAATACCTTTTTTGTTGTTGTTAGCTGTTACAGACAGAGGAGCTATGCAGATTGCTATACAATCATATATTCCCCTCTTTAAACCCTGATACTTTGACTCCAAATCTAGCATCTTTTCTACTGCACCAGCTAGAGCCTATCTGCATATTGGAGGCCGTGGAAACAGTTTTTGTCTCCTGTTCTTGATACTTTTTACTGCTAGACTTCTTCCTACATTTCTGCATTCCTACATTTAGTGATTGCCATGGTATCCTCATTCATTATCATTCATAATTCCCTTCAAAAATTTTCTGATTATGGCTTTTGACCATGCTCCACTGGGATGTGTATATCCTGTTGGGGATTAAGTCCTAGAAATGGAATTACTTGGTGCCAACTTATATTGATTTTATGATTCACTGCATATTGTCATCTTGCTCTCAAAATATGTGTTAAAGGGCATGTTTTTTCACAATCCTGCCAATATTGGATTTTATACTTTAACTTTGGTATTGTTTTTGCCTTTCTAGTAAGTGTAAGTAAGGTTGGTATCTTAAATTTGTCTTGATTTACATTTCTCCAATTATTAAAGAATTTTAATGTATTCTGAAAAATTTGGAACTTTGAATGCAAATCTTTCTCGTTTAATAATATCTTGACATTTTCCATCTGTTCTTACATATATATATAGTTTTATCACTTTGATTTCATTAAGTAGCCCATTGATATTTTGATTAATTTGTAGTCAATTTATAAATTAATTTGCATATTTCTAACATTACTAGATTTTCAAGTCTTCTTTGTACCTTTTTGTTACAAGCTGGCATTTCTAAAATTATCTTAAATAGTGTGATATTGATATTGGAAAGCTCTACTTTCTCTACCTTCTTAATGGGAAGTCCTCTAATATTTCTCCATTACATAAAAACTCTAGTTATCAAATAAATATTTTTTATCACATTAAAGAAAAATGCTCCCATTCCAATGAGTTTTTAGAAACTTGAACAGACTGCCAAAGGGGTCCATAATATAAAAATGGTTAAGCCCCTGCACTAGTAACACTTTTCACGTTAGATCAGGGGTAGGGAACATGCAGGCTTGAGGCCATGTGTAGCCCTCTTGGTCCTCAAGTGCAGCCCTTTGAATCCAAACTTCACAAAACAAATCCCTTTAATAAAAGGATTTGTTCCACTAAAACTTGGACTCAGTCAAAAGGCCACACCCAAAGACCTAGAAGGCTACATGTGACCTCAAGGCTGCTGGTTCCCCACCCCTAGATTAGATAAAGCATTAAATTGCTTACTCTATACTCTGTGCAGTGCATTGTCTATCAATTATATAGCTTGCTCTTGTCTCATTACTGGTCTATCTTTAAGTCATAGACCTCTTGAATGATGTATTTTCTGCCACCTCTTAAAAATGAGCACTGGTACATTTTGTACATTGTCATTGGGAATATTCTGCTGTCAATTTATGTACACTGTATTTATTTCTGGTCTTTTTTTTGTTCACTCAAAATTTGATTCTTTGGAGATTGTGGTTTTCCTTGATTCATGAAGTCATCTAACATCACTAGAAGAATGTTGGTGTTAAAATTATGGATTCTTGTTTCAGGGGGCAGTTTCAGATTGCAATCATTGCACAATTTTCCAAATGCAATCTAATTTGCTCTCTTCCTATTCCTTTATTAACCTTGCTCATTGTTTATCTGCAGTATTGGTTCAAAGTATATATATATTGATATGCTCAAATACACGAATATCCTAAATAATCTTCATTTACTTGATTTTCCTTTATGAATTTTTAAATCAAACTATTTAGGTGGTCATTGATCTCAGTTTTCTATTTTTTGTATTTGTTGTGGTTTTCCCTTCATTTCTGGCTTTGGTAATTTGATATTATTTTCTCCTATTTTTTTAAAAATAATGTTTTATCCCCCCCTCCAATTACATGTTAAAATAATTTTTGAACATTTAAAAAAAGTTTTGAGTTCCAAATTTTCTCCTTTCCTCCCTTCCCCCTTCCTGAGATGGCAAGCAATCTGATATAGGTCTTTTATCTTATTTTTTTAATTACATATTATAATGTTTTTCCAATTTCACTGGGCTTAAAACAAGCATTTTTTAAAAAAATATGTTAATTTTCTGTTTTTTTTCCAACTGTACATTTAGTCAATTTTTTTCTGTTACTCTCTTTTTAATCTAAATGTTTAGGAATAGAAAATTTGCTTCTGATTTTTTACTTGGCTGCATTCTATCATTTTAGATAGCTTATATTTGTTATCATCTTTAATAAAATATATTACTTTCTGTAATTTGATCTTTAATAAAAGAATCATTCAATAAGTCTCCAAAAAGATCTGCAATTTTTTCATTATATTTCACTTGTTCATTACTATTTTTACTTAACTATATATGACCTCTAAATGCTGCTTACAATGTATGTTTTTCTGAATTTGGTTTCTTTGTTTTTACTTTTATAGGTCAAGGTATCATTTGCCCCTCACGTTGTACTTTGCCCATGTTCCAGCTGACAGTCACCCCAGAAACAGCTCTTGCTGATGAACCATTGTGCATCAGAGCAGCTGGACTTAACCCTTTTCAGGTGGTAACTTTCAAGGCATCACTGACAGATGAAAAAGGGAAGCTCTTCCAGTCTCGAGCTTTCTACAAGGCTGATGAGGCTGGCAATGTGGACCTAGAGCAAGCAGCTGCTCTTGGGGGTGACTATGTAGGCGTCCATCCCATGGGTCTCTTGTGGTCCTTGAAGCCTGTGAATCCATTTCGGCGACTAATGAAGCAGGATGTAATGAATAGCCCCTTTTATGTTCAACTCGAACTCTATGATTCATTTCTCCACGAGGATTCTCCCAAGGTTCAACCAAAAGCTAGTCAGATGATAGAACGTTGGTTCTCAGGTCCTGGGCTGCAGCGGATCCCAATTAGGGAAGGTCGAGTTCGAGGAGCCTTATTCCTCCCTCCAGGTGGGATTATATTTTCTATTTGTATGTTGATGGTCTGGAAAACTTTCAGGGAACAATAATAATAATAATTTCTTAATTAAAAATTGACAGAACATGGTCTAATGGGCAGAGCACTGGACTTGGTTGAGTCAAAATAACATAAAAATAAAAATAAACAATTCAGTAGCAACCCAAAACTTTACTAGAGGCTTGTGAAGTAAAGAAATCAGAGGCAAGAGAGAATCCCCAGATAAGGAAGATGTAGGAGATTTCTGGTTGTCTATATGGTTGAAAGAAGTCTGACATTACTAAAATGCAAGTTGGATCAAGTAGGAAGCAGATAGTTTATGTACACATTATATAACAAATGAAAGGAGTTACTTCAGGGGTGGTGATTTAAACTACATTTCTCTGCAAACCTAGAATGTGTCATGGCTGGAGAAGGTCTATAATTGTTCAAATTCATTGGCATATGAATTATGAAGAAGGCATTTTCCAGCTTTTTCTCAGATGTAAGCCTAATCCCACCTTCCTTAACACAAGGGATTGCATCTTTATTACCAAAAAAACAAGACCAGCGATCTTTCCAAGTACAGGCTAATTGCATCATTATGTACTTCTAGCTTCTACCACTAAAATAACATATGAACTCTTAGACAAAAATGGTATGTTGGATGAGATCTAAAAAGGATCTGCTTAAAGGTCCCAGTTGTATGGGGAGAAATTTATTATTGATTACTAATTATTGAATAAGATACTAATAAGTACAGTAACATTTTTGCTGCCTTTCTTGAATGTTGCAAAGCCTTTGACTCAGGTTCCATTCTTATGGCTTACTCATATATTGTAAATATAAGAAATTGATCCAAGTATAGTGAAAACACTAGAGGATATGTTTTTGTCATTTAGTTGTTTCAGTTGTGTCCAACTCTTTGTGACTGACCTCGTTTGAGATTTTCTTGGCAGATACTGGAGTGGTTTGCCATTTCCTTCTCCAAATCATTTTACAGATGAGGAAATTGAGGCAAACAGTGTGAAGTGACTTGTCCAAGGTCACACAAGTAGTGCCTGAGGCCAGATTTAAACTCAAGAAAATGAATCTTCCTGACTCCAGGCCCAGCACTATCCACTGTGCTACCTAGTTGCCCCCAGAGTATATGATGGTCATATGGAAAACTTCCGTATTTAAAACATGTCACAAAACAACAATGTCAAGAATGATTGACATGAAATCGGCCATTTTTCTCTTGAGGGAGACAGTTTAAGCCCATTATGGTTCTTCCTATATTTATACTATTATCTTATCTCCTAATCTAAATAAAACTAAGTATGGCTTCCTAATTAAAGGGACATGAGGATTGAACTAAAGCATCTTAATCCCTTGATGTACATGGGCAATATCAAGTTATATGGCTCCACCAAAAAGCATATTAAATGGCCTCCTTGCCTCATGGAATCTTCCCCCACTGATATTAAGATATTTTGTTTTGATAAGTGTAAGATTATTAATGTATAACAATTCAAGCTAGAGCCTGAAGGGTTCAAGCTTTGGACCGATGGAAGAGTGTGATAATCACAAATACTTTGGTCCCTTACAGACAGGTCACATTAAGCATAAATGTATTAAGGAGAAGGCTGTGGTTGAATGCATTAAGAGATTTGCTGGCACACTGAAATCAAAACTGAATGGGGAGTCTACACTTAAATCAATTAACACTTGCCCAATGCTAGTCCTAATGCATGCCTTTGGAACTCTAAAATTAGCCATAAAAGATTTGGAAAGTGTCTTAACCCGTTTGTTCAATATTAATGATACCTAAACCCCGTCACCATAAAGCAGCTATCCAAGGATTACTACTTCTTCATCAAAAAAGCCAAAAGAAGATTGAAATAAATTCTTAAAGTACATTACAAATTGGCTAAAGCCTACAAGAATACTTTAAAATAATCATATATCACTTCCTTGAGTAATAACAGAAGCTGAAATAAGGACCCTCCAATGGATTTACTGAATTAACTCAGTGCTTGGGATGGACCCTCAGAAATAGCTAAGATGAGAAATAGAATCAAAAGGCTATCCATGAGCAATATTTATATGTGTTTAGCCAACAATACTTTCCAGATAAGCAATGAACCATTGGCTGAGTCATGAAGATTTGTTTTTGGAGATGAAGTGTTAATGATGGCAATTCAGGTTCAGGTTGTTATCACTAGAAGTTATAGGAAGGTTATCTTTAAGGAGGTTGGACTTAGCAGTCAGTATAGATTATGTAAGGAAGTGATAGAAACTACAACACAGAAGGTTACAAATATCTAGTAGACATGAACTGATGGTTAGAATCATATACCAAAAGCTCATTCTCTTTTGTAAACTGACATGACAAATTCCTGTCTTAAAACTATAAATTTCAAAATATTCTGGAGAAATCAACCAATAGACTGAACCAGAACTGGACTTATCAGCCTAAGTTGTTGCCCACAATTGCCCAAATGTGACATCAATTCACAAAAACTTTAAGACCAACATTTAATATAGTTGTCACCACACCAAATGTCTGTAATCTCCAAGCTCCACAGATGAAAAACTTTTGAAAGAGAGGCCTAGTTGCAGGACAGGGGGAAGCTAGGTGGTACAGTGGATAGAGTGCTGGCTCTGAAGTCAAGAAGACTCGTCTTCCTGAGTTCAAATGCAGCGTCCGACACTTACTAGCTGTGTGACGCTGAGCAACCCTGTTTGCCTCAGGTTCCTCAGCTATAACATGAGCTGGAGGAGGAAATGTCAAACCACTCCAGCATCTTTTCCAAGAAAACCCAAATAGGGTCACAAAGAGTCAGACACAACCAAACAACAACAAGTTTCAGGTGGAAAAATTGGGATTAGGATGAGATACATATCTTCCCTGTTGTCCTGTCTGTTAGCGGAATTATATTGGGATGGTTTTAATGAATTTATGGAAGATGAATTTACATCATAATACCTTTATTTAAAATATAAATGAGTTATTTTATCTACTTCTGCAATCATCTGTAGAACATTAAATATAAAAGAAAGTTCAATGGTGAATTGTTCCAGAATCATTTCTATGTGGGCTCCTTTGAACAAGATGAAAAGAATGAAAAAAAAATCATGATAACAAAGTTGAAATGATGATGATGATGATAATGACGATGTTAATAGTAACCCACTAAAACACAATCCATTGTCCATGTCTTGAATGGGTAAGATTATTAAAAAAAGGGAATTCCAGGAAGGGTGAAATACTGTGGATTCTCTGTGTGCCAAAAGACCAAGGTAGTTTCTGTGAAAGTCTATGAGGAACTGAAAGACATTGGCTAATTGGACTTTGGTGTTACCACTGATTGGGTTAGTGCCAGCCTGTGTAATAAAACTGATCCTGTGAATCTAAGAACATACAGCTTGGTATAGATAACAGTGTCACAATGATTATGATGATCAACTTTAAGTGGAGTATAGTGTAGCAAGAGCTACTCCTTTTTCTTTTTACATCCCAGGTAAGCAGGATGCATCAGAACAAATCAGAAACACCAGTTCCTACCTACCAGAAATGCTTTAAAGCAGAGGTATGCTGATCACTGACGCAGACAAACTCACCAGTACAAGTGAAATCTAGTGAAGATAAAAACACTTTTGTTATGCGTGAATACACTATCGCAATTGGAAATAGAACTTATTTGGCAAAAGATGTTATAATGTTTTTTGTTGATTATATCCTCTGCTCTGAGGTACATTATGTATTTGGTAATCAGTGCGGGGTAATCATGAGAAATACTTTGTTCCTAAACCCATATTTGGTGAAAAAAAGTGGAAATGGATGAGGTCCTTAAATCTGAAGCACCTGAGAGCATTGTAGTGCTACCTAATGATGAAATGGATGACAAAAGTAATGCCATGGCTTGAATGATTTACAAAAGGAGATAGTTACATGGAATGGAATTTTGATAAGTCTTTTTTGAGGTTGATGGCACAAATCCAATAAGTAAAACAATCATACCAAAAACAGAATCCTTTTGTAAAAGCTAGGATTTCCTGTAACTACCATGAATGAACACAATCTCCCATACTCTGTGACAGAAGGTGCAAAGATATTTCAGGACCAGCACACAAGAGTATATGCTATAGCTTTTATCATGATAAGGGCCATAGGGGAAAAAAGGAGAACAATCATTTATTAAGTGGCTGCTATGTGCCAGGCATTGTGCTAAGTGCATTACAAATACCATATCATTTGGTGCTCACAACAACCCTGGGAGGTATTCTATTATTCTCTTTATTTTACAGTAGAGAGACTGAGGCAGAGGATGAGTGACTTGTCTAGGACCACCTAACTACTAAGTGCCTGAGACTGGATTTGAACTCAGGTTTCTTGACTTCAGGTCAAGTAGGAGTAAAAGTGGAACTATCTAGGCATATTCACAAGGACAGATGTCAAATGCCATTATGGCAGAAGGGGCTTGAGAAAACCATTGAAAATATATGGAAAGACCTAAGAAGATTATATTAATAACTAGTTGGTACATACAGTCTAAAATTTGAACACATATCACTCAAAGGAACCAAAACATAAAAATACAAAATGGAATCTGGATAACCAAAATATTGGAAATGTTTATTGGAAAACTTGACATCTTTAATCAATAATTCAAAGAGAAAGCCAATTAAGGTTATACAAGGAGTCAAAGTTGCACAAAAAAAAAACAAAATAAAAATTCAGCATGAATCCAAAATTATACTTTGGGAATTGAGAAGCAGACATTTGAGGAAAGAACCCAATGATGGAAGATCTGGAACATTTCTCATCATCTCCGTGGTCACAAGAGTTGAATCAAATGTGGAAAACAAAGCCTGTGTGCCATTAATATAATGAATGAAAGCATAGTTATGGCAAAAGGGGTGACTGAAACTCTATCTTCTCTGCAAAACTGGAAAGTAGTGAGGTCATATAAGAGTCATGATTACTGGCTGAAGCACTCTATGTTGGTGCATGAATTACATAAATTATTAGCACAGCACTTTACCAGCTTTATATATTTAATACAAGCCTCCTCCCATCTTTTTTTTAACTGAAAATCATCATGTGTTATTACTGAAAAATGATCACACATGATCTATCAAACTATAGATATCACATCCAGGTACTTTTAAAAAGTATTTACAGCTCGTATAGCTCAAAAACTCATAAATACTTATAGGAAACCAATATATTGACCAAAGAGCAAAAAGAGTGTCCCCAGATGTCCCAGGGATACAAATATCATCAATTATCAACTTGGCAATTATAATGCATCCAAAGTGCGTTAACATTTATACCATCTTTATTGATTACTCCTGAGACTTTCTGCAGTCATATACTGCCTCATTATGTATTGCGAATAAATAAAAAAGATCTTAGCATAGTGAGAATGCTAGAATATTTGCTATTCAAATCAAAGTCTATTCTTTATTTAAAACATAACCGACATAACAGCATTAAGAACAATTATTACAAAGCATGATATCTTCCAGGGAGAGAGTTTAAGCTCATTATGGTTCTACCTAGCCTCAAATCCATTATCACCCCTGAATGTAATTGTGTAAGGCTTTTATTTTTTAAATTTTATTTTTAATTTATGAAACAAAACAAGCATTTCCATAATATAGTACAATAAACAGATGATTGTACATGAGACTGCAAATCTACTATGCACAACTTGCTATTTCTTTCAAACATACAACAAAATTATCAAGTAAATTTCTTTTTTTTCTTCCACCAACCTCCCCCCTACAATGGCTACCATTAGACACAAATATGTATATATACATACATACATACATGCATATATATATAAAATCATTCTATATATACTTCCATTTATCAGTTCTTTCTCTGCATGCAGATAGCATCTTCATATGTCCTTTATAGTTAATTTGGCAATTTATAAGAAACAAAATAACTTATTCACTCTAAGTCATTCTTAAAACAATGTTGCTGGTACTACATACAATGTTTTCTTGGTTCTGCTCATTTCACCCTTCAATACTTTGCACATTTCCATATTTTTCTGTTTTGTATGGCTTTTCAGTCAAAGAGGGAGTTGTACCAAAACATCATAATAATCATTTTATATACATGGATGACATCACATTCTGTGGTTCCACTGAAAAGCACATTAAACAGCTACTTAATCTTATGGAAACTTTCTCCAATAATATTTGTATTTGATCAAAATAAAATTCTTAATGTGTGCCAAGGATAAAAAGAGACTGCTGACTTTGAATTCGAATCCCAAGGTCAAACTGAACCAATGAATGAAGTTGACAATTATATGATACTAAAGATTTTATTTTAGATCTAGATACCTTTTTCCCCATGAAAGACACACTGAGCCAAAGGCTCTTGGGGAGAAAATTGTGGCAGTGCATGTGAAAAACCTAACTGGAATCCTACAGTCAAAGCTTAATGGGAAAAAGATACTTAAGAGCAATTAACTGTCATGAAACAGCCACCAACAAAGACTTTTAGCATGGGAAAATGGACAGCAATTGATCTGGAAAGGAATGCTTGGAATCCTTGAACCTTCTCCTCCCCATGTTATGCCCTGCCCCCCTTTCAGTTTCTCCATCTTGCCCCAGCTCACCCCACTGTTTGTACTCCCATCTCCACGGACCCCACTGTTTGTGTTCCCTTCTCCACGGAAATAATCCTGCCTCAGCTTGTCCCACTGTTTGTGTTCCCATCTCCACGTAAATCTAATTGTGTTCTTTCCCTTTAAGTACCCTCTCTCTTCCCCTACTTGAGGCTGTTTGATTTGAGTTATTACTCCGAACAGTCGCGTGCTTGACTAAATCCACATCCAAATTTATATCCAGGTCTCACTCGCTTTTTTTCGGCACAACACCCAGAGGTCAGTGCATAGATTTCATGGGGTCTATTAAGTTGGATGGAAAAAAATTACATCTTCATCTTAGCATGAAATTTAGCATTTTCTTCAATTATGAATAAAAAAAAAACATTATTATAAGAAGGGAACCATAGGATTTACCAGACTGCTAAAGAGTTCTCTGACAGAAAAAAGCAGTGTAAAGAACCTTTGATCTAGAACAGGGCTGTCCAAAATGTGGCCTGTAGTGCAATGTGTGCAATTTATGTAGCCTGCCTACAAGCATAGAAATTTACATAAATGTTTTAGTAAATGAAGCCGAGCTACCGCAGGGATCTCACTAAAATGGCAAATCAAAATATATTGTTTATTGTTTCAATAAAAACTTAAGGTTGGATGGCCCTGATCTAGAACATGCCCCAGCAAAAACCAGCACTATGTTAATGAAACATGAAACTCATCCCCAAGGAAGGTATAGAAAGATGAACATTTCCTTACCAAAAAAGAAGAAAAGAATTAGTATTCTCGGAACTCATAATAGCATAAAAGTGTATGGAAATAAAGTTTGGAACCAATAGACCTCACTTCACAAAGTAATGGGAATGACTGACAAAGGTATATGCTATTGGATTTGTCTAATGTAACTTAAAGTGATCTATTTATCTCTATACGGAGCCTAGGAAGTGGCTAAGATCTGAGTGGAATCTGAAGGGTGACATCCATATGATCTCAACCAAGAATATGTGGACAAAAAAGTGACAAATGTTTGAATCATGTGAACTTGTATATTAAAAGGACAAAGCTTAGGCTAGTAATTCAGTATCAGGTCACTGACACCAGAATTATAGGGAGATCACTTGTTCAACAGCACTGTATATAAAACTGAGCATCTACTGGGTACCTACAAGACATGATAGGTAGCTAGAGTTATACACCAGAAAAGTACTATTACCCATAAACAAACAGCCAATGAATCCTTCTTTGGTATATTCATATAACCCTTTCTGAATATTGTTGAGAATTCAACAAATAAATTGTATTAGAAGTGCATCATTATGGACAAAACTCTTGCCCACAAATACCTAGGCATAACACTGATTCATAAAAATTTAAGCACAATGATTTTTAATAAATATCACCCTAAATGGAATGAAAAAAATTCAAAGTATACACAACTCATGGAAGGAGTGTGGGAATGTGGGAACAAGATGAGGTAGATGTCATCCTTGCTGTCCTGTCTCTACTGGAGTTGTCTAAAGATGCCTTCAATGAGTCTATGGAAGATGAGCTTATAACCCAATACTCTTATTCAATTGTGAAAAAAATGGTCATTTTGCCTGCCTACAAAATTATCTGCAGAAAATTAAATATAAAAGAAATAGAAGAATAGCAACTTGTCCTTGGACAATTTCTATCTGAACTCAAAAAAAAAAGAAAAGAAAAGAAAAAAAAAGAAAGAGGAAAGACTAAAACATTATAATACGATACGCTGCTATTACTACCAGCACTACCAGTAATAATAATGAGGTTGATGATGATGACGATGATGATAATGATGACAACAATGATCTCATTACCAAGAGGTCAAATTTGAATCATGAAAGAAACCTTCCAATCTTCTAATTATTTAAATAAGGATGCTAAACTGGTAGATGAGAGTAATCCTGAAGATGTAGTTGACCCTGGTTTTTACAAGGCATTTGATAAATTTCATACTATTCTTCTAGAGAAGATGGAAATATGTAGGCTAAATTATCATACAATTAAATGGATTTTAATTGGTTGTAAGACTGCAATGTTTCAATATCAGTGTGGTAGGAAGTCTCTAGCAGAGTACCCAGGGCCGTGTGCTTGGCCCTATGTTATTTAACATGTAAAAAATAACTTGGTTAAGGGCATAGATAGCATATGCATAAAATTGGCAGATGGCACTAAGTTCAGAGGGACAGCTGACACACTGGATGACAGAGTCAGGATACAAAAAGGTCAGGATAATAAGCTAGAGAACTGGCTTGAATCCAATAAGATGATATTCAACGAAGATAAAGTCACAAAAAGTCACCTTCATAAGTACTAGATGAGAGAGGCATGATTAGGTAGTAGTTTGCCTGAAAAACATCTGGGGCTTTTATTGGAAGGAAAGAAACGTGCATTTATTAAGTGCCTACTATGTGCTAGACACTGTGCTAAGCACTTGACAAATATTGTCTCATTTGATCCTCACAACAACCCTGGGAGGTAGGTGCTTTTGTTATCTCCATTTTACCAGTGAAGAATTTGAGGCAGATGAAAGTTAAAAGACTAATTCAGGGTCACATAGTTAGGGAGTATTTATGGTCAAATTTGAACTCAGGTCTTCCTGAATCTATGCCCACTGTTCTAGGCACTGTGGCATCACTTAGCTACATCTGAATTTCAAACTGAATATGAATCAACAGTGTGATGTGGTAACCAAAACAGCTAAGATCTTGGGCTGCATTTAAGAGAGGCATACTTCAGAGAAGATGTCTTTCCATTGGGGAATGACTAACTGAATTGTGGTGCATGAATGTAATGTAATATTACTGTGCTCTAACAAATGACGTGTGTGATGAACACAGAGAAGCATGGAAAGACCTAGATGAACTGATGCATAGTGAAGTAAGCGGAGCCAAGAAAGTGATATGCACAGTAACCACAACAATGTAATTGGAAAGAACCACACCCATACAAGCAAAAGTAAAGGTAACAAAATTATAAAAATCAGACAGGACTCAAATGAAGACAAATGAGAGGACACCCGCAAAGCTACCCCTTTGTGGAGGTAGGAGGTCCACGATGTTATACATGTTTTGGGACTTTTTCCATGACTCAATCAATTGTGTTAGCTTGTGTTTTTCCTCTCTAAAGAATGCGATTTGTCATATGGGATGGCTCCCTGGGAAGGGAAGTGGAAGGGATACATGGGATACTATGGTGATATAAGAAACAGAAAATGTCATTTAAAATTTATTAAAAAAAACACAAAGAAGGACATCCCTTTCAGGAATTAGGAGGTTATGGTTGTCTGTACTGTGCCCGCACCAGACGTCATCCAGAATATTGAATTCAGTTCTGGGTACTGCAGTTTAAATAAGATGTCAACAAACTGAAAACTGTATGGAAGATGGCAACTGGCCTGGGAAAATGTCTTGATTTCATTCTATATGGCATAGATTGAAAGAACCAAGGATGTTTAGCCTGGAGGAGAGAAGACTCAGGGTAATCATCAAAACTTTGTTCAAATATTTGAAGGGCTGTCACATGAGCGATTAAATCTATTATGTTTGGCCCAGAGGACAGAACTAGAAGCAATGAGTGGAAACCGCAAGGAGACAAATTAGAACTGTCCCAAAGTGGAATAGGTTGCCTTGGGAGGTGAGATTCCTTGTCTTTGGAAATCTTCAAGTAGAACCTCTATGGTCACTTACCTGGTTTGTTAGAGTGGGTACTAAATGACTGCTGAGAGTCCCCTTCCAGCTCTCAAATTCTTTCATCTGTTTGCTACTTTAGAGATGTCATTCGTTTTTTAAAAATTTATTTTATTTTTAATTTATGGAATAAAACAAGCACTTCCATAACATAATATAATAAAAACTATGATTGCACATGAAACTGCAAATCTACTATGTACAACTTGCTATTCTTTTGTAAATTTCTTTTTTTCCCTTTTTCCTCCCCTCCCCCTACCCTAGAGATGGCTACCATTAGACACAAATATATATATATATATATATATATACATATATGTATATATACATATGTAAAATTGCTCTATACATGCTTTTATTTATCATATCTTTCTCTGGATGCAGAGAGGGTCTTTCTTCATATATCCATTATAGTTAATTTGGTTATTTATAACTTATAGTGTTAATAACTTATTTGCCATTCATTTTAAACTATCCATATTTTTACATTGTGATCTGCCTTTGATTGGCAAATCTTTTTCTTGTTCTCTTTGTCATTGTTCCTTTGTCCACTCTGTTTGTCTTAGGAGAAGGCCCTTTCCCAGGGGTAATTGACTTATTTGGTGGCATTGGAGGCCTGATTGAATTTCGGGCCAGTCTCTTGGCCAGTCATGGCTTTGGCGTATTGGCCTTGGCATATTTTGCCTATGAAGACCTGCCCAGACACTTATTGGAAATAGACCTGGAATATTTTGAGGAAGCTGCCAATATGCTGATGCATCACCCAAAGGTATCTTTCACTTTCATAATTTTCAGACACTGATTTGAGTCACCGATCTGAATGCTGAATTGGGACCTACTTGTTGGGTACCCACTGAGTCAGAACTCCTCAGGAGTTGTTTCAGGAATCAGGGTTTCAGAGCTGAAAGAGGCCTTAAACATTTCTTAGTCCAGTTCACTTGGTATTTAGTTAGTCACACTGAGGTGACCATGACTGAAATTACCCACCTATGCTAGTCTAGCCTAGGATTTCAAGGTATAAAAATAACTTCATCCTGAGTTAGCCTGGCTGCAGGGTATATCGAATGATAGACACAAAAAGCAATGATGGCCCTACTTATTCACGCAAAAACAATACAGAGAGAACTGTGCCTTCTGTTCTGTTGGGCTATAACCTACCAGGGCCCCATATTTCTCTTACTTGGAGATATGAAGTTGAATGTATAATTATTCTCTGCCTAGACCAGGGTTCTTAATTTTTCTTTGGCTGTCTGATGAAATCTATGGATGCCATCTCAGATGATTTTTTTTGATAATGAAAGGAAATGCTAAATTTTAGTTAAAGATTAGTGAAAATAAAGACATAACATTTTTTCCCCTATCCAATTTCAAGAACCTTCCCATCTCCCAAGTTAAGTATACCTGGTATAGGTAATAGCCTGGCCCACAGATGACCTGTGAATATTGAGGGCTGTATTTTATATTGAGATAGATAAAGGCTGTTTAACCAATGGTGCCAGTCTGACATAGGCCATCCACATTCTAGTCAGTGAAAAGGAAGAGGTGGGTTGGTAGAATCTTTTTGGTCATGTTGGTTCCACTTTGCAGATCCACCACTCATCGCTGGCTGCCATGCTAATGAGACAGTCTCTTCTTCCACTTCATGCATTGGAGTGGACGCAGGTATGAGGCCACACAGCCAGCATCCTCCTCCCTTCCTACTATGGCTTAGAGTGTATTACAGTGGAAAGGACCCTGTATTTGGAATCCAAGGATCAGTCCTTATATCCTGCCTCTCACTTATCACCTGACCTCTCTAGGCCTCATCCTTCTCTGTAAAAGGAAGGGTCTGGATCTGATGACCTGCAAGGTGTCTTCTAGCTCTAATTTTAAGACTCTACAATCCTTGGGAGTCACTGATCACTTATATTCCTCAACTTTTATTTCTATGCAGCAGTATCATTATCATAAAAAAAGTTGTACTGTTTTTTAGAGGCAGCATGGTGGACCAACATGCTGGACTTGGAGTATGGAAAACTGGTTCAAAGCTTTCCTCTGGTGTTTACCTGCAAGTCACTTAACCTCTATGTACCTTGGGCGACTACCTAGGGCTTATGATTGTGGGATCATAGATTTAAATCTGGAAGGGAAGGGGAAGAGAAGGCCATAAGCTTTTGTATAGTTCCCACTGTGTGCTAGACATTGTGCTAAGCACTTTACAAATCAAATCTCATTTGATCCTCACAACAACTCAGTAAAGTAGGTGCTTTTATTACCTTCATTTTATAGTTGGGGACCCTAAGGCAAACAGCAATTAAGTGGTTTGCTTAGGGTCACACTGCCAGAGAGTATCTGAAGCTGGATTGGAACTCAGGTTTTCCTGACTTCAGACTCAGTGATCCATCCACTGCCTTGGATAGCTGTAGTCACCAGTTATCTCTAAAGGAGTGACCTTAGAAGTCATCTAATCTAATGTCCTCATTTTATAGATAAAGAAACTGAGGCCTAGAGAGCTTAGATGACTTGTCCAAGGTCACACAGCAAGTGTCAGAGATGAGATTTGAATGTCGATTCCAAAGGCAGTGGAAGTTATTGCTTGTGTTGATGGAAGGCATTCCAACATTAGAGTTGCCTAATTAGCATACGGTGCTATATTTGCACTGATATTCATGGTGTCTCAAAATCTTGGCGCGGTATTAAGCTCAGTAGCTTAATACTGCACTAAAACTTTTGGAACACCTTATATAGTGAATTTCTCAGTTAATAATCATTTATTAAGGGCCTTTGTGACAGGAACTGTGCTAAAAGCTGGAGATAGGCAAAAACAAAATCATCACTACTCTTGTGGAGCTTACATCCTTTGGGGGAAGAGATCATGTACGTCCCTTAGAATTTACTAAAGAAATACAAAATAAATTTGATAGCCAAAATCCCTGCCCAACATAATGATCACCAATGCTTATTTCAAAAGGCCTAGAGCATCTGGAATTCTCTTAATAGATATTATTAAATTCATATTTCCCCAAGTCTCTAAGCAAAGTTAAAGTCAATTCACTTTAGTTTTTAAACTACATACTATATTGTACATGGTGTATTATGTGTGTATGCATGTGATGGGTATGTTTGTGAAAAGGGATTGGGATGTCATGACATAAATTGTGATTTCCTGCTGCTATTTCCAAAAGGTTGGGGATAATTGCCAGTCTCAGAATGAACTCTGGGGGAAGGGCAGGGTCAATTGTTTGGATATTTAAATGACAACTCCTGGTCAGGATGGTTTACATCTATGCATCTTTTCCCCAGATTTTGGGGTGGTCTTCTTTGTAAAGGATAGATATTCTGACTGGGTTCTCCATTCTCTACCTTTCTTCTCCTTTGGTGTCTTTCAGATCCACAAGTCAGGGATTGGGGTGATCTCAGTAAGTAAAGGTGCAGAGATTGGGCTGGCCATGGCAGTGCACCTGAAACAGGTCGCAGCCACCATCTGTATCAGTGGTACTGCCTTCCATGACACCCAATGCAAATATCGGGATCTTGTCTTCAACCCAATCCCCCACCAGATGGAGTACATCCAGATACATGTGTCAGGGGCATTAAGGATGCGTCACATCATGGGAGACCCTCGAGCTGAAGTCAACCAACAGAGCGTCCTTCAAGTAGAAAAGGCCCAAGGCCATATTCTCTTCATTGTGGGAGAGAAAGATGAATGTCTCAATAGCAAAGCTTATGCTGAGCAAGCAATGGAGCAGCTGAGAAGACATGGGAGAAACAATGGGACTCTACTCTCCTACCCTGGTGCTGGGCACCTGATAGAGCCTCCCTATTCCCCATTGTGCTTTGCCTCATGGAGCCCCTTCCTCTCAAGGCCCCTTCTGTGGGGAGGTGATATTGACTGCCACGCAGCAGCCCAGGAACACTCTTGGAGAGAGATCCAGAAATTCCTCAGATGCCACCTCACTCCTTCCAGGAGCAAACTTTGAAGAAGGAGAAGATTCTGAGGCAAAGAGAAGTTTCTTGGAATGCAGGAGGATGGTTGAAAAGATAAATTTATATAGAGAGAATCCACAGTCATCAACTGACCATATTCTCTATTCCCCCCCTCTTTTTGAATCTACCTTTCTTATCCAATTTCCTTCAACACTGCCCACAAAAGTTTTAATTGTCTCCCTCCTTCCCTTCCTAGCCATCTTTACTCAGAAAGCATTTTAACAGGACTGAAGACTCACTTTTCCTTTTCCTAAAGTGATCTGTGACACAATCAGACAACGAGTGGGAAATCTGGAAGTCTGTATACCTGAGGATATGTCATGGAATGCATTTGTAAATTTTGCTAACACATTGCACGCAGAAATATGTTGAGATGATCTTTTGCAGAATTTTTATTCCTCTTAGCATTTCTCACTTCACTCCCTTGCTTTTATTGACACTTTTTATAGCTACTGCTTCCCCACAAACAGTTCTCTCCACTCTCTCTGCCTCACTAGCATAAGACAAAGAGTCGTCCAACTCCTCGTTAGTCAGAGCCCCTTTCAATCAATCATTCTTCCACCGTCACTCCGAAACATTTCCTCTTGAAGTCCATGCCATCCACTTATACCACGACCTGCCCATCATCACTGGCATTGCCAAAAGAACTTTATGACATTCGTCTGTTGTCATTGATGATTTCAGCAAGATTTGGAATATTGACTCTCTTCTTAGAAAATCTTCCTTTCCTTCCATTTCTCTTACTCCATCACACCTGCTTAACATGTTTATCACTCTCTTCACAAACTTGAGTCCCTTTACTATGCCCTGTTCTCCAAGGCTACCAGCCCCTCTCTGTCTTTATTTATCTTCATACCAACCTGGACTATTTCAATATAGCTCCACCTAACATCCTATCTTTCTTGCCCTTTGACTTTCCCACTTGTCCTCTGTGTCAGTCTCTAATTCTAGGTCCATGCACAACTTTTGGCTACCCCTCCCACTTTTTTCTTTACTCTCATGTTTTCAAACATTGCTAAACGTGTCAAGAAAGCAAGCTGACTGGATTGGATCTCCTGCAAATTCACACTTTCTAGGTTCCATTGGGTTCTTACTCTTCTTGTTCACTGATCCCATAGTCTTTCTTCAAGTACCTATTAAAATTCCCACAGTGGTTTTTTGAGCCCTTTCTGCCCTCTCCAAGCCCATTATCCTCCTCTAGCATCTGTGTTCTCACTTGATTCCCTCACTTCCTACTTGACTAAGAGGATGAAATATGAGCTCTTTGAAGTTCTCTCTTCTTGGCCTTTAAATTTATCTGCATTTTCACCTATTCTTATCTTTTCAATTCACTCAGGGATAGAAAGGTCTTTCCCTGGGCCTTAGTTTCTAATCTGTCAAATGAATGGGTTAGACTCCATGGACTCCATGGCCCTTGAGGTACCTTCTAGCCCTAAAACTATGATCTTATGACCTTGTGGCCTTTCTTGCCAAGTGGCCTTATCTTCTTTCTTCTGCTTGTGATGTCATCTTTGCCTACATCCTTTAGAATGTTGTTCCCTAAATTAAACTCTTTCATCTTCAATTTGTTCTTTATAAGCTCCTTTCCTTCTCCCTACAAACTTGAGCCTCCCCTATCTTTCCAAATCCTTTTTCTGAATTCTACAACACCCTAAAGTTAGTCTCACTTCTTTTTTCCTTTATTGTCTAACTTTAAAGAGAAGTCTGCACTTATATGCCACCTCTACCTCAGCGTGATCTAACATTCTTCAACCCCTTGGGATATGACTTCTATGCCTATCAATTTACTGAAACTCCTCTCTCAAAGGGCCAGTGACATTAATCAGCAAATCTGATAACTTTTTCTGTCAGTTCCTCACATTGAATTCTATGCAGCGTTTGAAAATGTTAGCTGCCCCCTCCTTTATAAGTCTTCCTCTCCTGGTTGCTGTGACTACTGCCCTATCCCGGTTGTCCTTGTAACATGTCTATATCCATGTCTATGCTTATGTTTATGTCTGTATGTGTTTATGCACATTACATTCTAGTTAAATAATATAGCTAGCATTTATATAGCATTTAAGGGGTGCAAATATCTCTTTTTATTCTTGTAAAAACTGTAGAAGGTAGATTAGGAAACTGAAGCCTATAGATTAATTTACTTGCTCAGGTTCACATAGTTAGTAAGGGTTTGGAGCCAGATTTGAGCTCAGATCTTTCTAACTCTTCTCACTTCCAGAGTATTTTATTCTTTTTGCATGGAGCACTCTTTTCCATCTCCTCTTATCAAATACCTACTCATCCTCTAGGGTATAATTCTCAAATGTCATGCTCTCAATGAAAACTTACTGATCCCCTCCTCTATACCCCCTAAGCACTTTCCTATGACTCTCATTATGGCACCAATCACACACTGCCTTATATTCTTATTATTACTCTGCATGAAAACATATGAGACCATAAATCCCATGAGAGGAGGGACTTTGTCTTACAATTCTTTGTGTCTCCTATTCTCTAGCATATAGTAGGCATTTGATAAATATTTGTTGATTGAAGGAATGAATGAAATTGCCAAGTGATTATGCTGTGATATGTTAGAGGTTAGAGGTAGCCCTTATTTTAAATGCAGCAGCAATTACTTTATGAAGAAATTTGCACATCATGTTCAACAGATGACCGATAAATGAAAAAAAACCTGGGAAAATTCCTATATCTTTTAGTCTACAAATGTGACAAATATTTTGCTAAGCTTTTAGCTTTGCTTGTTGCTGTTATAACATGCCTTTTGGGCTTTGGTATAATTAGAGCATAAGGAATTTAAGCTTTTAACTTCTGCATGTCAGAAGAGGTCCTGAGACCTGAAGTCTCAGAGTTTCTGCAGTCATAAAATCAGAAAATCGCATAATGTCAATGTTGGTTGGGACCTTGGGGATGACCAAGTCCAAAGCGCTCCTGAAAAAAAGAAGGGATTCCTTTACAACATAGTTGGCAAGTGCTTTCCAGCCTTTGCCTTTTCTTGAGGACCTTCAAGGAAGGGGAATTTGCTGCTTCCCAGAAAAGCCTATTCCACTTTTGGAAAGCTCAAATTGTCAGTAAGATCTTCCTCATCTCAATGTCAGGAAACCTTTTTTTTTTTTTTACTTTTAACCTCCATCCATTTTTCTTGGTTCTGGCCTCAGGGGCCAAGCAGAACAAGTCCAATCAATCTCTCTTCCATGTGATTTGAAAACATTCCTCATATCCTATAGAAGGCTTTTCTTCTCCATCCTACATACTCCTGATTCCTTCAACCAGCCCTCATATGCCATGAACTTGAGTGACTGTTAAATCATATTGGATGGCAGTGGTATTTTTTTTTTCTCTTGTAGGAACAGATCAAATCTGGTAAGATGCTTGGAAAACTGTCAAAATACTATGTAAACCATATCTTCCTCCTTCAAAACCACAACTAGCAATTTTTATCCCTGAGGCAAGTGATGTCCTCAAATCAATTTATAGGAATATCCATTTACAGTGGGGAGAGGTTGCTGGGACATCATGAGACTGCTGCTGAGGAATCTGTTTGGTGGCAGGAACTTTCATGGGGTATGGCTGCCAGGGGAAGAAATGTGATATTTGTTTTTGCTAACTACATGTTAAGCCACAGGTATTGCCACACCATCTTTAAATTTCATCACCCTGGGGCAAATCCCTAATTGTTCTATCCTAGTTACCATTCTGCTCCCCTTTTCTCCCTTTTCACCTCTTCCTCCTCCCTTCATATTCTTCGGAGCTGGGGATAATTCAAGAAAGAGGGAAAGGGAAGAGAGAAGGGAATGCGCATTTATATAGTGCTTACTATGTACTAGGCACTGTGCTTAGCACTTTCTACAAATATTACTTTACATGGTCCTTATAACAACTGTGTAAGATAAGTGCTGTTATTATCCCCATTTTACAGATAAGAAAACAGGCAAATAGGAATGAGGTTATTTGTCCAGGGTCACATGGCTCCTAGTGTCAAAATTATGCCTAAGAGAGAGTAAGGCTCAGAAGATGTAGTCAGGTATTCTTTTGTAATTAATCTTGTGACATAGTCATAAGTAAACACTTTAGCGTTCTTTATATTTAAGACCTTCAATGGCCATTGAATATAAAGAATGCCTTAAATATAAAGAATGCTAAAGGACTACACACAAGACTTTTCTAGGAGCTCTAAGTGTTTGAGGTTGGATTTGAACTCAGGTCTTCCTAGCTCCAGGCTCAGTGCTCTATCTACTGTGCCACCTACTGCTTCAGGAGGAATATACTGTATCCTTTGTATCTGAAATATCACTAACAGGCAGTCAATAAGTATTTAGTAAGTACCTGCCAGGCACTATGCTAAGCATCAGGGATACAAAGAACGATAAGAACATGGTTCCTTTGTCTTTGTATTGTTAATGTATTTTCTGCTTGATGGGAAGATCTTTTCCATCCATCAATAGCCCCATGTGACCTACTTAAGTCACATGAACCTAGGTCATGAGGGTTGTGATGCCCTCTGACCCTGAAGAAGTGTAGATATACTCAGAGGTTAGCATTTTGCTTTAGGGGCTCATTCATGGGAAGATTGTTTATGTGATGTAGCCTGATGAGACTCTGGGTAGCCGCTAAGGAGTCCCCTGGCTTTGAAAAGACCAGATATTTGTTTTGGTCAGATAGTGAGAAGCCCTGTCTGTTAATTTGCTTTATTTGCTCTGTTTATATAATTTCTGTTTGTATTTTGCTCTGACATTCAGGGTGCTGACTCTTCCCCTGAAGTAAGTGAATGATATATGTATATGTATATGTATATGTATATGTATATGTATATGTATATGTATATGTATATGTATATGTATATGTATATGTTTGGTTAAAGTGAGATTACTGACCCCCTTAAAGTTGCTTTCCTTTAGAAAAGCAGATCAAAGAACTTGTGCTAGCAGCCCTCCTATATGCTGGTGTTATTAGTCTTACACCCCCACAGTAGTTGCAAGCAACATTGTTGTAACAAAATGGCATAGTCAGTAGGATATGATTTATTTAGAGGACTTTGGTTGCATAGAAAGAAACAAGAAAAATCTCTACTAGAATATGTATGAGAATCCCCAAGAATCATTTTGGACAGATATTACCTAAATCAGGATTAGCAGCTTGAGGAATACATGTATTGCCTGGAGTGATAGATTCTAATTATCAAGGAGAAGTTATTGTGACATTCCACAATTTAGGTGAAGAATCTATACAGTTTTGTGAAAATGATAGAATAGTTCAAGTGATTATTATTCCTTGTGAAACAATACCCCTTCCGAAAACTGACCCTCCTTCTGAAATAACTATCAGAGGAACTGAAGGGTTTGGCTCTAGTGATAGAATAAAATTGGGAATTAAAGTATGAGTAAAACAGAAGCTAGATGATGTTCCAAAGGCTGCAGAAATTATAGCACATAGGAAAGATAATACCTTAACTGTTGTTTATTCAGGAGAAGATGATTTCCAAATTGTACCCTTAACTCATATATTCTACCATGAATGAGCCTATGATAGTTGGTTCATGGACTACAGAAGCATGACTGACCCTGTATTTACCCTGCTTCTGGTTATTGTCTCCTTGCTTCTTTTTGGCTGTCAAATTTGTTTGCCAGATTTGTTTCCTGCAGGCTTAGTACCTTCCACCTGTAGATGCCTGATTGCTTAAGCCAGATGTCACCCTGTGTCCACGACTATGATGTATCACCCCTGGACCCAGCGTTGACCAAGCTCCAGATGCCAGCTAAAGAACTGACCCTTCAAATGGGACTCTTGACATCTTGGGGCAGGGACAGCTCTACATCCAATTTCAGCAGGAAGTAGCTATGGAAGATGAGACCTTCATCCCCTACCCCAAGATTTTGAACCCCATTCTTTTGAGGCAGGAATGATAATATTGTTTGATGTGCTTATTTTGTGTTATCCCTGCTATATTGTTGTAAAGTTCTGTTGACACCAGTTGCCACATTGACCTATGTAAAGTTCTGATGACTCTAGTTGCCCCATTGACCTATGTAATGGATAAGAAAGATCTTGGGGCCAAATATAAATTGATAATGTGACTTTGAAGATCTTCCTGATCCATTAATGGGTCCATGTGACCTGCTTATGTCACAGGAAGCCTAAATCACATGTGGTGGGAGGAGCTTGATGAACGAGTGCAATAGGAAAAGGTGGAGAAGGAAAGAAGAGCAGTTAGAGCTGAGAGAGAGAGCAGATGCAGGCAAGGAATCAGCTAGGATTTGTGAGTGTATTTGTGGGAAGGCCCCAGCAGGGGGAAGGCTCTGAGATGGGGTGGCTCCCTGCTGTGATGTATATTAACTTCTTTGCTGCTTGGATGGATTGGACTTACTGATTTTGGGATTGGGCTTTTTGGTATCTGAATAAATGTTTTGCTTCTGTCTTCTATATGGAGAGTCTGTTATACTTTGAGATTCAGAACCACTCCAGCACACTCATAACAATAGCAACCGTTGTGACTATTGCCTTAGTGATACAGTCTTCCACACTTCCATAAAGATATACTTCATGTCATTCTCCTACTCAGTAAACTCCAGTGATTTCATATTACCTACAGGATCAAACATAAAATTATGCTTTTGTGCCATTAAAGTATGTCACAACTTGGCCCCAAGCTACTTTTCTAGCTTTATCACTGATTACTCCCAACCACATTCATTGCTGTCCAGCCATGATGGCTCCTTATTCATGGTACCGCATCTCCTTGCTTTTGCACAAGTTGTCCATAATGCCTGGAATGTACCCTCTTCTCACCTCCATCTCTCAGAAGTCCTAGTTTCCCTCAAGGCTCAGCTCAAGTGACGACTTCTATATGACCCCTTTCCTGACCCACCACAGCTGTTCGTTCTTTCCTCACCAAAATTTACATGTATGCAATATGCATATATGTATATATGTATGTATCTGTACACACATACATATATTATAATTACCTATAAATGTATTGCTATCTACCTGGCTGGACTCTAAACTCTTTGAGAGAAGGGACTATTTTTATTCTTTGATTTTGTATACTGAGGAGTTAATACAGCAGGCACTTAATAAAATGCTTATTGATTAATTGAAGGAGATAGATAACCCTTCTTTCCTGCCCAACTCTCCCCAACCTTTGCTGCTTTTATACAATCTTTTATTCAATCCTTCCTTCTGAGTAGACTCTGAACACTAATTTGTTTCTTCTTTATCCTAAACTTAATGCCTTACTTATCCCTTCCTTCCTTCCTTCCTTCCTTCCTTCCTTCCTTCCTTCCTTCCTTCCTTCCTCCCTCCCTCCTTCCCTCCCTTCCTCCCTTCCTCCCTCCCTCCCTTCCTTCCTTCCCTCTTTCTTTCTCTTTTTTGTTGGTTAAATGAAAAATTTTACTGTACTTCAGAAAATTTTCAATTCCTAATTCTCTCCCTCCACCCTCCCCCACCCTTTGAAAAGGAAAAATATGATATCAATTATATATATGAAGTCATGTAAAACATATCTTAACATTAGTCATGCTGCAAAAAAGGCAAGAAAAATAAAGAAAATTTTAAAAATTATAAAAATATCTCATAACATTTTTCATTGTAAGTCCCTTGGAATTGTCACCCACTACTTTCCAATTCATTTTCTCTATACTCTCTACATGGATCCTCCATTTGTTTGGCTTAAAATTTTAATTTCTCTTTCATTTTTTTCAAAGAATTGAAGGATATTACAACAGTAAGGGGCCATAGGGACTGTTTTGTCCCACTCCTTCATTTTTCAAATGAGGAAACAGATGCCCATTGAGGTGAAGTGGCTTGCCAAAGGCAACTCATGCAACTAATTGGAGCCAATGGACTGGAACCAAGGTCTCCTGGCTTCTTATTCCAGCACTCATTCCACTACACAACGCTGCCTGTCATTTCTCCTTGCTTTAGAATAGCTATTCTCAATCTTTTTGGTCTTAGGATCCTTTTACATTCTTAAAAATTGAGGACACGTCAAAGAATTTTTGTTCGTGTGGGTTATATCTATCAATATTTATCATATTGCAAATTAAACCATTTTAATATTAATATGAAAATAATTTTGACCTTTGAATCCCTTGAAAGAGCCTGGGGGATCTCAAGACCATACTTACAGAACCACTGTGTTAGAGGAAGGTAATATTTAAATGATTTAAAACTGACCAATTTGGAAATCAATCAAATTGGTCAATTCCATTAAAAGGCAGTGAAAAGTCAATCTGAGTGAGCTGGTCAATTCAATCAGAACTGCTGATTCTGTAGCCCCATAGATGCACACTAAAGACCATAACCTTTTGAATACAATAATGATTATATTCATGCTGCTTTCTTTTGTGGCAGCCATTTATATATGATAAATACCCATACCAGAGTCTTGTGACCAATGATTGTCAAGGTGCTTCAATCTCTGACATAATTATGCCTAAGATATAGAAGGATTCAGAAGGTATAGTCAGATATTCATTTGTAACTAACGTTGTGATACAATTATAGATAGACCCTTTAGTGTTCTTTGTATTTAAGGCCAGCAGCACGGTAGAACTGCACACAAGACTTTCCTAGGAGTATGCAAAATTTATGGGCAACAACAACAAAAAAGGGACACACAAGAAAGGCTATTCTAGAACACTGAACACCCACAGCTGTACGGATCTCACCAAAACCACAATCTCTTTTTAACTCAGAAATGACCAGCTTTGCACAAGTGGTACATAGCCTAACCTTGACAAATACTAGCTAATAATTCAACTTCTCCCAATTTTCTTGTGCTGGCTACAGACAGCTCCACTGTGGGAGCCAACAAATATTTGTTAAGCACCTACTATATGCTAGGCACTGTGCTAAGTTCTGGGGATACAAGGAAAGGGGAAAAAAACAGTCTCTACTTTCAAGGAGCTTGTGGACTAATGGGAGAGACATCATCCAAACAGCTATGTACAAACAAAATATAGATAGGATAAATTAGAGATAATTTGGAGGTTAGTGCTTTCTTCAGGTGTATTGTCTCAGGTTATTGCCTGGCAGCCTACCCAGCTTAGCTGTTCTTGATTACTTTCCTATTTTCGCACAGCTTTTTTTAAAGGAGAAATCTGCGTGGGGGTTTTTTTTTTGGTGCAACCTATCATAATGTGCAGTTGCTGATTTTCAAAAGATGCTTTGGTTTGCAGGATTAATTCAGCTGGAGAATCAGGAGAGCAGTTTGTTAACAGTTTTGGTGAAAAATTCAGATATTCAAGTAGAGTGTGTGCAGTTCCCCACTCTCACTCTGCCTTCCAGGTAACTTCAGCGTTCTTTTGATTCAAATGTATTTTCAAAGGCTCAGTTCTGGGAATTTTGAACTGAATGTACTGGTAAATCCCTCTGGACATTGATTGGAAGTTGAAGGCAAAATTTTGGTTTACCGGTTTGTATAAAAAGCCTTTAATTCCTGCCCTAGAGATTTAGTATCCCAACCTGACTAAGCTTAATTTTTCTATTCTGGACATATTCGGACAGAGTTGACTTCTCTAACTGTAGACACCAGGAGCAAAGGTGCATGTATACACTTTAAATGTGACTTCTGCTTGAGGAGGCACACACGAAGATGTTCCAACCTTGCAGATTCAAAAGGAGTTCTACATCCTTACCATGAGAATATAGTGCTATGCATCATCTAAATTTGAGTTGTCAGGCTTACAGGAGGTTTTGTTGTAGAATACTGGAGGGGACCAAAAGTCATTGAAATTAACTAATCTTGCAGAGAACAGAAAATCCACATTTAAGAAAAAAATTTGTTCTTGGAGAGGAAGCTAGCAAGTATAGACTTTTTCTAGATTCAGGAGGGGCAATCTCCCCCCATCCATAGGGATGCAGGGTTAAAGAGAGAAAGAAGAAACCAAAAGACAGTAAACCATAGAATTACAGAGCTAGAAGGGGGCTTGGAGATCATCTAGTGCCTGAAGGGTTCTTAACCTAGGGTCAGTGTGCTTATTTTTAATAACGTTTTGATAACTATATTTTAATATAAATGATTTCCTTTGTAATCCTATGTATTTTACTTTATGCTCTTAAAAGCATTATTCTAAGAAGGGGTCCCTAGACTTCACCAGACTGCCAAAGGGGTCTAGGACACAAAAATAGGTTAAAAACCTCCGTTTTAGTCTAATCATCTCATTTTACAGACGATAGAAACTTTCAGGAAGCTGGTAGTAGACACAAAGTCTCTTGTTTTTTCAGGGAAGATTCCCTCTTATCTCAACCCTGGTTCACCCTTTGGGTCCTGAATGGATCTTTCCAAAATGTTGCTGTTGTGGTGATTAGAATAGAGTATTTTGAATTAAAGGATCTGGGAAACACTTTCTCCAAAGTTTACTGTCTTCATTTGTCTTTCTATCACTGTTCTCAGTCACTTCTCAACTGTCTTCTTTCTGCTCTTTCTTCCCTTTATCCAGGGATGTGTTTGCAAATGTTTAACAACTGCACCCTGCCCCCACAATGTATACAGCACATATTTTTCAGATTAATCAGCAGTATAAGCATTTTCTCTATCACTTTCTTAAGTCTAGACAATCATTCTACAAAAAATGAATTAATCCTAGGTTTGTAGCATTTGCCAGTTTCCAGGATATATAGATGCTCACACTGAAAATTCACAAGCTGATTTGAGCTGGCCCCTGCCTTTAACCCTCATTTTTCCTTTGTAAAGAACTTCCTAACCTTCTGAAAGAAGGGGGATCGGAACCTCTCTGAAATTAACTAGGCTGGTCTTTGGATGATAAAGCATCTGTTTCGAGACTGTAATTGAAGCTTGGTTGGGTCTGACATTGCTCTAAGCCAGCCTACTCTTTGGCCGTCTGAAGTCACCTTTACAGTAACAAAAAATAATACAAAAGCCCAAATATTTTCACCTTACCATCCTCAAACCTTGAGGTTTAGTACTGCAACTTGTTTGTGATCAATTCCATGGGACTCAGTTTCCTCATCCGTAAAATGAGGGGTGGGACTAGATGTCACAGAAATCTCTCCTAGGTCTACACCTACGACTTTGTAGACACATATTTCATAAAAGTCATGCAATCACTTAATCATTAGCTGGGGATACTTAACCCATAGAACCCTTTTAAAATTACTTAAAAGGGAGCATTTTAAATGCCAAGGCTTCATTAGCAAGCTTTGGATGAGTCTGGGGGGTAAAAAAGAGCATTAGACTGAGAACAATACCTTCCCTGGACCCTTAAGAGCTGTGTGGTCTTGGACTAGTTATTTTCTTCTGAGCCTCATTTCCCTGTTATAAAACGGGCAGAATAACATTGGCTTCACCTAGTTCCCAGAGTTTCTATAAGGATCAAATGAGGTAATGTACCTATTATTTACTTCCCATGTGATATCGGACTAATTACTGAACTAAGGGCTTTGATTTCCTCAGCTATAATAGGGAGTAAGGAAGGGGAAAGAAAAGGAATAAGCATTTATTAAGTACCTACTATGTACCAGGCTTTTGGCAAGCAGTTTACAAATATTGTTTCATTTGATCCCTTTAACATGGTAGTGTTTTCGTTATCCCCATTTTGCAGTTAAGGAAACTGAGTTAGGTAGAAGTTAAAGTGATTTGCCCAAGGTCACCCAGCTAGTAAGGGTCTGAGTCCAGGTAGGACCTCAAGTCTTCCAGACTACAGGCTTGGTGTTCTATCTAGTATGCCACCTTGTTGCCTTATACGGTGAAGGGCTGGACTAGATGCCCTTTAAACTAAGATTCTAGCTCTAAATCTTTGAATCTTTGTGGAAGTGCTTTGTACCTGTAAAAGGCCACACACACGTAAGATGTCACCCCATGCCGGTTTTAGGTTATCCAGGTAATTGATGAGTGTTGACTGAACGGTTGCTCACCCCTCTGATGAGGGGTTCATTGTTAAGATGACCTCCAAACTGTGACAATGCCCAGATGATCTGTCCCATTGCACTGTGTAACTGCCTACTGAACGTTCTCAATGTCCAACTGCCACAAAGGAAGACTAGTGAAATAATGGCTGAGCCTCATCAAAGAGGGGCCTGGAAACACTAGAGTCAACTTCATCCTTCCTTCCCATAGAATTCATACCTGGAAATCTGCATGCACAGAACCGAAAAGTATGGAGGTCCGTTGAGCATCGTGAGCAAAGGAATTAACGTGAGCAAAGGAATTCAGGGATTGTAACGTTGAGAGTCGATATCTGTAGAGCATTTTGCTATTTAGAAAGTATCATCGTCAGTATCCCCATTTCATAGCCTTGGATCACCAAAGACACAGAAAGGTTAAGCTGCTTGCGTGGGGTCACGTGACTAATAAGTGTCAGATCTGGGCCTTGATCCTTCCACTATAGCATGCTTCTTCTATATACAAACTGAACTAAGAAGACTAGAATTCAAAGTCCTTCTTGATATAGACTTGTTCTTAATTCATTGACAAATTCAAGCGAATGTCACTGTTTAATGAAAGCTTTAAAGAAAAGGAAAATCTCAGCTCAGAAAACAGTGGGCTCCTCTTCTCTGTATGTCTTCAGGCAAAGGCTCAATGACCAATGATTGGGTATATTATGAAAAAAATATTCTTGTTCAGGCTAAATGGCTTCATAGATCTTTTGCAACGCTAAGATTCCATGATTCATCAAGGACAATACATATATACCTGCCCACATACATACCCATGAATACAGAGACATTTTGGGAATTCACAGTGTTGGAAGGGACCATGGATGTCACTGAGTCCAATCCATACCTGAAAAAGCATTCCCTTTACCACAATGCTGACAAGTGTTCATTGCCTCCTGAGGCAACTCATCCCACTTAGGGACAGCTTTAATTGTTGGAAAGTTTTTTCCTGCTAACAAGCAAAAATCTATTTCTCAGCGACTCCCTCTCATTGCTTCCTGGGCCAAGCAGTGCAAATCTAACCTTTCATTGACATGGCAGGCAGCCCTTCAACTACCAAGACAGTTCTTGCGCCCCCATTACATCTTCAGTTCTTTAGGATACACATTCCTAATTTGTTCAACTGATTCTTATAGCATATTCTCTAGTCTTCACAACATACTGGCTATCCTCTTCTGAATGTACCCCTTCCTCTAAAATATGGTACCTTCTTAAACTGTGGTGCTCAGAATTAAACACAGGCAGAGAGAGCTGGGCTAGTCATTCTCCTTTTCTTAATGACACCTAGGATAGCATTCAAATTTTTTTTGGCTACCATATCACATGACATGATGGAGAGCCAGCCTTCGAGTAAGAAAGGTCTGAGTCTAAGACCTGCTTCTGACCCATAATAGTTGCATGAGCATAGGGAAATTATTTAACCTCTCAGCGCCCTAAGAAATGTGATGCATTGAATGAAAGAGCATCCTGTATTGGGAGTCAGCAGACCCGGGTTCAAATCCTACCTCACTAATGTATGACCTTTGGCAAGTAGCTTAACTTTTCTTGGCTTCGGTTTTTCTTACCCTCAGAGGATGATTGAAGGACCTTTGAGGTCCTTCCCAGTTCCAAATTAACATAAGCTTGGAAACTACAGATTGTTCATCTGGATCAGTAGAGGGAGTATCCTAATTCGGAGTACCCCACGCTAATGAAACCCCAGGCCCTGACCTTCTCTCCCACCAAAAAAAGAGCACATGACAATAATCATTGACAATGATATGGTGCTTTAAAGTTTTCAAAGCACTTTATAGACATCATCCAAATTATTTCTCAGGATCATGGATTTACAGCTGGAAGGGACTTTAGAGGCCACTGAATCCAAAATCCCCAGTATACAGATGGGAATCTAAGGGTAAGAGAAGTAGGTGACTGTCCCAGGGTATCTGAATATGACTCAAACTCAGGTCCTCCTGACTCCAAAGCCAGCCCTCTATCCACTCCACCATCCAGCTGCCATCTAACATCCACAAATGTGGCTCTGTGTGTGTGTGTGTGTACATATCTATATTCAGGCCCAGGCAAGTCTGAGAATAGGGGCTTAAGGGGAGGGGAGGGAGTAAGCATTTTTATAGCACCTACTATGTGTCAGACTATCTCATATGACCCTCATAACAACTCCGTGAGGTAGGTACTATTATTTTCTTCATTTTACAGTTGAGGAAACTGAGGCAAAGAGAAGTTAAGTGACTTGCCCAGAGTCACACAGCTAGAAAGTGTCTGAGTGTCATTGTATCTGTAAAGGGCAGCACACATACAAGATGTCATTATTACACTATGCTGGAAGAACATTTACACCCTTTGTTTTAGGATGCCCAGGTAACTGATTAGTTTGGACTGAATAGTTCCGTCACCCCACTCAGACGTGCAGAAGTTCATTGTTAAGATGACTCCCAAGCTGTGACATGACCCAAATGATCTGTCAGGTCTTTCCGACTCTAGGCAGGTCTCTGTCCACGGCATCCTCTAGCAGACTTTGAAGGACATGGAATGACTTCCTGGAAAACCAAGAAGCATCTAAGGGTGGGATATGCCGACATCATCAGCATAAAACAAACTAGATTAGGCGCCAGACCATATCTAACAGTCCTAATAAATTCACTGCTTTCCCCAATTCTCTTCTCCTTCATCCCTAGCAAGAAATGTATACACATTCACTGACATGTGTAACTAGAGTCCCCTACATACACACGTATACATCCACTGACACACAGATGTATGCATTCAGACATGGGCATGGACACGTGTATACGTACATACCCCAACATAACTTGTTTCAGATACAAAAGTTCAATGGTAAGCCCCACCTGAGAGTAATCTGGATCTCTCAGGTCTAGGGCAGGTTAAGCCTGCATGGTTGAGCCTAGGGCTGATTCAGAATGACCTATCCATGCTCAGTTGGGAGGAGCCATCTGTCCCTATTAAATTTCACCACAGCTAGTCAGTGAAAGTGGAGAAAAAAATGACACAAGCCAGAATATTTTTTTTGGATAATTTTTTTTCATCTCTTTAGAAAAAAAATATGTACAAAAAAAGCTAAGAGCCAACATGGAGGTGTCAGGTAAACATTCCAAGAGGTACAGATGAGTGACTCCTCTTAAAGGAGACACTTTAGTTATCACCATGCTAGAAAAATGGGATGGAGTGAAAAATCCTAGAACAATTAAAAAGCCACAAAGTGAAGCTGTTGCTCAGGTTCCATTTGTTGTCAATGATCTAATTTCTTCCCTTTAAAATAATACTGTGCAAACTGTAAAATATTCATTTTTTCATATAAAGTCCATAGAATATGATTTACAAAACTGGCATTGAAGAGGAGGCTTGGTGCTGGTTATTCAGGAGACATGGTAGGGTGTTACAGGTGGGGTCCTCTCCGAAGATGCTGCCGTGGAAAAGTTTTCTCAGTTTCTGAGCTGTCGAAGAAGGAATCTCATGGTATGAGGGAGAATCCAGGATTCTCAGCAAAGGGCTTGGGATAGCCCAGGGCCTGCATGGAGAATGCCAGACGTGGCAGGCCAATCGATGGGCAGGTACATTAGAGGGTCAGAATGGGGTGCATCTTCTGATGTGACATCCTTTTCTTTATAATTCTTGGTTTCCCATTAACTAACACAGGCCTCCCTGCAAACTCAGAAAACATGATCGGCTTCTCGTGGAGACTTAACTAGTCTGTAAGCAGCAGTAACAGCAGTAACTGAAGGTGAGAATGAGTTGTTAGGGGAAATTTATTTCAATGTCTATAAAACTGAGAAAAGTAGGCCTGTGTACAAATATCACAAAACAACATCGACAATTTGTGGTTCGTCAGTGCACACTTGAACAAGGGAAAAAAATGTTGGTTTTTAAAATTCTGGCATAAATATGTTAAAGCTGACAAAAAAATTCAGGGTTAGCTACATCACTTCCTCATACAAAAAAATGTACAAAACATCAGCTTCTAACTAGACATAACATAATACTTGTCTTCACAGTTTGACATTTAGTAACTGTGTGTCTTGGAGTATTGAACTGGAGGGTAATTTTTAAAAAAAAAACCAGCTTCTGGCACCGTCGTCCACCTCAAGTGACTTCAGTCATGGAGGCCGAGTGATTCTGCGGAGCAAACACAAACATGTGGGCACCTGAACATTGGGTTGTCTCATTCCCCTTCTGCCCCCACACACTCCAATCCAATTGGCTTTTATGCTGTTCTCCAAACATGTCCCATACTTGTCTGTCTTTGAGTCTTTGCTCATGATGTTTCCTCGCTCCCAAATGCCTTTTCTTATTTATGTCGTGGACATTTTAGTCATATTTAAAGCCACCTCCCCCAGGAAGTCATATTTGATTCCTGGCCTCAGAGCTGGATGAGGACCTAATCCCTCCTGACTCTGAACTTCCAACTATCCTTATAATAATCATAACAATGATATGATAACATTTCTATAGCATTGTAAGATGTCTAAAGCACTTCATTATCAACATTGTTACTGTGATTCTCTTTGGATACTTGTATATTTATGTATGTGTATATATATGTAATAAATATACATACATATCTGTGCTTATATATACATATGTATATGTACATATACATATGTATATGTGTATATATATAAAAAATTCCCTTACTAGACTACAAATTTCTTGAGGTCACAGACTACATCTTACTTCTCTTTTTATTCCCTCCAGCACCTAGCATTGAGCCCTCACATAATAGGCAATGATGGGATAGGCCAGAGACTCCACTGAGAATGGCAGATGTGGCATTCTCACTGTAGAATAGGGAAATATTTCTCATTTTTCATTTCATTTTAATTTAAAGAGAGCCTTAACATAATAGCATGAATGAATGAGTGAATGAACGAATGAATGAATCTTTAGAGGGACCAAAATCAATCTGTCCTGGAAGGCAAGAGAACATTTACTCCATGGTTAATATAATATTCCTTTTAGTTTGCATGCCTTTCATTAGGGGCAAGGAGGGAGAAAAGTGGTGTAACAACTGCCTGGCATCTTAGGAAATTCTGGCTGGTGGCTTTGACATCAAAGACATTTGCCTAACCGGCAGAGGGAAACTCTTTTCTAACTAGGACAATGATGTCATAGAACCCAAAATGTGCACATCAAGACAAGCTATATCACTTTCTCATCTCAAATACGTACAGCACATCAGTATATACGTTGACAACAAGTAATGTTGTATCTTGAATTACTGAGCAAAAAGTGAATAAAATTTTGTAGCAAATGAGGGTGGGAGTGGGAGAGGTTACTGCTTTATCATGAATCCCAAAGAAACATGAAAATCGCCTACTATGATTTGTGCTTAATTTAGTTATATTAAAGGTTCATGAATTTGGGGACTGATATTAAGAAAAACAGAATGTTGCCTTTTATTTAAAAAAGAGAACACTTGGCTTTCACATATTCCTGGGAATATATTCCATGGAAATGCCCATGAAGAAGAAACCTAACTTCTTGAAATTAGGTTATGAATGAGATAAACTAACCCTCCCCCCTCCTCCTACGCCTCTGACCTCTCAGCACTTGGTATATTGGCTGTGTGAGTTTTTCAACCTCAAGTTCTTGCCAGTTTGGGCACTGGGGTAATCACAATAGAAAGAGCACTGGCCTGGCTGGCAAGAAACCTTGGCATTTGTCCTAGCTGGTCTCCTAACTGATGGATGACTTTTCAAGTCACAATTTCTCTGGATCTCATTTTCTTCATCTGTAAGTATAAATATAGATATAATGTTTTGGATCCTTATGGTCCAATTCAGCTCTGACAATCTATGACTATGGCTCACAAAATAATAAAAACTCAGAATGGAAGGAACTAAAGAGGATATTGAATTCAGTGCCACAGCTGGGCAGGAATTCCCTCCAAATCCCTGAGTCTTGCTTCAGCTGAAGATTCCCAGTGACATGGAACCCACTGACTCCAGAGGCAGCTCATGGCATTTGGAGAGCTCCAGATGCTAGGGAATTTTCCCTAGCTGCAATCTGCCCCTTTGAAACTTTCCACTTTAGAAATAGCCTGACAGCCCTAAAGTCAGAAAGCCTCCAGAACCACAAGGATATGCAGTCTAGAAGGATGAATTTAGATTATGATTCCAATCTGAAAAGCCCATAAAGTAAGTGGGCTATCTTGACTGACGTTTTATCTGAGATTCTTCAAGTGCCTTGTTACCTGTAGCATCCTGTCTGACAGGGAGGACAATTTAGGAAAGCTATTTCCCTCCCAGAGGGTTTTGATCCTAGGGGCACTGGCTTCGGAGTTTTATCTTAACTCATGATGGCCTATATAGTGCTGGGACTAGAGGTAGAAAGACATGAGTTCAAATCTCAGACTTCAGTGGACAAGAAGAGCGGAATTATGTAAGGCAAGGGGAGTTCTCTAAGATTCTCAGAGACATAATCTTGCCATTACACTTGAGCTATCTAAACTATAGATAATTTATTCTGTTTTATTTTGTAGAGGAAATGTACAAAACCTGTGTGCTATGAGTTTTGGGGAACGTCTCCCCAGAAATAAGAGCCTCGGAGGTTGAAGAAAAGTAGCTTGGTCTAGTTCCATCTCATCTGGTGATGCACCTAGATATCTTGATGAGATTAACTAGATAACTCCTACCCCACCAAGATAGTCTAAGATTAACACTGATCAGGAACAGACCTGATCTTGAGGTTATTCCATAGTTCAAACATCCCTGTTACCCTCACACGCAGGGGTGGGGGTGGGGGTTGGGGGGTGGGGGGTGGAAATCATCGGACAACCTTTCTTCATTACTCAACCTCTGAAATAAGGCAAGTGGCCAGTAGGCTAACCTGATAGGCTCCTGTTGCCTCCTGCCCTAAAGCTGTTCAAAACCCTGCTCCACATATGTGTGTATCTCCCTCAGCTTTGCCAAGCTGCTAGCCACGTGACTGTCCATCAGCTGAAGCTAATGAAATTTTTTATTTCCTAGCCTTGCCACTTCTTTTATGGACCAAATGGACCTAGGTCGAAGGAATTGCTCTCTCGGAGAATTCTAGTGATTTCCTTTACAAATGCAGGTTGGTACTTTCTCTGTTGCATTAGAGAGTTAACTCAGAGAGAGAGAGTGACTTGCTCCGAGTTCCAGGATAAGTTAATCACCAGGAAACTCATCATCATAGAGACTGCTTGAGATTTGCTACTCACACCTCCTCAGTACCCTCATTAGTTGCTTCTGCCTCTCTGGAAGGCTGGAGGGCTGAACAAAAAACTCTCTCCATAGCTTCCCTTTATAGAAGACTCAAAATATCAGCCATCTCTTCATTTGCCACCAGCTGCTCTGCTCAGCGTGGACTCCACCATCTCCATCTTCTAGCCCCACCCCCATCCTGCACACTCCTCTGCCCCCACCTTTTCAGTTTTTTTGTGTGTATTGTCTTCCTCAATTAGGTTTTAAATTTCTTGAAGGTAGGAACTGTCTTTTACTTCTTTGTATCCCCAGCACTTAGCATACTGCCTAGCATAGTAGATTTTTAATAAATGTTTATCATATCAGATTCAAATAGTGATTACGTGTTAGAGGCAGAATTGGAATCCAGGACTCTCTGGCATTGAGGAAGACTCTACCCACTACCCCACACTGCCTCTTCTGCATATTAGTGAAGGTTGTTAAGTTATAAAATGGATAGCCAAAGGAAGGTATAAAAATTGCTTTCTTGGAGGTCTTTAAAACACAATAAGGCTCTTATCTGTCAGCATGGACTTAGTATAGTCCTGTTCATAGATATTGGTGGAAATCAGGTGACCTTCTGAGGCCCCTATTTTCCCAATGATTCTTTTGTGCTCCTTCTTGTCCTAAGTATCTACACAAGTCCATCTGTGTGGCTGATGGGCAGGTTTCACAATACCTGTGCACTCAGGGTCTCCAGAGGACTTTCTACTCTGGGGAAGGCCATTAAGGGCATTTCTCGGGGATCCTCAGGTTTGGGTTTAGAAGGAGAGCCACGTGTTCCTTTGAAGTTATGTACAACACACATTCCCTGTAGGATGAGAAAAAAAGAAGTTGGTGAAAGATTGCAACCATATCCCCGATACCATTTCTGAGGGGATGGGGTCCTTCGAAGACCATGATCAGAGTAAAGGTCCTTGAAGACAGCTGAGTCCTCTCCTTTTCCTGCATTTCCCACAATGATTAGTGCAAGTTCTAAGCCCTCTGCAAATAGTTGTATGATGATGCAGTTATTCTAGCATCATCACAATATTTGGTTTTTAAGAAGCCTGTTTTGCTGGATTTGCTAGATTCAAAAAGTATCATCTTTTTGTCTTCCATTCTCCTGAAAACTTTCCCCCAATTCTTCATGGCTAGTCGTCTCTGTTCTATTTTAGAAAACAGATTTTTATTGGTATCTTTCATTTTTATATCACTCACATTTCCCAATACAGCCCTACAACCATCCCCTCTTCCCAGAGATCTATTTATTAATGATTCCTAGGTCCTTGTTGTCTCTTCCTGGGCTCTGGGTGTTTCTCTCTGTCTCTCTGTGTCTGTCTCTGTCTCTGTCTGTCTGTCTCTGTCTGTCTGTCTCTCTCTCTCTCTCTCTCTCTCTCTCTCTCTCTCTCACACACACACACACACACACACACACACACACACACACACACACAGAGTTTGTGTCTCTTTCCAGTTTGGAGTCTATCTCTCTCAATGCTGTGTCTCTGTCTTTGTTCCATACTTCACCCAAGTTTACCCATCAGGCTCCTCCCTGTGCAGAACATATAAGGAACAAATATCCTTTCCCCCTATGCCCCTATCATGCAAGTTACTTCTCACTTCTTTTTCTTCAGTCTCTGCTGTCTATGATGTTTCGATTTTTATTTTACAAACAGTGAAGTGAAATACTACCAACTCCTCAGAAAGCTTTCTTAATCCTGGCTTTTCCTATATTCTCTCTGCTCAGTTATTCCCCCTGAAACTTGGTCCTGTGCCCTGTCTCTCATATTTTATTTTGCCATGGGTTTTTTTTTTGTTAAATCTAATTCCTGTCTGTGAAAGAAAAGTCTTTGTCCCCTACCCAAAGAGACTGTTTCCTGTTGCAGGAGTTGAGTGAGGAAGATGCCTAGGAGTGGGTCAGGGGATCCCCCAGCAGCCACTGTCACTATGAGCCTAAAAGGTTCTGATGCCAGAAAGGCCATATTGGTGCCTGTTGTGAGTGGAAGGCCCTTGGGCTGCCCTGGAAGAAGAGGGTAGATCCGTAGGCAGAGCAGGAGGACTTTAAGTAGGCTTTAAGTCTCCTGGAAATATTCTTTGAACATTATCTGAGGGGGTTATTATTATTATTATCATAATTTTACTTTTCATATCCAGTTTCTGGTGTTTAGGCTGGAACCATCTCCTCAAAGCAGAAGAAAACAGACTTTGGACTGTGTTTTGTTGCAGGCACATGACTGCAAAGTGTAGGGTGAGGTTATTCTTCCCAAGAAAATGAGATAGAGAGAACTGGGCCTGTGTTTTAGAAAAAGATAAGCCTCTTAAGCCAGCCAGCTCACAGTACTCTCATACTCACAAGGAAGACTGCTAAGGCCGGAGAGAGAATTAGCAAGGTAAAGGAGTACAAAGGCATCAGATATACATGGAGAATGTTATGACAGGGTGCTATGTATGAGTTCATGCTGGTCCTTGGGGACCCAGACCACCCAGTCCCTATCCACCTCTCCCCCAGCTCTAGTCCCTTCTTGTCTGGAGAAAGAATACTGCACCAACACCAGACTCCATCATGATAGGACCTAGAAATGAAGAGACCCTAACCGATTTACCTGGAGCTAGCAAATTTGGACCTACAGCTCCCCAAATTCTAGTGACTGTGCAAATGGACCTTCTATTGGATACAGATATTGTCAGTCTCCTTTTATTTTTAAGCACTTAGTACAGTGCTTGGCACAGTGGACCCTTAATAAATGTTAATTGATGTTAAAGGCCTGAGCAAACTTTGTATAGTGGAAGGAGCATTAAACTCGGTGTTGAGAGGAATTTTGGTTCAAATCTTGCCCATGACAAGACTCAGTGGATGGTGTGCTGAACCTGGAGTTAGGAAGGCCTGAGTTAAAATCCAGGCTCAGACTAGCTCTGTGACTGTGTGCAAGTTATTTAACCTTTGTTCGTCTTAATCCACTGGAGAAGGAAATGGCAAAACACTCCTGTATCTTTGCAAAGAAAACCCCTCAGACAGTATTGGTGTGTTCTGGTCCAGGGTTAACTGAATGACATTTGCCAAACCTGATAGGCTTTCAATGTGTTTCTCTGACCTTACTTAATTTTCTTATAGAGAATTTCTGTGAGATATATCAGTAAAAATCTTTTTTGCTGGCTCACTTAGACTTGAGATGTCCCCTGGCATTCATGAAGATCATAGACATATTGTCCCTGAAGTACTGTTTAAACAAAAGGTGTCACTGAAGCATTGTGTTGCGGTGAAAAGAGGACTAGATATAGAGTCAAAGGACCTGGGTTCCAGTCTTGACCCTACTATTTACCACCTGTGTCAGTGACTCAGCAAGCACTAATTAGGCTCTTGCTGTGTGCCAGGCATGATAAAAGGCAAGCTACTGAGATCTACCCTGGATCTCAGTTTCTGGATTTGGGCCTGTCCTAGGGAAGTCACTTAACTTCAGTCTATCTCAGTTTCCTCATCTGTAAAACAAAGATAACAGCATCTATCTCCCAGGGTCACTGTGTGGATAAAACCTCAAAGCACTGAATAAATTCCATTAATATTTTTTATTTTTGTTATAGCACTGGATAATTGCCATCAGAACCATCTCGAATTTGAGACACTGTATATGAAGTAAATACCAAATAGTAACTGTTTCTCTTTTGGCCAGGAACCCAGAAGGTCTTCTTCTCCCAGTTTGATGTTTTTTTTTTTTAGTTTTGATTAAAGGTGGCTTCCTTAGATTAACTTCTTAAAGAGGCCTATTCATTGAATGGGTGTTGCCTTACCCAAAGTGAGAACCTGAAATGGCCTTAGCCTCAAAGGGCCAGGGTCTCCCAATGCATTCTGGGCCATCTCCAGTTGTCCTGGTGAATATCAGGCCACTGGACTCAGATGGCTGTGGAGGAGAAAGTGAGGCTGGGGACCTTGCACAGCCCTCCTTCACTCAAATCAAAGTAAACCGCAAGTCTTGTCATCATCTCCCTGATGTCACGGTCCTCTTCTAGAATGAGGGACAAACACAGTAACTGAACGAAAGGCCTGGAGATCAACTCAGGAGAATATAGAGTTAAATCAGAAATCTAGTCAATCGATTAAACTTCGCCACCCTTTTTTTTGTCTGAGTTTGTGGCCAACCTATCTGGAGGAGAGTTTTTCAGAATTCCAGCCAGAGCTATGAACAGTATCTCCTGTTTCTATGGGGACAGTCTCAATATAAACTATGAGATGAATCAGATTTTCTTTTACCTTTCCTTTCTCCCTTGTTTGTCCAAGTTATGGTGGTAAGAGGTCTCAAGGCATGTAAGGGTAGGAGATACTAATACCTTGCTTTTCTACTAATCACTACTCTAGGACCCTCCCCCCCCCCCAAAAAAAGAGGAAGGGGACATCCCTTGTACCTAGTAGAGACAATACTTTTTCCGTATAAAGAAGGGGAAAGCTGAGAATCCATTAAGATAGAGCTTTCACATTATATGCCCTGGGTTTGTAAAGACATGGAGGACTGTAGTATACTCTTTCCTCTCCAGTCCTTTTGAGACCTCACCTGGTCTGGTTATACAGACTATCCTTTAATGAATCTCATTTGGACATGTTAAGTTCTACATGGGAATTTTTTGATTTACCACCACCATGTGTAGGGATTGAAATTGGTGGGGGAAATTGATTGAATCTCCCACTGATTCTAAAACTCCTAGAACTTAACCCAAGTAGTCATGGCTTAAACTGCTAAAATTGTAGGTTCATATTCACTTTCCTCATTTGTAGAATGAGAATGTTGAACTATATAACTCTGAAGGTTCCTTCTGGCTCTGAAGCTATGATTCTACAAGATCCATTCTTATTACCACATCTACAACTAGTTGGGAGGCAATGTAGATTGAACACAGTCTTGGGGTAGCTAGGTGGCGCAGTGGATAGAGTCGGGAGGACCTGAGTTCAAATTTGACCGCAGACCCTTACTAGCTATGTGACCCTGGTCCAGTCACTTAACCCCTGATTGCCTCAAAAAAAAAAAAAAAAGAAAAAAGTTTGAATACAGAGCTCTGGGTTTCAGTCCTGATTCTACTTTGCTATGTGATATCAGGATGTCTCTTTTCCTTCATGGGACTTAGTGCCCATGAATATAAAATGAAGCATTTGGGTTGCTAGGGGTGTCCATATTCTCTAAGTGTAAATTTGGCACCACAAAGGAGTTACTTGTAGTGACCTTCATAAGCACAGAAAGTACCCATTTTTAGGACTTGGTGCATCAGGGACTTTGACATTTTGAGAAAAAATGTTCAGTTTCTAAATCATGGGCATACACATGCACACATATCTATATATGTATATTTTTCGGTGTGGCTATGATGATTTCACCCCTCACTTAGGGCTCTGAGAGTCCAAAGAGGCCCAACAGAGTGGCAGCCAGAAAAGTAATGATAATAATGATCTAACATTTATATAACACCTACTATGTGCTGGTCACTATGCTAAGCACTTTACAAATATTATCTCATTTGATTCTCACAACAACCCTGGGAGATAGATGTTATTACCCCCATTTTACAAATGAGGAAGTTGAGGCTAACACAGGTTAAGTGACTTGCCCAGGGTCAAACAGCTAGCAGCGTCTGAGGTCACATTTGAACTCAGGTCTTCCCGACTCCAGGCCTGGGTCTCTATCCACTGTGTCGCTCAGCTGCCCAGTACAATACAGAGAACTGTGGTATGGAAAAGTGGGAAGAATAAAGGAAATCGGGAAATCGGGTAGCTAGGTGGCACAGTGGATACAGCACCGGGCCCGGCATAGGGAGGACCTAAGTTCAGATCTAGTCTCAGACACTTGACACAAGCTGTGTGACCTTGGGCAAGTCACTTAACCACAATTGCCTTGACTTCCCCCATCCAAAAAGAAGAATAAAGGAAATGGAATGAGAGGACCTGTCACTTACTGCCTGTGTGACCTTGCTAAGGTCCCTGAATGGCTCTGTCTCTCAGTTTCCTCACCTATAAAATGAAGAGGCTGGACTACGAGGCCCCTTCCAGCCCTAACAATCTCACCCTGCAGTCCAGGCTCTTTTCTGTTGGCCCCCGAGTCCTTCCTGAAGGCAACGACCAGCCCTGCCCCACGGGTGCTTTTCCCTTTTATTCCAGCATCACATGGCATGTGTGGGGAACAGTAGCAACACCACTTGATTTGGATAAATAAGAAACCATGGTTGTCAACCAGTCTGGGAATCAAGATGCTGCTGATTTCCAGGATGTTTAGCTAAACATACTCTGACCGTCCTTCAAAGTAGGGGCTTCAGAACCTGAGGTTAACAGACCTCAAATGTTTGACTGACAGATTTTGGGGGGGGGTTGGTCCTTGAACGTGCTTTTATTTATTTATTTTCAATATTTTGATAACTATATTACAATAACATTGGTTTCCTTTGTACTTCTATTTTATGTATTTGAAGACATGATTCTGAGAAGAGATCCGTAGGTGTTTTACCAGATTGCCAAAGGGGTCTAGGACACGCAAAAAGGGGAAGAACCCCTGCTTTAAAAGACTAGGGTGAAGCATTGGAACTGAACAGGGAATGATCTGACCTACCAGGAACAGGGCCACAGCCGTGCCCAGGATGAAGCCTGCAATCACGTCCGAGCAGTGGTTTCGATACTCGGAGACTCTGTTCAGGCCTGTGAGGAATGCTGTGCAGAGAGTACCCAGGCACAAGACGGGTTTCGCCAGCCGGCTGCTTTTTGTTTTGATCGTGCTTGTGATGTACATCTGGAACACAGGAAAATCCAAGGTAGCACCTTTCAGGAGGCCAGCTGAATGGAGAGCCCATTGCAGAATCCACATAGCCTGCATAAATCAACCACACCAGCCTAGGCAAAAACCAGCCAGGTGGCAATGAAGTCTATACTGCAAACTCCCGCTGGATGGACAAAAGTAGTTGCCATGCTAAAATAAGTGATCTTATCTGTCCTTCTGTTCTTCCCCTTGTTTCCTAAATAGTTTCACAAACCTCCTTCCCCCTCCCCCTACTTAATAGTATTACATTTTTTCCAATTACTTTTAAAGATAGCTTTTAATGTTCATTTTTGTTTGAGTTCCAAATTTTTTTCTCCTTCCCTCCCTCCCTGTCTCTCTTCCTCTCTCTCTCCCTCATTCCCTCCCTCCCCTCTCACTCCCCAAGACGGCAAGCAATCTGATATAGGCCATACATGCACAATCATATCAAAAATACATCCACATTAGTCATGTTGTGAAAGAAGAACCAGAAGAAAAGGGAAAAACCATGAGAGAGAACAAACAACAACAAAAAAAGAGAAAATCGTACACTTCGATCTGCATTCAGACTCCATAGTTCTTTGTCTGGACGTGGAGGGCATTTTCCATCCACAAACCTCTTTTTTATGAACTTGGGGTAAGAACACAGTACTGCAAGAGCCACTGGTAGATTCACGTCAATGCTGGTATATGGAAATGTAGTTGGAATATGAATTCATGGAATAATGACATATGATGTCTGGGTTTTCATCAGCTAGGGCTCTACCTCTGTGGGAAATACCTTTACCAACACAGGTCTACAACCCAACTGTGACTCAGTAGAGACAGGGAGTTGCCTGAGGCTCAGAAAGGTTCGTTGATTTTCTTTCAGTAGTATAGCTAATAAGTGTCAGAAGTAGAATTTGAACCCAGGTCTTCCCAGTTCTAAGCCAGAGGTTCTTAACCTGGGATGTATGAACTTGTTTTTTTTTTTTTTAATATTTTGCTAACTATATTTCAAGGTACTTGATTTCCTTTGTAATCCTATGTGCAACTTTTTAAAAAATACATTTAGAATTATTCTGAGAAACTAAGTGGCACAGTGGATAGAGTACTGGTCCTGAGACACTTACTAGCTGTGTGACCCTGGACAAGTCACTTAACCCTGTTTGCCTCATTTTCTTCATCTGGAAAACGAGGTGGAGAAGGAAATGTATCTTTGCTATGAAAAACCCAAATGGGGTCACGACGAGTCGGACACAGCTGAAAACAACTCAATAGCAATAACAAAAATTCTGAGATGGGGTCTATAGGCTTCACTATATAGAGGTCTTAGACACAAAAAAGGTTAAGGACTCTTCTTCTAAGTCCGAGATTCTCTCTAGGGTGCCAAATTGCCTTAAAAAACCTGCCCATGTAAAGAAAATCCGATAAAGGAACTGCCCAAATCCTGCCTTTGGCACTAGCTCTCTGAGCCTGGGGCAAGTGCTGTAATTTCTTTGAGACTCTGTTTTTTCATTTGTAAATGAAAGTATTGATCTAGATGGTCTTCTCCAGAGCTGAATCTGTGATCTTATGACCTAATTTATTACCAAACGTTATGTACTTTGTTTTTTGGCATAGCCTAAAGTTCATCTAGGATTTCTCAGTCCCCAAACCTCCATTACAAATGTACTTCACGGAGGAAGAGACTCAGCAAAGTCATAGAATGCGCTCTTACTCTTACCCCTAACTCAGGCGCCATACCCCAGTGCTGAACACAATGTCTTTAGAATAGTAAGTACTCAGTAGATACTTGTTAATGAGTCAAGGAGAAAGAACTTTTGGGCACTGGTAACATAGACCCAAGATCGAATTCCTTGAGGCGATTTCATTCTGTGGCACTGGATAAAGCCATAGTCTTTTATTCACCTAATAATAAACTTAATGGCAGCTCACACCTCTCTAGCGCTAAAGGTCTGCCCAGTTCTTTCCTCACAGCAAACCTGCGAGACAAGAGGTACGGATCGGGAAACCTGAAAAGGTTTAAGTGACATGCCTGGGGAAGCACAGATAAGTAGGAGTCAGAGCCGGGCCTTGAAGGCTAATTTTCTGACTCTAAGGTTGCTGCTCCCACCGTCTCCCACTGCAGAGTAATAAGGGTATAAGCTCTCATTTCTACAGCATCTCTGGAGTACCAGGTGCCGAAAAGGAAAGAGGCTCAGATATGCCATTGACTAGTAAGACCGTTGAGAAAACCACTAAACCTCTTCAGTTTCTTCGTTTGTAAAAATAGACCTGTGCTAACTACTTCACAGTCGTGAGGATCCAATGATAATATTGTGTGTGAAATACCATACATATGCAAGAACAGTCATTTTTCTCTTTACGATCTTTTGAGCCACTGGTAGTGTATGGTTGGACCGCTAGGTGGCGCCATAGTTCACAGAGTGCAGGATCCAGCCCTAGACGCTTAACTAGCTAGCTGTGTGACCCTTAAAAAGCCTCCCCTCACCTTTTCATTTCGTTTCATTTCATTTCATTTCATTTCATCATCCTCACCTGTAAAGTGGGATCATAATGAGATAATATTTGTAAGGTGCTTCACAATCCTTGAAGTGATATAGAAATGCTAGTGATGATGATGGTGACGATGATGATGATGATGATGAAAACTTTTGTGGACCTCTTTTCGAAGATCATAAGTTTATTCTGCCTTAAGAGCATAATAGACATGAATGATCATAAAAAGTCACTAGAGGCCACTGTTCCCTAGGCAAAGGGTAATTGAACTAGGCAACTCAGGGAATAACATTCTAGGTCTTTAAGATATACATTTTATCGTCTGTGTCTCCAGGTGTGGTTCTCTCGGTCTTCTTGCTCTGACCTGAAATTGTAGCAACTTGGAGTGGAGGGGAGGGTGTGGAGCTACAATCTTTTTTTTAAATTTGTATTTGTACTTTTTACAGCTATGACTTTCCCCGTAACTGTGCAAGAATACCAACTCATGTCTCTGCCTTGTCTGCCTGCCTCTTTCTGACTGTTTACCTGCTGTTCCCCCCCCCCTCTCTCTTTCTCTCTCTCTCTCTCTCTCTCTCTCTCTCTCTCTCTCTCTCTCTCTCTCTCTCTCTCCTTTTGTCTCTCTCTGTCTCTTTCTGTGTCTCTCTTGCTGTGTCTTTCTCTCTGTCTCTTTGTCTCTCTCTGTCTCTCTCTCTGTCTCTGTCTCTCTGTCTCTCTGTCTCTCTGTCTCTGTCTCTCTGTCTCTCTCTCTCTCTCTCTCTGTCTCTCTCTCTCTCTCTCAGAAAATCTAAGACCTTCCTAATGAGGCTGGAGTTGTTTACCATATCTCTATCTAACGATTTTACAACATTGTAGCTGAAATAACACACTTTCCAAAACCCTGGTGAGAACATGGAAAGTGATTTGGTTAAGGACAGATTTATGCTTGACAGACTCATTGCCTTGTACATGGTAGATGATTACTAAGTATTTGTTGAATAGCATATTGACTTTCTAGGTGATGCAAAGATTCAATGGGAGTTGGAGGAAGAATTCAATTAATTAAATGATTTATTAAAACAAGGTCTATAACATTTTTGTTGTTATTTTGCCATTTGCCAAAGCATATTTGGCATAATTTACTTAAAATTATGAAACATATCAACGGTAACAACTGCAAAATAGGAGGGAGATCCTACTTAGCTGTACAGATATCTTTAAGATCATACGACTATAGATTTATAAATGGAAAGGAAGAACCTTAGGTTTCTTTAGGTCTTTAGGTGCAGCCCTCTCATTTTTTTTTAGACAGGGTAATTGGGGTTAAGAGTCTTGCCCAAGGTCACACAGCTAGTACATGTGTCAAGTGTCTGAGGTCACATTTGAACTCAGGTCCTCCTGACTCCAGGGCTGGTGCTGTACTCACTGTGCCACCTAGCTGCCCCAAGCCCTCTCATTTTTATAGATGAGGAAATAGACATAGAAAGGTTGACTTGCCCAGGATCACACAGCTAGTAGATGCCGAGGTGGGATTTGAATCCAGTTCTCTCTTGACTCCAAGTCTAGTGCCCTATCCATTCTACAACTGTGGGCAGGCAGTACCTACTTTGCAGTCAAGGCTATGGAGAGCTTTGGTCTTGGAGGGTGAGGGCTATTGGATGGTTTTAAACAATGGTGAAAGTATTTCTGTACACCCTTTCCCTTCAGGGCAATCTTAACTGCAAGCTTAAGCTGCACCCTATCCACTTAGGCAGCTTTTCTAGTGTATAGAATGGTGAGTCACAAGTGTGAGATTCTGTATTTTTTTTTCCTCCCAAGGTGCTGCAATTTCAGGTCAGAGCAGGAAGACCAAGAGGGGAACGTCCTTTCTTTCTTTCCCATTGGGTCAATCACCCGTTGGCTTCTTTTGTTTTGCATTTCCCTGATGCCTTATGCATGAACATGAGAGCTGAGAGGGCTGCAGTCATTTATCTAAACTTTGCATCTCCTTCTGGAGCCAGCGCAGTGATCTGCATGCAGTTAGACACTTAATAAACGTTTGTCATATTGATTATTCCACAAGCTACTTAAAGGCAGGGATTTTTTTCTTTCGTATCCAGAAGCTAACACAGTACCTTGTATACAATAGATGCTTATTTTTTGCTGAATTTAAAGGATGAGAGGGTAAAAATGATGGCATGTTCTCTCAGTTCCCTCATCCTCACATTATTGGGGAGGGAGCGAAGGGGAGGAAAAAGGGAAACTTGGATTTATCCTAAACCTACACTAGATATCGCTACAGCAGTCACTCTACCATTGTCATTTGCCATCTCTGGCCTTGCTACAAGAAGAGGTGTGTTTGTGACCAATTCTGTCATTCAAAAGCTAAGAAAAAGCTTGCAGGGGTGGGGAACCTGTGGCCCCCAAGGCCACCCTCTAAGTCCTTAAGTGTGGCGGTTGGACCGCAGGTTCCCCACCCCTGCTTTAGAGTAAGAAAGAGAGGTATCATATTGTCTGTCCCCAGGATGAGCACTAGTCCAGGAAGTGAGTGTCCGGGGGGTCATCCACTAAGGTGGATGTCATCTCAAGCAAATTCTTTCACCTTTTTCTCAGCTCAAGGTTTTCACTGATTCCCTGTGGTTATGACTGCTCTCTCTTCAAACTATTTTGCACTTACTTACATTTGGATGTATTATACCTTTATCCCACCTAATCATCCAATAGAATTATGTGATATTGGAAGAAGCATTCTATTTGGAGTCTGGAAGACTTGGGTTCAAATCCTGCCTCTGACTTTTACTAGCTACGCTACCCTAGACAACTCATTTCATTTTTCTGTGTCTTAACTTTCTTCGGCTCTAAAATGCAGAGAATATCAGCAGCTATCTCATAGGACTGCTGCAAGGGTCCAGTGGAATAATGCATATAAAGTACTTTGCAAACCCCAAAGCACAATAGGAGTGTTAGTGATTCTTGTTGGTTTTAGAACATAAGTTCCTGGAGGTCCAGGACCATCTTCTTTGCACATTCGGTGCCTGGAACATTGCTTTTCATATAGATTAATTGTGCTAATTGTCTCTAGTTGAATCTGTAAAGTGAGGGGGTTGGACTGGACGATCTTTCAGCCCCTTCAAACTCAAATTCTGGTTCTTTGGTTGATTCTCCAAGGGAATCACAATATTTGAAGGCTGGGAAAGGGAGGTATTAGGAGTTACAGTGATGAAGTTCCCAAAGATCCCAGGACAGAGCCATCACTCACTCACCGTAACATACAGAGCTGAGTAAATGCTCAAAGCAGCGTGTTTGGAAGGAAAGGATCTCCTGGCCTTTTCAATGACTTCTAGGTCACCGGTGCAGATGTTCCCGTTATCGATAAACTGCTGGTGAGTTCGGCAGGATGTGCTGGTGTAGTTGGGTTTACACACCGTGAGGAAGTAAGGTGCCAGGTTCCCGGTTACCACTTGGCCGGCATTTACAAATATGTCAGTAGCAAAAAGTCCAAAGGCAAATACCCCTGTAAGAAGTTTCAAATGGGAGAAGAAAGATAGTAAATTAGTGTTAGGGTAATGCATCCATCCCTAGAAAGGAAAAAAAAAATGTTAGGAGAAGAAGAAGGAATTTCTCTTTCATAATTCTGGATATAATACTCAAAACATCAGCTAAAGGATGGACCCAGGAAAGTGAACTAACAAGAGAGGAAAGGAGCATATGCTTTAAAATTGTAAAAGTGATAGGATAGGGCTGATCTTGCTCCCAGCTCCGTGGTCTGATTGGAGGAGAAGTAGAGTTTTACCAGGGCTGTCCAAAAACTTAAGTCCACTGATACTAAAGAGCCATTAGCAATTCACCCCTTTCCTAAAGCAGTATCCTTTGCAAATGCTTCTTTTCAAATGCAAATACACACAAGAAGAACACATCAAATCAGAAATATATAAATGCAACTAAGTTTTTCAGATTCTGGTCCTTAAGTGATTGGAGAGCTACAGCAGCCAAAAGGTGTGAAGAGAAAATTAAGGGACCATGGAGTGAAGCATAAGGGATTGGGGATGCAGTAAGAGAATTGCTTTGATTTTTTTATGGAAGGCTAGCTTGGGTAGCCCTTCTGTGCCTACTATATTTATCCACCCTTCAGTGGGACTTCCTGGGAACTCCACTGAACATACTTTTAGAGGAGGGCTAGCCAATGGTATGCTGGTTAAACAGGCCCCTTATCTTTGCATTAGATTGTGAAAGGCCACTGGACCATGCACTCCATGAATCACAAGAGAGGTGATAGACAAATCAGAAATGAACTTGATTTCATTCCTTGACTGTCAAGGAATGAAGATTAATATATTTTGCTTCTTTGTGCTTTGATATAAGTGGTTCCCCATAGTGAGGAAGAAATCCTCATTCACCTTGAATTCCTATCTTTTTCTTAAAAGCTCAGCTTAGGTGCTCCCTCCTACAGGAGGCCTCTCCTGATTCACCCCCTTCCAACGTTCTCTCCCTCTTGAAATTGCTTTGGTGTGTACTTGTACGTATCGATGTGTGTGCATGTCATATTCTTCCAGAAGAATGTTAGCTCTTTAAAGGCAGGGATTGTTAACATTTTTTATTTTTGTATTTCAACCCCCGGCATAGCACCTTGTAGGTCCTAGTTACTTAATAAATGCTTGTGGCATTGAATGAATATACAAACTTTCAGAAGATGACAAAAGACTTGTTAGTGGTTCTTATCTGTTTTTTTTTGTTTGTTTTGTATTCACATTGCTGAATCAAATATTTGTGACTCAGATCACAATCAAGACTTAAAATGGGAACACTGACTTGGACCCAATCAGTACAGTTCTTTTAACCAAGATAGCAGGCCTTTATTCTCTATAAAAGTGCTCTAGTGTCATATTTCCAATGTTCCATTGGGCATTTTTTTTAAAACCAATACTTCAAACTTAATATGGCTCAAACTGAACTTAGCATCTTTACTCCAAAGTGCCCTCCTAACTCCCCTACTTCTGTTGATGACATCACCACTCTTTTAGTTAGTTAGGCCTATCATTTTAGTAGCCTTTGATCTTTCCTGGCAATTCAACATTTAGAATACAAGCTCCTTGAGGGTAAGAATTGCTTTATTCCATGTTTCTGTATCCCTATCACCCAGCATAGTCCCTGGTACATAGTAGGCACTTAATACATCCTTGTCGATTGGTTGATCAAACATTTTCTGTTGAATCCACTTCTCCAATAACTCTCATATTAATTTCTCTCCCTTTCCATTCCATCTCATCCCGTAGTTTAGGGTACATTTATTCACATATGCAGAATTGTGACAAGAATGCTAGATTCCAAATCGGGAAGACCTGGGTTCTAATTGCATCCCTACTAGCTGTGTGACCCCCAGGCAAGTCCCTCAACCTGAGTATCATCTTTCTCTCAAAAATGGACTGTTAATTGCAGTTAATTTTCAAGATTATTGCAGGGATCAGATGAGGTCTTGTATAAAATTTGTAACCTTAGAGCCTATATAAAAGTCGGCTATTTTTATTTTCCCCTCTACTAGACTGTAAACTCTTAGAGAGTAGGGACTGTGTCATTCATTTTTGTTTAACCAGTAACAATTGCTTAAGTGCACTTATTATAAGGGCCTTATATCATTCAGTTGTTTTCAGTCATGTCCGACTCTCCATGATCCCATTTGGGGTTTTCTTGGCAAAGATACTAGAGCGGTTTGCCATTTCCTTCTCCAGTTCATTTTACAGATGGTGAAACTGAGGCAGAGAGGGTTAAGTGACTTGCTAAGGGCCACACAGCAAGTAAGTGCCTGAGGCCAGATTTGAGCTGGGGTAGAGGAGCCTTCCTGATTTCAGGCCCTGCACTCTGTTCGCTGTGCTGTGTAGCTGCCCCACCTTACATAAAGGAGGCAATTCACAGATGTTTGTTGAGTTGAATGTTTTTATTGTATTTCATCTTTGTGATTTTCTTTTACATCATCTGGAAACTCAAATGACTAATCCAGGTGTATATTTTTCCACGCTGAGATGCTTTGTGTACTTCTGCAAAATGTATTACAGCCTTTGCAAAGCTGCATGATTACTTTTTGGCCACAAGGGGGCGCTTTAGTTATCCAAAAATGCCTCATTAACTACCAAGAAGCAGTTCGCCCACTAAAAGACTAAGTACTTAGTAAATCCTTCAAAACCTTCCTCATTAGGAAGAATTCTCCTAAGTAAAAGCATTAGCAGTGCTGTACTGATGTTACAGAGGTGGAAAAGGGAAAAGCCTACAATGTAAAGCATGTTATGTAGCAAGCTTTAGCCTCTTTTTTTTTCTTTTAAATATTTTTATTAAGTATATCTACTATATACCAGGAGTTTGCAGCAGAGAGCATAAGAAAGAAGTGACAGGCTGTTATGTGATGGAGATGGAAAGGCATTATGGGTTATGGAATTGACCAGGAATGGAGGCCTACATGGGCTAGAGGGCAGATAGGATTTCCTCAAGATAAGATCATGGCATCCTAGGTTTGAGCTAAAAAAAAGAGCTAAAATGAAGAAAATGCTTTGTGTATTTTAAAGCATTACCTAAATGTTAGTTATTATTATTATTAATTATTATTCCCTAGCCTACCTCATCATTATATGGATAAGGAAATTGAGACTCGGAGAGTTGAAGTGAATTATCTAAGGTCACATTTTATAGATGAGGAAACTGAGTCTCCGAGAGTTGAAGTGAATGACTGAAGATCACACAGGTTAGTCTAAGAAGTGGAATTTGGAGGCCTCTGAGGCTAGAAACAGTGAGTGCTATTTCCATTTTCTCAAACAGGGATGGGGAACCTGTGACTTTGAGGCCACATGTGGCCCTCTAGGTCCTCAAGTGCAGCCCTTTCACTGAATTCAGACTTCACAGAACAAATCCTTTTATTGGGGATTTGTGTAAAAGTGTAAAGGGCTGTTTGAGTGTTTTATGTTTTCTGTGTTTGTTAATTCATGAATGCGATCGTGTCTTCAATATTTTATGCTATTTTTGTGGTAGAAGAAATACACAGCTACCCAATCAATACCTGATACCCCTTTTTATACTCAGTATTTTTTCTAGAAGGTTATCCACACTTTGGGGAGATCCGAGACATATTTACTGTCTGAACTTTGCATCAGAGATTTCCCTGGAGTTACTCCAGGGTTGAAGCAGATCCAAGGAGAGAGAAAATGACCCTTTGGGGTCAGGCACTCCAGGATTTAACACAGTTCTGCATGAGTTCAGGGCCTTTGTTGGGTAGTGGGGTATACTTATACTAAAATGTAACTGACTGCTAGATTCCTATCATAAAGTAGGGGCAAAGAGTTAAGTATATAAAGGGAACATGGGAACGTTGGGAATTGGAGAGTTGGAAGGAAGGAGGAGTGTCATCAAGAAGAGGAAGGGGGAAGCTCAGGGACAAAAGGTTTTTTGGACTTAGGTTTTGACACCAGGGGTGAGGCTTATGAAAAGAGCACTGTTCTTTTAGGGTGTGGAGGGAAATGAGGAGATTAAAGGGCAACAAAACTTGTAACATAAGGATCCATCCAGCGCCCCTCAAATCTAGCATCTGGGATCTACTAGTGAGGTCTGGTGTGCTTGGGTGCTCCTACTTCCCTCTGATCTAGTGACATACACGTGATGGGCTTAGAGGTGGCTGTAGGTGAGTGCACAGTAAATGCTGCATTTGCGGTCAGAGGAATTGAGTTCAAAGGGGGGCTCCCTGTGTGTGGCCTTGGGCAAGTTACTTACCCTCTTTGGGCCTCAGTTTCCTTACCTGTAAAGTGAAGGGGCTGTTGGACTCTGTGAATAGGGGCGTGGACTCCTCCCCTGGTAGGGCAGGTGTGGTTGGGGTGCTGGAATGGGGGCCCTGAACTGCCAAAAGCTACCTCCAGTATACAGAGTTTTTGTTGAGGATGCTCAGGTGAAGGGGATTTGGTAGAAGGGGTGTGCTGATATATGTTTAACAACAGGCTCTCTGAAAAAAAAATGTTCTCATAGCACACTTTTGAGTTTAATCTGCATTGACATTTGCAAAACAATAAATCAAGCCATGATTTGTAGTGTTTGTGGGTTTCAAAGGTATAAATGCTCACACTGAAAATTGAAGACATTGGCTCTCAAGAACCTGGAACCTCCTGGCTTTAGTATGGGATGGGGTTGGGTGGTGGGTACGGGGAGTAGTGAAAAAGGAAGCTCTTTAACTCACTCAAAGGGAGTGGACTAAAAACAAAAAGTGGGCGGGCTATCTTAGAAGGCAAGGAAGTTCTTTGTCCCTGAAAGTCTTGAAGCTGAGACTGGCTGATCATTTGCTATGACATCATAAAGACTTTATCTATCTAATATGGATTATAGAATCATAGATTTCTATCTGGAAAGGTCAGCACCTTCTCAGTCTATCCATAAGGAACTGGGGCTCACAGAGTTTGCCCAGAATCTCACAGCTTGTCAGGATTAGGAGCAGGATTTGAATGCAGCTCTTTCTTCCTAACTCCTGGTCTAACACTACCCACTATACCACATGGCCTCCCAACTAGATGACCTCTGAGACCTCTTTTGGCCTCAGATGTTCAAAACCTAGATCCATTTCCTTTATAATTTTGGGAACGACCAGCTTTAGTGATTCTGGCCCTTTGTGATAAGAATCAGCAGCTCTTAGAGGAGATGGGATACCTTTTTTCTTCATAGGACTAATTTCCCAAACCTTTCACCATCTCTGTGGCTAAGAAAAATCTTCATTTTTTTCCTTTGGGAAAGTCTCCCCAAAGTTTTCCTTTGGGAAGATGCAAATACATTTTTCTCATCTTTGCTTCTAGTCCAAATCAAGAAATAACATGGAAGACAGCATCACACGCAGTGCTCCCTAATTGTCTACTACCTTTCTTCTATTCTTCAGAATTTTTCAGATATTCATTTCTGAGGTATTCCTCACTAGTACATAGGCACTATGTCTTCTCTGACACCCAAATGACAGAGGGCACAGATTCGTTCATTCACTCACTCGCTCACTCACTCACTCATTGATCAAACAGCCAATTACTCAAACCTATCCTGTTCAGATCACTATATTAAGTTCTGGGAGAAATACAAAGATAGTTTAGATGTAGTCCCTGTCCAAATAGAATTTATAGTTTAGCAGAGGGTAAATGGCATCTGGTATTGGTATTAAATAGTATTAAATTAAAATAATTAAAATTAAATTAAAGTAAATTAAAAAATAAAAATAAATTAAAAAAATAAATTAAATGGTATTAAAATGGTATCTGTGATTTCATTGGCATAGGGGACTCTGGTGAAAAAATTCCCTCAGTCAATACAGCTTAGCACCTACTCTGCAATTTAGAGCAGTGCATCTTAAACTGTGGGTCTCGACCCCATATGGGGTGACAAAAAATTTTGGCTGCAATAAAAGGTTTCTGAATGTGCAAGGACCAGAAATTAAATAAAAATCAAACATGTAGTGAATGTGAGGTGTTTCTGGCAGCTCTTGCCCATGTTCCATCACGCAATGTCACTGCAGCTTTGGTTCTGAACACAAAACATGTGCCCTTTGCGCCATGCAGGCCCTCAGGCCACATAAGGCCAATGAACGCTGAGGAAATTTGAGAAGGGGTCTTGAGTGGAAAACACTTAAAGAAGCCCTGATTTACAGCATTAGAGAATTGCCTCGAACATTGAGAAGTTAAGTGACTTGCCCTAAGTCCCCTAGCCAACATGGGACCAAGGCAGGACCTGAATTTGGGTGTTTTGAAGTTGACTTTATATCCACCAATCCTCATATGAATGATACATACATAACTATGAAATATTAGGAAATAATTTTATCAGGGCCAAAATGCAGATGCCACAATCAAGAAAAATCAAGATGAACCTGAAGGAGGATGGCAGAATCCTAGACTCTCAGAGTTGGAAGGCACCTTAGAAGTCATTTAGTCCAACATGTAATTGAGCAGTAATACATTTTACAATATTCTTGACAAGTGGCCATGCATCTTCAGGTTGAAAACCTTCAGTGATAGGGAGCTCACTACCTCCAGTGTGACGTAGCAAGAAGGCAATAGGACTGAAGTCAGAAGACTCTGGGTTCGAGTCCTGGATTTACCACTTACTACCTATATGACTTCAGACAAGTGATTTTTGACCTCTCTGTGCCTCATCTGTAAAAACAAGGAATAGGTGCAAGGTTAGATTCAATGACCTCTTTATTCCCTCCCAGTTCTAAATCTATGAGCCTGTGAGCTCATTCTTCTTCTGGGTAGCTCTAATTGTTAGGATACTTTTCATTACATTGCACTGAAATCTCTCTCCTTTTATTCAGAGCTTGTTCTTTTCTCTGCAGTCCAGCAGAACAAATATAATATTTTCAGATGTGTGAAATACTTGAAGACAATCTGTCCTGTCTCCTCTAACTCCACTCTTCCATCCTGAATTCCTTCAGCCAGTCTTCATATGGTATGGCCCTCATGCTCTTCACTATTCTAGTCACTTTCCTCCAGATGTGCTCTCTATTGTTCAAGTCACTCCTAAAACATGTTGCCCACTGAACACGATGTCCCAGATGTGGTCTGACCAGGGTAGAGTCTAGCAGGATGTCACTCTCCCTCGCTCTGTATTCTGTGCTTCAATTAATACAACCTAAGAAGGTTAAGATGGGGTGGAAGGGATGTTTGTCAGTCCTGGAATGGAAGCCAGAAATGGCATCAAATATGTTAATTGTATCAATTAATTTTCTCTTCAGCCTGTGACGGCCATATTAGATGCCTTGCATCTTGCAGATTGCCCTGACTTCAGCTCACAAAGACTAATCCATCATTGCATCGGCAGAGACGAGCTTTGCTGGAACTTCCATACCAGCTTTCATTCAGATATGCATTGATCATTCTAATTTTATTTTTTGCAGCTTTGCCAAAAGGCGTTTTATTCAAATCACAGGCAGCTATTTTAATGACTCCAGCTGGCTTCAATTCAACAGGGTTTAAATTCTGAGAGAGGACGGTAATCACACACAGCTATCCAACACCCAGCTTGCCTGGAAACCAGACATGCAGGGGCTTTTTATATTTTCTGGGGCAATTCTCTCGGCTGGAGTGAACTGGGCTGCTCTTCTCACTTCCTCTCCTGGAAACTAAACTGACTTCATCCTACAAAAAGTGAAAAGGGCCAGGAATTGCCTCTATCCTATTTTCCAGAAGTGCTGCCCTAAAGAATCTGAATGTCTTCTTTAATGTCTTCTAGGATTCAGGGAATCTATTAGCTCTTCAGATTTTGTGGCTCTGATTCTGGGTCCTTAGCCATGTGACCCACTAACTGAAACTATCCTGTGACCTTGCTGTCCAGTGCTATAACTATGGCTTCTCTCCATTCTCTCTACCTTGCTGGCTTGACTTTTTTTATGGTATTACTGAATATACTTTACCAAGAGTTTACTCTCCAAGGCAATATGTTTTAGTGCAATCGATCTCAAAAGTACACCAGGGGACTCAACAGGGGAGAAGACATAGTGTCTGGGCAGGCAGAGCCAACAAAATGATTCAAAGATAGCACAAAACATTTGTGTAAGGCAACCCGACTTGCTTCTGTTTAATTTAACCCTGGCTCCCCGTTGATGTGCTTTACTAGTTACTTATTCAAGTCTCACACTCTGAAAATGCAGTTGTTTCTTCAATTCCCTGAGCATTGATTGTATCTATGAGTACCAACTGTTTTCATCAGGGATGACTTTCCTTAAAGGGTCTAGGGAGTCATTTATATATTAAGATTGGAGGGGAGATGTTGAAAAAATCCCGTTTTAATAAATATCTCCCTTATTGCTTCAGGCTTTTTTGACTGAAATTGTGACCCTTAGAAATAAGGTACTGAGTATTCAGGAATGTTCTCTTAAAACAGGAATAGCTACGGGAAGGGTAACATCTTAACATCAGAAAGCTAACTATCATCTTGGAAAAGATGCATGGAGTGAGGGAAACTAGCTGGGAAGGACATCTCTGTGCAAGGGTACTGCAGAGTCCCAGGCTTAGGCAGATTAGGGGTAGCCTATGGGCACTGAACACCTTGGAGGGGAGTGAAAAATAGGAATAAGAGGGAGGAGAAAAAGAGGGCTCAAAGGTGATCTTGAAGTCTATACCTTGGATACCCTGAGAGTAGGTTGTGAAAGGAGGGATCTAAGTACATTGAGGTGAAGAGGGCAGACTTGGAAGACCAATTAGCGAGAAGAAGTTTAGAGAGGAGGACAATGGCAGCAAAGGCAGATGTTCCCTAGGGCAACTTGTGTCTGGTTCCCTCTTGCTACCTTAAGGGAAGTCTGCAGGCAAAGATGAGATTGAGGTCACTGGTAGTTAGGGATGCTGATCTGTCAAGTAATCTACGGGTGATGGAACTTTGCTCATCAGAAAAAGGTTTTCAGAACCCCAATCTCCTTGCAGGGTGATATTGAAAAAGTACAGTGATGGACTGCCATTTTAAAGTGGTAAGACCTGAACCAGAACAAAGGAGCTACGCTATTTTATTTTATTTTTGGAGGGGAGAAGGCAGGTCACACAGCTAGTACATGTGTCAAGTGTCTGAGGCTGGATTTGAACTCAGGTCCTCCTGACTCCAGGGCTGGTGCTCTACTCACTGTGCCACCCAGCTGCCCCCCAAAGGAGCTACTCTAAAAATGAGAGCCTCAAGAGAGGTTTGTTTAATTTCAGCCCCACTCCTTGTACTAGCCTGCCCCTATTTACCTTCACTTCTACTCAGCTACTTGTTCAGAAGATTTAGGAGTGAGTGAAAAACAGTATACTGACACAAGAGACCTACATGAAGAGGGAGAGGGAGACTAGGGGGGAGAGAGAGAGAAAGAGAGAGAGAGAGAGAGAGAGAGAGAGAGAGAGAGAGAGAGAGAGAGGGAGGGAGAGAGAGAAAGAAAGAAAAGAAGGTGAGGGCAGAGGGAGGGGGAGGGGGAGGAGGAGGGGAGGGGAGGGGAGAAAGAGGGGAGGGGAGGGGAGGAGGAGAGGAGAGGTGAGGAGAGAAGAGGAGAGGGAGAAATGCAATGATATGTATATAGCAGTAATGCAGGATGCAGAGCCCATATTATTAGAAAGAATTGGTGGCCATAAAATAAGCATATGAATTCATTCTGACCCCTGTAAATGACTAATTGCATCATAAGAAGACAAGCATTCTTTTGCAATAAATATCAGAGCAGCTCAGCCTAGTTATGTACCTTGAAAGTATGTTAACTATGCCTTCCAGCTGCCTGGGAAATTGAGGTCAGAAGCATTCTTGTTCATCTTTTCCATTAAAAAACTCTCTAAGTGTATAAATCACAAACACATTTTTTCCTGAAACTTACAAAGAGATTTAATTTCATTTTTTTAGATTCATACTGTCAGGCTTCCTTGTGTTTTATATTTAGTGTGTGGATCTTGAGGCTCAGAATTCATTGGCACAAATGATAGAGTGATGAAGGCCAGCTTTTTTGCTACATCTTTGGTAGCATCATCATGTAAATAGTTTCATGACATGGAAATCCAGCCAAAGCACAGTAAAATCTAATTTAGTCACAAAACCTAGGTCTGTACTAGAGGAAATAATACCAATGTAAAGTCAGGTCACTTGGAATTGAGTTCAATCTTTTAGCAATCTAAATGAAAAACAACATAATTTAGTGGCTTTATTAAGATGTGTTTTCTCTCTAATCATTAATCAATAAATCACTCTGGCTTTATAGGGTCAAGCTGGAACTCAGAAGAGAGTTTTTGCTAAAGAGGATTGTAGTGAATAGAAATGTGAGTTGCATGGTGTGCAGGATCCATAGCTTCTTGATTTCTTTCTAAATGAAAAATCCATGCACCAAGGCCAGCATTGTCCTATAGAGAGGAATGATCTGAATCTTGGTTAAAAGTTACTTCAGGGCTGAACTTGCTGGTCTGACACTAGCTCTTGCTCCTGAGAGTTCTTGACCACAGTGGTAGGTGGGGTGGAAAGCACCACCAGGGTTACCCTCCAGACTGTATCCCTCAGTCTTAACATTTCTTAAGTCCAGGTTATGTGCAAACTGATTATATGGAGCAAAGTTTTGGGATATAGCACTTTTCATGCAGTAGGTAATACCTAACCGAACTGATGGCAAAGATAAGGTTTGGTCAAATACCTAACAAACTATATTTTCTTCCTCTATTCAGACTTTATATTACTAAGGAGTTAGGTTTTGTCTAAGCATGTTGCAGTTTACTTCCACGTAATAAGTCTTTGCTTGGTTTTGTTGACGTAGTGTGGCTTGCTTCTGTCACCATTGTAGGAGTTGGATCCAGGTATACTAGGGATCATTCAGAAGTAGAGCAATGACTAGGTGTTGTAGCACCTAGAACAAATTAATTTAGGGGGTGGAGTTTATGCTCTCCTTTGCTTGGATTCATTAATTGCTCAATAGGTAGTGTTTTCCACCCTCTAATACTCTTCCCAAGCCAGTGATTTTGGATGGCCAGCTATATTTCCATAGCCATTTCTCATCTCCCAGCACCTGCTTCCTTGATCCAATCCCCTTCAATTCTACTCCCTCAATGTTCCATTTCAGATTTCCCTATCCCTTCATGCATTCTTTGGAATGTCTATTCATAATTAATAATTAACAAATTTTGTCTCACTTTAAACCCTTTCCTTTCTCACTCCCTCCATCTTTTCGCTCCCTTATGATGACACTGCATTTCTAACCATCCTTTCCAGGACTGGTTGTACTTTACTCATACTTTGTGACTCACAGGTCATGGTGGAGGAATCGGAATACTCCTTGCCCTTCATTGCCATTTCTGAACTTTCTCATCACTCAGTAACATCTCCTTCTTAATCCAAATTGATCACCAATCAAGATTCTGGCTGTTATCTATCAACCCTCAGTCTATTATTTTCTTCTCTTTAATGAGTTCAGTGCCTGGTACTCAGTCTTTCCATTTCAACTCATGCCCTCATTATAAGGGACTTTAACATACATATTGACATTCTTCAAATACCATAACTTCCAGTTCCACAATCTGCCCAGGTTCCATAATTTACTCTTCTACTCTATTTCCTTTACACAGCGAGATGGACATACACTTGATCTTGCCAACATCATTTACAAATGTGCTCCACTTCCATGTTTGTGAACTTCAAAATTTCTTTATCTGATAATAAATAACATTATATCATTCCATCTCTTTCCCTGTCTTATGACTCAACTCTTCTCTTTGGCCTTACTTCTAATTCCTCTACCCCTCAGCTCTTTCCTAAGTCATCACCATTGGATCACCCTCTCCCTTTTCCACCTTTACCCCTTGGGGAACCAGTTCAACTTTATACTATCACTCATTCTTGGGTTCCTTGTCCTCTTGTCTTATCACTGATCATGCTTTCAAAAACTCCCACCTTGGATTACTCATACCTTGTGGTGCCTTCAATCTTACTCATGTACTACTGAACAAAGCTAGAGAAAAATCACAAAACTACAAATTTGTGTTATATCATCTCAACTAGGCTCTCACTGAAACAAGGTAATCCTTTTATGCCTCCCCAAATGAATTCATTCACTATCTCCTATACCACAACAGCTATTTAAGTGTTTTCATTTTTCATCATGCCTCCCATGACACACTAACCCGAAGAAAAAATACTTTACTTAAACAAGAAAAATCCCTAACTAATAAAAATAGAGGCCATTCACCAAAAGCTCTCCCCTTTTCAGTTCACATCACTCATATGTCTTCCTTCGTTCTCTCCTCCTTTACTTGTTTCAGACAAAGGTGTAGCCTTTCTCTTTGCCAAGGCAGACCCCTCTGCATGGATGCGTGATGCCATTCCATCCTGTCTTCTTCAACAGATTGCCCCCTCTATCATCTCCACTCTCTCACTAATCATCAGTGTCTCCCTATCCACTGGTTGTTTACAAACATTCCCATGTGTCCCCAGTCCTTAAAAAACCCTTACTTGTTTTGACCATCTCTACTTTCTAGCATCTGATATTTCTTCTTGTCTTCATAGCTCTTCACCTTGAAAAAAAATCTACAATTAATGCCTCCGCTTCCTCTCCTCTCAGAAGATTCCAAGTGCTCTGTAATTTGGGTCCTGACAACATCAACTAAGTCGATTCTCTTTGATTACCAAATTTGTTACCAAAAATTTCAGTTGTCAAATTGAATGGCTTTTCTCAGGCTTCCTACCTCTTGACCTCTCTGATGCTTTTTGCTGCTATTGATTACCAACCTCCTGCTGGATACTGTCTCCCCTTTAAGTTTTCATGACACTGATCTTTTCTGATTCTCTTCCTACCTGTCTGACTGATTTTTCTCAGTTTACTTTACTGGATCTTCATCCAGATCATATCCACTAATTGTGAGTGGCCCCAAGGTTCTGTTCTGAGCCCTCTTCTCACTCTATACAGTCTTGCTTGGTGATCTCATTAATTCCCATAAGATCAATTTTCACCTCTCTGCAGATGACTGTCAGATCTATTTATCCAGCCCTTACCTCTCTCCTAATCTATAGTCTCAAATCACCAACTGTCTCTTCGACGTCTTGAACTGAATTTCCTATAGACGTCCAAAGTACAGTCTGTCCAAAACCCTTTTTTTCTTCCAAACTTTGCTATTACTGTCAAGGGCACCATAGTCTTCACTGTTGTGCAGTCTTGCATCCTTGGTATCATCCTTATCTCCTCACTTTCAATCACTTCACAGAGCTAATCTCTAGTCAAGTCTTGTTGCTTCTACTTTCACATCCCAGTCTTTCCACTTCCCTAGTTCCCACCCTGGGGCAGGGCCCTCATTACCCCACACCTGGACTATTGCAATAGCCTGTTGATTGGTCTCCCAGCATCAAGTCTCTCCCTACTCCAATTCATCCTCCACTCAACTGCCAAATGATCTTCTAAAATCATGGATATCTGGTCATGCCACTTCCCACTTAGTAAACTCCAGTGGTTCCTATTACCTCCAGAAACAAATATAAAGTCTTCTGTTTGTCTTTTAAAGCCCTTCACAAACTGGCTGATTTTTACATTTCCAGTCTTCTTATACATTACTTCCCTCCATGTGCTCTATAACGGTGGCACTCTTGGTTTTCCTCAAACACAGCACTACGTATCTTCACTTGTCTTTCAATGGCTGTTCCCCATTGGGTGTGTAATGTTACCCCTCCTTATTTCCATCTTTTGGCTTCTTTCAAGACTCAACTCAAACCTCACCTTTTGTTGGAGGCCTTTTTTGGTCTTTTCCATCCCCCTAATTCTGTTAGTGTCATAACCTTCCATTTACACTAAATATGTACTTTTTTGTGGGGGGGAACATTTTGTCCCCCTATTAGAATGTGAGCTTTTTGAAGGCAGAGATAATATTTTTTCCTTTCTTTGTATCCCTGGCACTTAGCGCAGGGTTTGGCATCTAACAACCTCAATAAATGCTTGTTGACAGTTACTGTACTAACCTCTCCTTTGTACTGCGGGTTTCAAAAGGCATGGTGAGGTTCCCTCAAATGCTCTGGCTCTCTTTGAAGCATGGACCTTCTCCCCTCTGTCTCTCAAGCTAAAATTTCAGCTCTGTCCTCTTTTTTAAAAGATTTTTTTGAGGGGAGAAGGTAAGGCAATTGGGGTTAAGTGACTTGCCCAAGGTCACTGTCCTCTTTCTCAACCTAAGTTTTGTTTGGCAGGATCATTTTAGAAGGCCAGTAATCAGAACTTTGAAGAAAAGTTTTGCGTCCCTGGATGCAGGAGGCAGAGATTTCTACAGAGTGGTCAGAGCCATTGTCTCCCTGCCCTGCTTTGCCCTGTCTAAAATACTCCTCTTTCCCTGGGGCAGAACATGCTATAGGGGGATGTCTCTAAAGGATCCCCCTCTCTGTGGGCTAGTGGACCACTCTTTAATCTATCACTAGCTCCTGGGGTGGTCAGGACCTATGACATTCTTCTTATATTGCGCTTGGATACAAATAGTCCTTTTATTTCCTCAGGGGAGATTTTCTCGTATCCATCATCAGACCCTCACATGTATATTTTCTTTCTCTTTCCAGGACCTCCATTGCTTCTAGCAACCCTAATTCCTTCCCATCTCCCCATAGGAGCCTCCCTCTCCTACATTGGGAAGATGGCAGAGCAAGCAGTAACAGTGAGATAGGGGCATCCTGACTCGTCACCCTTTCCAGTAGTGCTCCCCTGCCCTTCCAAAGGGTGTTTCACTCAACCCATGCAGGTGCATGCCCAGTAGAGGATGGCAAGGTGTGAGGAACCAGGATGGTTGGTTCTAGACCAGAGGAGAAGTAGCACCCTGTAACTACTAGCATGTGTGGTAAAGACCCATCTGCCCTACCATAATAGTTCCCAAACTTAAGTCAGCAATAAGGAATGAGGCAAAAGGAGCAAAGACTAATAGAAGTCACCAATTATTCCAGCTCCAAAGGATTTCCCTTCTCTGGACTCCTCCTACACTTAGGTTCAGTACCATGTAACTGGACCCATTCTTACTTTCTAATTACTTTATGCATATTATTTGTTTTTTCCAATTAGATTGTAACCTTCTTGAGGACACAGATTATGTCTTATATTTATGTTGCATCTCCCCACAGTACCTAACATATAACTAATAGATATTAGAGATAATACATGTGCCACCATGAAATCTGGGACTGAATAGAAGGAAATACAGAATTTTTGTGACATAGTAAGTTATGTTTCCATTACACCGTGGTACAGGGGAAAGAATATTGGACTTGGAGTTAGGAGAGACTTTTGTTCACATTCTGTCTTTGATACTTACCAGCCAAGTGACCCAGGGCAAGCCACAGTTTTTCTCAGTCTCAATTCTCTTATCTATAAAACTGGGATAATATCTTCCTTATCTTCTTGACAGAGTTGTTATGAGGTTCAAATAACATAATGTCGAGGAGGGGCTTTGTGAACCTTAAAGCTCTATAAAAAAGTCAATTATTGGGGCAGCTAGGTAGAGTGTGAGTAGAGCATCGGCCCTGGAGTCAGGAGGACCTGAGTTCAAATCTGACCTCATACACTTGACACATTTACTAGCTGTGTGACCTTGGGCAAATCACTTAACCCCAATTGCCCTGCCTTCTTTCCTCCAAAAAAAAAACAAACAAAAAAGTCAATTATTGTTACTTGTGTGTCTGCTAGCAGGTCATTCCATGCCTCTGGGGCTCATTGGTTTTCTCATTAGTAAAATTGGTGTGTATGTGTGAACTGGATTACTTCTAAAGTAACTTCAAGTTCTTGAATCTATAATCCTATGAATTCTTGTTAAATGTATAAGGAGATTTAGTACAGAAAATTTTGGGGACCAAAGCATTCATTATCTTCAATGAATAGAAAATAAGAGAAAATAGGTTTGAACTTTAACATAAGCAGCCAAGTTAGAAAGAGCTTAGAGAGAGTTAGAACCAAGTAAGCAAGAGCTTCCTGATGGTAAAAGTTGTAAGACACCCCAAATGTGTAAGATCTTTGAGCACACCAGCTGCATCACTGGTCTGGATTGCTGGTGCAGCCTGTTTGGACAGCCACATCTTGTAAAAACTGTTTCTTATCTTTAGTTTTATAAGGCATATAGTGGCACTCTGTTCTAATCACAAGCACATGGAAAGCACATACAGATCTTTGTGCAGAGAGAGCAAACATAACATCTCTAACATTTGGGACTTTGTAAAATTAAGTGAGCTGAATAAAAGGCATTATGGCAAAGGGTCTGATTAGAAGAAGAAAAGTCACCTGGTGTATATTAGAAACCTAACAATAGAAACACAAATGAGAGCCAGGGCCAAAGAGAATTCTTTTGCTTGGAAAGGACTCAATTGAATACAGGAGTTACAAATGATATGGTCTACAATTGAATGACTGAATGAACCTGCAGGAACTACCAGGATGACTATATGGGCCCCGGAGAGACAGTTGTTTTTATGATAGGAAGTATTATACTCATAATCGATAAGGAAAAAGGAAAAAAAATGGTTGGGCTGACACAATAAGTTGGTAAATGAAAATGCAGCTTCTACAAATTCTGGTTGCTGAAAGTGTTTCAGCTCTATTCATTTCTGTGCTTTGGGGAAGAGCTGAACAAAACAGAAAATCCACATTCTCCGCATTGTTATATTCAATCTAGCAAAGATTGCTGAGTATTGCATAAGTTTGTATTTACGAAATACGTTTACATTTACAAAGTTTTTTTCTCCGTAATTATGCAAACTCCACACTGTTAGTGTAATTACCACGTACTTATTTTACAGAGGAATAAACTATAGAAGTAAAGAAATTTGCATGAGATGATTATCTGTTGGAGGCATATCCAGAGTGAAGAAACTCAGCATCCCACATTCTAATCTAGCCTGTTGCTAAGGCATTGCTTTCCATCTTGCACCTCTACAGAAGGACTTGCCCATTGTTTTCTGTTTTGTGAGAGATTTGTAAATTCACTTCAGCTTAGTAATGTTTTAATTACAGAGCCAGAGAGATCCATATAATATAACCCTGAGTACACGGAATCAAGTTAGCGAGTCATTGGATGAGTCATTAACACGATGAAGGTGAGAAAGGATCTTTATTTTGGATTGTAGACATGGCATCTTGCCATTGAAACAGGTTCAAATTCTGCCTCTTATAGGTCCCCTTTTCTTTAAATTCCATGGTCAAATTATTCCATCTCTCTGACTCTCAGTTTATTAAACTGAAAAATGGGGATAAGTCCTGTAGGGCTCACCTTAAAGAGTTTTGAGAATTGATTTAGATAATGTATATAAAACAAAAGCAATACATAAATTTCAGCTGTTGTTGGATGGTGGATTTTGTGAATTTCAAAGAGTATGGCAGATGGTGATAACTAGGTCTGGGTTTGAATATCATCTCTGCCATTTTGCTGCCTTTGTGACCTTGGGCAAATCAATTAACTGCCTTGGGTCTCAGTTTTCTTAATCGTAAAATGAGGAGGTTGGACTATAGGGCCTTGGAGGTCTTTTCTGGCTCTACTTCTGTTATCTGATGATCATTTAAGTTGTGATTTTTTCCCATTCTACAATATGCTAGAGCCTTTGTAACTGTCTTGTGGTACATCACAGTGGAGGGATATTTCATTATCACCTATGTCAAAGTATGCGCTGGCCACAGAACCACATCTGTATTGTCCATGGAATGCATCATCCTTATTCCAATAAAGAACTGTCCAAAAATAGAATGTTGGAAGGAGTTTGGGGGTAAATATAGATTCTGAGCTCCTTTCATGTGGTTTGTGATGTTAGAGACACTTGTAGGAGGCTAGTTGAAGTCATGTCCATGTTTTACTTTGGTCTCTTCAATTTTGGAAGAAGGAGCTCCAGAGTGTAGATTAGCCTGGAATTCAGACAACTGTCATACTTCTAGCAATAGAAGATCGCCATTAGCTGAAGGTCTTATAGACTTCCAAACTTCCCAATAGCTTCCATAGGTCTTTTTGAAGAAGATTAAGTATACATATCACTCTTGTTCTGCTGGCTGTCCTTCTCCAACCTGAGGCTTGATAGTGACTGGTTATAGGGGTTAGGTCAGAGACTAGAGAGACCCACTGGGGAAGGGCAGGGCAGGAAATTGGGGTCAGTTTCATCAGCAGGAAAGATGAAGAAAGTAGATCATGGTGCATTGGAAAGAGTATGAGTTCTGGAGCCAGAAGACCCGAGTTTGAATCCTACTTCTGACAATTAACTATGTGACTCTTGACAAGTCACTTAATGTCCTTGGGCCTATATTTCCTTGGTCATAAAATGAACTATAAAATTACCATCCCATCTGGACTTAGATTTCATGACCATGTGCTTGCCCTGGAAACTAGAATGAGCCTGGACTTATGGGATATTTGGCATATGTCCAGATAGGGGAGGTCTGGCAGCAAATATCAGGGGGATGGAATTTCAGGGGTAGGATTCCGGTCCCTAGATGTAGAAGAGGCAAAGCAAGAGCCTAGTTTTGTGGGATCTTCAGATCCGAGTAAGGAACCAAGCAGTGGCTGAATAATGATAGAAATAAGACAGACCTCAGTTATCAGTTACCCCAATGACATGATAAAAGACCAGTAAAGATCTTCATTCCTAAGACAGGAGTAAATAAATGGTCAGAGTGGGACTACTAGTATGGTTGATTTGGTGCTGAGCCACTCCACTGTGGACCTGTGGATGGTTCCAGAGGCTGGGTATGGCCTGAATCTTTAAGCAAGGAGATGAAGGGATGTGGGGAAAGGGAGCTATGCCAATCCTCGCTGTCCCTTAGCTGGTGAATATGGAAGGGAGTGCTAACAAGGCAGGCCTTTGGGGTTTGTCCATGTCCTGTCTATCCTCATTTGCTTCAAGGACAATCTGCTGAGGAAGAGTAATGAGCTGTCAGTGAATAGTTCTCAGGTCTCACTCAAGCAGGTGGCAATCATGTCAATGTTTGGCGGCATTGCTGAGAGACAGCTTGGGGGTTATTTGCGTCCATCAGCACTGGCACTGTCTTTGACCATAACTGCATTGTACTGGACCTAAAGTGCCAAGGGACTGCAGCTGGCTATGTGCTCTCTACTCCATATTACCTAATAAACCAAGTCTGCTGAATATATTTGAGAAAGACTCTGGATCAGTGCCCCTTTTGGCATGTCTAAGCTATGTTTGGAAAAATTAAAATTGGACCATAAGATATATCAGCTGTTCAGGTTCTCCACAAGAATGAATGGCCCTGTCACCAATTGTGGAGGGCTTAGACTGAATATGTACAGTCACTTGGAGCCTCTCCAGCTGAAGAGTTGGAGAAGGTTGGGTGAATATCATAAAGGAGAAGAGTTATATCAGTTTTGTAGTAGAATGTTTTCTGAATTTACTCAATAATTGATAATATTGCCTTCTCTCATACTGTTTAGGATGGAAAGGAGCAGATATTAAATTAAGGTTTAATTTTCTGATTTAAAATACTTGTTTAAAGGAAGGAAAAAGCCCAATGTATTTTTGATCTTTTAGAGAAGTCTAATGTGATGGAACTTGGCCTACTGAATACAATGATAGAACTGGTATTACAAGGCTTGGACTCTACCCCCATTTCTGTCACTTACTGGCTGTGTGAACTTGGATAATTCATCATTTTACTGGACATCAGTTTCTTTATTTGTACATTAAGATAAAGAAAGTTGTAGATATAGGATATCCTGGTATCGAACAAGGGTTTTTAACACAGAGTCTGTAAAATTAAAAAAAAAGTATTTTGCAATGTCATTATAATTGGCTTCCTTTGTAATGTTGTGTGGTTTAATTTAGCATTTAAAAACATTCTTCTGAGAAAGGGTCCATGGCACCAAAGAAATTCAGAACCCCGGGTATAGAGGGAAGAGTGCTTGGTTGGATTTAGAGGACCTGGATCTGAATCCTGGCTCTGCCACTTAATACCTACATGATTTGGGGAAAGTCACAACCTCTCTAAGACTTAGTTTCTCATCTGCAGAATGAGGAGCTTCAGCTGCTTATCTGGTGAGTTCCCAAGACACTGTGTATGCTCCATCCAAATTCTGCACAGTTGACAATTGCAGTAAAGGGCTAGAATAAGGAATTGCTGGCTAGTCATACAAAGTCTTTGATTTTCCAGTTTAAGATAGAATTGGAGACTGGGCCGGATAGATTGTTGCTTCCATTCCATCTATTGACAAATCTATAAATCTTTGTGACCAATATGGATTGTGCTAAGTAGAAATCCACAGATTTCAACTCCTTTCTCTATGTATGTTTTCTAAAAGAGCACTGTAGATAAATGATTTTTTTCTAACACATTTTGCAGAATTGATCTGTAGATGTCATGAATTAATGACCAATGATTTTTTTCCTGACATTTTTAAGACCCATTACTGCTGAAGGGAGCAGTAGGGGCAAGAGAAACAAGTTAGGGGGTGGAGGTCAGCCCTGGAATCTGCCCTATAGGAGAGTCAGGGCTAAAAGTTTCTTCCTGGGAAAAAGGCACGCCCATCCTATATATAGGAAGTAAAACAGGAAGAAGTGAATACTCATCTTCTTCAGGAGCAGCCTGGCAGCTAAACTGTGTAATGTGGAAACAGCATTCCTGGATAGAAGTTGGATTGGGAACTAAGTCAGTAGTAGTCTTATTCACTTGGCAAGAATTGGGCAGGCAGGCCATCTAAGGAGTAGAGCCTTAAAAGGAGCTTTGGCTCTGGGTTTGGCTCTGGGTGACATACATTTAGCCTGCTCTATATTTCTAGACCAAGCTGCATTTCTGTAGATTTTCATTTCTTCTCTTGAAATCACTTAACCTCTCAATGCTCTAGGCAATTCTCTAAACCATGAATTACAGAGAAATTGCTGACCTGTGTTGGTAGAGGGAGTTTCCATACTAAGGAATTCCCTGAGCCAATGAATCACGGGTCCAGTCTCTATTCCTAAGAAATAGTAAACTTGTTAAACAAACAAACAAATAAACAAACAAACATTGTTAGCTTGGGACTGAGAAATAAAATCGCTCCTGGTCCTATGTATTGCTACAGAACTCTTTCCAATCTCACATAACACTTTGCTCCTACCTTTATAATCCATTTAATGTGGAATATTGTGGGTTATAACTGCATCTTGTTGTCTAAACTTTGTATCCCCCCCAGTACCCAGAATAGTTCTTTGCAGATGCTTAATAAATGTTTATTGAATGAATAAAAGGTAGTGAGAGGGCAAATGTCCAAAGAGAAGGCATTCCGGAGACAGTGATCCATTAAGTGTACAATGGAATAGGTTGGTAAACTCTGGAACTATGGTGGAACTTTCATCTGTCATCATGGCACAGAAGAGAGAATGAGAGTCTGAGAAGGTTCCTGAGGAATTGACATGGAGTTAGATGGTTTCCTTGGCCCATCCTAAGTTTGCTGCCATAAACTAGTATCTTTTAAAAAATTTTATTTTTAGTTGAGCATCGACAGAGATGGGGATTCAGGTGAGTTAAAAAAGATTGCTCAGTTGTGACCAAGGCTTTAAGAGTAAGAAGAGGGAAGGGAAAGGGAAAGGAGAGGAGAGGAAAAGGAGGTACAAGGGAAAAGAAAAAAGGGACTTGATAAAGGACAAAGAACGAGGCAGGTGGGGGCATTAGTTGGCAGACAGACCTGGAAACTTTCACATCCACTAATAAATAGTTGTTTCTTTCCTTCCATCCACTCAAAAGCGGGAAGTGGGGAAGGCAATGGTGACAAAAGAACCACCAACTTTTGTAGCCCCAATCCAATCAATAAGCACTTATTAAGAGACCACTCTGTTCAAGGTTCCCATTGAAATTATGGAACAGGAGGGGGAAAAGTTATGAAAATGCTTCCTACACTGAGGAAAGAGAGACCTGGTAGCCCTTTCCTCAACTACCCTTTCTGTCGCATCACACCAGAATATTTGTGCCTGTATTCACACCATTTCCTGACCACCTCTCTTTCATCTGTGCCATCTCCAGTCCTTTCCAATGGAAAGTGATGGAGTTTTTCCTCCTTGGTTTAATCCCTGCCTTTTGTCTCGCTCTCTACCTTTCCTTTCACATTCTACCTTCTTTTACAACATGGTTTCTTACCCCCTTTTTAGTTTCTGAACTCCTTAGAGAGTTTGAACCCTTTCTCAGAAGGACATTTTTAAATGCATAAATAAAACAAATAGGATTACTAAGGAAGCCAGAGGTTAGTGAAAATATAAATATATCCTTTTTTCCATCTAAGTCCATGGACCTTCTGAAATCTATCCATAGACCCTAGGTTAAGAACCCTTGTATTACAATTTTGTGTCCATCTCTTATCTCTTCCCCCCAAAATTAAATTATAAATATTAGATTTTAAGATCCCGTGGTCTATCATTTCATCTTTCTATTTCTAACACCAGGTTCAGTGCTTTCTACATCACTGAAACTCCTTTAGAAATCTCATCCCCACTCCTGTTTCGAGTCCTGACATTTCTATTTATTACACTAAAGCCAGTGCTGGTGATCTATGAAAGTTTATGCAGCTTCCAAAAGGCTTAATTTTCCACCAGGGAGTAGCCTGGACTTTGGAAGAAACTGGCTGCTTTTGTTTTACGATAAGCAAAGTAAGTCATATCCCCCCTTTTAACCCAATGAAGTTATCTAGGACTGTTTTAATATTCCAGAATGAGAAATGGGGCCTCTGGTGGATTGCAGCTTGCATTGATCATTAAAATTGTGCAGAAGTGCATAAAGTGTTTTATTTTTATTTAAAATTTTTTCATAAAGTGTTTTGAGGGCACACACAGTGGAAAGATGCTGGCCCTAGAGTCAGAAGAGCTGGGTTTGAATCCAAGCTCTGCCACTTACTATCTGTGTGACCTTGGGCAGATCACTTCTCTCTCAGTCTCAATTTCTCTATCCTCCATAAAATGAGGGGATTTAACCAGAGGATCTTTAAAAGCCTCTTCTAGTTCTAAGTCTGATTCTATGCAGCTTAGTTATGGATAAATTCTCTTACAAATGTGGATTGAATATAGATTATGTTCTAACCTAGAGTCAGGAGACTTGGGTTTGTGTCATTTCTATCACTTACTAGTTAATAATAATGATAATTATTAATTATTATAATTATTAACAATAGCTAGTCTTTAGAGAATGCTTTAATGTTTACAAAGAATTTTCCATACATTATCTCATTCGATCCTCACAACCCAGGAGACAGGTGGTATTGTCATCTCCAATTTAAACATTAGGAAATGAAGGATAAGGGAAGTTAAGTTACTTCACTCCCTTGAGACTTAGTTTCCTCCTCTGTAAAATGTACTCAACTAGCTTCAGGTGAAGTGACTTGCCCAGAGTCTCAGATACTAAGTGTCAGAGGCAGGATTTGAACCCAGATATAGAAGCAAGGAAAGTCTCTGCATTAGAGATGGCATCTGAGCTGTGCTTTGAAGGAAGCTAGGGATTTTAGGAAGTGCAGTTGCAGAGGGAATGCATGAGTTAACCTGGAGAAAGGCATCCCAGGGGTAAGATAGGGAATGTTGCATCCTGGGAATAAGTAAGCAAGTTTTACTGGAACAAAGAATTCATAATAGAGAGTTGTAAAAATCTCGAAAAAATATGGTGGAGTCAGATTGTAAAGGGCTTTAAATGTCAAATTGGTGACTTTGTATTTTATCTTAGAGGCAAGTGGGAATAGGGATATAGAGTTTTATGGAAACAGGCCAGGGGTCATTATGATAATAACAAGCATGTAGGCTAAAGATGTGGATGTAGATGAAGAGAGAAAGCCTCTAGATGCAGAATATTCTAGAAATGAAGAAGTCAATCCTCAAGGAAAATTTTAAAAGATCAACATGGCAATGTCTGTGATCTCATTGGCTCCTGAAGACTTGATTTGGTCTTTGCAGAAAGCTCCTTCCAAAGCAGTCCTGCTGGCCTGACTGTCACTATTGGACTGCATTCTTGGAAGCATTGGCTGCCTCCCAGTAAATCTTACTCCATCCAGTTTAAGGCTCTCAGGAGCCAACCACCAGTTTGGTCTTTCTGTGTTCACCTTGCTTATCTCTTAATCCTCTTAACTCCTAATCGTGTTATTGGCTCTTGTTTTTGGTCCAAAAGCCCTGGTGATACCTAATTGATACTGGTCTGTGGCTCTCAGCCTTCTGCTCGGAGCTTTGCCTAATTGCTTGTCATCCTAAGTGTGAACTCCCCAGAAAACACACTTGTTTCCTTTTGAACTATGTTTAGACTAGCATTGCGATCTGATATAATTATTGGTAAAATCAATATCAGATGCTTGGAGAACATATATGACTGCTTGTTGACTGATGGGTGATAGAGAGAATTTTTAAAGGTTTTTGGAAAAATTTATACTCTTACTTGATTTTGTGAACTGTTATGAATTATTACGGGGCACCCTGCTAGGCCCCTTACATGTTAGCAACTACCCTATTGGGTCCAATAATTTTCCTTAAAACCAATCATTTATCTGTGTTCTTTAGCTTGATGATGGCGAACCCCTAGGAAAGAAGGAAGGAGGAAGGAAAGAATGAAAGAAGGAAGTGCGAGAGGCAGGGAGGCAGGGAGAAATGGAGGGAGGGAAGAAAAAAAGGAAAAGTGGAAGGAAGGGAAGAAGGAAGGAAGGAAGGGAGGAAGAAAGGAAACAAGTATTTGTTAAGAGCATGCTATGTGCCAGCTACTGAACTAAGTGCTTTATAAATATCTCATTGATCTTCACAAGAACCCTGGGAGTTAGGTGCTATATTATATCTGCATTTTATGGTTGAGGAAACCAAGGTAGATTAAGTGATTTGTCCAGGGTCACACAGTCAATAAGTGTCTGAGGCCAGATCTGAACTCAGATCTGTTTCACTCCAGGCCCAGCCCTCTACATACTATCAAAGAACTTTAATCATAAGGTGAAGTTATACAGAGCATTGTATTTGGAAAAAAAATCTGAGTTTATATCATGCCTCTACTACTTACTATAGACAAGATCTAACAGCAGAAGAAAGCATGGATAGGCTGTAATCTGCACTGGTAGAGACAGTACCATATATAGGAATTTTGCTTTATTTCACTTTGAAGAGATTGTGTTTTTTTTTAATTGAAGGTTCAGGGCAACCCTGAGATGAGCGAGTCTATTTGCACTATTTTCACAATGGCATGTGCTCATATCGTGTCTCTGTGTCACATTTTGGTAATTCTTGTAATATTTCAAACCTTTTCATTATTATTCTATCTGTTATGGTGATCTATGGTTGGTGATCTTTGACACTACTACTGTAATTGCTTTGGGGTGCCACAAATCACGCCTATTTAAAACGATGCACTTAATCAATAAATGTTGTGTGTGTTCTGGCTGCTCCATTGGCCATTCCCCCATCTCTTTCCCTTGCCTCAGGCCTTCCTATTCTGTGAGACACAACATTATTGAAATTAGGCCAATTAAGAACCCTACAGTGGCCTCTAATTGTTCAAGTGAAGGGAAGAATCAATGGATGAAGCAAACTTCTTTATTATCTTATTTTAAGAAGTTGCCACACAGCCACTCCAACCTTCAGCAGCCACCACCCTGATCTGTCAGAAGCCATCAAAATCAAGGCAAGATCCTCTACCAGCAAAAAGATTATGACTTTCTGAAGGCTCAGGTAATAGCATATTTTAGCAATAAAGTATTTTTAAATTAAGATATGTACATTGTGGTTTTTTTAGACATAATACTACTGCACAATTAATAGATGACAATAAAGCATAAATGTAAATTTTATATGCACTGGGAAACAAAAAAATTCGTGATTTGCTTTATTGTGATGCTTTGTTGTGATGGAACTAAATCTGCAGTATCTTCCAGGTATACCTATATAAGCAACTTAATGTTGCTAGTTTTAGTTTCCTTATCAGAGAAAAGGGGCAATCATTCCTGTAGAACCTACCTCATAGGATGGTTAAGATCCAATTAGATAATGTATGTAAAGTGCTTTGCAAGCCAGAGTGCAAAATGAGCATCAGCTAATGTTACTTTTTGAGCCCATAGACCCACTCATGAAGTGTTATAATATTCCTGGGAAAGACAGATATTGAAGAAGACAGAATTAACTTATCCTTTCTTATATATTCAAATAGATCTGTGATCTCACCAATAGGGGTATTTTCTCCAGTAACAGAGATCACAAACCACCCACACCCCCATCCTACATGATTCTTGTCCATTTCCTTCAATAAGTTTGCCCTGGGAGACTACCCAACATGCTGGACATCTTCCTTATCTTTTCTCGATATCACAAGATTTTCAGTGGCACATACAGCCTATTCACTGGTCATTCCTAAACCTCACCATGTGACCAGCCCATTTTCCTTTCAATCATATGTTTCTCTGACAACAGTCTTTATGTAGGACTTGCAGTCCACTCAGACTCATCATGCTCTTCTCCTTTGCTCTCTGAGAAGTACAAATTTTTGATTCTTTTGATACAACACGTTTCATGACTCTTAGTCATATTCCACCAGTAGAATATTGACAATAAGAAGATAAGCCATTTTTTTTTCTTGTATGTGGCAAGAAAAAAAAGATCCTAGCAAAATCTATGCTACTGTTCACATCTCCCTCCATCTGTTAGACTGTAAGGCTTCTGAGAGTGAAGACCAGGTACCTTTTTGACTTTGTATCTTTCCCCTCATCTGGGTAGAATTCTGCACATAATACATATTTTTTTTTGGATGGGAAAAGGGAAGGCAATTGGGGTTAAGTGACTTGCCCAAGGTCACACAGCTAGTAAGGCCACTTTTGAACTCAGGTCCTCCTGATTCCAGAGCCAGCGCTCTATTCACTGCGCCACCTAGCTGCCCTCACATAATACATGTTTGATAAATGCTTATGAAGTAAATAAACAAATGAATGAATCCTTGGGTTCCAATTGGTCCTATAGGATGTAAGAAGCAATATATCATTTTGTAGGAGAAAGTATTTTTTTTCCAGGTAAGGCATATGTTAAAATTTTTCTAAAGTGTAAAGGAGTCCTTAATTTTAGAAAAGACCTTAAGCATGCCCCATGGTATCCATTCTTACATCCATAAAACACTGTGGCCTTTGAAACTGCATTTAAAATATTTATGCTTCATTTGGAATGCCCCTAATTATGTGGCAATGAATTAGTTGTTAAGTGAATTAGGTGTTTACCACAGCATTTCTTGTTCAATGTAGCCCTTTTCCCTCCTTGGCCCGATTTAAATGGCAGGAGACTTGCTTGCTATTCAATTTTTTATTAGAAGCAATAATGGAGCAACCGTGCAATCCCAAATGAAAAGAATAACATAAGTGAATTCATTATGATTGACTATCTTAGGTACAATTAGGTGGATAATTAGTCTAATCTCAGCACATTTAGGTAGTTTTTTTCTTCTTCCTCTGCTTTCCAATAAAGATAAGTGTTTAAGAAGGGGGAACTAATTTGTTTTCTCGAACATGAAGTCTTTCTATATGTAGTATGGAGGGGCAGTGCTTTTATTCTGGGAAGAATATTAAAAAAAAGATCCAACACTTTTATTATTGGAAGATATGCATGATAAAGATGGGGGTATGGTCCAGGGGTTGTGTGGTGGGTAATAGTTCTGTTTATTTCCCTTAGTATTTTGATCTTGCCCCTAACTTCAGCAGCTTGATAACAAAAGAGGATCTTGAGAGGAGGAAGGCCACCAAACTTTAGCCCCAACTTAGTTCCTTTGGGTTTAGAGGGAGTAGAGGTCTTGAAATGGCATTAGGGATGTTGACATGATCAGGGAATTAACGGGAACTGGAAGGTCTTTTTAAATCTCAAGCTAGATAGTCATTAAGGACCTAAATAATTATTTCATCTGAACCTAAGGGATTTTAGTGGCATTTGTTGGTGGTTTGGCTAGGTGTGATGACTCCTAGTCCTAAGTTGTTGTCCTAAGTGAGCTATAGCTCTTTCCACCAGTGAAAAATCTTTTCTAACCTCTATATTCAAATGGATGGCATCAGAGAACAGCAGATGGCCCTGAAGCCTAGGAGATGACAATGCAGAGCAACTTGATGACTACAAGACCAATGGATATAGTCAGCTGAATCTATGGGGAATAGAGACATGATGTCCAATAAAAAGCAGCCGAATGTCAGCAGAGGAAATCAGCAGCTCTGTACTGTCAAAAGTTTGAGTTGCTCTGGACATATGTGTTCCCTTTCATGCATGTTCCCATATAAGATATGTATGCCCCTTTGTGCATCTTTCTCGGTCATGCATATTCTTTACATCAATGCCCCCCTCCACTGGTGGTATGGGAAGCTGTGCAACAGTGGAACTTATGAGCACATGGGGGCATCTTTTCTTGTCACTTTATTTTTTAATGTTGCTTGACTAAATAAATGTTTGTTTTGCTTTGAATTATGTTCTCTGGTTGGTTGTTAAAAGTAAAAATATAAGTGAGGGCTCATTAGCTATGGTTTTGAAGGGATCCTAATTCACAGAGTACCTCAAGCCTGGGACTATATTTTAGTGTCTTATCCTGAGGATGGCCCCAGGGATTACAGCAAGAAAAAAAGAGATTTTAATAACATCTATACCATCATTCTTCTTTGTCTTCAATACTAATAGTCACTAGAATAACTGTTCTTTGCTAATTAAAGTTTGGGAGGATATGATCCCATTTACATTCAAGTAGTTTCTTAAATCTGTTAAACACAAAACAAAAGAGCTCAAGTTTCAGGAGAACTTATATATTTTGTAATCATGACTCAATGTGGGTCTGGCAAAACTTTCCTTTTGTACTTAGCTCAGAATGCTGAAAAAAAAATAAGTGAAGGAATTTATGTCACCTGAAATCTTGAACCTAAACATTGGTCTTATATGCTACAGCTTAGTGAAATAATGGACTTTGGCCATGCTTACAAAATGCCAGACAATTCATTCAGTTGAGTAAGAAGGCTCTAGGAAACTCTTTGGAGATACCCAGATCAAATAAACAACTTGATTAAATAACAATATTTGCTTTTCCACTGTTAGGTTGGCAAGATGTGGATCTGAGTGAACAAAAAAGATCAGAGGTGGAGAGAAAGTCAGCGGCAGCATGTTAGACTTCAGGGTTTCACATGTGAAGTTCAAGAGATAGAGCTTGAGTCTAAAAATACAATGATTTGGTCAGATGATGCACTCTTCCTGCTGGGTTGGCTCCTTCACTGAAGAGCCAGATTCTCTTTATCAAAATAAATACTTTGATGATAACATCTGTCCCCATGTGGAGTTGATAATCTGAGTATTACTCCCTTGGCTTTGCTCTACTTGGCATTTTCCCCATTCCATGTGTTGCTATTGTCACCTCAGGAGTGAACAGTGAAAAGCATCACAGACCAGGAGCCGGGAATCAGAACACCTGAGTGGTTTTTAACTCTGCTCCAGTCTTGAAGCACAACTGGGGATAAATTCTGCCATCCTTTGTCTCCTCCTTTTGAAAAATGGAGCAGGTTGAGGCTTGTGGCCAAATAATATCTATCACATGCTCTGAAATATTTTAGAAAGTGTCAAGATTTTTTTAAAAATATCATTTTAAACGAAGTTTCTATTTTATTAGAACAAAGAGCTGAGTAGTGGTTTCCTGACAGCTTGTACATGGCAAATTGTGTTTCATGTGCTCTTGTGGTCACTGTTCTAGAAAATAAGGCTACCAAAGCTTTTTATACTAATATTTCTTCTTAAAATTATTATTTAATAATGAAAATAAATCTATTTTATCTCCCTCCCACTCCTACTCCATTAAAACTGCTGCACTTGAGTCTTTTCCAAGAAAGAATAATACTCTCCTAGCATTTATATAATGCTTCAAGGTTTACAAGGTAGTTTACAAATATTACCTTATTTGAGTCTCAGAACAGCTGCGGGAGGTGGGTGCTATTATTATCCTCATTTTATAGCTAAAGAAACTAAGGCAGACAGAGGTTAAGTGACTTAGCCCAGGATCGCACAGCTAAGTGTCTAAGGCAGGATTTGAACTCCTCTTCCTGACTCCAGGTCCAGTGCTCTATCTACTGAGCCACCTAGCTTCTTCCTAAAACAAAACATTCTTACATAAGGGATGCCTGCATTCCAAACAACAACAAAAACCTAATATGTAACAAAGATAATGGACATCTTTCTTCCCCTGAGACTTTAAAAAACAAAAACATTCCACACAGATAGCCTGAACATGTTTTCTCTTCTGAAATAAGTAGGCTCTGCCCTTCACAATGCCCATTAATGAAAAGCAATCTAGAAAAATACAAGACAGACATGATCTTTTTTTTTCTGTAAAAAAATTTCCTCGCTCATTTATTGAATATAAATGAGAAGAGTTGGTTCTGCGCACAATTGTAATGGATACAAAATGTATCTCTGGCATTGGCACTTACAAATTTGGGGCACACCCATAACCAATTCTTTCTGATGATACCTTCTTCAGCTGCTCAGTGCCACCATTGTGGGGCTTCACCTGTGCTTATCTTGTCTGGGCAGCTGCTGAAGCTCTTGACTTTTTACTTCCCTCAACAAATAAACCAGTCCTCTGTCTTATTTATTTAGCACCTGTCTTTTTTTGTAGGATGATTTGATCAATTTAAAAGTATTCATAAGTTAGGCAATAATGTTTTAATCTTCTCAAACCTCACATGCCTATAAGCATCTTTGAGAAACAGCACTTTAACCCAAAGAAAGCACCAAATGACATGAATTTCAGGAATCATGGCAGGTAGGGCAATCAAGTAGATTTGGACTCTGAGGGTTTCTTAGCAACTTAAAAATTATATCATGTAAGTGGCTACATTTTCTCCATACCCATAGCCCCTCCATATATGTTCTTTTATTCTTGATCTGTGGAAGATTATTTGACCTAATATTTTTAATAACATGTGCTCTATTTTTTTTCAATCTACACCATTTCTGTGAAGTTAGTGGGATCTTCCTACCCTTTCATTTGGCCAGATAGTTCATCCAGTCATCAATCTAACTGTACTTTCCAGTCCCAGTAAAATTATATATGTATGCACATGTATGTTTGCACACAAACATATATTCTCACCATCTGCATCTAGCTTACCATAACTTCCCTGGTTTACCCTTTATTTAGTGGGAATTTAAAAAAAGGCAGAACATCGTATCATACCACTGATGTATTTCAGAACACATGAGAGTGTTTTATTGCATTTCTACGAAAAAGTGAACTACAAAATAACTGTACTATATTTGGTAGAATACACACCTGAGTGTCCAATTTAGAATAGTTATCTGCAGTTCAAAAATATTTGCTTTTTAATTAGTATTTCCTGGGTTTCTCTCTTCCCTCTTATCATCTTTACTCCTATCAAATGAGATTTTTCATGCTTATTTTTTTTCCTGCGGCTAGTTACCTAGTTGATATCTAAAATGGATGTTCCAGAGACATTTTACATTTAACACGTCTAAAATGGAACTCATTATCTTTCTCTCTAAACCTCCCCCTCTTTTGAACTTCCTTATTTTTGTTAAAGGCAACACCATATTTTCAATGTCTCAGATTCATAACTTCAGCATTATCTTAGATGCCTAACTCTTCATTATCCTGTATTTACAATGAGTTACCAAATCTTATCATTCTACCTTGGTAGCATCTCTTATATCCTACCCCTTTTTCTCCACTCGCGTAACTACCATCAGGCCCCCGTGACCTCTCCTCTAGATTATTGTAACAGATTCCTTACTGGTCTACTTGTCTCAAGACTCTTACCACTCCAGTTCATTCTACACACCGTTGCCAAAGTAATTTCCTTAGGTGTGTTACTCCCCGTATTTGCCTTTAGGATGAAATAGAAATACCTTTGTTTAGCTTTTAAAGCCCCACCTGCCCCCTACCTCCGTTTCCAGCTTTATTGGACATTACTACTTTCCTCCTCCAGCGCTCTGCAAACTAATCAAACTACCTTTCTCTCTGTTCTCCACTCAATACATTCTGTTTTCCATCGTCTTGCCTTTGTCCCCCACTTCTAGAATGTTTTCCCTCCATATCTCTGTCTCATACAGTTCCTATCTTCCTTTAAGACACAGGTTAGATACCATCTTCCACATGAAGGTTTTTTTTCTCTCTTCAACTAGGAGTGTCCTCCCTTGCAAACTACCTTGTACATTGCCACTTTGCACACACATATTTACTTTATATTTATCGTGAGTATATTATTAGATATACTTTTGTTCCCCCATTAGAACCTAAACATTGTTTGAATAAAGATTTTTAAATTCTTTGTACTTGTTTCCTCAGTGCTCGGTATTATTTATTAAGAATTTAATAAATACTTGCTGATAGATTGAATGACTCTGATTTGAAGAATTTCAAACTTTTTTACATATAGGAAAAATAAGTTAAGCAATCCCAGGACTATCACCAGGGTCCCATGACTCCTCACTCTCTGGTTTTCACAACTTATGACACAGACTCTCTTCAAGAACAGATGCAGCACAGAGGAAATCAAGGTGGCAGTAATTCATAAAAGGATGTGAAAGGCATAGTTTCACTAGAGTCTAAAGAAAATCAACATATTTGGGGAAATCAGTTGAACTAGCACTACATGGTGAATTAATATTATAATTTTTGTACCATCTCAAAAATTTCAAGAGTTATTTTTATATTAAAGTAAAAGTTTTATAACTTAGTTTTCTTGTGTATTGCCTTTTGTATTTCCTTTTAAAGCAAAGAGTTAATTGTATATTTATTGAAACTTACCTATAAACCGGATGATCCTTCGGAGCAGTGGGCTCAGGTAACAGCACTCTCCAGTCAAAATCATTTTCTCCTGGGCAATCAAGGTTTCTCTGGTAGACTTTATGAAGTACATGGATAGCTCCCCAATAAAAATCTGAGAAAGAAAAGTTTGAGAAACTTCAAGGCACAGAACTGCACAGTAAGAGGCTAACAGTGTTATGAAACCCTTTGAGGAATCTCAAGCTTTTTTTTATCAAATGAGAAAGACAGAGTCCTCAGCAACAGTTCACTTTGAGCTGTTCAGGAGAACTAAGGAAAGAGTTCTTGGATAACATCAGCTGGTATCTCCATTGGGATGCTAAAATCTTTGGTGAAACAAACCTCACTAGAAGCACAAACCTTTCAAATATGCTGGGAGGGTGGGTGCGTGGTCTATGATATGGATGAACATTTTTATGCTTTCATTGTGAATGTGTGTGATGGTGTCAGTAGGGAGGGTTAAAGTGCAGAATAGTCTATGTGTCCATCTCTAGAATTCTGTCTACACAATGGCAAAACAACCACCTACTTTAATGGATAAATAGATAAACATAGGGTTAATAGTACTCAAAAACAGGGTTCTTAACTAGAGGTCCATGCACTTATTTTAAAATATATTGAAAATGATTTCAGTGTAATTGACTTCCTTTGTAATTCTCATGTGTTTTATGCATTTAAAAGCATTATTTTGGGAAGGGGTCTATAGCCTTCAGGGCAGCTACGTGGCACAGTGGCGCTAGGCTTAGAGTCAGGAAGACCTGAGTTCAAATGTGACTTCATATATTTACTAGCTGTGTGACTTTGAGCAAGTCACTAAACCCTGTCTGCCTTGGTTTTCTCATCTGTAAAATGATCTGGAGAAGGAATTGGCAAACCGTTCAAATATCTTTGCCAAAAAAATGCCAAATAAGGTCATGAAGAGTCAAGCATGAATGAACAGAACAATAACAAGAACCATAGGCTTCACCAGATTACCAATGGGGGACACAAAAAAGATTAAGAACTCCTGGTCTAGGATTTGAACAAACTGTGAACACTAGAACATTTGTTTATTCTTTTATATTCAATTCATAGTAGGCATTTAATAAGGCACAGTGGATAGAGGGCTGGGATTGGAGTCAGGAAGACCTGAGTTTAAATCTGACATTATATACTTAATTGCTATGTGACCTTGGGCAAGCCACTTAACTTTTGTTTGCCTTAGTTTCTTCAAGTGTAAAATAGAGATATCAGTAGTACTTACTTCCCAGGGTTGTAGTAAGGATCAAATAAGTTAATGTTTATGAATACGGGCACGGGCTAGGTACCACATAAATGTTAGCTATTATTATAAGTACATCTTAATTCATTTTTATCCTATTTGCTGTTAAGTCTCTTAAATAACCCTTCCTTCTCTGGTCATTCCTTCCTTCTCTCTATCTACTTTCTTTTTCAACCCTAAAAATCCCATTTTGGTTATAAAAGGGCCCTGAATCTTTTGGTTTATAGCATGAACAATGGATCAAGGTCAGGGGATAAGCAGAATGAAATGAAATTCCTCTCATATTCTATTTTATGTCTCACTGCTCAAGGCCTATTTTCATTTCAAAATCGGAATTGCTCATTTTCCAGAATGCTTATGTTATCATTTTGAACTTATGGTATCTGGCTACCAAGAGCATGTAGAAGTGGGGTAGGGCTCAGTGTTCCTAGAGTGCAAGTGCCCTGGAAGGAAATGAGAAATGATTCATCGGCTCAACTGGTCACACCTATTGAGCAACTGAGGCCAAAGAGACAGTTACCACAGTAGAGGGTGAGGAAGGAGAACAGGCACATGGCAAAGAGCAAATATTCATGCAGGCAGTTCTGTGGGAATCATATTCCTGTCAGCTTGTCCTGTTCTAGTTAGGTAGTTTGGTCCTACATCCACCATCTTAACTAGAACTGTTTCATTGCTAGGAATCTGACCGAATTCTATTTGCAACTTATTGAGACGGATTTTGATAAATAGTAACAATGGCTGAATGCATAGCAGGATATTTGTATGGTACCTTGTGCTCTGGATCTCCAATGTCTGAGTTCCCTTCTTCAAATGGCCTTTTGTGTGAATTTTTGTGGTGTCTCCTTTGGGCTTAACCCCTTTGGAAGTGATGTAAGAGACATATGTCCTGACCTTATGTTCTGAGCAGGGACCCGCAAGGCAGGGGATGGGGTGGGAGGGAAGGGACTATCTGCTTCTACTTGTTGATGGCAGGAAGAAAATGAGGAACTGGCTCTGAGGCTCTAAATTTTTATTATAAAAAGATGACAGTGGAGAAAAAATGCCCTCTCGGTTAGGTGGGTCTGACTGAAGTCTCCTCACAGCACTGAAAGAACGTGAGTCTTAATGGCTCCTTAAATAAAATATCTTGAGAACCTCATATACAAACTGTTCTATCTATCTATCTATCTATCTATCTATCTATCTATCTATCTATCTATCTATCTATCTGTCTATCCATCCATCCATTCGTCTCTCTGTCTGTCTATCTATCTATCTATCTATCTATCTATCTATCTATCTATCTATCTATCTATCTATCTATCTATCTATCTATCTATCTATCTACTTACCTACCTGTCTATCTATCTATCTATCTATCTATCTATCCATATATGCACATATGTAAACACATATTCTGAGGAATCCACAGGCTTCCCAGACTGCCAAAGGGGACTACTACACAAAAAAGGTTAAGAACCTCTACACTAAAAGTTACAAATTGTGACACTAGATGGTCGGTAATTCAGTAACTGTATGTATGTATGCACACAACATATTGGGGGAGAGGAGGGAGGGAGAAAGAGAAAGAGATAGAGAAAAGGAGTGAGAGAGAGAGACAGCGAGACAGAGAGAGAGGAGAGAGAGAGACAGAGACAGAGAGACAGAGAGAGGGAAAGGGAGAGAGAGGAGTTATTTAACCCCTTTATTTTGTAGATGGGGAAACTGAGGCTCAGAGAAGGGAAGTAAGTTGCCTAAGCATACACAACTAGTGAGCTGCAGAGCTGGAATTTGAACCTAAGTCTTCTAACTTCAAATCTAGGGCCCTTTCTTTTGCACCAGACCACCTTCAGTGTAAAACCACTCACATGGCGGATGAGTATGTAAAACATAACCGTTTTCCATAATCATATGGATGTACTCAGCACTAAACATAGACATACACCCAGCAGCTGGCACATAAGCGTGGCTAGTTTTACAGTTTTCAGTTTCTATGGTCATATGGCAAACAATTCTCTTTTAAAACACTTCAGGCTTCCCACTCCTAAGGAGTGAATTTCCCCCTGTATTTTAATGCTAGACATTGTCTGACACACCTTCCTCTCTGTTCAGGAGAATGTGGAGGTGAGCAGAAGTCTCGCAGCAGAAGTATATCAAGATTATGTGGGCTTAGAAAACCTGTGCCCCAATTAAAAATACCCACAAATGTTTCCTATTCACAGAACACAGAAGCACATGTGTGTGCCTGTATATGCTTATACAGGTATGCACATACACATTCACACAACACATGCGCGCACACACATGCACACACATGCATGTGCACATGCACACACGTGTGTGTTTGCGCACACACACATCCACATACACACACATGCACACACGTCTCTTGCACTGTTCAGCCCCTTCCTTGGACCTGCTCTGTTTCTGGTTTTCCTGACACTTGCTTTGTTTGTCCCTAAACTGTTCATTTATCTTTACCCGTGTGTCCCATTGCTTGCTTACTGCTGATTGCTTCACTGAGGTTTATTGACACCTTCTTTGCTTCTGGCCCTTTCTGAACTCTATGAGGGGAAACCTCTATTGTTCACTTCTAAGATGCAGAGGTCTGTCCTTTGTTTTTGACCCTTTTGGGGATACTAAATCAACTTTTTCCCTCCAACAAGCCATGGCTGTTGATCCCCCTTTGGTATCAGTCAGGCCCAGATGCATGGTTCTACAGCATGAAGGACCTTGGTCAATGCCATGGAAAGCTCATGGCTTGCCCCATGCTGCTGTCCATGGCCCTGAACAAAATTACCTTTGAAAAGAAGAAGAGTTCTGCCTTGTGTCCAGACCCTGCAATCACACGGTTTCCATGAAGGACTTGATTCTGCTTGGAGCAAGAAATTGGATGAGAAGGTATGCCTCTCATGCTGCCTGGCTTCCAATTCACACCATGTGCAGCCTTTGCTCAGTGTTCCAGATTTCTGATTGGTTTTGGCAGGGGCTGGATCCCTCCATCTGTGCTCCTGCCATGCACACGCAGTCCACACCCATCACAGAGCTCAGTGAGCTGTTGGGTGCGTGCGATTTTTCCATATGCCTGGCCCTGGCTGCCCCATACACTCTGCCCTGTCTGGCTGTTTCGCTGCCAGACATAGTATAACTCATAGCAAATGGAATTAGCCTTGGGTGAAAAAAATTGCTGAATCTGCACAGAGGATTTGGCAAACGAATGAACTGGAAAATGAATCCCATTTTCTCTTTTCATATCTGCTATCTGTGACTGCTGCTATCCCAAATTAGTTAGTCCATTGACCCTCTGTACTGCTTAAGTGACAAGAGCAACTGAAGATCCAATTTGTGGTACACCTCTCACATCACTGAGAAGCATGCTAACTTCTGGGATGTAGACACTTGAATGGCAAAAGGCTGCAATCTAAGCTAGCATGAAACGGCTTGGCCAGGTCCACAGAAGTCCTGTCTGTTAATGTTTCACAGGATACTTACCTTTTCAGCTTCTCTGTATAGTCTCCCTTACATGCACTCTGTGTTCCAATCAAACTAGACTCCTCATTGTCCCCTGATGACATATTTCCCATCCATTCCTCCATTCAAGCTGGCTACAATGTTGTCCTCCTCCCTGTCCCCATCTTTATCTGTTGAAATTTCAGAGCCCTGCAAAATCAAGCTTAGCTGTTGCTTCCTGCATGAAGTCTTTCCTATTTTTCCCACGTGGAAGAGCTCCCTCTTTCTCTTTCCATCAAGTTCTCAAATCACATCGTCACCAACATTCTTAAGCACTTCAAATCGACTATATTGCAGCTATCTGTGTACACATTTTATCTCCATTAGATTGTAAACACATCTTGAGGAAAGGGATTGTATTTTAGAGCTGTGCATTTTCTCTAGTGGCTAGCAAAGCATCTGGTATAAAATAGGACCTTTAATAAAGGTTTGTTGAATAAGTGAATGGCAGGAGGGAAAAGGAAGTGATATAAATCACAAAGCATTTTAGTAGATTCCTCGTAGTGCATGAAATATAAAGGTTACATGGGGAAGATGCTTGGAATAAGAAAAATTCAAATTATAACATTATAAAACATGGCACATACAATGTGACTGGACTTATAAACATATTGTAGAGGAGAAAGAGAGAGAGAGAGAGAGAGAGAGAGAGAGAGAGAGAGAGAGAGAGAGAGAGAGAGAGAGAGAAAGAGAGAGAGAAAGAAAGAAAGAGGGAGAAAGAGAGGGAGGAAGGAGGGAGAGAGAGAGAGAAGAGAGACAGAGAGAGAGAGAGAGAGAGAGAGAGAGAGAGAGAGAGAGAGAGAGAGAGAGAGAGAGAGAGAGAGAATATCATATTGTTTGTTGTTATATGAGCGATAATGGACATGAGCATTTTAGAATTCTGTATCCAGAAAAGCTTTTGCTATTTTCATAGAACAGAGGGATTGATGGAGTGAGAAATACACAATCTCCTTATTCTAGAATCTTTCAAGACCTGTTCCGTTTGAGGAAGAAGAAATCTAGGGAGATTTGCTTCAATCAAGGGGTATGAGCTAACTTTAAAATGAAAAGGAGTTTCTGATCATAAGTTAGATGAGAATTGAACTAAGAAATGCAAGGGGGATAGTGGAGGACAAAGTGATTAAAAAGTAGTTTAGAAGAAGAGAAACAGTGTTTCCTGTATAAGAGTTCTAAGAGGAGTTCAAAGGACACACTGACTTGATAACAGATTTGGCTTCTGAATCTTCTGGTGCACTATAGCTGAAGAAGCAGGCACTGACTGAGATACTATGTCTCTGTGAAGTTTAGCCAAGAAGAATCGATAGAACTTAGCGGACACTATCTGTGAACACTGACCTAGAAGAGTTATTGACCCCTGGGGAGATGGCTACTAACCCTGGCAATTCTAGGAGGTGGAGGATTTAATTGCAGATGACCCTAAAGATGGCATCTCAGCCAAGAACTATGACTGAGACACAGAAAGAAATGGAAAACAGGGTGATAGAGTGAGTTGATTTGTCCTCTGCAAGAAAACAGTAGATGTAGGCAACTAAAAGAGTTTGGTGAAAGAGATACGGTAATAGCTTTACAAGTGATTATCAGTATAGCTGGCTCTGATGGCCAACCAGATTGGAAGTCAATGCCATGGGGAGTAGAAAACCATGATTGGCAGAGATCAGTACATATATATTTCCCTTTGGTGAAGAGCATCTCTTAGAGGATAGAGCGTCTGGCACAGAGCAATACAATCATATTGGTAGAAGACATTGGCATCTTTGTAATATTAGAGGTATTAGTTGCCTCTCCACATGTGTACGCTGGCCACCTGTTCCCGAGGTATACATTTCTCACATGTGAATATCCCACATGTGAGTTTTAGGAAGTTACACTTTTCTTGCTGAGTATTTGTGTATTTATGAAAAATTTCTGGGGTGTACATGTTTGTGTGTGTGTGTGTGTATCCAGTAATTTTCTTTACTGCATTTAATTAAAATGCTTTTGTTGTGCATTGTTTGTCTCATTCTGATTAGTAAAGGTGAAGCATATAAGTAGGGGTTCTTGAACCATGGTTTAGAGAGGATTCTGACACACAAAATACCAAGAACCTGGAATAGCTAATGGAGTATCTAGATTGAGGGGGGTGAGTCAGCTCATGGCATTGAAATATTTAGAAATAGTATAGTATTATATTTATATAGACTACACAAATATTTGTTGTACCACTAGTATTTTATGATGACTATTTGTTACTTATTTCTTCACTATCCTGATTTCACAATGTTTCTTGAGGGTTATTGGCTTCATCACTGGATCTGCTCTCATCTACTTTCACAACTCATAGGAGAGTGGTGGGTTTGACTGTGTCAAATAAAAGACAGATACTATCTAGTGGGGTTTTATACTCCATTCAGATAAATAAGAAAGTCAAGGTCTTGAAAATTTCATTGAGTGGTTCTTCAATTAACTATCTGTACTCTTTGTCTTATCGAATTGGATCTTTCCAGCTTCTCTCAGTTTATTATTTTCATTGAGGAAACCAGAAGCTCTAGAACTATAAGTCACTTCCCAATTTCCTCCCTACTATCTATAGACAGGCACAGACTATCTCTACTCTTCCCCCTCCCCCATACTCACGTATGGTATAGTGGATAGACTGTTGGACTTGGAGTCTGGAGGACCTTGCTTTAATTCTTAACTTTGACAATTATCGCCTCTGCGACCATGAGTAAGTCACTTAACCTCTCTGTGCCATCATTTCCTCATCTATGAATGAGGTGGTTGGTTTAGATGGCCCCTGAGATCCCAATCTTTATGTAAGGCAACATCAACATGTTCTCAATGTAACAGCAGGTGTTGCCTCTAACATCCATGTGGTTGGAATGATTAATGGGCTGGCGATAAGTACAATTCCGCTCAACATTCTTAGTCTCTTGCAGTGACCAAGTACTCAATTGCGCTCTATGGAAGAGTCCTGAACCTTGCTTCAGATTTAGTTAGTGGCCCAAGTGGCTTCAAGAACACTATTAACTTTGTTGTCAGTAGTAATGTTTTTCAAATCAATTAATCCAACCTATTTATGGGGATTAACAAACTTTAGCCTAAAGTCTGACTTTATGCCATGCTGCCCAGAAACTTATTCATCAGATCTGTAATAATAGTTCATGTTTACAAGGTGCTTTACATATATTATCCCGTTAGATCCTTACTGCTATCTTGGGATGAAGGTTCTATTAGTATCTTCATTTTACTTCTGGGGAAACTGAGTCTAAGACCTGCTGTTGGTGCCATAGGTTTCTTAGGCAGAATTTGAACCCAAGTCTTTCTAACTGCAAGTTCAGAACTCTATACACAATGATCTATTTTATATATAGCCTTATTCTTATTCTGCTTTGATGCTGACCTATACTATGTTAGCATGATTAACTGTTTTTAAAAGTATTTGGGGACCATCGAGATAAAATATAAAATGTCCTAGATAGATAAGGTACTAATTTTTCTTGGTCTAACTGGTTTCATTATGCTCTTTAGAAGGTTGTGTTAAATTTTACGCGGCATTTTTATTCTGGTCCAGCTCTAGGGAGTCGTATTCATTACATCCTTGAAGCCAGAGCTTGGTAAATCTCAGAAACATTATTACAGCCCTGTAGGGTATAATGTGAGAAACTAAAATTGCTAGCTTTTTATCTCAACACTTTTCTCTGTTTCTGAACACAAGCAAATTCAGGGGACATGAGTGAGTCATGGAAAAGGAAAGAGGAGGAAGAAAGTACAAACATCTCACAAAAGGGCATTTAGCTCTTATACACTGGCTCTTCAGGAGGAAGTTCATTGAAAGAAATAAAGGGAACCCTGTTTAGGGATCCACAGAAGGAGAAAAGTGTGTTAACATTAACATATTTACCAGCTTTCAATGAACTCCCTGGGGAAGAAATCAGTGTGTGGAAAAACTCAGTACTCAGCAGCCAAGTGTCTTCCTAGTCTAAGCAAGAGTCCTTTGTGAAAACCTGATGAGGGGACTTTCTACCTAGATATTGGCTTCAATGATTAGGGAGAATAGGTATCCCTTTATTTCTCAGAGACCAGATGATTGCTATAAAAGCCAACCAGGGGAATCAAAGTGATAAAGCTGGAAATCTCTAGGAACGAAGTAAGGAATATGAAATGATCAGGATGTCAGCTTAGAAAAAGCTTGAAGAGCTTTCCGGTGATGACTTGCATCTATGTAGTACTTTATTAAGTGAACACAGAGACCCAATGAACCCTCGGCCTTAACAAAGCACAAAGATATCAGAAGATACCATAAAGTTGATGCAAGTGTAAACCACTAACCTACAATGTGGTGAGATTACTACATCAGCATCTGGCACAAGTAGTTTTGATTCTGGAGGGAGTGGAAAACTTTAAGCAATATGGATTTTGGTCTTTTGGATCCAGTGTTGAAGTAGCTTGGAAGGATCGGGATGATAAGAGCATCTGGGAAGTACCATGGCTCTGATTTCAAAGTGGGAGCCAAAGGGAAAGCTGTATTTGGAGTCATAATATGGTGTGTATGTATGGTTATATAGGCACACACACATACATGTAGGTGTGTGCACTTCCATTTGTGTGTGTGTGTATGTGTGTGTACATGCACACACACATATCAGATACAGGAAAGCAGAAACAGCTTATGTTTGTATTAGAGTAGAGAATTTGGGAGCTCCCTCCACCAAAACAGATATCAACCAATCTACGATCAAGCAAATAAGTAGTAGGGAACAAAGGTTTAAGTGACTCATGTAGGATTACAGAGCTAGTTAAGCGTCAGGAGCGGGGTTCAAATTCTGGCTCCCAGCACACCTCTCTCCACTATAGCAGGCTGATTTAAGCAACAAGGCAGGTTAACCATTGGCACTGGGGCTTCCAAAACTCAGTTCAGATAGGGAACTCCCCAAGGAGGGGGAGCTTCTCCAGGACAGCGAGGGGGCACAGTGAATAGAATCCTGGGCCTAGAGTCAGGAAGACTCAAGTTCAAATCTAGCCTCAGACGTTTACTAGATTGTAACCATGGGTAAGTTGCTTAACCTCTATTTGCTTCAGTTTCTTCATCTGTAAAATGGAGATAATAATAGTAGCCGCCTCTCAGGGTTGTTGTGAGGATTAAATGATAGAGTCATTGTCGAGTACTTAGCACAGTGCCTAGCATATAGCTGTTGCTGTTCGGTGGTTTAACTTGTGTCTGACTCTTCGTGAACCCATTTGGGGTTTCCTTGGCAAAGATACTGAAGTGATTCGCCATTTCCTTCTCCAGTTCATCTTACAGATGAGGAAACTGAGGCAAACAGGGTTAAGTGACTTGCCCAGGGCCACCCAGCTAGTGAATATCTGAGGCCAGATTTGAACTCAGGAAGAGCTCCTAACTTCAGGCCTGGCATTCTATCCATCGTGCCACTTAGCTGCCTATTAGCACATAGTAGGTACCATATAAATTATTTATTTATATTATTATTATTATTAAGGAAGTGTAACTACTAGAAGGCAAACAACAGCAAAAGTAAGTTACAAATGTGTCTGACTGATTTTTAGAGGATTCCCATCTCAGGATAACCTATAGCTAAAGATTAGGGAGTTGCCTGAAGTGTATGACATTAAGTGACTTACTTAGCATCATAGTATCAGAAGAAAATATAAAATATATACATACAAATTACCTTTTCCAGTCCTTAATCTCAGTGCCTGCCCTCTGAGGTTATCTCCAATTTATCCCAAATATATCTTGTTTGCATGTTATATCCCCTATTAGACTATGAGCTCCTTGAGAGCAGAGGCAGTTTTTGCCTTTCTTTATAGCCCCAGAACTTAGCATAGTGCCAGGCACACAGTAGGCACTTAATAAATAAGTGCTCGTTGATTTGACTTAATATTTGAAATATATACACACACATACACACACATATACACACACACACACACACACAAAGAAACATTATATATCATATATTTAAAGTTGGCAGAGACCTGAAAATCCATCTAGTCCCTCTCTCTGTCTCCCTTGCCCCCATTTTACAGATGAGGACCAGAGAGGTAGTGACTTGTCCAAGGTGACACAAGCAGTATTTAGCAGATCCACAATTCAAACCTAGGTTGTTTGACTCCGAATCTGCTGTCCTTTCCACTGTGCCACAATATTTGGCAAATGAGTCCTAATGAATTGCCTGAGACGCATGAGGTCTGAACAGCCTAGACTAAGAGCTGGAATAGATTGTAGAAGCCATCTGGCCCAACTGCCTAATTTTATGGCTCTGGAAATCAAGGCCCAGAGAGGTTAAGTGATTGGCCCAAGATAACACAGCTAGTAAGCATCCAAGGAAAACTCTATTTCTGGTGGTGGGAAGCTTTGATAAACCTCCTGGCTACATTTCAGCCATACTTCGGTTGTATTTTGTCTTCTCATAGACACTTCTTTCTCAGCTGCTTAAAGAGAATGTTCTAGTTTCTAGATCTGTGAGTATGGTTAGCAAAGGTGTCTGTCTGAATTGAGTTCAGGGAGTATGAGGTCAATGGCTAACCTGTTCAATTTCCTGGTTGGGTAGAGGTTTTAAAACATAATCAAATAATGTAATTATGAATATGCCTACAGAAATGTATTAGATTCATACAGAAAAACATGATTTCTCAGAGCTTTCAGATGGCAGGGTAAAGAAAGAAGGGATCCTCTCTTCTTTTGTTTCTGACCAGTGCTTTAAAAGGCAACATTGAAATAAGAGTGAACAGAATGCTTATATTTCTGTACTACAAAGCCACCATACCTTTGAATCAAAATTTCCTATGGAACAACTCACTGCATTGAAAGCTGGAAAAAAGCAGAGAGATGGAAGGGGGGAGAGGAAGGAAGAAAGGGGATGATACCAAAAGGACCACTCTCCCCTTCCCCCTCATATCTGTTATGTTTTGCAATAAAAGGTACCATTGTCCCTTTCCCTGGGCTCACAGAACATCATACAGTACACTGATTAAGAGCTACTTTTTTAAAGTCAAATATGAAACTGAAAAGTATAAGCTCATGAAAATGTCAAATATTGAACATTCAAATGTCAGCAGTTTCTTTGAGAGGAAAAGGTGGTCAACCTCTGCTTAATTACAAATTCCTATTTCATTCACAACTTTTCTCCCCCAATTTTCTGCAGAGAAGATGATAATGTACTGACATGATGTCAAAGCTAAAAATTTTATGTGGAAAGATGAAAGGCTATAACTAATTATTACTGGAACATTTGGAGAAAAATTCATTTAATTTATTTTCTGAGGTTCATACTGAAACCTTCCAGTAATTTAATTTCAGAGACAGTTTCTAAGGTTCTCCTGATTACTAAATACTAGGGCACTATAACCTCTGATAAAGGAAAACCAAGACACCGATCTTGTAATAGTCTCTATTTTCCTGTCCCTTTGTATTCTTTGTGATTAAGACCTCAGGCCAGTTGGTGTAGAGCCTAACACACAAGACTTCGCCAGAGTCAACAAGTTAGAGAGAGATACAGCTTAGAGTGGCTAAATATACAGATAGGAACTGGACCTGTGATTTTACTGGTATAGGGGACTCCCACATGAGGAAACACCCTCTATCAATGCAGGTTGGCACCTCTGCAACTTACAGCTTTGAGAGTTGTTTAGAGCACTGCGGAGTTCAATAACTTAACCAGGGTTACACAGAGGTGTCAGATAGAAATACACAGTGGACAAATAGGGACACATAGGCCAAGTCACCCAGGTAGCCAAACTACCCAGAACACCACTGCTTTGTCAAAAAGAGGTCTCATCTAACTTTTTTTGCCCTCCCTAATGTCAACACAACTTGTTTCATGGTATAAGGTTCAAATTAGGGAACATTAGTCCAATAATTCTGGTTCTTCCTATTTTTAACTGCTATCTACTGGGAGCCACAGAGTGAGAGGGTGATGCCCTGATTGTGGTTATTTCCTTGTCTCCCTAATTTTGGTAACAAGCCTGAGGAAGCAGAAAAATATAGGCTAGCCCAGCAAATGTACAGAATTTAGAGAGCAAAGGGGAACAAATCTCAGGCAAAAGCATTCACATAAGCCAAAGGGAACCAGGGAAATGAGAAAGGCTTAGGTCCCTGTTGTTGTAAGCCCAGAAAAATATGGCATCACAGATTTAGAGCTGAAAGGGACTTTAGAGAGCATGTAACCCAAACCCCTCATTTGATAGGTTAGGTGACTGAGGCCCCCAGAAGTTAAATGAAACCTTAAGCTGGAACTTCTTTCAGAGTCCCCTTGGAACATTCAGCTATCCATGCAGCCTTCTCCCCTTGGAATATTCCTCTGGTAGGCTGGCCCTCTCCTCTTACTGATGAACATCTCCAGCAGTCTCCATTTTGTGGAAGGGCCCAGGCCAGCTAAACTCCATTCCTTTTCCAGCTTTGCTCTCAGCTTTTTGGACTTCATAACCGTGCCCCCCACTTTGGGAAAATTCATCTCATCCCTGTTCCACTCCTCCCCCCTTTTTAGCTCCCTTTTGTGTGCCGCATTCCCTCGTTAGAATGTAAACATTTTGAGTGTAGGGACTGTCTTTCTTTTTGCTTGCATTTGTGCCCTCAGTAGTTAGTATAGTGTCTGGCACATATTGCTGTTCAGTCATTTCAGTAGTGTCCAGTTCTTCATGACCCCATTTTGGGGTTTTCTTGGCAGAGATACTGGAGTGGTTTGCCATTTCCTTCTCTAGCTCATTTTTCAGATGAGGAAGCTAAGGCAAACAGGGTTAAGTGACTTGCCCAGGGTCACACAGCTAGTAAATGTCTGAGGCCAGATTTGAACTCAGGGAGACTCATCTCCCTGACTCCAGGCTGGGCCACCTAGCTGTTGTCTGGCACACAGTAAGCACTAAATAAACATTTGTTGCTTTTCCTTAAATAACTTGCACAAAGTCACACAGGTATTAACTGAGTTGGGATTCAAATCTAGGTTCATGACTTTGAAGCCAAGACACTTTCCACTACAGCATGGATGTTCGTTCCATGTATCACTTCTCCATCATGTTGTAGAGAAAAGTGTCTTCCCTGCTTTTTATTTTTAAATTTAACTTCCAATATAACTAGTTTTCTTTGTAATCCTATATATTTTGTTCTATACGTTTAAAAACATTACTCTAGATTTTTGCCAGTAAAAACGGATGGGAAAAAAGAGGGAAGGGACTCTTCACATGCTAGTCCAAACTGCGGCAATCTGTTGGACACCTAGTTATCTACACTGGCAATATCTTACTAGTAGACTACCCTTACAGGTACTATGTCTTTTTTAAACTTTTATCTTCCACAGTGCCTAGCATAGCACTCACCATTTATTAGGTTGTGATAGGTCATAGAGGTGTATTGAATGAAATATTTGTTGAATAGAAGGATGTATCAGTTTAATATTTAAATTATTGGGGATTCAAAATAGGTAAACCGATCCTTAGGTCTGGTCTTTCTATGGGAATCACTTCTACTCCCAAAATACTCATATTCCCTCCTCCTACCTTCCATGCCGAATCTGCTAAGATTCTTAATTCACATTTAGGTATAAATGATTTATTTTTGTCCAAATTTCCACCACCAATGCATATCAGTGACTCTCCTGCAATACAATCTAAGAGAGTTAGCTGAGATTATTGAGAGGGTAAGAGATTGTCCAGGATCGCACAGTTATTATGTGTTTAACCCAGAACTTCCAGGGCATTTCTGTTCCCACAACTTCACTCAGCTATAATGAAAAATGATTGATAGCATCTTAAAATATTACACTTCCCAGGGGGATTTGTAATTCAACAGGGGTCATAGGTTTAAACTAATGGAATGGAGTTTGGACAGTGGGATTTTAGACAGCAGGTGGGAGAATGAGGAGGACTTTATTGGTGATAATGGGAAATCAGAGCCTTCTTACTGACTTCAAAATCACATCATGTAGACCATCACCTGCTCTTTCTAGTCAGGCCTCTGGGATCTGTTTGGCACAATATAACATTAACAGTGATAATAATAGCTCAGATTTCTAGAACTCTTTCAGATTTACAAAACTCTTTCCAACTGCCCCATAGCTATTTCTAATAAATTTCTATTGTACACTAAAGGGCCTTCTTTATAGTGTGGCTTTGCCATTTTGGGATATGGTGGTGACAGAGGGTAGGTAGGTGGGGCTTAGTGGGCATAGTACCAAGAAAGCTAGAATTTGAGGGAAATCAATTAACTAAACCAATGCCTGTACTTTTAATATCGGCAATAATCAATAATGCATATTTGTTAGGAGGTGCCTAATTTCAGCATTATTCATTGACCTGCATCTTTACTTTCTAGGTATCTAGAACAAGGAGAGCAATAATTCACCTCCCCACTTCCTTCCTTTCTCTCCTCCTCCCAGATGGCATTGATAGACTTATAGTGCTGGGCCTCAATCTAAGAATGGTGGGTATTTCTCTGTCTGTCTCTCTGCTTTCTCTATTTTGCTTTTTCTTTCTCTTTGTCTCCCTATGTCTTTTTCCCTGTCCCTGTCTCTCTGTCCCTAGCCATGTCTTTCCCTCTCCCTCTCTGTTAGGTCTGTGACTCAGCTACATCTCCGCTTTTCCCCCCTCCACTGCTTTTCAACTGTGGGTTTGGTGTCTTGAGTTGGAAGGCTGCATGACCTTGTGTCAAAAAAGCCCTATATGAGAGACTCATTTGTAATCTACTTCCATTATCTTTAAAGGGATGATCTTTATATTTAATGTTAATAATTGCAGTCTCAATTTATAGATCTAACATGTTTGCTTTAAGATAGAAATTTCTCAGACAGTCCAAGTGCTTATGATGCCTCATTATATACTTCTCTCTTTCTTCTGAGGTTTGATAGATATTCAACCCACTACAATGCTCTCTTTGTTGCATGTTCAAGATCCTGAAAATCACAGGCTTGAGTAGTGTTGTTAATATACTGCAATCAAGTAAAGTGACCGTTTGGACTTTTCTTGTACCAGAAACCAACACAGTCACTTTGAGGAGGTAGATTATCATAAGGCTCTCCTCTTTTCCCTCTATTTTGCTTGGGTATGTGATTTCATCTTTGTAAATGACTCCTGATGTGGGAACTTCCTTCACTGATGCAGACTAGCAACACTTTCATAATATACAGAATGATTGACGGGCACTGAGATATTAAGTCCATAACTTGTCCACAGTCAGACAGCTCATATTGTCAGATGCAGTATGGGAAACCAGGCCTTCATGACTCCAAGGCCAGTGCTTAGTCCTGTCTTACATGCAACATTTCAAGTACTCTCATTAAAGTACATAATAAACTAATAGCTTATTTTTATATTGTTTTCTAGAGGACAGCACTAGATTTGGAGGACCTTGCTCTGATTCATACTCTCTGTGTGACCTGGAGTAACTAGATGACCTCTTCTATTCCTTTCAGCCCTAGCTCTCCAATCTTATGAATCCTTTGAAGTAGGTAGTACATTTTTATTTATCTTTTTATAGTTATTTTATTTTTTTGGAGGGGGGAAGGCAAGGCAATCAGGGTTAAGTGACTTGACCAAGGTCGCACAGCTAGTCAGTGTGTCAAGTGTCTGAGGTCACATTTGAACTCAGGTCCTCCTGACTCCAGGGCCAGTGCTCTACTCACTGAGCCACCTACCTGCCCCTAAAGTAGGTAGTATAAACATCATTAGCCCTATTTTTCAGATAAAAAATTGAGGCACGGAGAGACGTAGTAGTGTGTTCAAGGTCACACAGCTAGTGAGTGTCTAAGCTGGGACTTGAACCAAGTTCTGAACCCAAGTTCAAACTAATTTCTATTAGGCCATGCCTCTCCCCAGCATAGCTCAGACACCAGCCTAGGAGGAATCCTTAAAGCAGGAAAAAACCTGTAACCATTTTAGTGGGATAAAGAAGGAGCTAAGGTACCGGAGTAAATGCAGGAAACTCTAGTTCTCTCAGATTATTTTCACTACAAACACTAATGATACTTATAGGTCTTTCTAAGAAATGAGTGAAATTTGTAGACAATGCAGGGCAAATTATGGGAACACCATTACCCACAATAGAAAATGTAATGACTTTTGACAGACTGAAAACACAGGTGTGGAAGATGAGAACAAAGAACTTTAACGGTGTAGGTAGGTTGTCATACAAAATCTGGACAAGGTAGGCCATAGTGAGTATCAGCAGACTTCTTTGTTCTTCTGACATTTTACATTTATAGATTTAGAGGTAGAAGATTTTAGAAATTACCTGGCCACCTGCTTCTTTGTAGCAATGAAGAAACTGGGGTCCATAGGAGTTAAGTGAATTAATTGCCCAAGGTCCCATAAATAAGGAATGACTGTGGTAGGATTTGAACACAGGTGCTTTGCTTCTAAATGCATTGCAGACTTCACTGTTCCATTGCTAATCAGTACTCAAGCTTCATTGAGAGCTTGTTATGTGCTCAGCACCGAGCTTTCAGCCTCTCACAGTTCTGTGTCACCTTCAAGGTAGCAGAGCCCCAGGGTCAGGATTCCCACAATTCCCTCAGCCTGGCCCTTTCTTATCAGAATGTATTTTCTTGCTTTGTTTAGGAAATTCTGGACTTAGGTGTGCACATATACATTCATGCAAATAAACTGACAGTGATTTTTATTCTTTACCATTGGGAGTCAAAAGTCCTGTTGTTCTCCACATTTATTGCCTCTGCTTTTTGCTAGGAATGCCAATAAACAGGTTTATAGCCAATTTCTCATGCCATGTGGTGCTGGCACTACGATAAAATAAGGGTAACAGTTTCTCAGGAACATAAATCCTTCCCAAATTGATTCATTACTCTCTGCCTCTGACTCCAGGGACAAGTGTAGGCAGCCTGCCCAGGAAGCCTAAGGCAGCCTGTTAGTTCAGTCTTAAGGGTTAATCAGGATACATACTGCAAATGCCCTTGTCCTACAGTTCAAAGACTTTTAGTCAAACAATTCTGGAGATAGGCTTGAGAACCTACACCAGGAATAAACCTGTGGGCTATGGTTTTTATTAAAGAGGTAGAGGAGCATGGGTACGACCACTGCTTCCTGTTTGCTCCATATGGCCTCGCTGTGACTGGATAGTAATCGTATCTGATGGTGAAATGAAAAAAGAGAAGTTTAAGATGAAATCCAGATACTTGGAGGAGGTATTTCTTTTATGGATCTCTTCATATGCTCCTGGATGACACGGAAGTTTATGGGGGCATCAGGCACATATGCAGCAGTGTAGGGAGTAATTTTTTTTCTGGAGTTAAACTGTATCAGGTAATTGAGAACATAAAGACCAAAATTTCTTCCTTTTCTTTCCTACTTCTATGATTTTGCTCATGCCATGCCTATACCTGGAATGCTTGCCATCCTTCCTCCACCCCACTCACCTCTGCCTGCAAATACAACATTCAACACTACCTCCTCCTAGTTGAAAGTGTTCCTTTTTCCCTTAGATCTGACATACATGGTTTATATTTCTTGTATGTACTAATCATAATACTCTTTGTAATATAGTTCTATTTGTATTCATTGCATTCTTCTTGCTGACTGAAGGCTCTGAGAAAGGCTGGGGATGTATCTTGCTCATAGGAGAGCCTTAGTAAATGTGTAGTAGTGGTGGTGGTGGTGGTGGTAGTGATAGTGGTAGTTACAGTACTAGCAGCAGTCGTGGTAATGGTGGTGGTGGTGGTGGTAGTGATAGTGGTAGTAGTAGGGGTCGTTGTAATACTAGTAGCAGTAACAGTAGTAGTGGTGGTGATTATAGTATTAGTAGTGAGAGGAACAGTAGTGGCAATTGTATTATTGCTATAGCTGGCATCGGACCAGTTTGACGACAGTATTCCATATAAGCCTCACACCAACCCTAGGAGGAAGGTCTCACAGTTATTATTATTCTGATTACACCAATAAAGTAAGATGACAGAGGCTCAGAGAGGTTATGTGACCTCTCCACAGTCAGTATTACAGGCAATATTTGAATCAAGATTTTCCTTAAAATAAGTCCAGCACTCAGTCTACCATGTCACTTCTCTTAAGCACTAAACTTGGTCTGTTTGTTCCCAAGCGGTAGAACTAGCAGCAATGAGTGGGAGTTGCAAATTTGGTCTTGATGAATTTCCCTACAATCACAGCTGTCCCTTAGAGGAATGGGTCTTCTGAGGAGAGAGTTCTTCCTCATTGGAGGTCTTTGAGCAGGGGCTGGATGCCCACTTTGGGGGGTGTTCTGGGGGAATTCTTCATGTGTAGATGGGACTACATGACTGCTAAAGTCTTATCAAGCTCTGAGATGCTGTGATTTTGTGATTCTGTAAGCCTGTTATTGAATTAAATTATATGTTGGGTTATCGTCTTGAGAATATTATTGAATCATCAGCATAATTTAATTCTTTTGCTACTGTTGCTGTTCAGTCATGTCTGACTCTTCATGACCCCATTTAGGGTATTCTTGGCAAACATACTGGAGTGGTTTGCCATTTCCTTCTCCAGCTCATTTTCCAGATGAGGAAACTGAAGCAAACAGGGTTAAGTGACTTGCTCAGGGTCACACAGCCAGTAAGTATATGAGGGCAGATTTGAACTCAGGTCTTCCTGACTCCAGGTCCAGCACTTTACTCATGTACCACCTATCTGCCCCTAATTTAATTTAATTTAATTTTAATCTCATTAATTCCTGCCTCTTTTATATTCTGGAGGCCACATGAGAAAGAACAAGAAAGATCAGGAAGAAAGGGACAGTGAGGTTTGGACAACACAGCTGAAATATGAATATATTGGCAGTGGTTGAAGTCATGGTTGGTTTCCTCAAGTTCTGAAGTCATGGTTGAAGAACATTGCAACTTGAAAAAAAGGGAAATTTGGTCTTCTAGAGTCATCGGCCTGGAAAATTATTCCATATGCTCCCAGAGAATCATCGAACGCAAGAGCTGATAGAGGAATTTAAGAGTCATTCTAGTCCACTGCCTTGACTTTTGGGATGGGGACTGGATGTGGGCTTTTGCTGGCAAAGGGGAATCCTTAGTAAGGAAGCTTCCCTGCCCCCTGCAATTTGCTGAGAGATTAAGTGACATACAAGATTCACACAGCAGCATCAGAGGCGAGATTAGAAAACTGAGATCCCAAGAGGCTCAAAATCACGTAGCTGTTTAGTGGCAAGTGGTGCCAGAACTTCAGACTTGACCAAGGACTTTCCTATAGTCACCTAGCTTGTTCTGTTTCATACTCTAGTTATTTGTGTATTTGTCACGTCATCCCTATGATATTGGAAGCTCCCCAAAGGTGGGGAACATCTCCCTCTGCCCTTCATCCCCCAAGTCCAAGACTTTTTTACATGAATGTGATTTTGACCACTGATCCATGTCCTAATGGAAGTGGGATCAGATGGTTATGTTTCTATATCTTTTTACACAGTGATATAACTAGGTGGAACAGTAGATAGAATGCCAGACCTGGAGTCAGGAAGATCTGAGTTCAAATTTGGCCTCAGACACTTACTAGTTGTGTGATCATGAGCGAGTCACTGAACCTCTGTTTGCCTCAGTTTCCTTGTCTGTAAAATGACCTGGAGAAGAAAATAGCAACCACTCTAGTATCTCTGCCAAGAAAACCTCAAATAGGGTCACAAAGAGTCAGACACAACTGAAAACAAACAAACAGCGGCGACAATAATAAATAGCGAAATAAACACAAGAGTCAGGAAGCCTGGTTTCAAGTTCCAGCTTTGCCAATTATTAGTTATGTGACCCTAGGCAAGTCAAAGAACTTCTCCGGGCCTTGGTTTTCTCATTTATAAAATGAGAATATTGGGAGTTAGAGGATATTTAAGCTTCCTCCCAGGGAGAAAATTCTGATTCTATGAGCACTAGGACACTTTCTGCCTATCTCACAAGGTCACTGTGAAAAGAAATTAGACAGTGTCAATAAAATGATAGTATTTCCTTGGAGAAGGGAATGATGTAAACATAAGTGATCATTGTTACTGCTATTCTTATTTATTATTTACTAATGGTTCTTTAAAACAGCCCTTTGGAGCACAAATTTTCCCTAGGAAAGCCAGCCACAGAAGAGTTAATATGGCTTGCTTAGAGACTCAGATCCAGAGTAGATGCATGAGTCAAGATCACAGAACCTTAGTGGGAAAAGGGGCTTCAGAGGCCATCTAGCCAAATTTGTGGGCTAATATGAATCCCCTCAACAGCTGTTCTGACCAATGATCATCTAACTTCTGCCTGAAGACCTCCAATGACAGACAACTATTTCCTGAGGCAGCCTAATCTACTGTAGGCCAGCTTCAATTATTAGGAAACTTCCATTTATTGAGCAAAACTCATCTTCCCTATTTGTCCTTCTTCTCTACTCCCATTTGTTTAGGGCCAAGACAAAAACAGATCAAATCCCTCTTCCACATGACAAAGTTCTTGACTTTTAGTGCCCTGCTCCCCAAGTAGGCCTCTGTGGCCTTCCATCCTGGGGTACTAGGCCTATAAGCTCTTCTTGGAAAGAATGTTTGGTTGACATGACCCTTCTTTACGAAAAAGAGGAAATTGTAGCTTGGAAAACAAAACATTGAGGGGAACCATTAAAAAATCTACTAAACTCTTTCAAAAACATTAAGGTTCTGAAGCTTAGTTCGGACAGAGGCAGAAATTCTTTGGAGAAATGTCCATAAAATGAGGAGTGAGGACCAGTTATTAATAACTCCTGCATTATATAGAGAGGCAGAAGGAAACTGAGGCACCACCTAGTTCAACCCACTCATTTTACAGCTGAGGAAACTGAGGCCCAGAGAAGTTAAATGATTTACTAAAGGTCACCTAGGTGGTAAGCATCAGAAGTGGGATTTGAAGCCAGATCTTTTTTCTAGACTATTGCTTTTCCACATCATACATGCAGCATAGTAAGGTTTGCAAAGTGCTTTTCTCATAAAAATCAAGTGAAGTAAGGAGTAGAAGCGTTATTATTTCCACTTTACAAAGGAGGAAGCTGAGTCTCTCGGTATTAAAGTGACTTACCCAAGTTGATACAGCTAGTAAATTTCTGATATGGAGTTTGAACCTGAGTCTTCTGATTCTAACTTTTGCACTCTTTTACCTATGCCCTATAGTCTCTTTGGCAGTCATGCTGTATACAATTTTTTTTCCACTTTAAGTATTTTTTTCAATTACATGTACATTTTTTAACATTTGTTTTTAAAAATTTTGAGTTACAAATTCTTTTCCTCCCTCTTCTCTCCCCACATTGAGAGGGCAAGCAATTTGATATAGGTCATACATATGCAGTTATGCAAAATGTATTTCCATATTAGTTATGTTGCAAAAGAAGACCCAGATTCCACCACCACCCCCAAATAAAGAAAGCTAAAAAAAAGTATTCTCCAGTCTGTCTTTAGACTCCATCAGTTCTTTCTCTGGAGGGGGATCATGCTCTACATAGTAAACATGGAAAGATCTCTGAGGTCATCAAGTATAACTCACTGTGTATTTGAAACATGCCACACGACTACAGGCATCTTTCCAAGGTAAAATGATAAACTTGAAAGAACTGTGATTACCCAAGTTATAACTAGTTTAAAGAATGCAGTATTAAATGTACCCTGATCATTTACAAATGATTTTTCTTTCTCCAGTGGTACTAAAGTATTTAATGCCAAGAGGTTTGATTCTTCCATGGCAACTCTGCACCATCCTGTGGGGGAGTGGGGGTGGAAAATGCTACCATCTTGCATAGTAGGCCTGCACGTCTGAGGACTTATATGCGCTGGAAGAATGGGAGCAAATAGATCAAATAGAAAATGTGAATTAAAGCAATACAAGAGAGGGAGGCAGAAGTATGTCTCAGGTAGAACACCATGAATGCCTGGTAAAAGACTTACGTGATTCATAAGAAGCCCGGGAGAGCTGCCCTTATTGCAGAGGGTCAGCAGAGTGACACTCACACAGCTATGTGCCCCTCATGGACAGCTACCTTCTTTAGCTGACACATTATCATTCTGAAATATTTAATTTGTTGTGAACCAGCTAGTAGCGGATGTAAAGGACCAGCTGATGTTTGATAAATCTGTTGGACATTTCTTTAGAGAAGAAAGAAGCTGCTAAAATCAGAACCAGAATTCAAAGGGACCTTTGAGTCACCAGGGAACACCAGATCCAAGATTACTCTTGACAATATAGCTGACAGTGGAAGATCTCCAGTGGAGACAAGGAAAGGGGGCGAGAAACCACTAACTTCTTAAGGGAAGATCCCACTTGTGTGTTACTTATTAAGTGTTAGAAAGTAATTTTTTTCCCTCTCCCCTGTAACTAAGACTTAGTCTTCTTCTCTTGCACTTTCTACCCATTTGATCTTGCATCTCTTCTCTACGACAAAGCAGAGCAAATCTAATCCCCACTTCCTGTGATAGCCTTTCAGATGCTTGTAGACACAGCATAGTGAACTGGACACTGGACTTGGAGTCGGAAAGACCTGGGTTCCGATCCTGCCTCAGATTCTTGCAGGCTGTGTGATGCTGGGCAAATAGCTTAAACTCTCTATGCCTCAGTTCCCTCATCTGTAAAATAAAGGGTAGGGGAAAATAGACTCGGTGGCCTTAAATTTTCCTTTTAGCCCCGAATATTTGATCTTTTAATCCCTGTTCAATTCTCCAGATAAATGCCCTTATTTGCTTTAATTGATCCTTTGTGGAAAGGTCTCTAGTTCTCTTGCCAGCCTGGTTGCCCTCCTTTGGCTGTGCTCTAGTTTGTCTACATCTGTCTTAAAGTATAATGCCCAGAACTGAATATAACATTCCAACTGTGTCCTGACCAGGTCAGGTGCTGCAGGACCATCATCTCCATAAGTCTGGATATTGTGTATCTTTTAATGTAACCAAGGAGATCCAGTTTTTTGACTGTGGATATTGGAAGGACAGATATGACTAATGATAACTTGTACAAAAAAGTGGTAAAAAAAAAAGATACAATTCCAAAAATGTATTATTGGGCAAGGAAGTGGGCTGGGCAAGTCCTGTGAGTGGGAGATAACGGACAGCCTGAGGGTCATACAGATAGCCACAGAAGGCTGAAAGACCTAGAGGAAGCTCTCCAGGGTGTTGGGTAGATATTCTATGGAGAATTTATGGGACAATGCAGATAAGCACTGATGAGAAGGCTTAGAAAAGTTGCAAGCTGTGCCATTAGAGGGGAGAAAGACCATGACTATTGTCATAGTGAAGTTATTGGAAGGAGAGTAGAAATAAAAAATAACAGCTGACCTAGAGCTCTCCAAAGCTGGCAAAAATGTTTTATGTGTATTCTTACATTTGGATCTTGCAATAGTTCTAGGGTGCCAGTACTGTGAATACTGTTATCCCCATTTTTATAGATGGGGAAATGGAAACTTGGAGACAGTAAGTAACACAGCAAGTAAGGATAAGAGGTAATATTTGAACCTAGGTCTTTCTGACTCCAGGTCCAGCACTCTATCCTCTATACCAAGTTTTCTCTCAGCGATGTACTTGCAAGGAATTTAGAACACTAAGAAGAAATGTCTGTGTGAACACAAATTGTCATCATCCACTTATAGGACTGGAAGTGACCTCAATAGGTCATCTGATTTCTGCCTCGATATAAAATTTCCAGTAGGACCCTTTCAGACAGAGAAAAACCTGTTCTTGTTATTTTGTTTTTCCAGTTCTGCATGTTGCCATGTAAGGTATGTGGGTGGCAATCTTTGGCTCTCTCCCTTGTTCCTAAGGTTGGCAAGGAATTGAGTGTGATACAGACACCAGTGCTTTGCCTTCTTCCAGGGGGAGGGTACACCTCCCATAACTCTAGTACTTTGCATGAGAAAGGAATAAAGGGATCCAGGTAGAATTTAATGTAGCTCTGTTTAGCTGAGAAAAGCCTACTTACATCTCTAAAACTGCTAATGAATAGGTTTGGGCAGGTTTAGGAGTTCCATAGCCAAAATAACCTCCTCTGCATTTGGAATTCCAAAATTCCAGAGATCAAAGGGACCTTAGGGATCATCTAATTCCCTCTCTCCCAGCCCAACCTTGTACATTCTATAGATGAAGAACAAAAAAGAAAACAAGAGACTTTCCCAAGATAGTACAGATAATAGGTGGCAGGGCTGGCTCTCAAAGCCATGTATCCTGACTCCACGATCAGTACTGTTTCCACTTATTGTGGGGGCTGCCTTTCACTCCCAGACCCTCTCTGCCCCAAGCCCAACAATGAAAAGGGAGGTTTGAAATGAGTCCATCTTGTCTTTGACCTGGTCATTTTAACAGTCTCCATCCAGCAAAAATATCCTATGAAAGTGCTATGATTAAAAATGCTTTTCAAATAGAAAAAGACAGCTTGGTGGAAGTGGAAATGTCCCTGGACCTGGATGGAGTCCAGTGAACCTGAGCTTAAATCTGGCCTCAAACACTTTCTAGCTGTGTGTTCCTGGGTGAGTCACTTAACCTCTGTTTGCCTCAGTTTCCTCATCTGTGAAATGATGATAATAATGGCACCTACCTTCCAATATTGTTGTGAGGATAAAACAAGATCTTTTTAATGCGATTAGCACAAGGCCTGGCACATACAGGTGCTATAGAAATGCTTGTTAACAAAAGAAAATAGAAATTTTAAGAAGGCTTAAATAGCGCTGAAAGTAGATAATATTCTAATACCACATTACAGTTGATCAGTCCATAGAACACAATTTATTAATTTCAGCCTGAGTCGGGTGCTTTATTTTTGTCACTTGACATCAGTGACAAAAGCACTTCAATTTCATCACCATTTTCACTTACTGGGCTGCCTTTCACTCCCAGATCTGCTCTGCCCCTAGCCCTAAAATGAACTTCTGTCCTAGTTACATTTTATAGAAGCTGTTCTAAAAATCTTAGCACAGCTTACTTTTGGGACACCTTGTATAATTTCTTCTCAGAATACTACTCCACAGCTAACACCACAAATCTCAAGGTATGAATACATAACAAACAAACTAGACAAAAGACTGTGCAATCAGCATATTTCAGCATGGTGGAAAGAACTCTGGTCTTCAAATAAAAAAAGTGAGGGTTCAAATCCTAGCTTTCCCACTTACTAGTTACATAATCTTGAGCAAGTTGCTTAGCCCCTCAGGCAGTGGTGGTGGGATGGCTTGGATTGTGTGTGGAAGGGGTGACATGTCATAAACAGAAATAATTACAAAGCTAGGTAATTTGAGGTGAAAAAGGATGCTAATGATTTAGGGAATCCAAGAAAGCTTTGTGAGGAGGAGTCAACTAAGAACACACCAGCTAGCATTTATAGAGCCCTTTGAGGTTCTTGAATGAAGACCAGCATTATGAGAAGTGATGATGAGGGGGGAGTGTATCAACCCCATAAAGAAAAGCGATTGCATCTTATCTGACCAGGTGTTATATGTAATTGAGTATTGGCTTTAAAACATAATAATACCAAGCCAGTCATCATTTTTACAGTAAATCATTTCAACAAGCAGCCCAGATGCTTTGGCTTCTTACTCTGAATGCAGTGTTTCCCTAGAGGATCATCTGGGAGAAGTGTATTGCCTTGGAAGAGAATAAAGTAAATGAAGGTAAAGATGAAACTTAATTGGGTGTGATTTAAAGGGATTCCAGATAAAGACAGTGAACTACAAAGGGCAAAATACAAAAGAACTCTGGGGAGAAACAACTTTCCCCTCCCCTGAACTCTCCTGTAGTTCTTTTAGGATGGTAATAAAGAGAATTTTGAGGACCTTTCTCCCTTTCCTTTCAATTTCAGTCCTGATCCTATGAAGACGATGGGAAGGGGGAAGGGAACAAGCATTTCTTAAGCACCTACATGTGCCAGGCACTGTGCTAAGCGTTTTTACAAATCTGATTTTTATTTGATCATGGAAATGGCAGCAATAGCATTTGGATCTGGGGCCTCTGTTAAAAACATGCAATGGACAAGTCATTAAAAAATAGCTGTGCTTCCACATTGGAATATGCTACACAAATTGTGCCTGCTGGCTTTCTGATGCTTAAACTTGGCATTGTTTAAATTTGATTCCTCAGAGAATAGCAAAGGGACAAGGGATCAGATCAGGGCATGAGAGAAGCTGTTATGTTTCATTCTAAAACAATCAGTCCTTGTAACCTGCATGATTAACTCAGGATTTTATTGAAGGGGCTACCCCTGGATCTTATCTTATGGCTTTAAAGCAGCATCGGATTCAGTGCTACTGCTGCAAGCTACGGAGGACAAAGAAGAGGAGAAGGCAATAAAAGGCAAACAGGATCTTCATCATCCCCAGTGAAGGATTAAATTTATTTTTGTACTTACAATAGCAGTGGGGGTTGCAGCCAACACGCAGTACAGCACGAGAGGCGAGACGAAGCTTTCTTCTTCCGTCCCAGGGTAAGGCTTCATCAAGTCTCCATCCTGACAGAAGAAGCCTTGGATGTGCACCTGGAAAGTGTCAGTACACTCAAAGTAGTAGGCAAGTAGAACGGTCCCAGCCATGATGACGAGCTGAAAATAGAGCATGATCACACATACACACACGTTAGTAGCTGTTGCCTTGTTTCTTAGTTGTTTTCACCCCACAGGGCAGGCTCCCTACATCGCTCAGCATGATCAGAGTGCATGTGCTTGATTGTGCCTGTGCTCAGGCATGGGTGTGCCTGTGTGTATGTATGTGTGCCTGCCTTGTGACATCCGTTAAGTAACACTAATGCAGGTCTATGTTGTCCAGGAAGAGGAGTCCAGACACTTCTGACATGGCCCCGAGCTTCTGAAGCTACTTCTCAGGATGTCTAAAAGGCTGACAGGACAGTTAGTGACACTATTGGAGTTGGCAAGATGTCCAAGTGAGATCACTGCACAAACAATTTTCCTTCTCCCCAATATGGGCTTTGCCTTAATACCAAAATGTTTTTCTATGGAGGAGCTTAAAATCCTTTGTAGAAGGTACATCCTTATACTTCCTTTCACATCTCTGATAATGTTTTTGGGGGAGAGGTATGGATGAATGATTCTTTAATAGATTCAGAAACATAATTATATGTGAGGTACCTGTAGGACTGAAGTTAGGGTACATGCAAAATGTGCCCAGTACTAACAGTGCTGCCAACAAAGGGTCAGTTAGCATCATAGGAATCCCACCTGTGTAGGGCCTGCTTTTTGGTTATCAGGTTGGGAGAACAGTGGTTATCAAAGGTAAGGAGATAACAGGTGGGTCAAGACTGTGTTGTGGCATCGACAGTATCACAAGGGGAGGATTGGTGGCCACTTTGGGTGGAGGAAGGCTGGACTGAGTAGATGGGGCACAGGATGCAGAAGATAATCAATCAACAAGTATTTATTAAATGGCTACTACATTCCAGGCATTGTGCTAAGTGCTGGGGATAGGAAGACAAAAATCTTGCCCTATCAGGGGAGATGAATACATCTATGTATATGTGTATGTATACATTCACACAGACACACAGAAACACACGTATCTATCTATCTATCTATCTATCTATCTATCTATCTATTACAGAGTAATTTTTTGGTGGGAAGGGGTCTAGCAGTTGGGGAATTAATCAGGAATGTCTTAAAGTAGAAAGTGATGTTTGAGCTATCTAGAAGGAAGTGGTGGAGGGGAGGAGTGAGTATATTTTTGGTATGGAAACAGCCAGTGGAAAGATATGGACATGGGAAGTTGAATATTGTGTGAGGAAGAGTGAGAAAGACTGGACCATAGATTGTGGGAAGGAAGGTGATGTATAATTAACCAAAAAGATATGTTGTGACCAGGTCACGAAGGGCTTTAAATACCAAACAGAGGAATTTGCATCTGATTCTAAAGGCAACAATGAGTCAGTGGAGTTTATGCCTAAGAGAGTGACGTAAGCAGCCCTGTGCTTTAGGAGACGTCAGTCACATTTAGTCTTTCATTCATTCAGCAAATATTTATTAAGTATTTACTGGGTGCTGATTACTGCGACAATTTCTGTGGAAGATGTAAAATTTATATGACATGACCCTTATTCTCATAAAGCTTGGAGTCTAGAAGGGAGAGTCAGTTACAAATATAAATTGGCTTTAATACACAGCATTACTTCAGGTATGTTAAGTCAAAGTACTCTGTGAAGTCTGGAGGGAAGAAGGTCTTTATTTACAGGGAGGATCAAGGAAATCTTTGAGGAAGATATGGCATCGAGTTGGTCTCTAAAAGATGAGTAGGAATTCCATAAGACAAGACAAGGAAGGATGTTTAAGAGATAAAGAATAATGTCAACAAAGACATGGAGGTGGGGAAGTGCAACATTTCTCTATACCCACCAGGCCATTTTCAAACAAGCTACTTTGTAGTCATGTCTGATCCACCCAGCAGTTGTGCAATTGACTTTTTGAACCAACATGCAGGAATTTACATTTGTTCTTAAGAAATTTAATCACATTTAGCTTATTGTCATAGCCTCTTAATATCATGTTGTTCCCAATTCTGTCATCTGAATGATTGGTGTCATCAAGAAATTAGATGAAATTATTGCCAGAGCATGACAAGCTACTAGCTTTTTTGGGGGGGGGTAGAGGTAAGGCAATTGGCATTAAGTGACTTGCCCAAGATCACACAGCCAGTAAGTGTGTCAAATGTCTGAGGTCAAATTTGAACTCAGGTCCTCCTGACTCCAGGACTGGTGCTCTATTCATTGCGCCACCTAGCTGCCCCAAGCTACTAACTTTTACAAATGCAATTACCTCTGCATGGAATGTCTTCTTCCTTTTTTTGCCATCTTTTGCAATCTTCCCTTTAGGTAATAATGGAGACTTAAATGACACTTTTGGTTTACTTTGGCCTTACAGACAGTGCCTTGCACATAGTAGGCATTTAATCCAAATGGGACTACTCTCTGTCCCCAAGACACTCCCCTACTTCCATGTCACTGTTGACACAATTCTTTATCCCTCAAACATTCTCCCTTGTCTTCTCCCATAGAATTCCTACTCATCCTTTAAGTTTGTTGAATTACCTAATTTGATCATAAGCATATGAGGTAAATAGTGTAAATATTGCTCCCTTTTATAGAAGAAAAACTGAGACTCAGAGAGGTTAAGTGGCTTACTCAAGATCGCATAATTAGTAAGTGGTAGAGCCAGAACTCAAATTCAGGTCTTCAGACTCTCAATTCAATGTTTCTTTGCCTCCCACTTCTCTGTTGTGAGTCCATCCTACAAAAAGCCCATCTTCCTAGCTTAGGTAGTCTTTCTACTTCTCTCTTGGAACTCATGTAGTACATCTATCTCTGAACATCTCTAATCTCATCCTCAAATTTCCTGTGCTTTTCTGCCTTCTCTGCATTTATATCATAATTTATTATTTGTGTAAGTTTTATTCTCTCTACTAGATTATATTTGAGAATTTTCTCAAAAGTAGGAGCTATGTCATTTTTTATTTTCAAATCCCCAGGACTGAGTACAGTGCCAAACCCATAAAAGGTGCTAAATCCATTTTTGTAGAACTGAATCTATAGTTATTTATTTATTACAGGCTATTCCTCTGTCAGGTATAAATGACTGATGTTACAACTAGCCATTCATTTTATCACTTCAAGAAATTAGTTAAAAAAAATTTTTTTCCTCACAGGTAATTAATAGTGAAGGAGGAGCAATTATAGCTACATGGAGAAAGATGACCAAATTTTTATCTTCTGCTATAATTCTTCCTTGTAATTTATATATGGAATTTTAAATAATGTTGTTAGTCATAAAATTTCTCATTGTACTGGATTTGGCAGGTCAAACTGGTCAAAGCAATGAGACCAAGCTTTGTGTAGTAGAAAGAATGCTGAATTTGTATGTGACTGTGTGATCTTGGGTAAGTCACTTAGGGTCTTGAGTCCCACCTCTACAATCTCTTTTAACTCTAAATCTATAGTCCTTTAATCATGATAGCTGAAAGAGAGAAGGTAGACAATCCTGAGTGACTATATTGATGATGAATCAGCCAAAATTCAATTCCCAGTATCACAGAACCTCTGAGCTCAGTCATCTAGCCCAACCTTAGCAAGAATCCTCTTTATAGCATTCCTAGCAAGTGGTCATTCTGCATTTACTCAAAAATCTCCTGTGAGGGGAATCCCATTGCTCATTAAGGCAATCCATTACAATTTGTATAATTCGGTTACAAAGTTTTTCTTTAACTCCAACCTAAATCTGCCTCCTTGCAATGTCAGTTCATTATGCTTAGTTCTGCCTCCTGGGACTAAACAGAAAAGCCTAATTCTTATTTCATAAGACAGACCTTTAAATACTTAATACACAGCTATCATATCCTCCCTAACTCTTCTCTTCTTCAGGCCAACATTGCCATCATGAGATGACATGATCATATCTTCCTTTAACTCTCCCTTTCTACTGAGAATAAAACCAACTATTCTACATGGTTGAAATAGAGGCAGAATTAAATAGAGGTGACACAAGAGGTTATGTCAAGGGGTGGTACTGCTCTCTGGGCATCAATAATGGTAGCCCTACACAGCAGAGGTGAGTTGTTGTTTAACCTTGAAGCTGAGACTGATGATGGAATCTGAAGTCTCAATGTCTCTAGCCAGCTGGTCAATTCCGCCAAGACACCCTATTAGGACACCAGTAGGACCACAAACTTGTGCACATTGCACATCTCATTTTTTTTCTCTGTATCATAGCTTTGAATGTGTGTGGTTGCCAATGTGAAAGTGAAAATGAGATTACTAATAAACTCATGCAAATGCTTGAAGTCATGGAAGTTAAACATGTATGTGGAAGATTGGCTGTGTATGCACACTCAATCGTACATAGAAATCTCTTTTACTCAATAGGGAAATAGGAGAGGAAGGAGATAAGAAAAAGGGGGAGATAGTGAAAGGGAGGGTAGATTAAGGGAGGCAGTGATCAGAAGCAAAACACCCTTTTGAGGAGGGACTGGATAAAGAGAGAGAAGGATAGAAGAAACTGGAAGGAGGAAAATACATAGTTAATAATTATAATGATGAATGTGAATCAGATGAAATAACCCATAAAAGGAAGCAGGTAGCAGAATGGATTAGAAATTAGAATCTAACATTACGCTGTTTACGAGGAGCATACTTGAAACAGAAAGACATATACGGAATTAAAATAAAAGGGCTAGAGCAGAATAGGATATATTTCAGCTGAAGTTAAAAAGGAAAGGCTAGTAAACATGATCTCAGACAAAGCAAAAGCAAAAACAGACTTATATTTTGCTAAAAGGTACCACAGACAATGAAGTAATATAAAAAAATGTTAAGAGTAAGTTTTTCTGATAAAGGGGTTATTTCTCAAACATATAAAGAACCGAGTCAAATTTATAAAAATAAGAGCCATTCCCCAAATGAGAAATGGTCAAAGGATTTGAACAAGCAGTTTTCAGAAGAACTCAAAGTTGTCTATAGTCATATAAAATGCTCTAAATCAGCACTTATTAAACTGTGGGCCAAGACCTCATATGGGGTTGCAAAAAATTTGGTAACAGTGAAAGGTTTCTGAATGCACAACAACCAAAAATTAATTCAGAATCAAATGTGTAGTGAATCCAAAGTGTTTCTGGCAGCACTTGCCCATGTTGCATTGTGCAGCTTTACTGCAGCATTAGTTCTGAAAACAAAACATGTGCATTTTGCCCTGTGCATGTCCTCAGTCCATGCAATGCCAATGAACGCTGCTGAAACCAAGAAGGGGTCCAAATCAGGTACAATTATGAACTGGTCCAACCATGCTGGAGAACAATTTGGAACTGTGCCCATAGGGCTATAAAACTCTGCATACCCTTTGACTGAGCAATGTCACTACTAGATTTGTAGCCCAAAGAGATCAAAGGAAAACGAAAAGGACCTATGTGTATAAAATATTTATAGAAGTTCTTTTTGAGGTAGCAAATAATTGGAAAGTGAAAGGATGCTCATCAGTTGAGGAATGGCCAAACATGTTCTGACCGATGATTGTGATGAAGTACTGTTGTGCTATAAGACATGACTGCAGGGCTAGTTTAAGAAGGAAAAAATGTCAAGACATATATGAACCGATGCAAAATGAAGTGAGAAGAACTGAGAGATCATTGTGCACAGTAATAGCAATGTTTTAATGATGATGATCAACTGTGAAAGACTTGGCTACTCTGATCAATACAATGATCCAAGACAATTTCAAAAGACTTGTGATGGAAAATGCTATCGACCTCCAGAGAACTGATGAACTCTAAGTGCAAATTGAAGTATACTTTCCTCACTTTATTTTTCTTGCTGTTTTGGCAATACGACTAATACGGAAATATGTTTTGCATAATTTCACATATATAATTCATATCATATTGCTTACCTTATCAATAGGTAGGGGAGGAGTTGGTAGAAAGGGAGAGAATTTGGAACTTAAATTTAAAAAAAAGAATGTTTAAAATAAAGAAATTATTTAACAAATAATGGTAGCTCTATCTCTATCCCTGACTTCTAGGACTGGGGCTGAAATGTCCTTCATCAGTAAACTAGTGAGTATGTACAGGAGTCTTTCTTCTTATACATCCTATTCCATTATGACCTTCTTTCATTAAAAAGACAAATGTATCTCTTCCATTTACAGAGAAATCAAAATAAAGAACCTCTACTCTAATTCTGCCTTATGACATAGCCTCTTGATGGGCTGATGATGCCTTACAATCAAGTATGAACATCCTTGTTTCTTCATTTTCCTAGTTAGGCCTATCATTCATCACTTCTTTTCACCAGCATGTGTCACAGTTGTCTACTCGTACATCTGTACCTACAGGCACTGTTGCTTTCCCCTGACTGATGTTCTTAATGATTCAGGAGGGAGTCATGCTGTTAGGTGTCACTTAAGCAGATGGTGAAGTCCCATTGGGGCCCCCAGGGTTGTATGGCTGCAAGGAAGTTTGAAGGGGTCAATAGGCATTGTAAAAAGAGCAACTGTGAGTGCTAGAGAAAGACAAGATGAAGCAAGTGTGTGGAAAATTAAACACAGATGTCTCTTATGGGGAAGGAAAATAATGCATCATGAAAACAAAGGGAAAATATTAGATCCTTGCTATTCCCTAAGGATTAAAAAAAGAAACAGCCTACTATATCTTTAATCTTCTTAAAATTAATGACAAAGGAAGTTTAGGCAGATTCCATTTGTTATTTGTTATATTGTTACATTTGTTATTATGGTTTCATCTAGACTCTCTAATGAGAGAAGAAGCAGAGAGCAGCTAAAAACCAAGCAGAAAGGAAACTTTAAAAAAAGAAAAATAGGTGAGAGGTCAGATAGAATATAACATTCTATTGGAAACTGAAACTCCTTAGTTATAGATAGTGAAAACAGAGCTTCCAAATGATCTAATTCAGGGAATAGTACAATAGAATAGCAGAGGTCTGAGAAGTGTGTGTGTATGTACTTGAATAGGGTTAGAGCAAAAAATTCCAAACTGTGGCAAAACCTGAGTCCAAAAAACCCCTGTTCTTTCCTATAGAAGTTGTCTTTTTTTTAAATCCCAGTTTGATTAGGCATTAGCCCAAAACACCTCAATCAACCATCACCAACATATTTAGTGATGATGATGTTTCTACCCCATGCTAAAGTTTTCAAGGTATACTGCAGAATTTTAAGACATGGTTCCTATTCAAAAGGAGGTTATAGTCTAGTTGAGAATACAGTATTAACATACACGAAATACCTAAGAACAATACAAAACAAAGCTAAAGACTTAGGTTAATTGGCGGATATAGACACTGAATACCACTGACAAAGAGGAAAGATAGGACAAAAAGCGTTGGGGTAATGGGATAAAAGTTTATGAACTTAAGATAGGTCTTGAAACAATTCCAAAAGACTCATGATGGAAAATGCTATCCATATCCAGAGAAAGAACCATGGAGTCTTAATGCAGATCAAAGCACACTATTTTCTCTTTGTTTTTTCTTTCTCGTGTTTTTTTCCTTTTGTGCTGATTCTTCTTTCACAATACGACTAATGTGGAAATATATTTAATGTGATTGTATATGTATAGCCTATATCAGATTGCTTACCATCTTGGGGAGGGGTGTGGGGAGAGGGGGAGAAAAAAATTTGGAACTCAAAATCTTATAAAAGTGAATGTTTAAAACTATCTTTACATGGAATTGGAAAAAATAAAATACTATTAAGTGGAAAACGATAGGTCTTGAAAAATGTCTCGGATTTGTACTTAGGATGGCAGTTTTTACTTTCAGAGCCTCTTCTAAGGATAACTTTGTTTCCATCATATCCGGTTTGTTTTGTGAGTGCCCAGTTCAGTGTTATGCATGCACATAAATGTGAAAGTTTTTGGAAGGCCAGTCTATGTGCATAGAGATCCTTTTACTAACTAGTAAAGATAGGTAACTGTATTTCTGTATGGCAAACAGTTGTGAGGGTAGAAAGCTAGCTATGGTGTACCCTCAGTATCTCTGTCATTCTCAATGGAGAACTGGAGGATGGAGCAAAGAACCACACCCCGCCCCCCCAACCCCAACTCCCGCCCAAGTCTCTAAAAAAGAGTTTCAGGAGTTCATGGCCTTTTGTTCCATTTCTGAGTTTCCCTCCAAGGAGGTTCCAATCCTCTACACTACACACACACACACACACACACACACACACATATATGATTCAAACTTCCACTTCCTGTTTCTCACATTTAATTCAAGGCTATAATGTGCACAGCTTAAAAGGCCCATTTCTTCACCCAGCTCCAGGACCCCATGAACCCTGACTGAATTTTCTAAACTTCACTCTGGTTCCATCTCATTGAAATGAGGAGAATGAGTGGGGCATGCCGATGATGTGGAAGGAAACTTGCTTCAGGAGGCTCGTGGGAAGTAGGGAGGGAATCTTTAGACCAAGAATTATGTCCTTGTCTGTCTGGCTGAGCTTAGCAATGACAACTCGGCGAGAGTAGTATTGCCTAGTGTTAGTCTCACCAAAGGCATTGTTTATACATTTGCTTCTTGCAAAGACAGATTCAGAGAGTCCAATTTCACTTAAAAGCACTGAAAACAAGAGATTTGATTGTTTCTTAATATATGCTGCAGCACAGCTCATTCACATGCTACTTTTCCCACACTGCAACATTAATTCCTTTCTGCCTTTAAATCAAAATAGATACTGAAACAAGCACAATGAGAATGCACTGGCTTCTCACTATAAAGTCATCCTCAACGTGGCTCTACTGTAAGAGAAAATTCATCTCATAATAAGGTTTTATTGATATTGCCCTAACAAAACCACCATGATTAGGTTCAAAATAGAGCTTCCTTATACTGAATGTTGAATTAGATACCTGACTGACAAAGGGACTTGCAAACATAATCTCATAGCTACTGTCTGAAATATTTGATAATTTTATACATGTTTGTGTTTACTTTATATTTATGCTGTACATATTTTTATATGAGTAGGGTCCTTACATGTAGGGATTGTCTTTTTCCTTTTATCCTCAGAGCCTAGCACAGGGCTTGGTCACACTGTTGGTGCTTTATAAATACTTGCTGATTAACTGCATTCTTAAAGAGTAGAAGAGATGCTAGAAGACTGTGTTATTCCAAATGGTGAAAGGATAAACTAGGAATCAGAACGCCAGTTTGATGTTGAGATTTAGCTAAATTCTAAAACTGATTATCAAACAGTTTGTGGCATTTAGAAAAGAATGTGATAATCACTGGGAGCCAAAATGGGATTATTAAGAATAGCTCTTGCTGGGGAGGCTGAGGCTGGTTGATCTCTTGAATTTAGGAGTTCTGAGTTGTAATGGGCTAAGCTAATTGGGTAGTCACACTAAATTTGGAACTAATATGGTGAACCCCGTGGACATGCGCCACCAAGTTATCCAAGGAAGGGCAAATAGGCCCAGGTCAGAAATAGTAGATTAAAGGTTTTATGCTAATTAGTGCAGGATCGGACCCATGAGTAGCCCCAGTACTTCTAATCTGGGTGAGATAGGGAGACCCAGTCTTAAAAAACTTTCCAAACTAACCTCATTTTAAAAAATAAGCTTTGTTATATTGATGACCTCCAAGAATATCTACTAAAATAAAGCTCTGATGGCTAACCTACAGTAACCATCATGTATAGGTAACCCTGAAATGCTATATCAATTGGAAACACATGCTCTCAGGTCCTAGCCAGCTAAAAGGCTTTGGATAGAAGGGCATCAAACGGACTTTGGGTCTGTCATTTGAGAACTCGAACTGCTAAGTTTGGAGAGGTTCATAAGTAAATGATTTTTTTTTGGCTAAAATGACTCATGAAACTTTGTACTAAATCATAATGGGATTATACTTTTCCTCAGTAGAAGGAATACTTACATGGTAGCAATTTAGGAAGTCTATTGGATATAAAGAATGCCAATTGGAAATGATATAGCATTTTGGCAAAGAATTCAAAAGACTTCTTGCATATAAGATAGGTGAAATATAGGTTGGATGACAACATTTGGATAACCACATCCAATGTTGATTAATGGTTTTATGCCAATCTTGAGAGAAGCTACCGATAGAGTGCTAGAGGGTTTATCTTTTTTCTTGTGTTGCTAGAGGTTTTTATCAGTGACTTAGAAGAAATTATGGAAGGGAGGCTTACAAAATCACAAATTTGGGAGGGATAATTAATACCATAGTTGTTAGTATGAACATTCAATTCAAGCTTGACAGGCTAATCATAGATTTAGAGGTGGAAGGTACCATCTGGTCCAAATCTGTAGTTTTATGTATGAGAAAACTGATTAAATGGCTTGCCCAAGGTCACAGAGGTAGTGAGGAAAATTGAGGGAACTGAGTGGATCAAGACAGTGAGTGGTTAATTGTGGGAATTGAGGGAACCACATTGACTCCATCCTGTGACTCAATTCTGGAGCTGGCTTAGTTTCTCTTCAGCTATGGGTCTAGTCCAATTTATGTCTTGTGAGAAAACTTTATTCAATTATGGGAGTTGGGAGAAAACCTTATTGCAATATTTGAACCTAATCTTGTGTGTCTGAGAAGCTGGATCACATCTCCCTGTTATTTAGAGACCTTTAACTAAGGATCTAGGTTATGCTGACAAGAAATCCAGTCAGATCCAAAGGCTGATGCAAGGAGTTTTTTCACAATTGTGAGTCTCAAGCAACCCATATGTCTTATTTGAAAACTGGCCCCATACTGATCAATCAGTTATTGTTTCCATGTTCCTTTGATTGTTTATAGACACTTAGGGGGAATGAGACATCTCTTTTTTTTGAATTTAGGGAATTGCACTTGTTTACTATCCCCCTCCCAACATGGAAAATTCCTAATTTTTCTCCAATTAGGAACCATATTACATAATGTTGAATTGTGTTCTTTTAATTAATTGGCCTTATTTGATTAATAGTTTTTAATTTTTAAAAATCTGTCTCATCCTATATTTGGAGTTCAGGCAGGTCTGAACTGATGAGGTGTGGTCCTGGTTTGCTAGGCAATTGGCATTGTTTAATAAATCAGTATGCTTAGAAAATCGGACCTTTGTTTTCCTCAGTCATTTCATCTTTTGCATACCATAGCACTAAATGACAGAGCTGGGACTTGCACTCAAGTCTTGTTCAATACTCTTCCCACCTTCCATCAGACTTCTTAAGGCTAGACTCAAATAAGCAAAAAAAATCAGGGGGGGAAAATGTAAATTCATAAATTTTGATTATGGAAGTCAATTTCACCAGTATAGAAACTAAATAAAGACACTGTTAGGTTCAATCTCAGTAAGAATTCTTAAATGAATAGGGTTGTCTAACAATACAATGAAGGAAAAGAGAGTTATGAAATAAAAGAAGTAACAAAATGTCAGAAATGGGAGCTATATGAGAGACAATCTAGTCAAATTCTATTTTACATAGAAGAAACTGAGTCTTAGAGAATGATACTAATTGATACTTATGCGGCACTTTAAGGGTTAAAAACATTTGCATATATTTCATGTAATCCTGTAAGATAAGTGCTAGAAGTATTATTACTCCTCATTTACGGATGAAGAAACTGATGCTCAGAGATATTAAATAACATGCCCAAGGTCACACGGATTGTAAATGTCAGAGGTAAGATTCAAACTAAGATTTCTCTAGGTGGTAGTACATTTAATGGAAGAACCAGGACCAGAACTCAAATCTTCTGATTCCTACTGGGGCTCTTCCCCTTTAAACCACACTATGTCTCTTATAGCTAGACGTAAAAGTAGCAGAGCATGTCTTCTAAAGTGTCTCCATCTACAACGCTGATTATGGACAGTCCCAAGTTGCTGGCCATGGTGCTGACACTATCCACTCAGTCTTATATGTAACGGGAGGGCAAATTCCTATATAATAGCTACTGTCAATGAGGGTCGTTTGAATGGTGTGTTCATTCATGTTTATTAATTTCAGTAAATTCTGCTCCCCTACTTAATCCAGTTACTGTTTTCAATTCTTAACTTGTCCCTTCAGTGGGATGAAGTTTTCCCTGGGAACTTTGAATTTTTGGCCATATTGATTGACAGTGCTAACGTACAGGAATAGATTTACCTAGAAACCAATAGCTCAGTGCTTGGTAGTCTGTCCACCATACCCAAGTTTATGACTTACATGCTATTTCAATTTTTATAACTCCTAATATCAAGAGTAGCATTCCATTATATACAGTGAGTGCTTAATGAATATTCTAACCTGAATTGAAATATTGATTCTGGTTATCAGAGGATTTAAGTAGAGGCTATATGACCATTTACAAAAGATTCTGTAGAGAGGATTTCTCTTGAAGTGGATAGTTAATCCCTTAGAAGTACCCTCAGGCCCTGTGGTCTCTTTCTCTGATTAGATGGTTCCTCCTAGAACCTCCATTTAAGGAAAGTGACCAGGCTGGCTATCTCTTCACATCTCACCAGGCTGCAATGCAAACTCTCCCATAATACCCCCATCTGAGATGACATTTACCCTCACTCTTTCAGCTTCTTTTTATATATTTTCTTCCTTTACTAGAATGTAAACTCCTTGAAGGCAGGGGCTATCTTTCTTTCTGCTTGTATTTGTATTTCCAGCAGGTAGCACAGTACCTGGTACATAGTAAGTGCTTAATAAATGTTTGTTTGGCTGACCATATAACTTTAAACTTCCATGATTCTGTGGCTTCTACCATCCATATTGGGCAGTCTTACAGTGGGATACCGGGGCATTTTTAATTATGATTCATCAGAGGCAGCTTTCCAAAGGTGTCCTAAGACTGAATGATGCCTAAACTACCTGGGTCTTTTTAGGAATAGTTGCTGTTTAATGGAGTTGGCAGTGGGGAGAGAATTCAGTAGCTACATATAACTCCATTACACTAAAGAAGAAAGACCTTGAGTTTTGCCATCATCATCATTATCATTATCATCATCTTGCCATCACCACCACCACCACCATCATCATCAAGAAAACCTGACAGGGTAGGAAATTACCAATAATAGCTGGCATCAATATATCACTTTTCAATGAATTAATTAATTTATTTTTAGTTTGCAACATTCACTTCCATAGATTTTAAATTTTCTCTGCCTCTCTCCCCTCCCCACTCCCCAAGACGGTGAATATATCACTTTTTAAAAGGTCTACAAACTGCTTCTTATTCATTAACTCATTTGATCTTCACAACAGCCCTATGAAGTAAGTTGTGAAAGCATTATTATCCCCATTTTACAGATGAAGAAACTGAGGCTTGAAGAGATTAGGTGATCCATCCAAGGTTCCATGGCTGGTAAGTTCTGGAGACTGGGTTTAAAGACAGGTATCCTGATTCCAGGATAAGTGTTTCTCCCACTATGTCATGCTGCCTCTTTCTAGAGTACAATAACTCAGGGTGACAGAAAAGGAGGTCGTTTATACCCAATTTTAAGAGATTTTCTAAATTCAGGTGAAACAAAAAATGAACACAAGATTTGAAATTCTTTCTAACTTCCAGGGGGCAGTTCTTTTAATTTCTTAGTCCTTCCAGAAAATGTGATGGTTTTCACACTAAGGAGAAAGACTAGGCATGGCTCAGATCTCCAACTAGGAGCAAAATATAGCACAGTGGATCTTGCCTGTGTTATTCTGCTCTTTCTACACGGGCAGAACTCCTATTGATATCAATATGTTGGTTCCCCATCTGTGTAACTTGAAAATCTGTGGAGTGACTGAATGATTTGTTCTGAAACAGAATGGAATTTGCTTTTAGATTGCTATGTTTTGTACCACTGTATCTGCACAGCATTTTGAAAAACTGAACAACAAGAAAGTTTTAGGTATTTGTGATAGATTCATCCACCCAGCTCCCTTATGGGTGGGAGCTAGGTGGCACAGTAGCTAGAATATCAGGCCTGGAGTCAGGAAGACCTGATTTCAAATGTGTTCTCTGACACATACTAGCAATGTGATGCTGGGCAAGTTACATAACTCTGTTTGCCTCAGTTTCCTAAACTGTAAAAGTCACCTCCCAGGGTTGTTGTGAGCAACAAATGAGATATTTGTAAGTACTTAGCACAGTTCTTGGCACCTAGAAGGTGCTTAATAAATGCTTATTTCCTTCCTTATGAATTATTTGCATTGAAAGGGACAGAGAGGAGGTGTTGGGCAAACTCAATATTCTACTCTTATTAATAAATGATTACATTAGGAAGGTAGGCATTGAGGGAGAAAGCAGAGTATAGTGGTGATGTTTTTATTACCCTCCACAGTGTCATCTCACTACAAAGTATATGTCAGGTTGCTTCTAGAGCTAACCGGAGGTTACCATACAGAGGAATTAGGAAGGAATATAAATGAGAATAGGAATTCTACCCTCTGTTAAAAAGGAAGTGCCTGCAGAGATGATGAGTATCTCTCTCTTAATCCTTGCAACCCCTGCACTCCCTCCACCATAAAACCTAACAGAGACATAGAGTTCCCAGAACCCCAACTGAGGAGTTTATTCTCTTCTCTTCATGCAAGCAATATCTCCCACTGATATCAAATGTGCTACCTTAGGAAGAGACATACTTTTCAGTGAGCCTGGGCATGTCATATGCTAATGCTTCTCATGACTGAGTGATCACTTTTCAAATGCTTTGGAACTGGGGTATTAGAAGCATAAATGTTTATATCCATGAAATTCCCTTTATTACATGGAATTAAAAAAAACATACAGCCTGAGTCTCTTCCTGGTCAAAGAAGGCTCTGACTCATGCTTGAGGTAAACTCATTTCTCTATACTTTCCTTGAAGGGAGATGAGATGGACAGAAGAAAGCTGACTAAGTCAATTCAAATCCTTGACTTCTCATTTTATCTCAACCTCCCCCACCCTCAGCCAATCTGTGGCCAAATCCAGGCAATTCCACTTTTGCAACGTCTCCCCTCTGACATTTCCACAATTCTGGCACAGGCCCTCATCACCTTACATCTGAATTATTGCAGCAGCCTGCTAGTCGATCTCCATGCCTCAAATCCCTCTCCTTGGCAGTCCATCTTATATCTGGTGGCTAAAATGATTTTCCTAAAGTGCAGTTCTGACCATGTCACCTGACTCCCTCAATGAATTCCAGTGGCTCCCAGTTACCTCCAGGATCAAGTATAAAATTCTCTGTTTTGCATTCAAAGCCCTTTATAACTGAGTTCCTCTTACCTTTCTGGTCTTTTCATATCTTACCCTTCCCCAAGTATATTCTGATTCAGTGACACTGGCTCTCCTTGCTATTCCTTTCTACCCAACTCCAGGCATTTTCATTGGCTGTTTCCCATGCCTGGAATTCTCTCCTTTCTCATCTCTGCCTACTGGCTTCCCTGGCTTCCTTCAAGTCCCAGCGAAAAATCCATCCTTCTACAAGTAACCTTTCTTTATCCTTTAAATGCTAGTACCTTCCCTCTACTGATTATCTTTAATTATCTTGTATATATCTTGTTTGCGCATGTTGATCTAATGTTGCATCCCCTGCCAATAGACTTTGTGTGAGCTCTTTGAGAGCTGGAAATGTCTTTTGCCTTTTGTATCCCCAGAACTTAGCACAGTGCCTGGCACAAAGTAAGTGCTTAATAAATGCTTGTTGACTTGACTTGGTTCCTTACGTTGGGACAGTTTCTGAACGAAGCATTCATTAATGGAAGCCCACAAGGACCCTTATTACTGTTATCTTTTCTGCGCCTCATTTTTTCTATAGAGAATGGAAGTTGCCACATCCACAATCATCATGTTTTTCCAGTACTCTGGCAAACTTGGATAGAAGCTAATCTATGTATAGAAAATGTTTTCATTTGACTGCCAGTCTTCTGCCTCTAGCATTAACGAGTAGGAAGAATTTGCTCTTTTCATGGTATGTATGCAGTGGTGTAAGTCTATGATATGTTGTGCCTTCAGCTTAAAACACCAAGGAAAAGCCTTAGGAATCCCATTTTCCAAATAGATGGAATAGTTACACTGCTCAAAGAAATCAAAAGGACTTTGATTTCTGGCTGTTGAGACATGGAGGAGACTTAGCAAGAGACTAAGAAAGGCCATGGCTGAGGGTGGGGGTGAGAACAGCAGAGGAGAGGAAGCCTCATTAATCTAAGATGAGGCCTTCCCCATTTGTAAAAAGGCAGTGGAAGAAACTACAATTATGCTAAAATATCAAAGAAAATTATATTTCATTCTTATCTTTTAGAATCGCCTTCATTAATAACTCAAAAGCCGATAAGAAAGATTTAATCACTATGTACTGAAGACATGACAGCCCCAACTTGACACTCAAACTAAATATGTAAGCACAATACTTGAACCAAGGGCATTGCTAGCCTTTGTTATTTACAGCTGAGCAGTAACGGATTTGGTGAAAAGTGCTTTGATTCTCCATTAATAGAAAAGGAGAGGAGGAGGAAATAAAGTGATTTTTTAAAATAGCATCTTCTGCATTGGTGTTTCTCATGGAGCCAATGTACAATATTCATTATTTCAGATTGGCAGCTCATAACTCGATCTTAAAGCTTTTATCTTTGACTGTTCCTTTTCATTCACCCACCTTTCAGTTACCAAGTTTCATCAATTTCATTTCCATGACCTCTCTCATAATAATCCCCATCTTACTCATCCTCACAGTGGTCACCACTCTCATTCAGGATATCATCACTTCTTGTCTCTAGACTACAGAAATGGCCTCCTAACTGGTCTCTCCTCTTACCCACTTTATCCTTCCTATAGAGGCCAAAATATCTTCTTAATGCACACACAGTTCTGACTCCTGTCATTTCTCTGCCTAAAAAATCCTCATTGGTTCCCTTTTGCCTACAGGATTAGATATAAACTTCTTATCTTGGCATTTAAGGTTTTCTCTATATGGCTCCAAACAACCATTCCAGCGTTCTTGATTCTCATGAATACATTTGATGTCCTTGTTAAACCGTTCTCTGAATTTAACATGCCACCTCCTGCATTCATGCATTTTCATGGACTTCCTCATGTTTGGAATGGACTTCCTTCTCTTCCTTCAAGAATCATCTTCTTCTCAGAAGCCTTTAGAGATCCTCCCAGATGAAAGTGCTCCTTTCCTACTCATGTGTCTTAGAGGATTTTGTTTGAATCTCTCCCTTGCTCTCATAACACTTGACCTTGGATTATAGCGACCTGTGCATTTGTCATATTTTTCTCCCCCACTCCCAACTTCAATAGAATGAATGTAAATTTTTTAAAATTTATTTATTTAATTTATTTAATATATTTAGTTTTCAGCATTGATTTCCACAAGAGTTTAAATTACAAATTTTCTCCCCATTTCTACCCTCCTGCCCACTCCAAGATGGCGTATATTCTGGTTGCCCTGTTCCCCAGTCAGCCCTCCCTTCTGTCAACCCACTCCCCTCCCATCCCCTTTTCCCTTCCTTTCTTGTAGGGCAAGGTAAATTTCTACACCCCATTCCCTGTGTATCTTATTTCCTAGTTGCGTGCAAAATTTTTTTTGTTTTTGAACATTTGTTTTTAAAACTTCAGTTCCAAATTCCCTCTGCCCTCCCCACCCACCCTCCCTAAGAAGGCAAGCAATTCAACATAGGCCACATGTGTATCATTATGTAAAACCCTTCCACAATGCCCATGTTGTGAAAGACTAACTATATTTTGCTCCTTCCTCACCTATCCCCCTTTATTGAATTTTCTCCCTTGACCCTGTCCCTTTTAGAAAGTGTTTATTTTTGATTACCTCCTCCCCCTATCTGCCCTCCCTTCTATCATCCCCACTTTTTTATCTTCTTCCTCCTTTCCTGTGGGGTAAGACACCCAGTTGAGTGTGTATGGTATTCCAATCTCAGGTCAAATCCAATGAGAGCAAGATTCACTCATTCTCCCTCACCTGCCCCCTCTTCCCTTCCTACAGAACTGCTTCTTCTTGCCACTTTTATGTGAGATAACTTACCCCATTCTATCTCTCCCTTTCTCCCTCTCTCAGTATATTCCTCTCTCATCCCTTAATTTGATTTTATTTTTTTAGATATCATCCCTTCATATTCAACTCACCTTGTGCCCTCTGTCTATATATACACATACATATATACATACATACACACATATATATGTATACACACACACACAATATACATATATATATATATATATACATATATGCATATTCCCTTCAGCTACCCTAATACTGAGGTCTCATGAATCATACACATCTTCTTTCCATGTAGGAATGTAAACAAAACAGTTCAACTTTAGTAAGTCCCTTGCGATTTCTTTTTCTTGTTCTTTTTCTTGATTATCCTTTCATGCTTCTCTTGATTCTTGTGTTTGAAAGTCAAATTTTCTATTCAGCTCTGGTCTTTTCACTGAGAAAGCTTGAAAGTCCTCTATTTTATTGAAAATCCATATTTTGCCTTGGAGCATGATAGTCGTTTTTGCTGGGTAGGTGATTCTTGGTTTTAATCCTAGCTCCATTGACCTCTGGAATATCGTATTCCAAGCCCTTCGATCCCTTAATGTAGAAGCTGCTAGATCTTGTGTTATTCTGATTGTGTTTCCCCAATACTCAAATTGCTTCTTTCTGGCTGCTTACAATATTTTCTCCTTGATCTGGGAGCTCTGGAATTTGGCGACAATATTCCTAGCACTTTTCTTTTTGGGATTTTTGAGGAGGTAATCTGTGGATTCTTTCAATTTCTGTTTTACCCTCTGGCTCTAGAATATCAGGGCAGTTCTCCTTGATAATTTCTTGAAAGATGATGTCTAGCCTCTTTTTTTGATCATGGCTTCAGGTAGTCCAACAATTTTTAAATTATCTCTCCTGGATCTATTTTCCAGGTCAGTGGTTTTCCAATGAGATATTTTACATTGTCTTCCACTTTTTCATTCCTTTGGTTCTGTTTGATAATCTCTTGATTTCTCATCAAGTCACTAGCTTCCACTTGCTCCAATCCAATTTTTAAGGTAGTATTTTCTTCAGTGGTCTTTTGGACCTCCCTTTCCATTTGGCTAATTCTGCCTCTCAAGGCATTCTCCTCCTCATTGGCTTTTTGGAGCTCTTTTGTCATTTGAGTTAGTCTATTTTTTAAGGTGTTGTTTTCTTCAGTATTTTTTTCTGTTTTTTTTTTGGGTCTCCTTTAGCAAGTCATTGACTTGTTTTTCATGGTTTTCTCGCATCCTTCTCATTTCTCTTTCCAATTTTTCCTCTACTTCTCTAACTTGCTTTTCCAAATCCTTTTTGAGCTCTTCCATGGCCTGAGACCAGTTCATGTTTTTCTTGGAGGCTTTTGCTGTAGACTCTTTGACTTTGTTGACTTCTTCTGGCTGTATGTTTTGGTCTTTGTCACCAAAGAAAGATTCCAAAGTCTGAGACTGAATCTGAGTCCGTTTTCGCCTTCTGGCCATATTCCCGGCCAATTTACTTGACCCTTGAGTTTTTCATGGGGGTATGACTGCTTGTAGAGTAAAGAGTACTTTGTTCCAAGCTTGAGGGGATGCACTGTTGTTTTCAGAGCTATTTCTATACAGCCAGCTCTGCCACACTAGCACTCCTCCTTCCCCAAGAACCCCCAACCCGGACCTGACTCAGATCTCAAGCAGGCTCTGCACTCCTGCTCTGATCTGCCACTTAATTCCTCCCACCATGTGGGCCTGGGGCTGGAAGCAACTGCAGCTGTACTTCTGTAGCTGCACCACCTCTGCTGCCTCCTGCGCAGTGGCCAAACCACAAACTCCTTTCACTCCCCACAGCTTTTCCCACTAACCTTCTCTGTTGTCTTTGGTGTTTGTTGGTTGAGAAGTCTGGTAACTGCCACAGCTCACTGATTCGGGGAGCTAGGGCCTGCTCTGCCCAGCTCCTGGTCTGGTTGGTCCTGCTGCTGCCCACGCTGGGCTCCACTCCCCTCCATTCCCAGCTCCGTGTGCTGTAGACCTCACCCAGTGACCGTCCAGGCTGTCCTGGGCTGGAGCCCTGCTTCCCTCTGCCATTTTGTGGGTTCTGCAGTTCTATAATTTGTTCAAAGCCATTTTTATAGATTTTTGGAGGGACTTGGCGGGAAGCTCACGCAAGTCCCTGCTTTCCAGCTGCCATCTTGGCTCCACCCCCTGAATGTAAATTTTTTAGAGTTAGGTAATATGAATCATTTTCATCTCTGTAATTTCAACACCTACTACAATACCTTGCGTAAAGTTGGCATATCAAAAACATTTGTTAAATTGAATTGAGGCTGCATTGTTTGCTAGCCATTATAGATGTATTGTAAATAGGTGTTCTCTAGAGCACCAAGGTGGCACAGTGGATAGAGTGCTGGGTCTGGTGTCAGGAAGACACATCTTGCTGAGTTCAAATCCAGTCTCAGGCACTTACTAGCTATGTGACTTTGGGTAAGTCACTTAATCTTATTTGCCTCAGTTTCCTCATCTGTAAAATAAGCTGGAGAAGGAAATAGCAACTACTCCAGTATTTTTATCAAGAAAACCATAAATGAGGTCTTGAAGAGTCTGAAAAATGACTGAACAACAAGAAAACATAGATATATGGTAAAACTTATACTCTATAGTGTAATCTCGGTCACTTTTGGAACACAACCTGTAGCATCGAACACCTCTGAATTAAGAAGAGCAGATACACTTTGAAATTTGCCTTGTCCCATCACTCACTTAACATAATGTGAATTATATTCAATCAAACATGCATTTATACATGGGATAATGGTTGCTCATATTCCTATGGTATGTTATGATTATGAAGTATTTTACATAGAGGCAGCTAGGTCGCACAATGGATAAAATGCTGGATCTGGAGACAGGAAGACCTGAATTCAAATCCAGTCTCAAACACTTACCAGCAGTTTGACCCTGGACAAGTCACTTAACCTCTGTGTGCCTCAGTTTCCTCGACTGTAAAATGAAGATAATGACACCTATCTTGAGGACTGTTGTAAGGCTCAAATGAGGTAATATTTGGAAAGTACTTAGCACGATGCCTGGTATATAGTAGGTGCTACGTAAATGCTAGCTATCATCATCATTAAATACTTAATCGAGTCATGACTGAAATTAAGAAAATAAAGCTATGGGAATGTGTTCAGAAGATCAGTTTGTAAGGGCATGATGCAGAGAACTTTCTTGAAACTCTGCTAGCCATTGATAAATGAAAACAACTGATTTACAGGAAATGATATGGGAGGGAGAAGGAATAATATAATAACTCACATTTGCCTAATGCTTTATTTTTCAGTCCCTTCCCTTATAACAACATTGTGAATAATATTAATGCAGATATTAACCTCATAGTAGAGATGGGAAAGCCGAGGCTCGTAGAGGTCACGCAAGTTGCCCAAGATCAGAGTTCAGTGTGTTACATCTGGGCTCAGAGCTCAAGTCTTCTGATTCTAAGGTTGGTACTCTTTGTACTACACCACCTGCATCTCACTTTTTTTTTTGGTATCTCAGAGTCTCTGAGTTGGAATGGATCCCAAAAGTCATCGGATCCCAAAAGTCATCTGATCCGAACCACCACTATACAGAAGTTCCCTCCCCCCAGTAGTCATTCAGTCTTTGCTTTAAAACATCAAGTGAGGTGGAAGATACTATTTCCCAAGGCATCTCATTCCACTTTGGGGCATACCATTTTTGGTAGAAAGCTTTCCTTCCACCGAATCAAAATCTGTCTCTCTGGAACTTCCATCCATCACTTCTGGCTCTGCCCTTGGTGGGATAAAAGCTCTTCACGGGCAAGGATTATTTGCCATTTGTTCATCTCTGTAACATCAGCCTCTAACACGGTGCCTGGAGCAACAGAGTCCTACCCTCTGCAGCCTAGCAGAATAAGTCTAATCCCACTTCTATGCGATAACCATTAAAGTATTTGAACACCACGATTATGCCCCCATCCTTCCTATACCTTATCTTATTTAGGTCCCACATCCACAATTCCTTTATCTAATGTTCACACATCGTGGTTTTGAGCAACCTCACTATCCAGGCTGCTGTTCTTCAGATACTCTGGCTTACCAATGTCCTTCCTGAAATGCAGTACTAAGAACTGAGCATAACGAAGTCTGAATGTGGCCTGACTGGGATGGAGTGCGTGAATAATAGCACCTCCTTATTCTCAGATACCATGTCTCTCAGCTTGTTGAGAAAAGTCTTATGAATAAAAAGCTTTGATAGCCATGTAGATATGTACCCATGTCAAGGAAGGAGACTGGTATGACTCAGCCATTTTCAGTTATGGCCAACTCTTTGTGACCCCATTTGGCGTTTTCTTGATAAAGGTATTGGAGTAGTTTGTCATTTCCTTCTCTATTTCATTTTACAGATGAGGAAACTGAGGCAAAGAGGGATAACTGACTTGCTTGGATCCGAGGTCAGATTTGAACTCAGGTCTTCCTGCCTCCTGGCCTGCTACCCACTGTGCCACCTAGCTGCCAAAGAATAAGGGCAATATATCAAATAAGAAGCAACTCTAGCAGCCCGCTATTACCTCTAGGATAAAATAAAATCTCCTTTTTGACACATCCTGATTTCTTTCCAGATTCTTATTTATACTTTACTTCTCTCCAGCCACACTCTGCTATCCAGATACAGTGGCCCACCCTGCTGGTCCTTTCATATAACACACTATCTTGGACTCCACAAATTTGCACTGGCTGTACTCTCGAATATTCTTTCCCCTCAGCTCTGACACCTAGCTTCCCTGGTTTCCTTCAAGATTTAGCTCAAATCCCACCTTCTGAATGGCACCTTTCCATGCCTCCCCAGGTGCTTTCCTGAGATCCAATCCAGTCTCAGACACTTACTAGTTGTGTGACCCTAAGCAAGACCTTAAACATTGCCTGCCTCAGTTTCCCCAACTGTAGAATGAGAATAATAAAAGTATCTACCTCTGAGGGTTGTTGTGATAATATTTTAAAAATTATTTATTTAGTATTTTGTTGTCCCCCCCATTACATCTAAAAATAAATTTTAAGATTTTAAAAAAATTGAGTTCAAAATTCTTTCCCTCTCTTTTGCCCTTATGCCTTTCATAAGGCAAGCAGTTTGATGTAAGCTACATATGTGTAGTCATGCAAAACTTATTTCCAAATTAGTCACGGTATAAAAGAAAACATAGGCAAAGAAAAAGAAATTTTTAAAAAGTATGTTTTTCTCTGTATTCAGACACCATCAATTCTTTGTCTGGGGATGGATACCATTTTTCATCACAAGTCCTTCAGAGCTGTTTTGGATAATTGTATTGCTGAGAATAGTTAAGTGATTCACAGTGGATCACCGTGCAATATTACCATTACCATGCACAGTATTCTCCTGGTTCTACTCATTTCACTCATCTGATTCATTCCCCAGTTGATAGGTTCTACTCATTTCCCAATTGATAGGCATGTGATAATATTTTAGAAGCACTTAGCAGAGTGTCTGGCACATAAGAGGTAGCAATTATTATTAGATAACCTTCCATTTACATTGCACATACCTTGTAAACGTAGTTTTTTGCATATTGTCTCCCCATTAGAATGTGAGTTCCTTGAGAGCAGGAACTGTATTTTTGCCTTCCTCTGTATCCCTAGAGTTTGGCAGTGTCTGCCATAGAGTAAGTGCTTAAGAAATGTTTGTTAATTGACTGAAATGAAGAAGATAAACTGATGGGGCATATGTTCAGAAAAGCTTTGCAGTCATGGGAATAAGATGAGGAGAACTGTCTTGTTTCTATCCAGCCATTGACATAGGACAGTAAGTCTTTCAGTGGTGTGATTGGTAACATCCTCAAAGCAGAAGAAGCAAGTCACCAGCCACTCGACTCTGGGGATTTCCAAAGAATCCTTTCTGCTCCTTTCCTTTATCAATCAAATTTCCAATTGGGCCCCTTACCCCATACAATGATATTTTTATGGTACTTTAAGGTTCCCAAAGTACTTTACATACATGATCTCATCCTATTCTCATGCCAACCCACTGAATCCTGGAACGTAATTTCTCAGCTTGGTCCTTACAGCTGTTCACTGATCTTTTTACCTTGCCTTATTAATGTCTCATCCTACTCCTTATGGTGGATAAATACAAAAGCGTTTGTTGTTGTCCTTAAAAAATGATGTTGGGGATACTAAGGCTTGGGATGACCAAAGGATGAAGAGGAAAGGTAAGGGTGACATAAAAGGGTGAAATAAAAATTTCTTCTAGTTATATTGGGGGTAAAATAAGGGGCTATCCCTTCAAAGAAGGGATTGTGCTACTGCATGATATGGTTGGGACGATCATAATGGATGATTAAGAAAGGAGGCTCTTAATCCAATCTCAATAATCTTTTTTTTTTGCTCTTCTTTTCTACGCCAGGGAGCACAACCTTTTGGACTGGAAAGGACCATACAATAATGGGTAGAGGGAGCTGATATTGAAAACAACAGGAAGATATCAAGAGACCTATTGAATACTCGACTTTGTCATTAGTTCCAGATGGACTATATCCTTGTGTACTGAAAATTAAAACTCTCAGATTTGACAGAACATCCAGGTAGACCAATAGAGAGAATGATAGGCTTGGAGTCAGGAAAATAAGAGTTCAAATCCTGCTTCAGACACTTTTAGCTGTGTGTCCTTGGGCAAAGGATTTAACCTATCTGCCTCAATTTTCTCATCTGAAAAATAGGGATAATAATAGCACCTACCTCCAAGGGTTGTTATGAGGATAAAATGAAATATTTGTAAAGCATTTTGAAAATCTTAAATTGTTATATTAATGCTAGCAATAATAATAATAATTAGATGTTAATACTGAGCTATTGTCAGTTGTGATTACTAAAAGACTGTGGAGTTTGGGAGAGGTACCAAAAGATTGCAGAAGAGCAAATGTTCTGGTTTTCAAGAAAGAACAGAGAATGGAGTCTTCAAATTACAGACCAACGAGTTTAATTTTTGATAGTTGACAAAATTCTCTAAAGAATCATTAAAGGGATGGTTTGTGGCAATTAGAAGTAATAATAATCATAGCCTTTATATAGCATCCACTACGTGCAAGGCATCGTGCTAAATGCTTTACAATTATTATCTCATTTGAGCATTACAACAACCCTGGGAGGCAGGTGCTATTATTATCACCTCTATTTTACAGATGAGGAAACTGAGGCAAACACATTAAGTGACTTGCCCGGGATCACACAGCTAGTAAGTGTCTGAGGTTACATTTGAAATCGGTTCTTCCTGACTCCAGCCCAGCACTTTTATTTCCTTGAGAGGGTTTCTAGACTGATCGATCAAGGGAATTCAGCAGATGGTTTATCTATATTTAAGCAAAGGATTTGATAAAATCTTTCATGATATTCTGTGAAAAAATATAGTGAGGTAATCAGTCAATAAACATTTATTAAGTACCTACTATGTGCTAGACACTGTCCTAAGCACTGAGTAGGGGCTACAATGATAGGTGTGCTGGGAACTGATTGAATGATTGGAACCAAAGAATAATCATTAATGGCTTGAAGTCAGCTTGGAAGGAGGTCACTAATGGTGGATCCCATGGATCCCATAGCTTGACCCCACGTTCACATTTTTATCAACCACTTGCATAACTGCATTAATTGAATGCTCATCGAAGTTGCGAATGACACAAAGCCAGAAAGCACAACTAACAGATTGGATGACAGAATGGGGATCCAAATAGCTTTTGGCAGGTGAAGAAACTGGGCCATATTTAGTAAGAGGAACTCTTATACTGGGATTAAAAAATCAAATTCACAAATACAAAATGAGGGTTAGAAATGACATGAAAATAATCTGATGATTTTACTCGAACGCAACCTCAATATGAGTAAACTGTATAACATGTGGGTTTGTGTTCAGTCATGTTTGGCTCTGTGACCCTGTGGCCCATGCACACCAATATTGTCCATGGAGTTTTCTTGGCAACGATGCTGGAGTGGTTTGCCATTTCCTTTTCCAATGGATTAAGGCTGACAGAGGTTAAATGACTTGCCTAGGCTCACACATAGTAAGTATCTGAAGCTGGATTTGAATTCAGGTCTTCCTGACTCCAGGCCCAGAGCTCTATCCAGTGGGCCACTTAGCTACCTCCTATAGTATAATATAGCACATTTTGTAGAGTCATAGACATAGTGTCCAGGACTAGGAAGGTGATAACTCCACTGTGATAGCTCTGCCTTGATCAGATCATACCTGGAGGATTATGTTTAGTTCTGGGTTTCATTTTTGAATTAATGAATGACAAAGCATTTATTAAGAGCTCACTATGTGCCAGGCTGGGGATAAAAATATAAGAACATGTGACAGTCCTGGCCCTCAAGGAACTTACATTCTAAATGGGAAAGACAAATTCTATGCTCTGATCCTCTAGTTTCCTCCACTTGAACACATAAAGATGTACTCGAAGAGAAAAGAAAGTGATGTACATGGTAGGTAGCATGGCATGGATATGACTAGGAAGTGACAATGGAAGCCAGATTCAGGGTAAGATAAGGCAAGAGGTCACCTATCCCAGAGTCTCTGGGACAGATCCCAAGATTCTAGTGGGAGGGGAATGAAATGGATGGCAAGAGAGTAAGCAACATGGTCTAGTAATGGTCAGGGAGTGCCTTAGAGACCTTGTTCCAGGCAAAAGAAGATGGGAGGTCATGCATCAGAACTGAGGAAGGCTATTGATAATGTGGATGTGGTCAGAGGATGGCGAGGGGCCTATCATGCCATATAAGGACTTCTTGAAGGAGCAGGGGATGTGTACCCTGGAAAAGAAGACTTAGGGCATGATAGCTGTCTTCAAGTATTTGAAGAACAATTATATGAAAACTAGAATTGATTTATGCTGCTTTTCCTCCAGGGGCAAAACCAGTGGCAGGAGTAATTAGGAGAAGTTGCAAAGAAGCAAATCTAGGTTTGATGTCAGGAAAAACTTCCTAACAATGAGAGCTTTCCAAAAGCAAAATGAGCTGCCTTGGGAGGGAGGGGCTTCCCTATCAGTGGAGGTCTTCAAACAAAAGTTGGATGACCCTTTGCCCAATATCTTGTAGAGAGGGTTCTTATTGAGCTGTGAGTTGGATTGGATCCTCCTGAAGTCCTTTCCAACTTGGAGATGCTGTGATTCTACATTTTCAGATTCTTCAGCTTCTCACCTAAGTTCTAGACTCACTTCTCCAACTGCTTATAGGACGTCTCCACCTGGATAGCATATCAGCATTACAACAAACTCAGCGTGTCCAAGATTAAGTTTACTAACTCTTCCTTTGAACGTGCTCTTATTTTTGGCTTTACTGTGCCTGTTTGTGGTATTACCATTCCATCAAGCTCTATGTTTGTAACCTTGGTATTTTTATCTCTTAGTCTTATGTGGCATTGTGGATAGTGTGTTGTCTGCAGAGCCAGGAAGCCCTGGGTGCAAGTCCCACACCTGGCACAGACTGGCTGTGTGACCCTGGGAGAGTCTTTACTACTCTTGGCAACTCTCTAAGAATATTTGTTGCAAAGAAGATGTTGACTTGCTTTGGTAGAGGGAGTATTAGGGCAACCAGCTAGCTTAGTGTATAAAATATTGGACTTAAGTCAGGAAGACTTGAGTTCGAATTCCACCTCAGAAACCTACTATCTGTGTAACTCTAAACAAATTATAATCTCTCTTAGCCTCATTTTTCTCATCCATATAATGAGAGGGATTAGATTTGACAGCCTCTAAGATTCCTCCCAGTTCTAAATTTATAATCCTATGATCCTCTGAATTCCCTCCTCTGGAAGTTCCCTATGCCAATGAAATCACAGTTTCTACTGCCTATTCCCTGTCGGGTCATCTTGATTCTTTCACAGAAACATCTCTAGCATTTGTTCCCCCTTCTTTATATTTATCCCCACCACTTCTATAGTCTCCCAACAAGTTTTTCCACCACTACTGACTTCCTGCTTTGATCCATTCTTTCTTTCTGCTACAGGAATAATCATTCTTTTGCTTAGCTCTAGTCAGTTACTATTTTGCTAAAAAAAAAAATCTTCAGTGGTTCAGTATTTCCTCCTAAGTAAAGATCAGACACCTTTGCCTTTATTTATGTTCCTATATAACCTGGTCTTTCCAATCTTCCTACTCTTTTCTATGAACTCTCTTCTGCTAAACTGTGTAATTCTCTACACCCTACAAACACGTAAATTTTATCAAAATGTTGGACTTATCAAATGTTGGACTTTACATTTGTGTGGCTGGAATGTCCTCCTTTCCCAACTTTGCCTAAACTTTTCTATTCCTTCTTTATTTCATAAAATATCATATTTTATGCAATATCTGTTGTTTATTCTTTCTTTTTTATAATTTGCTTTTGACATTTTGTTAGTTCAGCATTTTGGCAAGTGGGAGTAAGTGACTGCTTACTGAGCTATGCAGTAGAGAAATTTTCCCTGGTTCACTAGTAGAGCCAAGAGAGGTGTGGACCTCTTTAATTGACTCAAGCTCTTTGTTTTCATGGATGGACATCTCATACACATAAGTTCTCCAAAATAAAGAAATGCAGTTCTTAAGTTTGTTTTAAATAACAATAAAAACAAAAGCCTGGTTGTAACACCTACTTGGCCTTATTCTGTTAAATATTTTTATCAGTGACTTAGAAAAGAGCATATATGACATGCTTGCAAAGTCTTCAACTAATAGAAAGCTGGTAGCAGAGGATAAGGAAGCAGCTAGATGGCTCATTGGACGGAGCGCTGAGCCCAGAGTCAGGAAGATCTGAGTACAAATCTGGCCTCAGATACTTACTAGCTGTAGGGTCCATGGGGGTTATGAAGAGTTGGTCACAACTACATGAATGAACAACAACACAACAAAAATCGAAGATAAGCAGTGGAGGAGGATGAATAACATGTTGGGTAACAGAGTTAGGATCAATTAGAATTGAGAGAGGCTCTGTTTGCCTCAGTTTCCTCATCTGTAAAATGAACCAGAGAAGAAAATGGCAAACTACTCCAGTATCTTTGCCAAGAAAACCCCAAAAGGGGTCATGATGAAGTTGGACACCACTGAAAATGACTAAACAAAATGTGCTGGGCACTATGTTTAAGTGCTAGGGCTATAAAGAAAGAAAGTAACGTGATTTTTGTCCTCCAGAAGTTCACATTCCAATGGAGGAGACAACATGAAAATAATATGTATGTTTATACAAAATATATATAGTATAAACAGAAAGCACTTTCAGGAAAGGTGCTGGAGAAGGGGAAAAGGAGGTAGAGAGAGGGAAGAGAAGGATCAGAGGAATTCTCATGCATAAGGTGAGATTTGACCTAAGTTGAAGGAAACCAGGGAAGTAACACAATGACATTTAAAACATCTCATAATCTGTTCCCAATCTACCTTTCCAAATTTATTTCACATTACTTCTTTCCAAAGAAATTTTTTAAGCCTAATTAGTCTACTCAGGATTTCAGCTTTAGAAGGTAAGGCTGTGGAAAGGATGCTGGGTTTGGAGTCAGCAGACATGGATTTTAATCCCAGCTCTGTCACCTACTACATATGTGACCTTGGACAAGCCATTTAAGTTCTTTAGGCATCAGTTTCCTCATCTGTAAAATGAAAGCGTTGGGTTAGCTTTCCTCTAAGATCCCTACCAGCCTTAAATCCATGATCCTACAGTCTTATCTTTGTGCATTCCTACAAGCTCCCTCTAGCTGCCATGCACTCCTCCACCTGTTTCTTAGAATCTTTAGTTTTCTTCAAGGCTCAGTTTAGGGGCTACCACCTATGTGAAGCTTTTGCTAATCCTCTTTGTGACCAGTGCTCTTACTCTCTTCAAATGACCTTATAGCTACTCATCTGTGCCATTGTTATATCGACTGATGGAATGTAAGCTTCTTGAAGGTGAGAATTGTTTTGCTATTATATCCTTAGTAGCTTGTATGCATGATAGAGTTAGCATGGCATAGTGAACAGAGAGCTGGTCATGGAGTCAGCGTCACCAGACACATATACATATATTTTACATTTACATATACACACATATATAAACACATTCATATATGTGGGGCATGTATGTATCCCAGATACACAACACATGTACACATACATACACTGGCTGGGGAACCATAAGCAAGTTGCTCAAACTCTCAGTGCTCTCTAGGTAATGCTAACAGTATAAGTTGCTAACCTCCATCGATAAAGGGAGTTTCCTCATACAGGAGTTCTTTATAGCAATGATACCATAGTAATAGTCCTTATTCCTTAGGACTCACTTTTCACAGAACAAACTCAATAAATTTTTAATTTAATTTATTAAGTGCTTACTGCATGCAGTGTGATATGCCATGGGCTGGGAAAGATACACAGTTTAGAGAAGAAATGGCCTCCACCCTCATGGTACCTATAGTCCTTGCCCTTAATAGAGAAGAGCAAGGCAAGACTTTCTTTAAAGGTATCCTGTGATGTCATGTACCCACACAGGAACTACTATTTTTTCCATGATGACCCAGAAACTCATAGAACACAAGACATGATCTAGGATCAACCCAAGGGGATCCTGTGGTCATATTCTGTTATGGATTAGAGATCTGAACAATCTCATAGGCCCTCCATGTGATCTCATGGTTTTTGTACCCTTTATTCAATATTGGAACTAGGATACATGAAAACTCTGGAGTTCCTATCCTTTTGTTTCTTTATCCAAAACCAAGACGTAAACAAGCAGGATATGAATGCATATGTATATAGTTGCTCAGTATACTCTTAATCATGCCCAACTCTTCATGACCCCATTTGCGGTTTTCTTGGCAAAGATGCTGGAGTGTTTTGCCACTCCCTTCTCAGCTTATTTTATAGATGAGGAAACTGAGGCAAAGAGGATTAAGTGATCTGACCAGGGTCACACAGCCATTAAGTGTCTGAGGTCATATTTGAACTCACAGTATTCCTGACTCAAAGCTTGGTGCTCTCTCCACCGTGCCACCTAGTTACCCATATGTATGTACACACATGTATAATATAGGCTAATCTGTCAAACAATAGATAATTAGATATACTCTCATTTTATACATGTGTAATAATATGTTAATATGTCAATCAATATCTATCTATTTACACTTTCATTTTATGCATGTATATCATAGCTAAATATATATTCATTTCATATATATTCCCATATATAACATATAAGTGTAATGCTAATTAATTATCTGTTTGATTGGTTGCTGCCTGGTTTAATGGGCAGGAACCTCTGGCTTTCTATTACCTTCCAGTCCAAACCAGGGCTTAGCATGTCAGTCTGTTACTCAAGACATTTTCAAGGCTCCCTAGTGCCACTAGAGGCTCATTTGACTCCAACCTATCTTTCTATTCTGAGTTCGCATTACTCCCCTTTATACATTCTACGTTTCCAATAAATTGTCCTACTTTCTTCCCCTGTTAATGGGAGATTCTATCTCCAATTTCTTTGACTTCGTAGAGGTAACATATCCCTCATGCCCAGAACGCTCTCCCTCCCTGCTCCCTTCTGCCTCTTGGAATCTCTAGTTCCCTCTAAAGTTCAGCTCTGTCACCACTTACTACACAAGGTCTTTCCTGATACCCTTCGTCAAATCAACAAACAGAAGAATGGAAGGTAGGAAGCAATCAGGTTCTGAAGAGCTTTAAAAGTCAAGTCAAGGAACAGCAAGGAGGCCAGTATCATTGGGTCACACAGTATATGAAAGTGAGCAAAATGCAAGAAGATTGGAAAAACAAGAAAAGGCCAGGTGATGAAAGGCTTTAAAAATTAAATTCAGGATTTTATATTTGCTCCTGAAAATAACAGAGAGCCACATGAGTTTCTTGAGTAGAGGAATGGCATGGTTAGATTTGTCCTTTATGGAAATCACCTCGGCAACTGAAGAGGACTGATTGAAATGGAAAGATACTTGAAGCAAGGAGACCAACTAGAAGGCTATTCTAATAACCAAGGCCTGAGGCGATGAGGGCCTGCACCAGGGATGTGATTGTATGACAGGAGAGAAGGAGACATGTACAAGAGATGGTATGAAGGTGTAAATGGCAGGACTTGGCAGCATATTGGATACATGGGGGTGAATGAGAGTGAGGAGTTGAGTGTGACACCTAGTTTTTGAGCCTATTAGTAAGAAGGAAGTTTGGAAGAAGGGAAGGTTTGGGGGAAAAGGATAATGAGTTCAATTTGGGACACGCTGAGTTTAAAATGTCTACAGGACATTCAGTTTAGATATTCATCAGGAAGTCAGAGATGTGAGACTAGAGGTCAGGAGGGAGGTTAAAGCTGGGTAAATAGATCTGAGATTGATCAGCATAGAAAGGATAGTTGAATCTACAGGAGATGATGAGATCATCAGGTGAGATAATATATACACAGAAGAAAAGGATCAGGATAGAGCCTTGGAGGATACCCGTAGTTAGTGTGTGTGACCTCTATGAAGATTCAGTAAAGAACACTAAGAAGGACTGATCAGACAGGTAAAAGGATAACCAGGAGAGAGAAAACTTAGAGAGGAGGAGGAGATCAGTAGCACCAGAGACAGCAGAGAGGTCAAGAAGGATGAGGACAAAGAAAAAGCCATTAGATTTAGCAATTACAAGATCACTGATAACTTTAGAAAGAGAGGTTTCAACTGAACGATATTAGAAGCCAGATTATAGTGAGTTTAGAAGGGAGAAGAGAAGTGGAATAAAACACGGAGGACAGAGATGTAGTATCAAGTTTGAGGAATAGCTAATAATTCTGTTTTGCTGGAATGGAGAGTTCATGAAAGAAGAACAATATGAATTAAGGCTAAAACATTAGGTGAGAGTCAAGTTGTAAAGGTCATTCTATGGATGGTGAGGTAGAGCTATTGGCACAGTGGTTTCACCTCCTTTGGCCCATGAATCTCCTTAATCTGTTTTGGGAATGATTGTTACACAATGGAAGGGGATGAGAGTACCACTGAGGCTTCAACAGGCATAAACTTCTTTAGGTTCCTGGAGTCATTCGCTTCTTCAACAAACATTTGTTGAGTCCCTCCTATATTTCCCAAGTCCAGGGCAAAGATGCTTGAAAGAGGGCATCTGCTCAGTATCCTAAAAGGGACTATAATTATAAAAGTTGAAGGGAGAGAGGAGCTTCTATGTGAATAATACCCACAAATTCAGAGGCAGATGAGATACATCTGATCTGTGGAATTTTTCTATTACCTCTGAAATAGACTTCATTCAAAGATAGTTATACAGATGGGTGGTATTAGACCTGTCTAGTAACCCTGGAACCCCTTCTCAGGCCATGCTAAAGGCCCCAGTCATTGACAATTGTGAAGGTGTGAGAGGGACTTTCTTCACTTCTGTGTCTCTGAGGCATGTGGTCAAGCTGAGAATCCAGGAATTTATAGTAAATTATTTCATTTAGTAAAGTGGTTACTAAACAGACACAGTGCTTTTATTTTTTTTAAATTGAAATTGGATAAGGACTGACATTAAGCTGCTTAGAGACTTAAATAATGGAAACAATTATTCTAATACACAGAACACAGAGTGCATCTTGAACCGAATAATCTCCTAATTCTTATGAAACAGTGTGATTCTGTGGATGGCCGTGCTTGACTGCAGGTTCTACAAAGATACCCTAAGCCCCCTTCTTCCCTTTATCCTACTAGATTGGTTTTTGTTTCCTTTGCAAACAATTATCCTGCATTCAAACTTTCCAAGCCTATCACAGCCCACCACAATATGTTTGATTTGACTCTCTGAATGTGCTGCCATCATGCCAGTGTTCTTACTATTGGATGTACCTTGTAAATTGAAATTCATTCAATGGCATGTTAAAATGCTTTGGAAGACAAATTTAAGGCATTTGGCTTGGACAAGAATTATTACACTGAAAAAAGATTCAGGGAGCTGTAATTCCTAAGACGAAAGCAACCTAAGCATTGATATTCTCAAAATAATATAAATATTTATGACATTATAAAGGATTAAATTTCCTTTGTTTGTTTGTTAATACCTTTGCAATTTCTCCTTTGGTCCTTTTATGGGGTGATTCTCTAAAAGCTTCATGGAGAAATCACCTCTGGCTATGACTTTGGGAGGTCCTGTTGGTTTCTTTTCATTTTCCTAATTTTCCTGAGATGACAGTGTCTGTACTCAATGTATTCTGCCAGGGTCTGAACCCAGCACCTGCCAGTTCCATCTTGGCTCCCTCTGTCCCAATTTCCAGTTCAGCTAATTCCACAAAGATCACAGCTGCTTGGGAAAATAAAACTTCTACAACTTAAGAATATCTGGGTCATCTCCAGAGTCCACTATGGACCAGTTGGGTCTCTAATGCCACCTAATGCATGAACCAGTAAGAATCTCGATGTAGTAGATAGAACACCGGGCTTGGAGTCAGAAAGACCTAGGTTCAAACCCTACTTCTATCAATTACCCTAAATAAGTCAGTTAATTTCTTTATGCCTCAGTTATTTCCTTCTCTTTACAATGAGGATGTTGGACTTGGCAAACTCTAAGGGCCATTGCAACTCTGAATCTTTGTTTCTATGATCTTGATTTTATGTATATCATTTGGTATGGGAATGGAAAAGGGTTAACAAGAGTAAATGCCGGAAGACAGAGTCAAGGATAATCACACAAAATTAACAGGGACGGTGTTACAATGTCCCATTAGGCTGATTTAATTCAGAATACTTGAATGAACATGGTGGAATCTCATTATGTCTTGGCATCATAACCCTGAAGATGCCTAGGTCTTTGGATCTCTTCTTTATAGAAGCCTACACCAGATAAATAGCTGTCAGTGGCATTGAAGGCTGTGAGTCAGAAGGAAGAGAAGTCCAATCCAGGTGGTCAGTTTCAGCAGTTGCTTAACATATGCCTTCTCATCGCTAAAGGCTGGTCTTCTAGGTTCATTGATGATAAACTAAGTCTGTGATTATAACATTTTAAAATATTCTTCATTGTTGCCATTGAAAAATGATAAAGTTAACAAAGAAAGATTGGGACGTAGTCTCATTTTGGATCATACACAGTAATTCCCACTCACTTGAAAAAAAGTAGCATTTAATACTGAGTGATCTGTCCATTACTAACTTGTAAATATGAACCCCAGTAGAAATGGAAAATGTGTGAAATTGGAATTCCAATAGATAGAATATTGGTTGTATTTGATAGAACTATAATAAGACTACAAGCTGTTGGAATTGTGTTTATGTGGAGAGGGGAAGTATGCAAGTGGGAAAAAGGGGGGGGGTATCAGAAAATGGCCTGGAACTATGAAATGGTAGTTTAGCAATCATTAGACATGAGCTAATGATTCTTAACATGGATTTAGTGATTTCTATGAGCCTAAGTTGGAAAATGGCTATTTCATTACTAAAGGGGAAGGGCAAGGTGAAACACAGCCCAGCTACTCTGACACATAGCCTTTGGTAAAACCCAGGGTCAGCGCTCAGAAATGACAGCAAAAAAGACACTCAGGATCGTAAATGAGGAGTCATTCTCCAACTCACCCTCTTTTCAATGTCTCCTTGTACCCCTAGGGCAAGGCAATTCAGCTCACATCTATTTTCTCTCTCTCTCTCTCTCTCTCTCTCTCTCTCCCCCTTCCTGTTTTCTTTTCTTCTCTTCTTTTTTCTTTCTCTTTCTCACTTCTCCCCACTCCTCTTTCTCTTTCCCTCTCCCTCTCTCCTTTTTCTTCTTTCTTTCTTCCTCCCTCCCCACATGTCCATATACTCCTGTAGAAGATAGGAAGCCCAGCTGTTATACACAGGTGGAAGCATTTGCACTTTGAGAGTAGTTTCATCTAATTGAAAACTGGCATTTCATTAGTTTTTATATTAAACCAGAATCAAATGGTATGAAGGAAAAATATCAATGGCCTTGGTCTTACAGTGTTATTTTGGTAAGGGGTTGAAATAAAATAGTGAATTTATTTTGGTCATCAATATTTCCAACAACAACCAACAATGAAACACATATATACAGTATAGCATCATGGAAAGGGCCCAGGTTCTAGTTCTGGCCCTGTTGCTGATTGGTTGTGAAATAAGTGAATTATTTCGTGATCTCATCTATGAAATGATGAGATTGGATTAAATCATCTTTGAGGTCCTCTCCAACTTTGAAATTATTTTTTCTAAGTGGTAAGAATTGTATAGAAGAGTGGAAAAGATGTTGGTGTTAGAAACAAAAAACTTGAGTTCAGGTGCCAACGCTGACATAAACCATGTGACCTTAGGCAAATTGCTTTGTCTCTCTGAGCCTCACTTTTCTCATCTGTAAAACGGAGATAACAAAATTCACATTACCTACCTTATAGGATTGTGAGAAATATATTTTGTAAAGCTTAAAGAAGAGCAGAAAGGGAAATTTTTATGGATGGGTTGTGATCTGCATCACTGAAGGGTTCAAATGAATGAGATCGCAGATCTACTGGAGAGTATTGTATCTTGACTAGGGGATCATAAGATGTTCAAAGTCACTCTTCACTTGTTCTTGGAACTAAATATTCCTTCAAATAGAGGGAGATAGAAGAGATAATCTCCCAATCTTTAAAGATGTTCTTAAACACTATACTATTTCTTCCCAAGTCAGTTGTACACACACAAAAACGATAACTGACTTGTGTATGTGTGAGCATTGCATAGACACAGGCTTTATTGTAATGGCAGATATACAGAGCTCTGACCAACTATTTCACACTTGTAAAATGTGAGAGATACATTAAGGTTTCTTCCAGCTTTCATGTTCTATGTGGATTTTTCTGTTTATCTTTTAAAGTCCTTTACAACCCAGCACCATCCTATCTTTCTTGCCTCATACATCGCTGCTCTTTCTACATCCTAAGCTTCAGTCCGACTAGCCTTCTTCTCTGTTCTTCACACACAGCATTTCATCTTTTATCTTCATGCTCTTGCACCATCCTCTATCCCTGGAATTCACTCCCTGCTCATCTCTACCTAATAACATTCTTACTTTCCTTCAAAATGTGGCTCATGCAGTACAATCTACCTAAAGCCTTTCCTGATTCCCTGATTGCCAGTGCCCTCTCCAACCATCTTGTATTTATTTTCTGTTTGCTTTGTACATATTTATTTTGCACATGGATGTATACATATGTGTGTATGTATACATGTGATTCTATATACACATATACATACGTACGTATATACATACACACACAGTCGCATGTTGCTGCTCCCTGTAGGATGTAAGCTCCTTAAGAGTAGGGATTGTCTATTTTTATTTGTATCCTCAGTGACCAGAACAGTGCCTAGCAAATAGTAGATATTTAATAACTGTTTTATTGATTGATGATTGATGCAAATTACTTGATATGGTTGATTTCATGCCACTATTTCCTCAATAATGTCCCGATCTATACAGTCTTTTATTAAGTCTCCTTGTGACCAGTGCCACATACATATTTGATGTCTAGCAAGGATTAAGACTCTGTGATCATGAAATAGAATAAAGCCACTTGCTCCTGTATTTGAGGACTAAACCTGCCACTCTGGACTCATTAGTGATATGCTGTAACTAACTGAGATAACCAGTAGACCACAAAGTATTGTAGCATCTGTAACAGTTCTGGGCAACTTCCTCATCATGCTGTGAATAAAAGCCAAGTTATGATCTATGGCAAGTTTCATCAGATGATCTCTTAAAGCACACAGCTGCAAGAAAGAAATGTCCTGTGCTGATTGAGCCATCTATTACCAAGATCAATAGAGGGCTGCCACAGAATGCCATGAGACCAGGTGCTACTGAGACATTAATCCTTCTGCTTGATGAATGATCTTTGGTGGGTTTAGGGTCATGGAGAGGACTTTTCTTTTGTACTTCTAGTCATGCATAAGGAATTGCTCCAGGCTAGTTCAGTCACCATCCAAGACTGAGCTTATGGTTAATACTCAGTGGTACAAGCAACCAGATGGAATCCTTAAGAGTCAGTAATAATGGGTCAGTGAATGGATCTCCAAAGCCACCTGTTCTGGAAAGGAGTGGGATACAGTTGCTTGTTTTCCAACTAGCTCAGAACAATGTAGACCTTCATATTCACATGTAAAACAACATGGTATTTGCGGCCCAAATCAATGACCAAAATTTTATCATTAACCAATAGATCTGATCAACAATCATTTATTAAGTGGCTACTATGTGCTGGTACAGCTCGTCCTCCCCCTTCCCCCAAATCTTAACAACAGTGCCTAGTCCAAGTCAACAAGTCAAGTCAACACACATTACTATTTGCCAGGCATGGTGCTAAGCACTGAAGATTTCAAACAGAGGCAAAAACATTTAGTCACTATAATAGGCACTTAATAAATTGATTGGATTGATTAATTAATGATACCTAGAGGTTAAGTAACTTGTTCAAAGTCACATTAATAGTATATCTGGGACTTCAAACCAGGTTTTCTGGTTCTCCAAATTCTTGTTCTCTTATATCATGTTTCTTCCCCGAGGATTAATCATTTAGTTCAATCCCTACTAAAATCACATATATTGTCTGTCATATCCCAACAAAGGGTCCTTAGAGACCTTTGGTTATAGGAAACACTGTCTCCCAAAGCAGTCCATTCCATTCCATCTATCTATCTATCTATCTATCTATCTATCTATCTATCTATCTATTTATTTGTTCATTTATTTATTAATTATTAGAAACTTTTAACAATTATCGCCAGCCATAATTAGCTTCTATGTAAATTATACCTATTGTTTCTAGCATTACCTTCTGGAGCTAAGCAAAATAAGTCTGATCCATCTTACATAGATCAACCTATTAAATAATTGAAGATAACTCTCATTGCTTCCTTTAAGGTTTCTCTTCTGTTTCTTGTTTTCATTTTCTTTCTTTCTTTTTTTGCCATGAAATGAGTTTGCCTAATACATTGGGCATAGTGAATAAATGAACATTCAGATGGGGTCCAGAGTCTTGTACCAGGAGATACTGAGTAGTTCAGTCCTCTAACTTTTCCTTCCAGATGCTGATGTTGTTTAAATGTCTACAGGTTGTCAACAACAACAACAAAAACAACAACAAAGAGACTGGTCATTTCCTAAGAGTATAATTTGTATTTGATCTCACTTTCAACATCTGGGTTGTATTCCCTTCTTCATGTTCAAGTACAGAAAAAATATCACGGATCAAAAGCTGGACAGGTACTAAAGGGTTTCTTGTTCGGAAATTTCTTTGACAAAAGTGCTTAGATTTTAAATTTAAAATGCTACCAAAGAGGAGGAGAAAAGTGGCAGAATTTCTTTCCAAGTTTACATTATAAGTCCACTGAATGGTATCAAATTTAGCTTCACATAGTAAAATCATTTTGACAATTAATGAAGAAAACACAATACATGGGAATTCTTCCCCCTGTTATTTGATTCTATAGTTTTTTCTGCCTCATCTTACAAATATCTAAGGAGCAATGGCCACTATACCAGTGAACCTAAAAAAACCCCTGCAGCCCTTCTGAGCATTTTTTACAATACCCTGGATGGATATTCAAGCTAGTCAGTCATCCTTGATTCATCCTTGATCTTTCTGCTTACCTCAGGACTGATCCTACTTCTGTTCCTTTGGCCCATGGCCCAACACACCACTGCTTCCTGTCACTGAAATAATACACAAAGGAACACTCCTGAAAGGTATTCATTTGATAACAGAAAGGCTGAAACCACTCTTTTCATGTCATTTAGTGTGAGCAGCAGCAAGATTAATGTTTCCATCGCACTATCTTGGATTGTAAGCCAAGTAAATGGAGCTATATCATAGGATATATACAGTATGGGCATAGCTTTTAAAATGTTACTGAAGCCACCTTAGAAATTTCAGTGCTTTAAAAAATGAAACCCTTGGCTATGTTTTTCTCTTACTAGGCTCCCATTTATTATTAGAATTGAATGATATAAATATTAATGGGAAATAGTGCTTCCTTGTGCTGGAGTTATAGCATGATGATTAAGTCCCTGAAAGGTTTAAACTATATTTTTGCAAAGTATGACTTCAAAAGAATAAAAATTTAATTAAGGTAGATTTAAATTGGTTTACTTAACAAATCTTTCTTGATATTTTTCCTCTTCTCTTCTCTTCTCTTCTCTTCTCTTCTCTTCTCTTCTCTTCTCTTCTCTTCTCTTCTCTTCTCTTCTCTTTCCTCCTCCTCCTCCTTCCCCTCTTCCTTCTCCTCCTCTTCCTACTTCTCCTTCTCCTTCTTCTCCCTCTTCTTCTCCTCCTCCTTCTTCTTGTTCTTCCTTCTTCTTTCTGTCTCTCTCTCTCTGTCTCTGTCTCTCTCTGTCTCTCTGTCTCTCTCTCTCTGTCTTTCTCTCTCTCTCTCTGACTATGGACAATATAGTAGTTTTGAATCTCGGTATGTCTACTAGTACCCAGTCTGGCCATGGCAACCAAACTTTACCATCATACCTCTTCCTCCATTTGATCTAACCTGCCTACTGATTAGCACGAATGTATTTTAAGGTTAAAATGATATTACATTATTTAAACTAATATTAACAAGATCTGTCTTATCTTTTCTCTTAGGATTGTTAGCTCTTAGGAAGAAGTGACAGTGTCCTTCCCATATGTTCTTCATAAGTCTGTTTTTAGAATACTGTCATACTTAAATTGAGAACTTAATATTTTATTTATTGACATAATCTCTGGAAAGCTGTCTATATATTCAGCCTATTTTCAGTATCCAAATTGATAAAAATTCTCTGAATGGTGGACTCCATTTCATAGAGTGGTAAACAAAGGCAGAGTTTTATTTATCTGAGATGATAGAATAATTAAGTGGTACCATCAAATCTTGACTCCCAAATCTGTATGAAATATACCACTCCAGAGACCAAACATGGACAGTTTGTTTTTGAATGCTTCAATATATCTTATATATCCAACTGCATATTATATCGATTGTTATTTACTAGATTAGAAAGTAAGAACAATACATTTCAAAATATTAATTCAGTTAAAATAACAAAAATAAACCCACTACAAATTAATGTCAATTTTAATGAAAAATAACTAAATTTACCAAAATAAAATTATGAGGTGTGACATTGTTTTACATATTTTTGCAAATCTCTCTAATGTCTATCTTAAGAGAAGATAGCTGAATTTTCATATATGCTTTTTCATTCAATCTCTTGTGATGGTTTGGTTGAAGAATATGAAGAAAATCTGGCCTCACACTGATATGTAGTTGGAAAAGGGAAGGGTAATTTAATAGACAAATAATGTCTTATTATTTTTATGAAAATAGTTTTAATCACAGAGGCCCCCTGAAAGAGTGTCAGAGACCCCCAGGGATCCATGGACCACATCATCCATACTTTAAGAACCTCTGCTTTAATGAATCTCTGATCTCCCCAGTGTGGATTCTCCTTCCAAACTGTGAAGAATATGTTATTCATGTGTTTTCAACCTATGTGAGTCACGACTATATTTTCACATAAACCCTCAAAAGATAATCTGCTTAATGTGCTGGATGCCTTCTGACAGTCTGTGGTTACCCATACGGCAGTCGGGATGGCCCTTGGTGATGCTCATCTCCTTTTCTGATCATATGTAGCCTAGATTATAGATTTTATTATTCTTCTTGTGCTCAAGTCACTCTTGGTAATATATTGTTGTCTACTTACTGATAACCATGAGTCTCTAGACCCAAAACACACCGGAGACTAATGGTATATGGTTTCTGAATGTGTCCCATCTCCCATCCATTTTTCACATAGGCCACATTCTCAATCTATAAAATGAAAAAGTAAATACAAGTATTTCCATGGGGGAAATGATATTGAAGTATTTATAGAGAATCAATCGGCTCTAGTCTTTTTATAATTCAAAAGAATTCTAGCATAAGAACACTAGAATACTCCAGTGGAATTTCCAGATTAACACCGAGGGTGAATGTTTTCCCCTAAATAAAACAGTAGGTACCAAAGAGTACCAAATGCTAGCTCTGCTCCCCATTTTGTTTCCATATGAAATGTTTATGATAATTTAAAAAAACTGTTTTCTAATAACAGCTGCCAAACATGAAATACTTTCAGATCTACTTCAATAAAGATGAATAGAAGGGATTATACTGAAGAGTATACTGCTAATAAAGAATAATATGTCCTTAGGGGGGAAATCCTTTAAAAATTAAGCTGATGAATAAATATTGTGCTCAGTGTAGCTGAATAGCTTGTTTCAATTTCTTTAAAGAAAGGTTTGGGCAAATTTATCAGCAGGGGGCATTGATGCTCTATCGAAAGCCCTGTGCTACTCAGTCACAGAAAGTGCTATTTGTAACACTGAATGCTTCAAGATGATCAATAAATTATTGAGAGAAACTATTTTCCTTAGAAAATCTGCATAGAAATGTCATCTATTCTGAGTGAATCTTTACAAAATGAAAGTACACTGTGGACATATTTGGCTCTTTTAAGTAAAATGAAAGATGCCCAGGGCTTTATATGGGGAGGAGGGGTTGTTAACGGGGAGGGGAATGTTGATGTGTGGATTCAAGGCAGCTGCAGATTCAGCATTTCCAAATCACAAGAAAGTGGAATATAGCTGAATTTTCATGGTGGTAAACAGGAATCCGTAACACTCACAGCTCACATTTAAATGTGAAGGGAGCAAAATAAACAGCTTTTTGTGTAATGGAGATGTGTTCCAGTACAACATATTCTTCTCCTCTTCTCTGTTCCCCTGTCCTCTGTTCTTCTGTCCTCTTCTCTCCTCTCTTCTCCTATTCTTTCTCTAGAGGAATCACGCACACAATATAGTGAAAGGGTGGGAAAGAATGGAATGCCCTTTGGAGATATACTGTAGATGAGACAAAGAGACAAAGAAAAAAGAAGGTAACTGTATAAGGTCCCTAAAGTAAATCCTACTATCTCCTGTCACATTCCATTAGGACATAATAGAGTAAAAGATGACGTTTCATGGCAGAAAAGATTATTTAAAACTAATAAAAAATAGCTTCAAACTATTCTGCCAATGTAGAATGCCAGTAAGTGCTAGGCAGCAAGCATAATTATTTTATTAGATTTTTCATATTATAGAATGTGTTCAAATCTCTTTTCCTCTTTTGCTCAGCCTGGAAACTAAGATATTCTGGCTTCATGAATGAGGGAGAAGGGTGAACAACGAATCAGTCATTTGTGGGAGTCAAGAGAATGAGGGACCATTAGTGAGTAAGCCTCCATGGAAAATATTGCATACTTGCCACGATGCATCTATGCTAGGTACAAGGAGGCAAAGTTTGTTATTTCTGACGTTGTAATTTCTGTTAGTCTGACGTGTATTTTCCCTCCCACTTCTGCTTATGTACATCTTACTTATCCTTTAGAGAACAATGGTCTGATTCACTATTTTACTAGGACATATCTCTTTATACAAACACATGTAGTCTATTGTTATCAAGGGAAGGCATGTGTGTCGAACAGTTAGAAAGAATGTGCTTTTCTGGGAATAGACCTCTCTGCCTGCCTTGTAGTTTCATGTATCTTTCTGTCTTCCATTAACTCACAGTCTTCAGGTTTCTCTTGCATTCCTTTTCCAAGATTCTGGTTGATTTTCAGAATGAAATGCTGCCCCTGCTGCAAGGCTGGTAGAAAGAATATATATGAATGAAAACATTAGTTGGTCCAGTCCCCAACAGCTATTTTTTCTGGTTCCCACAAGGTATAAGTGATTGTTTCCTCTTTTACACTCTGATAATGATTTCTTGGTGTTTTATCTCAGTGTTTTAACTCTCTACTTTGTATTATAGTTATTTCTGTCTATGCCTTATTCACTCAACTAGATTGTAAGTTGTTTGAGGACAGGGACTATGACTTGTATCTTTGTATCTTGTTCAGGGCTCAACATAGTGCATTAAACATATTAGGAGCTCAATAAATGTTTGCTTAATTGAATATATGTCTTGGAGAGGAACAAGGAATGTAGAAGTATAGTTCTTGACAATCACAAGGAAAATTGGTTGATCTAATGGCCCAACCATTTAAAATCCAGTCCTTCTCTACCACTATAAAGACTCTGGGAAGTATCTCAGTTTAGCTTATATAAGCCAACCATTTCTACTAATGGAAAACCTTCTTATCTCTCTTAGAACATGAAAATATTAATAACTTTTCTGTTATCTTTCTCTATGAGATACTTTAACTTAATGCCCATCATTAATATTATGAGATCTTCTGATTTCTTTCTCAAACTCTAGTTTTCCAGCCTTTTAAGATCCAATTCAACAAACATTTATTAAGCACCTGTTATATGCATTGTGCTAGGTGCTCATGATATGAAGGAAAATATGTACTTGACGTTTTCTTCTTTGAAAGAAAGATTAATTAAATGTGCAGATTTTTTCCCTGTGTTAATGTCTACCTAACCTGTATATACAGGCTAGAATCCCCCTCAAGATGAAAGCAGTATTTGGGTTGGGTTAATTCCTCAGAAAAGTGTGGTATAGTAGATAGAGAGTTATCCTGGAAACCAAGAACACCTGGGTTCTAGTCCAATTTCTGATAAACACTAGTTGTGTGACTCTGGGGCAAATTACTGAATTTCTCAGTGTTCTAGGCAGCTGTCTAAGACTAAGGTGCTGACTTTCATTGATTGAGGTATTATATGTTCCCAGGAGTATCTCATACCACTAAAATTACAGGTCCTATCCCTATCCCTATCTCTGTCCCTATCCCTAAATCCTTAAAGCTGACTAAGTGAACTTCTTTGACTTCAGGCCACTGGGGATCATGAAGGATGTTTCTAGAGAATGAAGGGGAGGAGAGTCTATGAGGTCTAAAGACCTTCTTCATGATGCCTCCCCAAGATTCTCCAGTAAGTCATCATCAGTATCCCCAAAGAGGGGGTTACATTAAAGTGATTAAACAATTTTAAATTAATTCACATAAACATTTTTATAACACTGTCAACAACAAATTCAACCAGATAAATATTTATAAAGTAACTATGTAGTTAGGGCAAGACTCTATGATAGCTCACCAGGGACGTAAAGACAAAACCCAACAACAATCCCTCCCATTAAAGCACTAACAGTTTACTAGGTCTGGGCAGCTAGAGGAACACCGAGTAGGGAGGAAAGCTATAAGAAGGACATAAATATGAAAAATACAAAACAGAACATGATGGAGGGAAAGGGTAGATTCAGAAAAAGTATTCTAGGAAAATGCTAGAAGGGAGGGAAGAGACATTTATTAAGGCTACAGTTGAGGCACTGTAGCAGGCACAGGTAATGCAAAGAAATTCTAGAATGTTAGAGCTGGAAGAGAGCTAAGAGATCATCCAGTCTACCACTCTTAGGGGTAGCTAGGTGGCACAGTGGATAGTGTGCTGGGCCTGGATACAGGAAGACCTGAGTTCAAATTCGGCTGCAGATACTTACTAGCTGTGTGACCCTGGTCAAGTCACTCAACTTCTGTTTGCCTCAGGTTCCTCATCTATAAATGGGGGTAGTAATAGCACCCAACTCCCTGCATTGTAGCGAGGACCAAATGAGATAATATTTGTAAAGTGCTTAGCACAGTGCCTGACATATAGTAAGCACCATATGAATGTTGGCTGTTATCTTGTTCCATGGGCGTTTGGGGGTGGGGAACTGAGGCCAAGGGAGGTGAAGCAATTTTTCCAAGGTAACATAAATATTAAACTGCAGATCTGTGAAGGTATGAGACATCCTCAGTACCCTCAAGGAACTGCCACTCTAGGTGGGGAGAGAGGACATTTATATAAAATGATGGGTATCAATGCCAGACAGCCTGTGCTAAGTGGCCAATTGTTGGTGCAATCAGAGATGCTTTGAGAGTGTCTATTAAACATTCAAGGGCACTGCTTTTGCAGACATTTTATTCCAAAGTTTCTTATCTTTTGACTTGTCAGCTGGTGAGAACATGAGGTATAATTGGTGATTTTACAGTTCTTTGGGGAATAGATATACTTTGTGGCTATTTGCTGTCTCTACTTTTCTGATTCCTTATAATTTTAACCTTTCTGTAGTCACTACTATGTCTTCCTCACAATAAAATAAAGCATCTTGATTCAACCTCATTTCTTAGAAGAGGTGAGATTTTGGCAAATTAATTAGAAGAAACTGAACCTTTTGCATTGATAGCTATAATTTTTGAATAGGTCCCATCTCAATTCCCATGCCTTGTTGAATGAATCCTGGTTTTATTTTTGAATGACTGGAAATAGAGTCTTGGCATCTCTGGATTTTCCTTTTTTGTTTTTAATGATCCCTCCAATCTATGTAATTTCTTTAGAGATGACTGGGTTGTTTCCAGGAGAGGGAGGGTGGATGAGATGTATGCTCTGCATCTATAATGATCTCTGACAGATTGACATGGAGCATTGATTTTTACAGCAGCAGCCAAAATTACAGTAATTAGAGGAAATATCTACATCTTTATAAACAGAGAGTTAACTGATTCAAAGGGAACTTAATAAGAACTTACAGGAGAAAATGCACTTTTGCCATTCAGTATTAAACATTAATTAAAGTGAGGAGGTGATAGCTAAATTAACTCTGGGATTCAGTCACTTGGCAAGGCATTGAAAGGAAGGGAAGCAGCTCTCTGTAGACAAAATTGGTGTTAGATTTGGACTGATTGTTTGGAGGTCAAGGAATTAATGAGCATTTTTGGAACAGGGTGAAGAAAACAACCCCTTTCACCTACCAAATTATTTTGACATAATAAATGATGTCTTACTCCAGTGCTTCAGGTTGTTGGTTGTTCAGTTGTTTTCACTGGTGTCTGACTCTTCATGACCCCACTTTTCTTGGCAAAGATACTGGAATCATTTGCCATTTCCTTCTTCAGCTTATTTTACAGTTGAGGAAACTAAGGCAACAGGGTTAAGTGACTTGCCTAGTGTCACACAGTGTCTGAAGCCAGATTTGAACTCAGGAAGATGATTCATCAAGGCATGGATGTTAATCTGGAGATGATCTTAAAGGCTGTGACCATATATTCTTAGACTGAATATTTGCTGTCTAATGACCAGCCTAGTTAGTGGTCATTACTAGGTGGGCTACAAGGTGATGAATTTTTCAGCCACAGCAACTCTCAAACGTATATTATGTTACAGAGAGGGTCATGTTCTGCATCAGTGATGAAAGTACCCATGTTCCTCCATGTGCTTTTAAAATAGTTTTATTGCTGCTTTTTCATTCATTGATTTATTTCAGTGTTGTTTCCCTTCTATCCACCCCATATTTAAGCAAAGTCAGATGACAGAGTGACTATTTCTGATGGTATATATTGTCTCTTGCATCCATGGTCCCCATCCTTTGATTGAGAAAGATATACATTTTCTCAAAACTTTGACTGTATTTGTGGGCTGTTGTGGGGTTGGAACCAGAGACAGAAGGGCCAATGGTCTCCCCTGCTGTGTGAAGGGGCTAAGCCTGGTCACAGTGCAGAAATGAGCACCGTTTAGGACAGACACATCATGCAAAAAGTAACTCATGGTTATAGACAAGGGCATAGCATCAACTCACTACTCAGCTCCAGCAAATGTAGTTGTGTGTATCACAAACTGCTCACTCTTCAGTTCTTAAGCAATCAAATCCTTCCAGAGCATTTTATCATGACAGCGTAGAGCACCATACTTTAAGTCTGAATCTAACATGAATGTTGGTTACTTATTAGATGTAGACTGCATTCTCCTACCACTACCTCCTCTTCCTTCATCCCTAAGCAGATTAGCCTTGTGTCTTTCTAGGCCCACTGGATTGTGACTTGGTTTCCTTCCTAGCCCATTATATTCTGAACAACACCCCCCATATCTTCAGCTATTCTATTTAATCTTCCTGTCACCTTGCTTTTAATGAAAGCTGGCTTTCTTCTGTGGACACTAGATCCCTACCAACCCTCTTCTTCAGAGGTCCCTCATCTCATTCCTCTGATACACAGTGCCAGGAGGAAGGGATTGGTGTTCTCTGTGCTCTCTACACAGCTTACCCCTTTGCAGATCACTTCTCCATCTATATACCTCAATAACCTGTAGTCCTTTGAAATACATGTAATCCCCTTGTTAACATCCTATCTTCCTTTTTGTGGCCGTCAATCTATTGACCTCCGGGTCATTTTCCCAATTCCCTCATTGGCTTTAGTATCTGGATAACAGTCTTTATCTCCATTCTTTCGCCTGCTGTCATCCTTCCAGGCTTAATTATTCATGTTGCTAATCCCTCCAATGTCTTTATAACACCCGATTCTTCAACCATATCAATTTCGATGATCTGCTCAGGGCCACAGTCACTAGTATGTGTTCAAAGTTGAGGATCGAAAGCAGATTTTTCTAGCTCAATGTCTTTATACCACCAAATTCCTAGTCTCTGATGTCTTTACATCATCCAATTTCTCAACTTTTCCGATTTCAATGGCCTCCCTCACCCCAAGGTGCACATCAGAAACATGATCATACCTTGAATATTATCTTTTCATTGGTTTGAAGCTTTAAGGGACCTTGGAGAAGTCACCTAGCCCAACCATCTTGTTTTACATATGGGGAAACTGAGGCCACATTAAGTGATTTGCTGATGGTCTTACAATTAGCAAATGGTAGAGCTAGACATGAACCCAGATGTCTGTCTTCCACATCTAGCACTCTTCCTGTTACATCACACCATGATTGGGCCTGTACCTTATGTTCAGTATGTCAGGATTATGTCTGACTCTTTCCTTTCTCTTATTTCTCATATCCCAGTAGCTGCTAAATCCTTTCATTCTATGTCTGAAACATCTCTGGGTTTTCTCCACTCTTCAACTCTTTACTCTCATTCCCATCACCCTAAGCAGGGGCTCTCATCACTATTCTCTTGATATTCTGGTAGACCCCTGTAAGATTTTCCTCCTTCTCTCTCTCCCCCTCTCAAATCCACACCATTGGCAGATTAACTTTCTGTTAGACGTAAGATTTTGTTGTATCAATTCTCTTCCTCAAAATTCTTTATTATTTTCCTATTGCCTACTGAATGAGACTCTGGATGGTACAGTGGACAGAATGCTGACCCTGGAGTCAGGAAGAGGGGTTCAAATCCAGCCCCAGACACTTACTGGACATGTACCCTAGGGCTGACTATTCATTTAACCTGTCTCAGCTTCCTTAAACTATAAAATGAGAATAGCAAGAGCATTTATCTCCCAGGGTTGTTGTGAGGATCAAATACAAAAATTATCTGTAAAGTGCTTAGCACAGTGCCAGGCACAGAGTGCGTGCTTTATACATACTATTTCTGATGTTGTTCATGTTGTTCATTGTTATCATTATTATTTGGACTCAAATTTAAGGTCTCTCACTATTTATTCCCACCCTGCCTTGTGACTTATCTCATATTACTTCCCTTTGTGTACAATATATTCCATCCAAACTGTATTACTTCAACTCCTCCACATAATTCTCACTCAGTACCTAGCACCTACCATAGTACTCAGTACACAGTAAATACTTCACAAAAATTTGCTTCATTTACTTAATGCTTAATTTCTTTACTTTTTTTACTTAATTTACCTAATTAATGCTTATTGTGCAAGGTATTGTGGAAAGAATACTGGTTATAGAATTAGGAAATCTGTCTATGAACCCAAACTTGGAAGATATGCTAGACTGGTCAAGTCATTAAGCCTCTTTTTGTTTCAGTTTCCTAATCTGTAAAATGGCTATAATATAACCAAATTGTTCTGAATTGTTTTGAATATAGGATTCTCCCCTGAATTATGTTCTCTTTGAAGGAGGAAAAAGATAAACAATGATAACCTACAAAAGAAAATTAACATTTAACACATTCATATAGATGAAACCTATCATTCCTCCCCCCCCCAAAAAAAGTAAAGATTTCAAGTCTGTACATTTAGGGATCCTTGTTAACTACTTCTCTATGATTCATGTTTTCTGGCCATGTCCACCTCTCCTGATGATTCTGCCCTAGGAGTGTTCCATTCAGATTTAGTGTAAATAGTATATTGCAACAGTTGAAAGATGTCCTGGTATTAAAATGCAGATTTCTTCCATTTGACTGTTTCTCTCTAATATCATACTGTTGGAAGAGATGATACTTTTTCACTTTTCCCTTTCCTGTAATTCTTTAAAAAAAAAAAGATCTAGTGGCCTGAAAACTCACTGTGAGGCAGCAGCCTGGTCTTGGGCTGCATTGAAAAACTCCAGGAATAAGGTGATAGTCCCTTTGCAGCTAGGTGGCACAGTGGACAGAGTGCCAGGCCTGGAGTTAGGAAGACTCTTCTTCCTGCATCCAAATCTGGCTTCAGACACTTACTGGACGAGTGGCCCTGGGCAAGTCTCTTAACCTTATTTGCCTCAGTTTCCTCATCCGTCAAATGAGCTGGAGAAAGAAATGGCAAAGCACTCCAGTATCTTTGCCAAGAAAACTCTAAATGGGGTCATGAAAAGTCAGACATGACTGAAAAATGACTGAAAAAGTCCCTTTGCACTCTGTTCTAGTCAGACCACATTTGAAATACTGCATTTAGTTCTAGTCACTGTGGTTTAAGAAGAACATTAATAAGTTAGAGAGCATTTAGTGGCAAGCTGCCAAGATGGTGAAGATTCTTGAGTCCATGGCATGTAAAGATAAACTGAAAGAAATGGGGATATTTAGCCTGGAAAAGGGAAGAGTTTATATGGGCGGGAGAAGAAGAATATGATAGCTGACTTGTCAGTATTTGAAGGGCTATTGAATGACTAAAAGGATTAAACGTCTTTAGTGTGGACTCAGAGGGTAGAAACAGGAGTGGGCGTGGGATGAAGCTGTAAAGAGTTAAATTTAGTATCATAGTTTTAGAGCTGAGAAGGATCATAGAGTCTATCTATGGCCAACTGAGGCTAACATTTTAAAACTCCACTGAGAAGACATACAGATGCTAAAAAAATATTTTAGTAGGTTGAGCCAGGACTCCCTGTCTTTTCCCTTCATTTTACATTTGAGGAAACTGAATCTTGGAGAGGTTAAGTGGATTGTTCAAGGTCATGGAGGTAGTAGATATCAGAGTTGGGTATTTGAACCCAGGCCTCCAAATCCAAACTGTATACATACAATTCTGTATATTTGATGCTTTATGAACTATTATACAAGTGGATAAAATAACTTTTAGTTGAATAAAAGTAATAGGATGAACATTTTTTTCTTTCATAGGTTCTTTGAAAGTATCTTTTGAGACAATGTCAATAGAAGACAGGATGATGGGGATGGTATGTAACTCATCCTGTTCTCACATGATTTTGATTTTTTAGCTAGATTTTTTATGTTGAAAGTCTTTTTGTTCCATGAAGTTTGAAGATTACAATTATTTGGTGTAGCAAAATCTATTAGAGATGTTTTTCTTAAGTTTTTAGGGGTCAGCATTTTATCTGGGCTACTGGGGACAACTATTTTATCTGTCATAATTCTCTGATTCCAATATATTTTGTTTGTTGAATTCACAAGGATAGTTTGCAATCTATTATTTGTAGTAGGTAGAGTTGGCATCTGTTAATTTATTATTATGATTATTTTTGTTGATGCCAAGAGTGGAGCTACGAATTTAGCAGTGAGCAAAAAGATAATGCATCATTCTTTGTTACACCAAAGTCTATTTTGGGGAAGCCAGTGTGCTGAGTGACAATATTTCATTTTACAAATGGCTCATGAGAAACATTAAATCTGTCATGGAATCGAAAGCCATTTTGGCTTAATGACCATTCTTACTTAAGGAAAGATTCTTGGTAAAATCCCTTTCTTCAATGACCAGTAGTGACAGTTCCTCAATAAAACAGAGAGTCCTGGCTCAACCTACTAAAACATCTTTTTAGTATCCATATGTCTTCTCAGTGGAGTCTTAAAATGTTAGCCCCAGCTGGCCATCGAAACTTGAAATGAGCCTGCCAATCGCCTTCCCTGCCAAATTACATAGCCATCAGGATGCCCTCTTGATGAGAAAGAAAGAATATGCCGTTTCTAAAATTCACAGCAAAATAGAGAAGGTCTGGAAACTGATAAAACTGGGTTAAGGAAGGGGAAGAAGAAAATCCAAAAGAAAGAAAAATAGAAGCCTTCAATTGCTTCTCCTACTAAGTGTCAAAATAAAGGTTTGTTTGAAATCAAATCCTAAATACTGTCTTTTAGGATAAGGCTTTGTAATTATACATAGTACTTTCATTCACACTACCATTCTCAGCAGTATGTATGTTGGTTATGGCTAGGGTGAATGTTAGCTGGCGTGGTGGTATGCAGAGGACAGTATGCCCTGAATGTAGTGGTAGGGGCATAGATGGTACAGGAAGGTGGGTGGAAATGTCTAAGGGTAATAACCTGGGATTGGTAAGCAGTTCGGGACAGTCACACTGATCATTGGAAAACCAGGAAATGTAAGAATAGTGAGTCAGTGGCTTGTCACAGAGAAAGAAGACCACTATAGGAAGGGAGTGTGCTTCAGTGGGTGTTAAATTTTCAAGTTGGTCTTCCCTGCTTAAAATTATGATCATTTAAACTGTATTACTGGCTCAACTTTTCTGTGGAATGTTGACTACAATCTCAGAATCCATTGAGATATTATGTTCAATGCTCTCTCTCTCTCTCTCTCTCTCTCTCTCTCTCCTCTCTCTCTCTCTCTCTCTCTCTCTCTCTCTCTCTCTCTCTCTCTCTCTCTCTCTCTCTCTTTCTCTCTCTCTCTTCTCTTTCCTTTGTTACCAGAGATAGTCATCTGGGAAGAAGAAGGATATATTCGGAAATAAAGGTGATATAAAGACAAAGTATAAAACAAAATTAGAAGATTTCTTAAAAGATGCTTGCTTAAGGATGATTTCAGAAAAACCTGGCTAGACTTACATGAACTGATACAAAGTGAAATGAGCAGGACCAGGAGAATATTGTTTATAATAGCAGCAACATTGTATGATGATCAACTGTGAATGACTTAGCTTTTCTCAGCAATATGGTGACCCAAGATAATTCCAAAAGACTCATTATGGAAAATGCTATCCACATCCAGAGAAAGAACTGATAGAATCTGAATGTGGATTGAGGCATACTAATTTTCACTTTCTTTATTTTTCCTTAATTTTTTCCTTTTTGTCTGTCTTCTTTTATAACATGACTAATATGGAAATATGGTTTAAATGATAATACATGTATAACCTATATCAAATTACTGTCTTGTTGCAGGGGAGCAGGGAGAAGGAGAGAAATTGGGATCCAAAAATTTTTAAATGAATGTTAAAAATTCTCTTTAAATGTAACTGGGAAAAATAAAATATTATTTAAAAATGCTTGCTGAATGAATGGAAAGGTCTATGAGAGTGATTCTATGACCTAAAAACTTTATTCGAAGCTTAATGCCTAATTCTGTACTGGCCCAGAAATGGACTTGGTAATATTGTATCCTTTTTTTAAAAAAAATAATAGGGTCTGCCACAACCCTGGGAATTCATTTTCTTTATTTTTGTGGCTAACAAAATTACACATTGACTGTCCACACGGACACTCGAAAGAGAATTGCGCTCCTATAACTGTTGTGCTATATAACTTTGGGATCCCTATGGGCAGTGTAGTTTTGGAACAGATTGATAGGGTGGTCCCTAACGTCTTAAGAGACTGCCAAGAAATAGGTACAGACACATAGCTATGTAACTCAGCACAGCTCCATTGATGCCTCTTTTGGCAATGAGGAGAGAGTCTAGTTCAGAGAGCATCTGTCTTTGGCTTGGTCATTTCTCCTACAGGTGCTGAATAGGATGTCAGGCTAAGTTTCTGGGGAAATTCAGGTAAAGAACTACCATTTCAGTGTTAACTAGCTCCTGTGCAGGTAATAAAGGTATAGGTATAAACGCAAAGATGATAGCCCTACTAAGGTTTCTGTGAGCCTACTATGCCAATGTAGATACTAATAAATCAGTACAAATAATTACTAACGTTTCAAGAGTGTTGAACTCAGTCAATGAGCAAATCCCTTCTCTAATTGTTCTTGTCAAGGCTTATATTAAGTAATATGAAGTTTGGAATTTTAATGAACATAAAGACACTGGCATAATTCATGATTCAAGAGCTCATGTCTGAGATCACATAGATTGGGTTGAATTTTTGGGGATTTCTCAATCATAATATTCTTTGGTTTGTATTGACCTCTAGGGTGCCCCCTAGGAATATCCAAAATCTATCTTGTGTCTCTTTAAGAGCCATTTTCCTTGTTTTCATTCTACCCCTGCAGGTGGCAAGGCTTACAAAGCATCAAAGAACTGGCTTATTAAAAAGGCAATAACAAAAGAAAACAAGCTGGGAATGGTGGCACAAGCCTGTAATCACAGCTCCTGGGCAGAGAAGGAGGCTGTTGGACTGCTTGAGTTCAGGGGTTCTGAGCTGCAATAGGGCTAAAGCTGACTGGGTGTCCATGCTAAGGCTGGTGCCAAGATAATGGAGCCCCTGGAGTGCAGGCATACCAGGCTGCCTGAGAAGGGGTGAACCAGTCCAGGTGGGGAAAATGGAGCAGGTTAAAGTTTACGTACTGCTTAGCACTGGGATTGCTTCCAGCATCAGTGAGATACAAAGACCCATCCAATCTCTAAAATAAACAAAACAAGAGAAGGCAAAAGAATAGTCACCTTTGCGATGGGCTTCCCATCCTCCTAAAGGTGAAGGAAGGAAGGAAAGAAGGAAGGAAGGAAGGAAGGGAGGGAGGGAGGGAGGGAAGGGAAAAATTTATTAAGTACCTACTACATACAGGTGCTGTGCTAAGTGCTTTATAAATATTATCTCATTTCATCCTTACAACACCTCTGGGAGATAGGTGCTATTTTCATCCCCATTTTATAGTTGAGAAAACTGAGGAAAACAGAGTTAAGTAACTTGTCCATGATCACACAGCTATCAAGAGTCTGAGGCCAGATTTAAACTCAAGTCTTCCTAACTACAGGCCTAGCGCTCTATCCACTGTGTCACCTAGTTGCACCATCACTTCCAACTCACAGTCTAGATTTTAGCAAAGATGTTTAATTTCCTTAGTGAAGAATCACCATTTCCTTGGTTCTCACCTATTTCCCACTAGGGTTTATTCTTTCTCATCCAGTTACTACTGTTGCTGCCACCACCACTGGGATGGATGCCCACAGCTCGATGATCAGTTTTCCACCCACAGTCTCTCCTGGCACTATGGTTGCTTTCAGCTGCTTGGCTTCTGTACTCTTTTGTAACCATCCAGCCCTATTAGGGCCTTACAGCCTTCAGAGGTAATGCGTATCATGACTCAACCCCCAAAGACCTGCCTTCAGCCACACAGAGAGGAAGCACATTCTTGTCCTACAATTTTATACTCTTCCCATTGATTCCTGGCCTGGCAAAGGTCCCAATATCCTTTATATTGTCTCTTCTACTCATGCATTTCAGTGTCACAGCTCTATGATGCACACACACATACACATACACACACATATATATTTGTATATACACATATATGTGAATATGAAAACAAGCACAATAGTTTATTCAACAGTTGCTAAAATAAATGAAAATGGGTACTATAATGTCTAGAGTATTCTCTTAAATGATCTTTGGTTATAATGAAATTAGTTTCTCTCTTAGAATGGGGGAATTGGCTCTTTTGCTTTACAGGCAATTTCTTTTCTCTTGAAAACAACAGGCTCTTTATCACTTAAAGTTGAAAAGGAGTTATCTCTAGGTCTATACTCACTGCAGTACTGACCATGACTAGCCATGACAACTATACGGTGAATGGTTGTTGTACAGATATTTCTTGACTGTTGACTGCAAATCTGTCTTTCCTAGGTCTACTTTCTCAGAAGAGGTTGTTCCACTGATACCATTAATAGTAGCGGGAAAGACAATGATTGAGGCAATGTCTGTTTCTGACCCTGACACCTCTCTTATAGTTGCTGGCCATGATGAAAAACCATTGCTGGTTGTCCCACCCATCAACATCCCCACTTATTCCATAAATCCTTTCCTGGCAATTTTAATTGACACTCAACTCTCACTTCTCCCTTGGAAAGTAGTGGGTATTGACAAGGGGGAGAAGTTCGGACAATGAGGAATTGAGCAGAGAGTAAAGTGAGCACGCCCTGGATTCCTCCTGAAATGGTAGTCTGATTTGTACTTCTCTTGTCTCTCCCATGGCATGTAACTCAGTGCTTGGCATATAAGTACTCAGCTAATTGACATCCTGGCCTTTGGCTGTGCTACACGGGGAGCAATTGTTCTGGGCTTCTGTTCAGTTCCATAGTGAGTGTCCTGTGTTTGCGTCAACCCCAGAGGGAATGCAGCTATTCTGGACTGTTTCTCAAGAGCAAAAAGGAGTCAGGGTACTTCCAGCATTCCAGAGGGCTTCATTTTACTCCTTCAAAATCCTGCTGGTTTTCACTTGAGTTATTGTACCAAACTGATTTTTTTCAATTAAAAATTTTGTGTTGATATCTTTTGTTTTTATATCACTTTCACTTCTAAATATGTCCCTTTGTATTCACTGATCAAGTGAGTCACCAGCCCTTATAGCCAAGAGGAAAAAGTGAAAGAGGAAAAAAAGCAGAGCGCTCAAACTGACTGACACATAAATGTAAATGTGAGTCTCACCATCTAAGACTTTGTGAAGACACTTGATTTTCTCAGTGATGAATCAGCATCTTCCTGTTGCTTGTATATTTCCCATTAAGGTTTGTCCTCCAGCTACCACTGCTGTCCCTACCACCATGGGCTGGAGGGTATGGCTTGATGATAAATCCACCATCCAAAGTTCCTCCTGACATTATGGTTGCTTTCAGTTATTTGGTTTCTGTGTTCTTAGTGAATCTCATAGTTACGAGGGATAGGGTGTTGGTGTTTCATGGGTATCATTTGGCTTTTTCCCCAAGCAGATTATATATGTCTACATGGGTCTGTCTAGAGGTAACTTGCAGAAAGGCAAGAATAAACTATTGTATCTCCTTTTGCCCTTCGCCAAAGGTTACTTTCTTTCCTGTTGGAAGGGCAAGCAGGAAGTTGGGACCAGAGGTTGGACACTCTCCTCCCCTCAGAGTGAGGGGGATACAAGCTAGAATTATATCTATCTGCTCCCTTAAATTATTAATCTAGAGGAAGTCATTTTTAGGTTCAAGCTAAGCTCCTCATCATTGTTCCTTTACAGGAAAAGAATGCCAAAGCCATAGATCCAAGGCTTCACCCCCTTCCTACCAGATGCCAGTTCTACAATGAATGCAAATAGCAAATAAGCTCATTAATCCAAGTTAATAGCAAAACAGAAATCAGAGAAAGTAAACTTATAAGTATATATACTAGATAATAGAGTAAATAAGCTCTTTCATTGGGAATGACAACTCAATTCAATCAAGAGATAGAGTTACTCAAGGAAAAATTCTCCAAAGTCTCTAGAAAGCTGAGGATAGGGAAATGACAGAGAAGGTCTCATGCCATTTTAGTGTTGAATTCCTCCCAGTCTTTCTCCATTCTTGAACATGGACAGAGGTTGGAATCATGCATCTTCTGTCTCAATACCTGCATCTAGAAGAACCCAGGTCTCTCCCTTCCTCTACTCTTACCAACACTGACCAGCTTCTCATGGAGGCAGGTACATGGATCTCTACCAGTGAGGAGAGAGTCTCATATAAGAGCCAAGGGTTACATAGCATATGTGCTATCCTACAGCCACCTCTGCAACAAAGAGAGGGGGTGCATTTTCTCATCTCTTCTTCAGTAATAAGCTTCTATCAATTTGATAATAAGGGCTTCAAAACCTCTGAGCTCTCCAAGAGCTTCGGCCAAAACTAGGTGAGTAATGGAAAGCTCCAATGGCAGGAGGGAAAACTATTGGACATAAACTGTAGGAAGCAGGAGTATAAGATCTGGGAAAAGCTAATGATTCTGGTGACCTTTGAAGGTAAATAAATTTCTGCTTGCTTGGTTATATAGCAGGATTGCAACATCAAGTCAACAAATATTTATTAAGTGATTCCTATGTGCCAGGTATCTTCTAAGCTACTGGGAATACAGAGAAAGGCAAAGACAATTTAATGTAGAGGGGAGACAACTTGTAAAAAATATGTACGAATTAAACTTATACGGGATATGTTGAAGATAATGTCAGAGGGAAGGAATTAACTTTAAAGAGGACTGGGAAAGGCTACATGCAGAAGGTAGACTTGTAGGGATTCAGGGAAACCAGGAAGGAGAGGTAAGGAGGAAGAAGATTCCAGGCCTGGAGGATAGTTAGTGACAATGCCCAAAGTGGGGAGGTGGAATATCTTGTTCTAGGAACAGCAGAGAGGCCAGAGTCGTATATCGAAGTCAGTAAGGCATAAGAAGATTAGAAAGGCAGCAAGGGGTCAGATGATGAAGGTCTTTAAAAGCTAAACCCAAGATTTTATATTTGATTCTGTAGGTCATAAATATGGAGCCATTGATCTTTATTGAATAGGGGAGTGACATGGTCAGATCTTGGCTTTAGAAACATCAGTTTGATAGCTGAGTGGAAGATGAACTAGAATGAGGGGAGACGTGAGGCAGGGTGGCCAATCATAAAGTTATTGTACTAGTCCAGGTGTGAGGCAACAACCATGGTGGCAGTGTCAGAGGAGAGAAGGGGGAGGGGAGCATACAAAAATGTTGTGAAGGCAAAACCTGCAAGACTTGGAAACAGATTAGATATGGGGGGGGCAGGTGAGAGTAGGGCTAAAGGATGACCCCTAGATTGTAAACCTGGGTGACCGGGAGGATAGTTGGACCCTAAGCAGTAATACAGAAGTTAGGAAGAGGAGAGGTGCTAACCTACTTCAAAAATGTGTAAGGGGATGCTCAAAATATTTAACAGAAAGAAGTAGAGTATATACCTGTATCTCTGGGAACCTACTGACGCTGGGTTTTTTTAAAATCTCCTATTCTCAGTACCTACACATGTCTACTGCATTAAAAGCTTCATTGCTCCCAGGTATCTCCTGCTGTTGGGAACATAGATGGGAAAAAAATTTCCTTGTACAAGGTGAGTGTTAAAAGTGCTAAACATATTCCACAGGCCTCAGGGACAGTCCACCCTGCATCCCACCTTCCAAAGACCATCTGCTTCATCTCCAGAAAGCCTGCAGCCACCTCTAGAGAAATCTAGGAGCAATATAATGCACTGAGCTCTTGTTTGTGGCCCAGCTAATAACTATTAATAAGAAGCTTCTCCTTGCTTTAAATGTCAGTGCTATGACTGCCCTTCCATTACTTTCACCACAGGGGAGAAGTGGTGGAGTGTGGTATTTTTGCTACATTAATTCCTTCCTTCTTTTTAGTTCCTTTGCCTATTTCAAAAATGATTCCAAAGGTTTCTTTTTTGTCCTTTCCCCTTAGAACACATTCATCTACCTCCCTATTTTTAAGATGAGTAAATTGAGGCTAGCTGAGGTTAAGTGACTTGTCCAAGAGCCAAATATGTATGTGTCTAATCTATCATGTATATGTATGTGTCTGGTTGCAATTTTTATATTCTCCCTTTACTACCCTTCCCCACTCTCCCTGCTTCAATTTTTAAAATAGATTTTTATTTATATCTTTTGTTTTTACATCATCTAGTTTCTACCCTTTAGCATTTCTCCTCCTCTCCTCTCTGAGACAGCCATTGTTTAAAAGAAAAGAATTATCAAAAAGGTGAAAGAAATAGAGGAAGAAGAAGAAAAACCAGGAAAAATGAGTAGTACATAAAATATCTGACATTACATGCAATGTTCCTGTTCTGTGGACCCCATCCTGTCATCTCCTCCTGCACCAATGTTAATTCTCATGTAGCTCATCTCTTCAGTTCATTTTTAAGGTACTTTATTGGCTCTTTCCCATGTTTCTGAGCATGAAATCTTTTCTATAATCTCTTTTATGGTCTGTGTTTCAATAATTTTCCTTTGCAACCTGCTGAGAGTATGACGGCCTTAATCATCACATTTTAAAAAGACAGCTGTGTTGTGTGTGTGTGTGTGTGTGTGTGTGTTTTAAACAAGCTCCCAGTGACTCACTGTTTGGAAATGCTAAGGAAGGTGCTATCTCTTTTACACTAGTTCTTATTTGGGCTGCTGTGTTTATCACACAGAATTAGGTTTTCCCCTTGCACTGAGCCAAGAAATTACCATGGAAAGGTGCAGCCCTGGATGTCCCAAGAGAGCCTGAATGAACCCCTCTCTTTTCTGCATACTAAATCTACTATATGGTCATCTGGAATGCAAAGAGATATTTAGTTACAAATCTTCAAGGGTAAAAGAGACCTTTATAGGAGCTCAGATTGTCCTTTTCCTCCTAGCATAAATACATGGGTCAGATGTGAGCTGACCCTGATAAAGGCATCTCTTCCCCAAGTCTTCAGTATCTCAAAGTGCAGTAATGGGCTAGCCCAGAGGTGGGGAACCTGGGGCCTCAAGGCCACATGTGACCCTCTAGGTCCTCAAGTATGGTCTTTGACTGAATTCAAACTTCACAGAACAAATCCCCTTAATAAAAGAATTTGTTCGATAAAACTTGGACTCATTCAAAAGGCTGCACCCAAGGACCTAGAAGGCCACATGTGGTCTTGAAGTCCCAGGTTCCCCACCCTTCTTCCTTCCCAACAGGAGTATGCTTTTTTATCTCACCATTTTCTTTATGTGTTTTCTGTGAAGCTTGACAAGAGAGCCAAGAGGGGCTCAATTGAATCTCCTCCTCACCATTAGATTTTGAAGATCAAAACTGCACATGAAATACCCCATCCCCCCAAAAGTGGCCCATGTTTCCTACCCAGCTTTTTCTTAAAGAGCTCCATAGGTTTTCAGCAATGAGGTGCTGATAAATGGAGAGGTTAATGTCAAATTTTGCTATTTCATCAATACTGCTACTTCCCAGGTCCCATGACTCTGTAAATTATATCAGGACCTCAATGAAGCTTCCTATCAGTTGTCTCTGCCTGAACTGTGGATCCCTCTTCACAGAAACATCTTTATGCATAGAGCACTGGAATGTAAGCTTGGTTGGCACTGTGGAGTAAGATGAATAAACAAAGACAACAGCAGTGTAGCCCTTGGTCCAATCTACTTGAAGTACTATCCTAGGCAGTTCTAATTGGATTAAAAATTAGCTAGGGACTTGCAAAAACTAGATTATATTCTAAAGATGGAATGAGTTTGCATTCACCTAAAAGATGAATGCAATGAAAGTATATAGGATCTATGGAAAGCTATAGCTAAATGAAAGGTGAGCCAACTCCTATTGAAATGCCAAAAGGAAAAACGAAGTTGAATCTGCTTTCTCAAAATTCTAAACTCAAAATAGTTCCATAAATCAATAGGTAACATTTGATCAGTCAACAGATTGGAACTGCCTTTGTGCTATAAGGTCTTCTGAATGATCAGAGAGGAATCGATTATAAAAAGATCAATCATGGAGAATGTTTGTTCAAACAAATTACAAGCTCATGCTTTAAAAGAAAGTAGAGATGTGCCCATGATAGAAAGGGGTGTGTGTGTGTGTGTGTGTGTGTGTGTGTGTGTGTGTGTGTGCGCATGAAGGATCTGAAGTAATATGGGGTATATAGAGCAAGAATAGGTATTTCCTGTTACATATTTTCCAGACAGGTTCTTTCTACTGGTTCCTTCCCCAAACTCCTTGAAAAAGTTGGCTATATTCCATGTCTCTTCTTCCTCACCAGCTGCTATTTTCCATTCTGGGTAGTCTGGCTTTTATTTCCACTTATTTACTGAAACCACATTCCCTAAAGTTAGTAATAACCTCTTAATCATCACCAAATACAATGGCTTTATACTCACTTCTTAACCTCCTTTACCTTTCTCAGCATTTGTTTCTATGAACCAGCTCCTACTAGATATCCTGTCTTCCTTTTTCTTCAGCAATCCTACAAGCTCCCGCTTCTCCTACCTCTCCAACCATTCACTTTTGGTCTCCTTGCTTGGCTCTTTGTCCACTTCCTTACTCCTCTATGTGGGTGTTCCCTAACAATTTGTTCTTGGTCCTCTTCTCTCTCTACAATCTCTCCCTTAGTAATCTCATTCACTCCAACTGCTTCAACTACAATCTTTATGCAGATGACTCCCAAAGGTACATCTTCAAACCCCATAACCTTTAACTGCCTACGGGACATCTCCAACGGACAGTTCTGCTCCTCCCTTGAATTCAACATGTCCAAAATCAAACTTCTTACCTTTCCCCCTAGATTTGCTCTTTGTACTTCCTTTAGTGACACACTATCATGGTCTTAAATTGTCCATGTTACAGATTTTCGTGTTATCTTCCTTTCTGTCTTTTACCACTTTATAATCTATCATTATCAAATCCTGTTCATTTCATAGCCAACATTTCCTGCACCCATCATTTCTTCTCTACTGTCTGCTTCCACATTCATACAGTGTGGTCAATTTTTAGACTTTAGTAATAACCTTCTAACAAATTTTCCCACCTCTCCTCTCTGATCCTTCCAATACAGCCATCACCTTACTCTCAGATTAATCTTCCTTACATCATGGATCTAGCCATATACCATTTTTCAAAAGTCTTCAATAATTCCCTGTGGTTAACCAAGTACAGTTCCAAGTGCTTAGTCTGGAATTCAAGACACTCTTCTATCTGAGAGCGGCTCACCTTTAAAATTTATCTGATATTCTCCTCCACACACTGTGTGCTTCAGCCAAACTGTGCTACTTTCTATATCCTGAACTTTTTTCGTTTTCTTACTTTTCTACATTTTCTGAGGCTTTTCCCTATGCTTGAAATGTTCTCTCTCTCTCCCTCTTTACCTGTTGAAATCTAATTCATCATCTAAACTTCAAAGCAAATGGCACTTCACAAAGTTTTGTTTTTCCATCAATTGTTCCCAACTTGGGCTTCATGTAAATTTTGGTTAGTATTTCCCTGATGCATTTGTTGTTTATTATCAATCAAACAACAAGTATGTATTAAATACTTACTATGTATTAAGCACTGTACTAGGCACTAGGGATATACATACAATGAATGAAATAATTCGTATGTCCTAGGAGATTACATTCTAATGGGGAGAAAACAAAGGAACATATAATAGAGATAGAAGATAGAAAATAAATACATATAAATACAAAGTCTTAGAGTCTTAGAGAAAGGGCATTAGTATTGGAAGAGAGGAAAAGAGACAGAGAGAAAGAGAAAAGAAAGAAGGAAGGAAGAAATGGAGGCTGGAAGGAAGAAAAGGAGGAAAAGAAAAAGAGAGAAAGAATTAGTAGGGAATAGTACGGAGCTTAAAATAGAGCTTTGAGAATTAACTACATTTAGGGGGTATGATGATGAGACAGCAAAGAAGACTGAAAAAGAGCTGTTAGATATCTGGGAGGAGAACCAAGAAAAGAGCATCATGAAAGTCCAGGAAGGATAAAGTATTTAAGAGAAACATGAGCCAACAACATGTCAAATGAAGCAGGCAGGACAAGAAGAATGAAGACTGGAAAAAAGTAGCAGGTTCAGCAAATGAGATCAGGAGTAACTTTGGAGAAAGAAGGTTCAGTTCAGTAATATGTTCACAAGGCAGAATGCAAAATGCTTTGAAGACGGTACGGAAGAAAAAAGCACATCAGGAGAGGCTAAAGATTAGAACGAGGGAGAGAAGATTGATGTAATCTTACAGAGAAGATGGGAGGGGATGAGATTAAGACATAGACAAGTTGGCCTAGGAAGAAGAAAAGCCACTTGATTGTCAGCTGTTGGGGGAAAGAGAAGAGGGAAGGGGATAGTATCATGGGTTTTTGAGATGAAAAAAAGGGGAGAAGAGTAAGCTCATAACAAATGATCTCAGTAAAGTAAGAGTCTCGGCATTCCAAATGAGAGAGGCAGAGTACAGATAGTGGTAAGAAAAGTTTGATGAGACAAGAGAAAGTTTGGAAAAACTTTTGTGAGGAGTGAGGTAGGAAATCAACTGGGGAAGAATAAAAGGATTGCTTTGCTGCAGTAAGTGCCCAGGTGAAGATGGATAATGTGAATTTACAATGTACCCCACCTGCATGAGTGGTGGTAGGACAAGGGTGCGATGGTTTTGTGAGTAGAAGGACAATGTAGTGTTGAAATGGCTAACTACAGGGTCAAAATTGGAGAGGGAGGAAAATGAAGTCAGAAGAGGGGTAGTGGCCCATAAAGTAATGACGGGTGGAAGGAGTGAAGGTCTTAATAAGGGTGAAAGATGGGTTTGGATGGAGGAGACCTAGGGAGAAATGGAATGATAGGAGGTTATGGTCAGATCAGAAATGTCAGATTTTAATTAGGAAATTTGTGGTTAATGATGAACTATAGTGTATGACCATCTCCATGTGTAACTAAAGTGGAATGAAGGAATAGGTAATAGGACTTAAAGAGAATTGTGTTTTATAGTTACTTATGTATATGAATTAAATCATATTTGATTAGGCTGTAAGTTCTATGAGGGCGATAAGCATGCTTTATCTAAATGTCTTCCCTAGCTCTTGTCATAATGCTCTATATAGAGTAGAGATATAGACATAGGTAGCCGCAGGTACACATGAGGTGAGATATTGAGAGCAGGGACTCTCCACTCCCACATGAGGTAGAATAGCAACTCCTTAATTCCAATGACCTCCATTTTCATGCCACACAATCTACCCAGGGATGATTATGCCATTAATCTGACCATCACCCATAATTCTTCCACTTCCATGATCAAGACCTCTCTCCAACTACAACCTCCTGTCCTTCAATGACTGTTTCTGCCTCACTCTTCCTAAACTTATACTTTATCCCCACCACTACCTCTAATCCCTCCAACTCTCTTTGTTCAAATCCACGACCCCTTCTTTGGCTTTTCTTCCCTTCCTTCACAGTATTGATCCTATAACTGACTAATTCAAAATATGCTACCATCCACCCTTAAATTTCTTGCCTCCATTATGTTATTTCCAGTCTCTCGTGGCCAAGCCTCAGCCCAGTCCTCTCCCTACTATTTTCCTTCTCCATTCCTAATAATGTGTTGGTGAATGCCCATGTAGAAAGTCATACAACCTGGCTGAATTGAAGACACTACAGATTTATGCAATGGAATCTCTTCTCACCTATACCTTATAGAAGTCCTAGATTTCTCCAGAGCACAGCTCAGGTCCACTTCTACCTGAGGGCTTTCCTGACCAATAGTTATTAACATTCTTTCCCTTTTGAAAGTTAGTTCTTTCTATTAATTTATTTCTGTGTCTGCTGCATCTCCAATTAGAGCGAAAGCTCCTTGAAGGTAGGGACTATTTTTGTTTTTGCATCATGCAGTCTTTGTTCATTGGAGGCACTTTATAAATAGAAGAAATGGAGATTCTCCCCAAGCCATGTAAACCTCAGAGAAGGCATGCCATGGGTTGGCAGCAGCCAGCTCTCTGCCTGCAGGTAAAGAATCAGTTCTATATATCTGACTACCCGGTACATGTAGGGAAATATCTGATCAATGAAACAGAAGATTTACTGCACAAAGTCAATGTTGTTTTTCGATATTGACATCTCTAATGGAATGGCCTCTTGTTAATAACAAATGAAATGGATATTAATAGCAATGCTGAATATACACTATGAAACATCGACTCTGACAGGAAACATGCATGCTTAATGCCTTTGGTTCATTGTTCCACAAGCCTTTATTAAGTGCTTGCTATGGGGCCAGGCATTATGTCAACCAACGGAGATAAAAAACCAAAACAGCACCTGCCCTCTAGGAGTTCCCTGGGCATGGATGCCATCATACATGATGAAATATACTCCTCTCCATATTTTTTGTTTGCTGTCCATAGCCTGCCCTAGGCTTATGTCTGAGAAAATTGGATTTCTGCATCTGTACAGCCAGCTCATTGTACTTGTCTCACCAAGGTTGAGCAGCCCTGGTATCTGTCCAGTTCCCACTAGCTTCTTGCTATGTTTTAGGAAGTACTGCTTCTCTGAGGTTCTTAATGAGCCTGGGGAGACACCTGGGGTACTGTCCCCACCTCCTTATATGAGTGGATTGAGTCTCTAGGTGCCTGATGAGACTGAGTAGCTTCAGCTCGCCAGCCTCCCTACAATAGCTCTGGCTGAGCTTCAGAGAGAGACTTGAGATCCGTGGCAAGGAAAGGATGGCCCTCAAATGACAATTGGGCCGAGCCGCTGGGGAAGTAGAAGGGATTGAGCAGGACAGGGTTGCTCCCAGGCAAAATTAATAAGGAAATTATTATCGGACTATTTCCCTTTTTGCTCCTGCTGTTTTCCCACCTCCTGACTCTCCACCTCTCCTACCCCAGAGAAGTCCAGTACTCTCTTGCTGCTTTCCGACCAATAATCCTCCAGACTTGAGTATTCTTGACAGACCTAGCATCCCTGCAAGTGTCCTCCCAACTTCTTACTTCTTATTCCTCCCAAATCACTCTGCAAAACTATCATTCTTAGTGCATGCATGTCAGCTAGTTGTTAGCTGGAAATTAAGTACGGTAAATTAAGTGACACATTTAAAGTACGAATTAGTGGAAGCTATGCATCCATGTCAAAGAGGTAGGCAGGATTTTTGTGCAGGTGCTGATTAGATTAGATCAGGGGTTCTTAAATTTTTTACATGCTTAAAGGCACCCTTTGGCAGTCTGGTTGGAACCTATGGACCTCTTCTCAGAATAATGTCTTTTAATGCATGAAACAAAATACATAGGATTACACAGACTCCCATATATTCCCATTGTCATTTCAGAATTTAGTCATGTCGAACTCTTCGTGACCCCATTTGTCATTTTCTTAGCAGAAATACTGGAATGATTTGCCATTTCCTTCTCCAGATCATTTTATGGATGAGGAACTGGGGCAAATAGGGTTAAGTGACCTGCCCAGGGTCACACAGACAGTAAGTATCTGAGGTCAGATTTGAACTCAGGAACATGAGTCTTCCTGTTTTCAGGCTCTGCACTCTATCCACTGGGCCATCTAGCTGCTCCCACATAGGATTACAAAGGAAGCCAAATATTTTGAGATGCATTTCTCTATAGCTATTTATCTGAAGTTCATGGACCGCAAGTTAGGAACCCCTGAATTAGGTCTCTGAGTTCCCTTCCCACGAGGATTCTATGATGCTATAAATTACTTTCAGATCTCTCTTTCCATCTTTCTGACCCTAAACTGGGTCCCCTAACCAGGGAATTTGCTTACTTATTTGCTGGATAATATATGAATGGTAGAATTTTAGGTAAGAGCGGGGAGCAGACATTCCTTTAAATCAACCACTTGGTCTACAACTAGGCCTCTAGAAGGGGAAGGAAAAGGAAATCTTTTAACTCTATTCTTTCTTCTGCTAGGGAAACAACTCAAAACATCTATCACTGCTCCTGTGAGCAAGCTATGCAAAATCTAGTTTGTGCTACCCTGGAATGCACTAGAATGCATGATGCTATTAGCTCTTAATGAAGTATGTGTATGTGTGTGGGTATGTACATATGCATGTATGTATGTGTGTGCCTATAATTGTGGGGTGATGGAGAGAGATTGCCATAATGCAAGGGGAAAGGCTTCATATGCCTTAATAACAGCTGGCATTTTTTAGTCTAGACCCATGACTTAATTAGCATATAGAACTCCCAGCGTGGAAACTATCTCCAATGTTTCTCTTTACCATCTTTAGTCCGGGAACAGGGGCTAAACCGAGGGTAGCCTTAGAAAGCAATTCTCTACAACCCTGATTTCAGCTTCCTCAGCTGATGTTGCCCCAGGCTCCAGAATCTTTGGTTGTGTCAACACAACTCTGTTTCTTCTTTCTGGGTCTTGATTTCCCTATCTTTAAAATGAGAAAGTTTGGTTATATGACCATAGAATCATAGATTGAGATGTGGAAGTATTTTAGAGATCATTTAGTCCAAATCTCTCATTTTACAGATAAGGGAACTGAGGTTTAGAGAAAGGTAAGACAGAACCAGTAGTTAAGTGGTAGAACCATGATTCAAACCCACATTCTGTGACTTCAGACCCAGTCCTCTTCCTACTGCATCATTAGGCCCCCTTCAGCTGTAAAGCCTATGATCCTAGGACCAATGACCAATGTCACAAAATTAGTATCAGAACCAGAACTTGAACTCAGGTCTCCTGACCCCAAGCTTAGTGCTTTTTTATATTGTGCCATGCTGTCCAGAAAGCACTATTTAATTCAATAAATATTGAATTTGCTCACACTGTGCAAGGTCCTAATCTATGCAATAGGAGTGGGGAATCTAAAGATACATATGGCATAAACCCTTCTCTCAGGCAGCTTACCTGGTTTCAACTCTTATCACCTAGGCTGTAGGGGTGTTAATTGTAGGCTCCCAGAACATCTAGGCCACAACATCCTCTTCTGGAGGACTGGTGACCTTTGGCTTTTTAGGTTCCCCTGAGTTATAGTTCCCAGGGTATACAGAAGGTCTCATTCAAACTCCAGGCTTTGTGGAGTTTCCCCCTCCCTTCCTCCCAGCTGACTTGAGAAATGCCTGGTCTGGTGGTGTAAAACTGATAGTAATTACAGTTATTTACATGAACTACTTACTATTTATGCCTGATTACCATGCTGCACGTGAACCATTATGCATATGATTAAATATATGCCAGATTCACTTGACTGTAAATTATTTTGGTTACAACACTAAACTCAACTCATGTGTGCTGTCTTCCATTTATTGCTCACATGTACAACATAATTCTTTAAAGTCCTTTTTAATCAAAGAAAGAACTGTGGAGAGACCTTGAGAACACTGAATGTATCCTCTACAAAGGGTTTGTGGAAGGTTATATGCAAGAATTGGCTAGAATGGGATGTTTGGAGGACTTTCAAACTATACCCACATCAAGGAGATTATGGATCCATGGAAGTATCTAAGTTAATCAAAGACTCACAGGCTTAGAGAATATTCAATAGTCGTGTATACTCAGCTCCAGAAGAACTCTAGCAGAACTCAAAATGAACAGACCATGACATGAATTTGTCCATTAACTTTATCAAAGTTCTTTGCAATCTTGAAGATAGTTGAAGTGTTCAGATTAATTAAGATTATAATATGGCAGTTGGGCTTACACTTTTTTGTTTTTTTATATTTTTTGTTTCTATTATACTTTTTTAAACTGTATATTAAAGATTTTACTTTTTAATTGCCCCTTATAGTGCCTACCACATCACCTAAAAATACACATTCATTCATTTACTTAACAAACATTTATTAAGTGTTTACAATGTACAAGGCACTATGCTAGGGGGTTACCACCATTATGTAAAGTCCCAGGAAGATAATAAGTTACGGAAGATAATAAGAGTATTGGTGTTGATGGGAGCTCTTTAGCCAACTTTTGAGAGGGAAGATAAAATATAGGACTAAGCCACACCTGGATTCACTTAAAAATTCAAACACAGGAAAATAAAATTCTTTTCATTTAAGTCAACACTGCCTCCCCCACTCCCACTCATCACTCATCTGGAACTGAGCCCTTGCTTCCTAAGTCCTAGATTTTGCCTCTTGAGAGTTGTCCAAGGATATGGTTACATTTCCATTTGACCTGGATTCCTCTTTGGATTCCATTATTGGCTTAAACTTATTAAAGTCAGAGACTGTCTACGTTGGCTACCATTGTTGGCTTTCGTCACAGACATCACTACCCCCTCTACTCCCTTCATTTCCAAGGTGTGCCCCCCGATCACTGACCTCTATTCATAATATAGTTCTACTCTTACCACCTCCCACCTGCTTCTCCAATGTGGGAAGGCTTCAGAGGACCATAGAATATTAGAGCTAGAATGGATATTAGAAGTCATTCATTTCAGTCCTCACATTTTGCATTGGTCCAGAGAGGGGGAATGGTACTTGTCCAAGGTTAAGGGTCATAAGATCATAGGTTAGAGCTGGAGGGGATCTTAGAGGCCATCAAGTCCAATACCCCCATTATATAGATGAGGAAACTGAGTCTAAAAGAGTTTAAGTGACTTGCCTAGGGTCACACAGGAAGTGTCAGCGTTAAGATTTGAAACTTTCTCCCTGACTGTAAGTGCAGTACTCTTTGAACCAAAAAGCCCTGACTAAAAACCCAGTACTTTATCCATCACTACACATTGCTTTGGTCAGCACCATGCAAACCCTGGAGCTACAGCTCCTGCTCAGGAGAATTTTTTAAAGTAACTATAACATACAGTAGAATGTCATAAAATTGTGACAAAATAAATAAAGTGCTAGGACAATCCAAAGTAGAACAAAATCATGTCTGGATCAGGAGACCAGAAGGCAGTATTTGATATAGGCCCTGAAATTAGGATTTTAACAGCTAAAGATTGGGGTAGGACATATCAGACATAGCAAATGACATTACCTCCCAGTAGTAAGTCACAAACTGGAGCATCTCTGAGAGAGAAAGCCTGAAAGGTGGAGGCCAAAGCTGTCTTCCAAACCCTTACATCATGAGGGCTGGCCTTGGAGTCACAAAAACCCACTTCCAAGCCCTCATCCTCACACATGCTAGTCGCATGACCCTGGGCAAGTCATTTCATTTTTTGGTGCCTTGGTCAACGCTCCAAGAAGAAGTTGCAGATAAGTTTCTGACCAGCATCAATAGAGGGAATTTCCATATCAGAAGTTCCCTGCTTTAACAAATTCACAGGTCAAGACAAAAAGGAACAGGAGACTTATTTAGAGCAATGTAGCCAATTGGATCTGATCAACGCAAGTCCCTAGATCTCCCGCTGGCTCTTCAATTGGGTAAAGAATGATTATATTGTTACTGAGCTACAATGACCAAAAAAATTGAATAATCACCCCTAGTTATAGGAGCCCTCACTCCTACTGCAAGGTCCTGTTTGCTGCTTGGGGGGTCTGGCTGACTGAGGGAAACCTTCTCCCTATACAGTGACTATACAAAACTAAGCTGGTCTAATGATAGACATTTACTGAACTAAACTAATCTTTGGATACAGAGCCATTTTAGCTATTTTGAGCAAATTGCATATGAGAAGCAGAGATTAAAGAATCGCTGTGATGTCCAAAAGGAGATGTTGGCAAGGAATTCAAAGCAAATTGTAGGCAACAAAATGACAGGCATGTTGAAAGAGAAAAATGCCATAAGGTGGTGGGAAATTAACTACCACCAGAGACATCAGAACCATTCAACCAAAGATGCTGTTTTCCATCCTCGAACCTCAAATAGCATTTTGTGGGAATCTTACCTATTCATTTGCTTTACCCTATTTTTCCTTACAGTAAACTCTATGTTTTTCTCTAAGGAGTTGATGATCACTATGCAGCATAGATTTTCCAAGAACCGTTGAAGACAAATCAATTTAATTCAATATGCCATTATGCACTTAATATGTACGAGAAATTGTATTAGGGACCTGGGATGAAGAAATAAAAACAAGATATTCCTTGCTCTGAAGAAGCTTATATTTGACTAGATGTATATATGTGTATATAAAATTCACACAGATAAGTAAACAAGATAACTTTTGTCAGATCTTTGTAAAAGTTATTTTAATGCAGACATTGAAAATACAATAGAGGTAAACCACGAAACAAAATTTTTACTAAACGAACAAAGGCAACACCTTCCCAACTCCAAACTTGTCCATCAAACTTGAAGCAGTAAATGTCTTCCAGAAATATTCAGCCACCAACAATGGTGTTATTAATAGGGGTATGGATCAATTTACCAAAAAAGCCAATAAATCCCATTATAGCAAACCCTATTGTTGTTTCCATAGCGATTTTCTGGAATTCTTTTCTATCTGGCTTGGTACATCTTTTGAAAAGTCAGATTGAATCCTTCACAAACTGCCGACTAGGTTCAACAAATTGCATTACCTGATCCACGACTATCTGCACAACTGATGCTCCAGACCCCAAAGGACACATAACCACTCGGAGGAAAGCTGAATGAAGCAAAGCCCAAGGGTAAACAAGATAACTTGATGGAGGAAGCAGCATTAGCAATCAATGGTGGTGGTGTAGTGGGAATCAGGGAAGGTTTCCCAAAGAGGGGAGTGACAGAGCTGAGCCTTGAAGAAAGATAAGGATTCAGATGGGGAAAAGTGAGGAGGGGATGCACTTTGGGTACAGGGAACAACTCCTTTTACATTCCCATAACACAAATACCATAAATTATGATTTCTTCAACTATTAAAAGAATGGTATATAATATATGTTTTCTAGACAAAACAATTCCTTTTGCTATAGTCCCTTTATTTGTCCTTACTGACTTTATAACCCCTGCATCCTGATTCTAGACCCTAGACTCTTTAAGGCTCTGCCCATGTAACACAGCTCTGAAACAGATCTTATGACAGACTACATGCTCAGGAACAGATCTCATCATTATGCTTATTGCTTACCAACTCAATAAGTAAGGAAAGGTTCATTGTCAGAAGGTTGACCACCAATTGATAATTACTTTTACCCATAGTAAATCATGAAGAGTGAGTTCCCCTAAGGAATTGAGAAGTTGTGATATATGATATTGGATCGAGTACCTTCATGGATGATGCCGTGGATTTTTGAAACATGAAAGTCAATTGTCAGTGGAGGGCATGGGAACTACTGGCCCCATCAGTATGCAAACACTGTGACAAAATGCAAAAAAAATAGCTAATGCTGCCAAGGTCCTCCAAGCAAAGGGCATCATTGAATACAGGTGATAGCCAGAAGTACAATCTATGCATTTGCATTAATGCAGTATTTCCCAGATCAGGAATCAGAACCCTCAGAATGTTAATGGAAGAGTTCTTTGAAAAGGTCACAGAGAAGAAAACTATGGACCTGGAGGCTGTTCATTAGCACAACTTCTCCTTGACCTTGTTATCAAGGAAAAAATACTTCTCTTTTCCTAGGCACCATCTGTTCCCCCTTTTCTCTTATTATTACTTTTCTACTTGTATTTCCTCCCTGTTAACACTCTTTCCATCCACTATTCTTTATCACCTCTCTTCTCCTTTCTTCCCCCATGCACACATCCTATAAAAAGAAAGAACCAACCAATTACGAATTGGGGAAAACAAAGGATTCAGTATCCCTTCTCAGCAGCATTGAAATCCTGCCACAATGGGGGATTCCTATTGAGGAATGACCTAGGGCACCATGATTTGGGAAGACTAGGAAATGTACAGCCAATACATGAATAGGTCAGTATGGAATATTTATGGAAGATAATTTCAGACAAAAACAAAACAAAAATACACTTTATCTCTTGATATCAATAATGTGGGAAGAGAATATGGATTAAGAAGACCTCAACTCAAATCCAAGATCTGCTTCATTATTATCTCTGTGTCTCAGTTTCCACATATGTCAAATCATAGGATGAAAAGAGATGATCAACAAGATCCTGATAGGATAAATGAGAAAGCATTATTAAGCAGTTTGTGTAGAATGTTGGTGGATGGGGGGGGTGAGTTTTGCTTTGAAAGATTATCAACATTCACTTTTAGGTTTCTGCATGGGAATCCTCTGTCCATAAAGTTGCTCCTGGGAGTTAGTTTGTAGGATATAGAGCTAGGAGAGTCTTTATAAATAATTTGATCTAATTCTCTCATCCTACAAAGAAAGAAACTAAGGTATTTATAGGTAATTTAGTCTAACCCCCTCATTCTACAAAGTAACTGAGATTCAGCAAGAAAGAGACTTGACAGGGAAACACAAGTGGCCAAGATCTGAACCCAGTTGTCCTGATTCCAAATCCAGTGTGCTTTCCATTTTACAACATTACCTCTAGGAGAACTGAATTCTAATCCTGACATTGCCATTAACTTGCTGTGTGGTCTTGGGTAAATCACTTTCCTTCTCTGAGCTTCCATTTCTTTATCTGTTAAGAGACTGGGCTGGTTCAGATCATAACTAATGTGCCTCCTAGTTCTGACATTCTATGATTCTTGATCGTATGACATTGTAAATCCGAAAGTTTTATGTAAATGTTGTCTATGCATGCATGTATGCATGTATGTATGTATCTTTCTATCTATCTATATCTATCCATCTACCTATCTCTCTACTGTCCATCTGTCTCTATGTCTCTGTATTCATCTATAGTGATATCTTAGGGGGAACTCACTTCATTCTTATACACAGGGGTGGGGAACCTGTGGCCTTGAGACCACATGTAATCTTCTAGGTCCTTGGGTGTGGCCTTTTGACTGAGTCCAAGTTTTACTAAACAAATCCTTTTATTAAGAGGATTTGTTCTGTGAAGTTTGGATTCAGTCAAAGGGCCACACTTGAGGACCTAGAGGGCCACATATGGCCTTGAGGCCGCAGGATCCCCACCCCTATCATAGAATATGCAGCCTGGAAGGAAACTTACAATGTGGATGTTTAGAACATCTCTGTCATGCTCCCTTTCAGACTTTAACAAGGGGGCTTGAAGACTGGGAAAGACAAGCCACCAAAAAAAGAGAAATTATACCATTTTATTTTTTTGTCTTTCTTCTAGGTCCATAACTGCTTTGCATGCATTGACAAAATAATTAATTCTTTTAACAGAGTGCCATGACAGTCATACTTTGTGCACAGTTGAAGGATAAGGAAATCTGACATGTCTCAGCAGAAAAAAGGAAGCTCAGAGATTTTAATGAAGGCAAATATCACAAGAATTTGTAAAGTTGTTGGGAGGTCATCTGTTAAAAGGCCATTTGGATCACCTGCCTTGTTGTGAGTCTCTTCAAGAGCTGACTCCTGACCTTGTAAAAACGTGTTCTCAGTCCAAGGGTTCTTCTGAGAATTGGAAGAGATCCAGGATTGAGTTCAATTCATTGGATTGCTCAAGGGCTCCCTAACCTACTAGGGCTTTCCTCTCTAAGGTTACATTGTGTCTGCTCTCTATGTATCTTGTATATATTTGTAAATGTACATATTATCTTCCTAATTAGGATGTGAGCATCTTAAAGGCAAGGCCTTTTTTTGAAATTTCTTTATATCCTCAGTGCTCAGCACAAGAGACACATTCTAAGGCTTTATATGCTTATTGATTGCTGCTATCTTCAGGACTATACCAGTTCTCTACCCCCTTCCTGGCTATTGAGACAACATGAATCCCCAGGGGAATTAGAGGAACTTATGAATTCATTCAGCTGCTCAGGAGGCCTCTAAAATTGGGACAGGCCCCACGGATGCAAGCCAGAGGCACTCAAAAGCCTAAAAAGAAGCTGAAATGATCAATTTTTGGTGGCCTTATTACTAAAATATACTCTGGCAGTGGAACTGTATCTGCAGCAAAAGTAATTGGGGTAGATGGAAGGAGAAATGAGAAAATGGGGGTGGTAGCAATGCAGGGAGGGTAATAGTGGGAAAGGAATAGGGTTACAGCAGATAGTCTTAATGTGGGCTCATTTGCACTGGGAGAAGAGCTGGTTCATTCTCAAGAATTTCTGGACCATAAGTCATGTAAGGGCTGGAGAGTAAGGTGGGTCCTAGAAATGGTGCCACAGTGGTGGAACCCAAAGGGTCAAGGCAAAGGAGCAACGTTGTACCCCATAGCCCAGTCTAGTAAAGGGCCACAAGGCACAAGGCATGAAAATGGCCATCCTTGGAATACTTCAGGTAAGCTGTTAGCAGTGGGCCTAACTCAGCCTGGCATCCAGGCTTCAAACACTTGTAAGTCATTGGGCAGTTAACAAAATGAGGTTTATTTAACTCTAACACAAAAAGGGTATTCAGAAAGGACAACACTTAGCTCAGATAGGATTTCCTCCCCTTTCCCCACCTCCTTAGGAAAATATATCTGTTCAGCAAGGTTGGGTGTGGTGCCTAGCAGGTCTTGGGATGTTCACCATATCAGAAGGGCCACAAATCCATGTAGGTGGGCCTTTTATGCATTTAGGTGGCCAGTAAACTACTTCAATATGTACAGAGGCTACCAAGAAGGTACAGTTAGGGAAGCATATCTTGAGATTATGTTAGAATAAGCTCCATCACTAGGCCAATCAAGTCCCAACTCTAGTACCTTTTAGGGACAAACTAGCTTAACTTATTTTGACTGGGGCAGGGGAGAACCCTGGTATATCTTGGTCCTATCACTGAGTCAGTATGCCACCTGGATGTTAGCACTCTGGGAAAAACTCTAGTTGCATCGCCTTAGGGCTCTGCTGGGCGATATGTACTAGAATGTCCAATGACTAGATTAGAACCCAAATTCAAGACAGTGTTTTCACCACCACCTGGAACTCTTTTATTAGAACCTTTGGGTCATAGGCAAGGGGGTATCCAAATACTAACCCTTTCAGGAATCCTTGGTGAGGAAGTGGAGAACAAGGATGGTACGGGGTAGATCAGTGCCTAACAGAAGGTATGAGTGCAGTGTGTCAATCACTTTATTACCAACCCAACCTGGGCTAGCCCATGTCTGGAATGCACTCTCTCCTCATTTCTGCCTCTTAGAATCCCTAGTTTGCTTCAAGGCTTGGCTCAAGCCTTTTTTGATTTTCCCAAATGATCTTCTCTACTTGAAACAATTGCAAGTAGAATAAGTATTATTCCCATGTTACAGAGGCAAAAACTTGCTCAAAAAAGTTGAATGACTTGCCTAGGGCCACATAACCAGTAATTATTGAAGTCAGGATTTGAAGCTACTTCTCTTTTGAGTTACAGCATTCAGTTCATTATAGCCTTTCCAGTCGACATTGGAGAACTGGGTTGAAAGTCCATCTCTACAATTTACACTTATGTGACCTTGGCCAAGTCACTTATCTTCTGTGGACCTCAGTTTCCTTTTTTTTTTAAACAAAGGGGTTGTTTTCAATAACCACCAAGGTGTTTCAAGCTGTAAATGGATGATCCTATGATAATTACTGTTGCATGATTAATCACAAATCTTAGGTAAAGCAGTTCTTATATCATATTGGAAGGCAGCTTAGTGTGTTATCACACAGTTTCAACCAAAATATATTGTGATAGCCCAATTTATGTATGTTATGAAGGATAAGGAAACAAACAAAATTCCCTGAGAATTTTCCTTTCCCTCCTATGATGAAAATTGTATCTTAAATGGATAGAGACATACCGTCTTTAGAAGATGTGTATGTACTTTGAAGAGTATTGCAGAGCTTGTTTTATTGACTTGAGAGATAACAAATATGACTTTCCTGTCCCAATGACACAATAGAGCATATACATGAAGTTGTTTCTCAGTACTGATAAATGAATTTGTGGTAATCCATCAAGTCTCTTGACATTGTGACCAATGATGTGTAGTGATTAAAAGAACTGACCACAGTCTGGGATTCAGTCTGTGGCCAGGGATCCTAGTGAATGTTGGCCTGTGGGGTCATTAAAACTCCACAGTCTTGGCCTCATTAATATCTTGTTCTCATCAACTCAACTAACTATCCATAGACATGTGCATTAAAAAAATCAATCAACAGCCTTTGGCAGAATTTTAAAATAATACAGAGTAAGTCATGCTATTCCTGAATATTTTTCAGTCAGCATTTGGTAATATATCATTTCAGCTTCCCCAAAATGAATACCCATCTGGTAACTCTGAAAGCCAAGAGAGTGACATCCCTTGTGTGTCAGGATCATTTTCAGATTGGTATTAACTTTTCAGTAGGAGCCAAAATTAACTCTGGGGACAACTCAAAAGTTCCAATGGAGTTGGAAAGGGTTGATTTAGTACTAAACACTGATTTTTTTCCACTCATTTATTTTTTCACTTTTTTCTGAAGCAGTGTTAAGATGATCTTGATGCTAGGATAGAAAGTACCACCCAAATGAAAAAAAATACGAGAGAAAAAATCCAAACAGAATGCTGGCTTTGAAAAATCTTACCAACTTGGGTGTCAGTGGCTAATGATCATTTTCCTATTGTCTCTGGCTACAAATTCCTATTCCTAGTACACCCTCTAGGATAAAGTCTAAACTCCTTAGCTTGGAATTCAAATCCTCTGCAAATGTCTCAATCTACCTTTGTGGCTTTAACTTTCATCACTCATTTTCCTTCATTCTATACACCGGCAAAACTAGACAATTCATCATTGCCAAACACATTCCACATTCTTCTCTAGGTAAAAGACAGAAACTGTTTTTTGTATTTGGCCTATCTATTTCCCAATTTCTGCTGGTTGATATCCTGCCCCTACTTCAATGCTCAGTTCAAATGACACTCACTCTGTGAAACTTTCTACAATAAGTTCTTCATTTGATTTCATAGAACTTTGAACTCCTTTTACCAGTTTCTGCTAGCTTAATTTAGACAACGTTGATTTCTGCATGTTTAATCATTTCAGCACCTAGCCCGTGGCAATTGCCTCGAATGATGTAGATTTTTAATATATGTTCATGAATGAATGGCAAGAAAAGAGCTGCTAAAATAGAAAAGATACAAAGTCTGCTAGGGAAGTGTACCAGAATCATATTTAGTTGCTACAGAGTCCTCTGGTGATGCATGTGGCTTATTTTTTTTAACTAAGGCAGAGATGGAGGGTTAGGGTTCTTCCTATTTCTCCACATCCAGATTGGGTTTCAATTCTATTTACAGTCAAAATCTAAACACATTTGAATGTGTCCTTTGAAACGAAGAGAAGCGACTCCTTTGCCTGAGGGCAGGGAGAAGTGATTTTTGCTGGGGAGCCAGTGTTTGTGCAAAGGAAAAAGAACATGGGTCTAGTGAAAATTGGTCTAGTGATACTTTGGACTTATCTTTACTCCCTTTCATGACTCCCTTCTCTGTAACATTCCATCTGGTGCTTGTGGTTCTGGCCTCTTTCTGGATCTGAATAAGAAGTTTGTGAGGGGGATGAATAGAATCCCAGTGAGGCATAATGGAGTCAACTCAATCCAGTGTGAACTGTCGGAGTCCTGAAGCCTAGTTGGGAAACTTCAGGAAAAAGTATAAATCATGTCTTTGTGTCACAGTATGCTTCAGAGAAAAGAAACTCATAGACTTCTAGAACTGGAAAAAAAAAAACAAATAGTTCAACCCCTAATTTTGTAGTAAATAAAACTGAAGTCCAACCTTGTGAAATAATTTGCTGTCCTGAAGGGAGACCAGGTCACCAGGGATTGGAAGAGGACACTTGGAGTCAAGTGATGGAATGACTATGGCAGCTATCTGAAGAGAGAGTCAAGGTAGCAACTCTCATAGACGTGAACTTCAGGATGATAGATTATGGGAAGCCGAGGCAATGGTAATAACTTGAGAAATTTCTCATTCTAGGGGAGGAAAATTATCACTGCATTTAGACAAGGAGCAACCAAGGTCAGAGTATAATTGTCAAGCAATTTGTAGGGTTCCAAGAGGCCAGATGACTAGAAGGGAGAGATGGTGGCATGCCAGGCAACGACAAAACTCAAAAGTAAGAGGGGAAACAATAGGCCATATGGGCCAGAAGCAGAGTAATAGATATTAAATTTGATTAGGCATTCTGGCAAGACTATTAGCTGGTAATTGTCACCACTATTATTTGATATAATTTTTGAAATACTATCTATAACAATGAAACAAGAAAAAGAAATTGAGAGCATAAGCATACACAAAGAGAGATCAAAATTTATGGCATTTTGGAGATGATAGGATGGCCTGCTTAGAGAACCCTAGTTGTTTTTCAGTCACGTCCAACTCTTTGTGACTTCATTTGGAGTCTTCTTGACAGAGATACTGAAGGGACTAGCTATTTCCTTTTCCGGCCCATTTTACAGATGAAAAAGCTGAGGCAATCAGGGTTAAGTGACTTGCCCAGGGTCACATAGTTAAAAAGTGTCTGAGGTCAGATTTGAACTCAGGAAGATGAGTCCTTTTGACTGTAGGTCCAGCACTCTATCCTCTGTGCCACCTAGCTGCCTCAGAGAACCCTAGAGATTTGACTAAAATAATTGAAACAATCACTTCAGCAAAGTAGCCACATATAAAATAAATAGGCATACATTGTCAGCCTTTCTGCTTATACAAATTTCCTCTTTTGTGATATGCGGGTTTGGGGCTAGATGATTTTTATTTTAATTGGAACTTAGAGTAAATTTGAATTTAGAGAAATAAGAGCCCCTTTCTCCTAACTCTGCCTTAGACCCCAAAAAATGGTTCAAATGAATAGCCAGAATGCTCTATAGTGCCTTAATAATATTCTGAAAATCTTTCCTTCTCATTTTAGCAGTTTTTTCCAGATCTAGAATTTTCTAATTCTATGATCCTATAGTACAACCAACTCTCTATAAAGGCTTAGGTATAGTTGTAGGATCATAGGGACATAGATCAAGAGCTGGAACGGACTTGGGAGACCACCTCAACTAATCCCTTCATTTTTTCAGAGAAGGGAAAAAAAGGCCCAGGTAAGTTAAATGACTTGATCAACACAAGTCCTTTAACCAGAGCCAGTGGTCTTTCCATCATCATGAACCTAAGAAATTGTTTAATACAGATTCCGTAATAGGATAAGGAGTATCAGTCAATTGAGTTGGTTAAATACAGAAAAACTTGTAGCTCCCTTTCTCACCTCCAAACCTACAAATATCTTTCATTTTCACTGTGCTGTACCTTCCTTTAGTGCTGAAATCAAGGTAGACATTTAGACATTTACTTGCTGATTTTTTTAAAGCCAGAATCCCTTTTATTTATAAGATACTTATTTACTTGTCAGAGTCAAACTTGAGGATCTGTCAACTTAGACAAGGTTAACATAGATGTAATGACAAACGAGGACTCCTGTCAGGTCAAATATAAAAGAGTGTGTGTGTGTGTGTGTGTGTGTGTGTGTGTGTGCGCGCGCGTGTATAGAAAGGACATCTATGTGTGTCTTAAGCTTTCTCTTTGAATTAATATTTTCATAATAAAAGAAAAAAAACTATCTTCCCATTTCCACTCATTTGCAAACAGTGCACAAAACATTTAATTTACAATATAGCCTCAGAAAAGCAAAAGCTTTTCTTTGGGTTGAATTGAAAGATGTAGCATCCAGGCGGTGGAGCCCTCAAACTTCAGTGTGAAGGATTTCTAACCTATTAGATTTTGTAGAGAGATGATTACACACATATACACAAACAAAAAACAACATGATGATCTTATCAGAGAAATCAAATCAACTCAAATGAGAGAGTGTGAATTCTGTTCCAAACAGGTCTCATGCTGAAGGAAGTCCTCTTCATTAAATATGCTCCAGACTGATAATTTTCATTCCTATAAAGCCCATCTATCTATTATATCTATCTAAGGACAGATCTTTTAAAATCTTTATAAAATGTCTATTTTACTAAATGCTTGAGTTCATTAACTCATTTATACATTAGCATAGTTAAAGTATGATGCTAATGAGGCCATTATGGGTTCACTCCCTCTATGAGCCCATTTGCTTCTTGCAGGGAAAAACTGTCTCCCATGATCATAGACTATACCATCTATTCTGGTCAGGCATTTCAAAAATATGTGCTTTTTTATGAAGGTAAATGGATGATTTATAACAAATCATCTCCACTCAAGGTAAAATGAATTTATCAGTGATCAGTTTCTTCCTCTAAGGGGAAATTTTTCTCTAGTGATTACTAGTGGCTCAGTTTTCTGTAATGAGATAAGCTAATTTTGATCACTTCACTGGGAAGGGCAAGGTTATCCCTAAGAAAATGTCTTGAAAGCTGATTCCTACTTTTAGGATCAAAGTTGGGAGTAGAAAGGGACTTTAGGGGATCATCAGATATATCCCCTTCATTTCAAAGATGAGGAAGCTTAGGTCCAGAGGAACTAAGGTACTTACCTAAGGTCAAAAGGTAGCAAGTAGCTCTCTCTGATGTCAGCCACTTCCCTTTTTGCCATATCATGTTGTCTTGCTCCTCTAAGGAGATTTTTCATGTTGACAGAATGTAAAATGTTTACTATTGCTTTATGAATTACTATATAAGCATCGACAGGGTACTTTTAAATCAATCATATCTAAATGAAGTGGTGAAACTGTTTCCACATCCTATCCCTTCTTCTTTATCCATTTCAAATATTAACTGCTTTGTGAAGTTTTCTGCAGTCTTTTATTTGCTTTCACAGGACTTTGAACTCCTCTCATATGCTTAAGCTAGTATAATTTGCATGATATCTATTTCTACATGTCTAATCAACCCTACCAGACTGTAGGTTCCTAAAAGGCAGAACACGTGTCTTTTTTATCATGCAATTTCCCTCCACCTTGTCTCTGCTAATTGCCTTGCACAATGTAGATGCTTGACACATGTTTCCACAATGAATAGGGGAAAATAACTGCTAAAATGGGAAGAATTTGAAGTCTGTCTGGGGAAAAGAGCTACAAAGTAATATTCAGGCTCTATGGAGCCTTTTAGTGGTACGTGTGAGGACCATTTCTTTCTTTCTTATTTTTTTTTTTTTTGCCTAAAGCGGAGGTGAGATTTTCTCACCAGGTTGCAATCTACATTCTTCTATCATGTTCCCTTCCCCAAATTCTTCATCCAGGAAGATGAATTTAGCTCTGGAATTCACAACTGGAAAGTAGCCTCAGCCCCTAGGTCTCTCCTAATTGGATGGTGCATTCCAGAACCCTCAATTAAATAGGGGTGTCCAGACTTACCATCTCAGCATTTCTCACCACGCTGCAATCTGGACTCTCCCTTAATGTTCCTGTGCCTGGTAATTTCCTTCCCACCCCCATTTCAGCTTTCTTGTATGTTATCTTACCCTATTAGAATATAAGGTCTTTGACAGCAGGGTCTCTCTCTCTTTTTTGTTTATATTATCTGGCACATTGTAAGTGTTTAACAAATACTTCTTGATTGACTGGGAGAAATGGTTGTTCTTCCTTTCTTCCTCTTGGTAGAAAAGCAGTTGACCATAGGTATGGAATGTTGGTTGTGCTGACAAACACGGTTATTTTAATTGCTAGTTTTGCTTCCCTTTCATCTCTTGATTCTCATCCCACCATCAAGTTTCCTTTGTCAAATCATTATCCACTTTCTGCCCACATGGCTTTACCCAAGGTAAAGGTCCCTCTTCTCTTCCTTCTTGATATTCTTTCTTGGTAATCTCAACAGTTCTCACTAATTCAACTACCATCTCTATTTAAATGACTCCCAAATTTATGTATGTAGCTCTTAGATCTCTTTGAATGCCACTTGATAGAGTGGAAGGATCAAGTGAGGAGTTTTTGAGAATGAGGGGGTCATGAACATGTTTTTAGGCAGCAGGAAAGGAGCCAGTAGACAGAGAGAGATTGAAGATAGGTGACAGACTGGGCATGACAGAAGGGCCAATCAATTGGAGGAGATGGGATGGAATGGGATCACTTGTGCAGGTAAAGGGGTTTGCCTTGGGAAGGACTAAGGCCAACTCCTCATATAAGAGGGTGAGCAGTGAAGGAGGAGATGGTGATAGAAAGCATTTAAGTGATATGGGATAAGGAAGAAAGGAGAAGAGGGAGCTTACAGCAAATGATTTCTTTTTTTACTGTAAAATGTGAAGCAATGTTCTCAGTTGAAAAGGTGGAGGGAGGGGTACCCATGGGAAGTTTCAGGAGGAATGAAAAGACTTGGAAGAACATGGAAACAATGAATAGAGAGCTGGCCTAATAAGAAAAGAGACCTAGGTTTGTTTCCTTCTTCTGACACATATAACAACCCTAAGCAAGTCAATTAATATCTTGATGCCCGAGGCAACTCTCTAGGACTACAAGTTGCAGACAAAATGCCTATCTACATTGGTAAGATAAGTTCCTCACCGGGACTTTGCCAGTAAAGTCATTTTAGTTCAATTAAAACAACCATAACAATCAAACTCTTGAATTCTCCCCATTCTCTTCACTCATCTCACAACCATTACATTCTAGGAACTTCTCACTTCTCACCTGGACTAATGCAATAGCCTTCAAACTGGGATTACATCTACTTTCTCCCCTCTATATCCCATCTCCCACACAGCTGTCAATTTGATATTCCTAAAACATGGGTCTGATTCTGTGACTCTCCTGTTCAAAAAATTTTAGTGGCCCCTTATTGTCTCCAGAATTATATATAAACTCTTCTGTTTGGCTTTTAAAACCCTTCACAATATGGTTCCAACCTCTCTTTCCTGACTGATTATATATTTCTTCCCCTCCCATAACCTTATAATCTATCCAAACAGGCTTATTGGCTATTCCCTCTGCATTGGGAACAACATCTCATCTCCCTTTTTTGTACCTTTTACAGGCTGTCTTTGATGCCTGGAATGTTCTACCCTCCAACTTCAGCCTCTTGGAAACTCTAGCTCCCTCCAAATTTCGCCCCCTATAAGAGGTCTCACCAGAGGCATGGTTCAGTGGATGGAGCACTTTGCCTGGAGTCAGGAAGACTTAAGTTCAAATCCAGCCTCAGACACTTAATATCTGTGTGACTCTGAGCAAGTCACTGAACCGTTGTCTGCCTCAGTTGCCTCAGCTATAAAACAAGATCACAATAGCACCTACCTCACAGGGTTGTTGTGAGGCTCATATAAGATAATATTTGTAAAGTAGTTAGCGTAGTGCCTGACACATGCTCATTAAAAACTTGTTCCCTCCCCTTAACAGATTCACCCAGTTGTCTGTGGTTTTTCTCCCTTGAAATTACTTTGTAAATATTTCATTTGCTTACCTGCGTACATGTTATTTCCACATTAGAATGCAAGCTCCTTAAGGTCATGGAATTTTTTTTTCTATCCATGAAAAGCCTTTTCTATCCTTTTATATAGTGCCATATACAGTGCTAATAAATGCTAGTTGAGTTGAATTGAGTTTGTTATGGGGGGGAGGGGAGAAGCAGAGCAAGATAAATTAGAAAATTACTTTGGTATAAAGCAGCATTTTCTCTATTGTGTGGCACACACTCCAGTACTTCTTGGCTTTGGATTGGGAAAATGTTGAATAATAGGATAAGAAAATCACTAAGATCAAGACTGACCCTCCTGGCTATATTAATCAAGAGGGTCACCTTTTTGTATAAAGAAAACAAATTTAATAATTATTTTGGGTCATCATATAGTCAAGATTGTATTGATATTGTCAGCAGTTCTCCGTGTATCTACATAAACACAAGAGTAGTTCTAAATCCCCAGTGGGATAAGACGAGAATACCCTCTAACTGAAGATATTGCCAAACCATGAAAAATACAGTTAGTTGTCGTGGGTATTGCTAGTCTTTCTGTTGCTAGATCTCTTATTTGCCAAAACACACTCTCTTCACTATTGATTTTCTTTATTTTTCTGAAAAGTGACAGGCAGAAAAGTTAGATTGTTTCTCCAAATTCTCACAACAAAAAAGAGCAAAGAGTCACATCAAAATTATTCTAACCATAGTAGTTCTCAAGCCATGGTATCTAGACCACAGGTAGTGAGGGAAGGTTCTATATGTGCTCAATGGGCTGGCCTCTTAAAGGATTAAATGTTTATCACATTTGCATGTCTATAAAGTGGTTTGGGGTGGCAATTTCTAATGTATGAAGTTTGGAAATATAAGATTCTTTAGATGTCTTCTTAAAAGCAGTACTAGTGTTCCCATTAATTCCAGTGGTTAGTGTTTCTGGTAACACGAAGAGGCTAGAGGTGGGAGGTGAATTCCAGAGTCCTCTGTGTCAATGGGCTCTTTGTGAACTGTCAAAGTCCTACAATTCTAACCTCGTTGGCAGAGTCCTACCCTTATTGACTTCAGGTGTGAACAGAAGAGAAGCTCAAGCTCTACAAATGAGATCCCAAAGTGAAGTCAAGGACAGACTTTGTTATGTGTCATGTATAACATTGTAAATGAGCTAATAATCTAAGAAGTGAAACCTGGAGGGTCACAGTGAGAAATGCATTTTCCTAAGCTAGCCTCACAACTGTTGTCATGGCTTTTACTATTCGCATTGGTGCTCACCCTGTTGTAGGACTTTAAAAAACCAAGTGGTAGTAACAGCAATCTTTGATGCTGCTCTAATTAAAATTCCACTCAGCAATGAGGCACGTCTTTTGGATTTTCATGATTCTAATCATGTTTGCACATTAAGGCGATGAGAATTAACCAAGTCCCACGTTTCATAACGTATTATGTAGAGAACATATTTGATTCCATTTCAGTTTATAAGTAGTATATCTTTGAGGCCGTAGGCAAACCTTAGCATGAGAACATACTAGTGCTGAGTAAATTATCACAGCAGGTGCATTTATTTTTGGTTTAGGAATTAAACTCCATTGACTTTTGGAGCTATAATCAAGAGAAACACAAAGAGCTCAAATAGCAGCATTTGCAATTACAAAGTTGATGGGGGAAATGTTTGGGTTTTTTTTTTAAGGAAAAATTCAACCCAAACTCAATCATGGATCCACGCCTTTATAAGTTGCCTGCACAAAAGAGCAAGATAACAGATATGATGAATTTTAAGAAACATGGTATCTCTTGAACAGAGTCCATGGTGGTGTCATCACAGTTGACTTAGCTGGAGAATGTTAAGAGTGTCCTGGATATTTTCTATGGTCAGCTCATGTGGTACAAAGAGTGCTACCAAGAATGACATTCACTACACAGAGTAAAGGTTCTTGACTAGAGAATTTAAGGTCACAGACATCAATTTTCCTAGAAGCTGCTAATGCCATTTGTCCACTTAGCAGATGTGCCACGACACAGTCTGGGAAATAGCACAATGTTGTAGATAGGCAAGAGTTTTAGCTAAACAGCTCTGTGGAGGGCATTTGGTTCTAGAAATAAGCTCATTATCATATAACTAGAGTAGCCAACAAGGTTTGCAGTCCAGACACGTGTTCATATATGACTGTGTACTATTTGTATATGACTTCAGCTAATCAGAACTAAGGTAACTGGAGCCCTCAATTAAGCAGATGATATTCCATATATGTTTTTTTTAGTTGAATCAGGCAAATCAACAAAAAACAACTTCTTAACAGGGAGAGGGCTTTCAACCATCAACTTTCAGGATATGTCCTGGGGTCAGTGGAAATTTAGGTCATATTTTTTTACCTGTTATATCTAAAGGTCTGTGTGTTCATCATTGATCTTCAAAATAATTCCCAAGGATTTTTAGATAAGGAAATCCACAAAGATTATGCTTATTCTAGACAAAAAAACTAATTGACATACCTTAGAAAATCTAATGAGTAAAGCAAAAAAATAGGATTCTTATTACTCCTCAGTTAAGCAGAGCATTTAATTAACCAAAAATGTCCTATTCTTAGAACTTTTCAGAGGTTTTACTAAAAGTAAACATATAAACCTCCGCATTTTGGGGTCTGCTTGATTTATAGCTTTTCATACACATACCAACTTTGTGAGATCAATTGCAAGTATAAAACAGAATGAGAACTGAGGTTTAGCCATGTTTAAGGGATATGTGCCTGGGCCACATAACATACCTGTGATATAACTGAATATAGAGTTCTGCTTCTGGGTTCCCATTTGACCTACTACTCACTAGAACACACTGCTTCTCATTCATAAGAGCATGCCTGTAGCACAATCCATGAGAAATTCTCTGTCATGCTTCTCTTCCAAATGAGAAGGGATAAGCATCGTGGATTGGCATGTCAAGTCCTCTCATTGACGGGACAGTGAATACTAGCTTATTCCATTTCAAGAGTTTTGACTGACATTTATAGATAGAAGGAAAGAAAATATCTGCCTTGAACAATTTCACATCACTTACTTTGGACTCAACTATATGATTACCAATCAGAGTTTATTAAACTATTAAGTAGACATCTAAAACAAATCAGCATCACTAGTTGACAATAGGAATATAGAGTAAAAATTACTAATCGGGTACACCAAGGATTTTTACAGAATAATAGAATCTAAGAAATGAGAGGAACCTCAGAAGTCAGGTAGCCCAATATCCAACTGAGTAGGGATCACATCTATAACATTCCCAACAAATAATCATCCTACTTCTACCTATGAAAGGGAAGCCACTACCTTCTGAAACATCTCACTCTACTTGTGGGTAATTCTAATTACTAAGAAGTTTTCCTTTATTGAACAGCACAGAGCCAAGGACACATTCTTGGCAGGGTACTCCACTAGAGGTTTTCCTCTAAGTTGACATTGACATTGAAATTACATCAAGACCAAATTTGACTCACCATCTTCCTCACATCCTTGTTCTGTCTTCTGGGGCCAAGCAGATGTCTAATCACTCTTCCACATGACAACCCTTCAGATGTTTAAAGACAATTGTCAAGCCTCCCTCCTCCTCCAAGTCTTTATCATTTTAGCCAAACATCTATAGTTTCCTCTTATGATAGGTCTCCAGTACCCTCACCATACTAGTTGCCTTCCTCTGGATGTACTTCAGCTTATCATTGCTGTAATGAAACTCCCGGAAATGAACACAATAGTCAATATATGATCTTTCTAGGGAAGAGCAGAGCAAGATGATCACCTTCCATATTCTGAATGCTATGTCTCAGAATACTATGTCTCGAACACTAGAAATGTAGCTTAACAGGTTAGGGAGAGAGGGCTAGATTTGGAGTCAGGAAGTCCTGGCTCCAAATCCCCCTTCAGACTTACTAGCTGTGTGACTCTGAAAAATTCTTTTAGCATGCTCTTATTTATAGAATGAGGACGATAATAGTACCAATTTCATAGTGTTTTTGTTAGGATACATTGAGATAATATATGTATATATTAATATATAATATTATTATATATAATACATTAACATCATAATATAATATATTAATATTATCTATACTATATTAATATTATTTATAATATAATATATTAATATATACATACATATGTAAAAAATTAACAAAGTGCTTTGCAAACCTTAAAATGCTATATAAATGCTAATTGTTATAATAATGAAAATAATAATGATTGCCTCTCCCTCCTATTCTTATGCATTTGGTTCCTTAAAGCCCAAGTAAAGGACTTTGCATTTACTCCAAATAAATTTCATTTTATTAGATTTGATCCACTGTTCTAAATAGGTGAGATTTTTTGTGATCCTTGTTATTCAGTGTGTTGGCTATCCCTTCCAGATTCAATGTCAGCTACCAATTTGATAAAAACACTATTTCCATCTTACTCAAAGTCAATGATAAAGTTATTGAACAGCACAGAGCCAAGGACACATTCTTGAGGGGGCACTCCACTAGAGGTTTCCCTCCAAGTTGACATTGAACCATCAATGACTATTTATTGGTCTCCCATCATTCAACTAATTTTTAAATTCACTTAATTGGATTCTCAGCTGTCCTGCCTATCTCTCTTTTTTTCCTATAAGAATAGCATGAGAGATTTCATCAAATGTTATGCTAAAATTTAGATTTACTATGGCTATGTTATTCTCACATTCCACAAGTCTACTAATCCCATCAAAAAGGAAAGTAATTCATTTCATTCACTTAATATTCAACAAAAATTATGTTTCGTCTGGCATGACATGTTGTGATGAAGCCAATCTTAGCTGTCTGCTATCATTCTTTCTCTTTCTACGTGCTCACAAACCATCCTTTAATTAATATTCTAGCATGTTTACTAGGAATAGTTTGTATGCCCAAAGGGCTATGAAACTGTGCATACCCTTTGACCTAGTAATACCACAGCTAGGTCTGCATCCCGAAGAGATAAAAAGAAGGGGAAAAGGCCATCTTTGTACAAAAATATTTATAACAGTTCTTTTATGCTAGCTAAGAACTGGAAATTAAGGGTATAGCCATCAATAGGAGAATGGCTGAACAAATTGTGGTATATGATTGTAATGGAATATTACTGTGCTGTAAGAAATGACAAGCGGGATGATTTGAGAAAAACCTGGAAAGATATACATGAACTGATACAAAGGGAAGTGAGCATAACCAAGAGAACGCTGTACCCATTGTAATAGCAATGTTGTACAATGAAGAATTCTTCTTAGCAATAAAATGATCCAACACAATCCCAAAGGACTCATGATGGAAAATGCTATCCATCTCCAGAAAAAGAACTATTGTTGTCTGAATACAGACTGAAACATACTCTCACTCTCTCTCTCTCTCTCTCTCTCTCTCTCTCTCTCTCTCTCTCTCCCTCTCCTTCTGTGTGAGTCTTCTTGCATAAAATGACTGATATGGAAATGTTTTATGATTGCACATCCCTATATCAGATTGCTTACCATCTCAGGGAAGGAGGAACAGAATTTGGAACTCAAAACTTAAAAAAATGAATGTTAAAAACTGTTTTTACATGTAATTGCAGGAAAAATAAAATTTTTTATTTATTTTTTTGCAGGGGGGAAGGCTTTGCAATTGGGGTTAAGTGACTTACCCAAGGTCACACAGCTATGTCAAGGGTTAAAATATTATTTTTTAAAAAGAGCCTATTGTTTGAAGAATCTTTACCCTTTCCACCCAGACTCCAACACACACACACACACACACACACACACACACACACACCCCTTTCAAAAAAATTTCAAGAATATTTGCCCATCTCTGGTGATAAGATACCTCTCCTATTTTCTACAAGAAAAAAAAACAGTCTATCAATCACGTCTATAAGAAATTTCAGTATCTTGAATGTCTTTTACATGAGCTTTATGACTTGAACTTATTGAGGGTAGCTATGCATTCTCTTACCATCATCTATCATTTACCTCATTTATCTTTGATTTTAAGAACTCATTTAACCATTTTTATTTTCTACTTCCCAGCTAAAAGGTGATTTTCCTTAGCAGAGAAGCAATGTACGATTTGAAAAAAGCTCTAGAGATCATGTAATCAAATTCCTCATTCTACAGAGGAAGTAATTGAGGTTTGAATAAATTAAGTAGCTTGTCTGAGGTCACATAGGTGACAATATAGCAGAGCCAGAATTTGAACCCAGCTCGTTTGATCCTAAATCCAATAGGTTTCTTCTATGCCCTGAGTAGAAATTCCTGAGTAGATAAGTGGTATGGTATAGAGGATAGGGTACTAGATTTGGTGTCAGGAAGATCTGGCTTCAAATTCATAATAACTGTGTGACCCTACATGACACTTAATCTCTCTAACTTTCAGATCTTCATTTGTAAAATGAAAGAGTTGGACTAGATGGTTCTAAGCTCCCTTCTAGTTCCTAATCCATGATCCTCTTACTTCTTTTATATTCTTCTTGTCCCCATCATTGCTAAAAATTCCTTTTTTGTACTCCTTTAATATTCATTGCTGAATTTTGTCCATTCTGAGTTTTAGTGCATCTCACAATATTTTTATAGGACAATGCCAGTATTTTGTACCCACTATATGTCCTTGTTGCTATCTCATATTTTTTAAAGAATCTGAGTTGGTTGGTGAATTCTACATGTATTTACATCAATCTCTTTGTATACTTCCTCCCTTTCTCTATATTGGAGTTGCTAGTGACTGTATCATATTTTTCTCCTTAAAAATTTCTAATTCTTCTAGTATTAAATCTTCATGCAGAATTCGAGAACATGAGATTGTATTCATATCTTCTATCAACCCTTTGGCATACTTACAAAATCTAGAGTATGTTTAAGCTTGAGCTTGATTTTCTGTTCATTCATTACCATGAACTCTAAGATGGGAATGACCACTTTCCCCAGGGTTCTCATCACTTCCCTTTAGCAATCAGTTCCTCCCTGATTCATCAGGATTAGGCCCAGAGTAGCCATTCTTCTGATTGCTTCCACTATCTTTTGAAGGATGAATTCATCACGAAGGCAAGCTAAGAGATTATTAGTGGCTCTGCTTTTGGCAGAGTAAGAGTTCAGCCAATGCTAGATACGCAATCCATTTTCTAAATTCCTGATCTATTTTTTTTTTATTTGCAGGTGATTTTTAGTCTGTTCATAAGACAGTATTGCCTCTGTTCCATTGACTGATGAGAAATGCACAAATGCTCTTCATCATGCTGTTTCCTTATAGTTTCTAGATTTTTTTTACATGGGTATAATTTGTTATTCCTCTCCTTAGTTCTATAGGCACAGCTGGTCTATGAATCATGGCCAACAAAGTCCGAGTAGTACTTAATGAAATAAAATTTGTCTTCTTTTGTTATGATCTTGAGTTCTCCATGCTTTTTGTCTGTATGTTACACATTTGCTTATAGATATATAAGGCCATGGGTTTTATTGTTGACTACATTCTTGGGCTTTGTCTTCTGTGAATTACTGGTCCTCTCTACTGTGATTCTTCTGCCTATATTGCACATACTACCTACCTCCTGCAGTATCTAACGTAAAAAATATATGTGGGCTGTGTTTGCCCTCCTTTATTTTCTCCCTCTATCTCCATTTAATAATTACAAACACAGCATTGATCTTTGCTTCTGAAGCTTCATAACTAAAATTCAATTCATTGAGGAAAAACATCTACTAAGTATAAAGCTCGGTGTTCAGTATGGGAGATGCAAAGGTAAACAAGATATAGCCCCTGTCTTCATTGAATATGTAGTTTGGTAGGGCAGCATACAGCCCATACACAGATAAACATATTACAGAATAGCATATAAGTGCAAAAGAGAAGGATAAGAAACATCTGAGAAAGGAAAGATGCTTGAGAGTTGTGTAACTAGCCAGGAAACCCAGGACATATTTTATACTTATTAGCTTGAAACACAAGTTTATATAATGTGCCTTGTGACAAAATTTGGTGGAAACTTAAATCAATGTCTACTTAACCTTTCTTTTTAAATTGGTTAGGAATGTTTGGTAATTGTAAGGTATAATTGTCCCTGACTGGGACTGTGGGAGGAAATAGGGGGTAAAGAGAATATTAAAATGGAAAAAAAAATCCTCTTGATTTAACTTCAATAAGTTAAAAAATTGCTGGAACTAAGAACCTATCTATTCTTTTTCTAGGAGCAAGTAGAACAAAGCATACAAATCACAACCAATTCCAAGGTCAAAAGCAAAGTCAAACCCAATACATTCCATCATTTCTAAAACAAGAGATAAAAGCAATAATCAAGGTCCATGCAGGCAGAAATCAGATCCATTGTATTATAATAATGCAAGGAAACGTTCACACTTTGCATGGGGAAAAAGACATTTGGCTACATTAGCTTACTGCAGAGCTCCATGAATTCCTCAGTCTTTGGATTAGGATATAGCATGGTCAGCTTGTACCCCGGGACAGATGTGCACAAGAAAAATGAGTTGTCAAAAATGGGCAATAAAATATTTCAAGGATAGGCAGCCATCAAAATGATAAAACTGTCACATCCGTGCAAATCTCGTGTTGAGAGCGTATATTATATCCAATTGCTCGTTGTATGATACTGTCCACTGTTCTGGAAAAACTCCATTTAGAACTTCTTGTCCATCAGGAAACATGTTGGAGAATTGCTTTTAGCAAATATATAATCAGATGAGATTTGACTATTCAGTTCATGGGTGACTTTACAAAAAACACTGAAATTTCCTTGAGAAGAATGCCATGGAGACCTAGAGAAAACAGTGCTGAAAGGGAAATGTCACTATATGTAAGTCTCAGTTCTAGGGGTTCTATGGGATTTGGATATTTCACTTTACAGGTATTTCTCCACACTATTTTTGGGCAACTTAAAATTATTTAGGGGATGGTTACCCAGTTTGTCAATTACCTTGGCCCTTTCCTTCTCCTTTTCCCTGTGACTTCCTGCATATTGGCCATTTTATTACTTATTATTAGAGCTATGACTAGGGTGGGGGCAAATGGGTTTTTCTCCCAGAGCAACAACGTCTGGGATATACTTCCTCTCTACAGCCAAGGTTTAGTTGCATTGAGAGAAGAGACAAACCTTCCTAGAGGGAGCTCATCCTGTGACCCGCTATGACACAGCCAATGGCCCCCAGCCCTAATGAGCCTCAAAAGGTTGGAAATCATTGGCTATGTCATAGAGGGAACTGGTTTAGCTTCCTGAGGGAAGGGTTCCCTCACCTGCTAATGTTATTGTACTTTAGGGTACACTGTCCTCAGTGCCACCTCTGTCCTGCTAACCTCCCCGCCCCAACCATCAACTAAATTTGCCCCACCTTATTATTTGCCACTTAGAGAGCATTGCTTGTTGGCAAGTTACCTTGCAAAGGAAAGAAAACCACTTGATACTATTACTCTCAATACTACTATCAATTTTTAAATTGATAAAAGCAGATAAATAAGGAGGTTAGAACTATCAGCTAGGAGTGAGGAGAGCAGAACCAGGAGAACATTGTAGATGATTACAGACACATGGTACTATGATGACTTTGATAGACTTGGCCCCTCTCAGCAATGGAAAGTTCTAAGCTCCAAAAGACTCATGGTGGAAAAAGCTATCCACATCCAGAGAAAGAATTATGGAGTCTGAATGCAGATTGAAGCAAACCATTTGCCCTCTCTCTCTCTCTCCCTCTCTCTTTCTCTCTCTCTCTCTCTCTCTCTCTCTCTCTCTCTCTCTCGATTTTGTTTCTTCATTCCATTGGTTATAATTCTTCTTTACAACTTGACTATTCTGAAAATAAGCTTAATGTGAAGGTATATGTAGAACCTATATTGGATTACTTTGCCACCTTGGGGAGGGAGCAGGGAGGAGATGAAGGGGGAGAAAATTTGGAACTCAAAAACTTGTGGAACTGAGTGTTGTAAACTAAAAATAAAAAATAAATTAAAAAGTACTATCAGCTAAAAAAGTATGAATAGAATGTTTGATTTTATTCATCCATAATATTGCTCTCATGAGGGCAAAGATAGAAATTCTGCCCCATACACATTTTAGAAAGTCTCTTTTCCCTTCCATACTTGAAGTTTTCCTGGGGGCTCTGTGAGAAAAGGTTGGAACTTAGTCACAGAAACAGTCTCCAGGTTGGAAGAGACACTCGAGGTCATTTACTCCATCTTCTATCTGAAAAGGAATCCCTTTTATGTTATACAAGAGAGTGGTTATCTAGCCTTTGCTGAAGACCTCTGGTGACAGCAGCTTCTTACACTTTAGGTCTCTAATTATTAGGAAGTTTTCCCCTTACATTAAGCCTTAATTTTCCTCTTTGCAACTTTCACCTATTGCTCTTGCTTCCCTTCTCTCACCTTCTGCTCTAGGTAATCTAGAGCTGAACCTCCGTGTTCAAGGTCTGTGCTCAGAAATGAAGAGATATTCAAAGAAAAATTAAGACTGTGTTCATTCTCCTCCTCCTCCTTACCTGTGGAATGCTGGATTTGCAGGCAGAGGATTTGGGCCTGGATCCTGATGGCCACTTTATCTCTGAGACCTTGGATAAATCATTTAGTCAATCAGTCATTAAACATTTATTAAGCACTAAGCACTGTATCAGGCACTGTGTTAAATGCTGGGGATACAAAAATGGTAAAAGACAGTCCTTGTTCCCCAGGAGCTCACAGTCTAGTGAAAGAGACAACATTCAAACAACTATGTTCAAACAAGCTATATAAAAATTGGATAAATTGGAGATAATCAAAAGAAAAAAAGACTAGAATTAAAGGAATCAGGTAAGGATTCCTGTAGAGAATGGGACTTTAGCTGGGACCTGAAGGAACTCAGAGAAGCCAAGAGACAGAAATTAGAAGGAAGAACATGCCCATTCATGGGGGACAGCCAGAGAAAATGCCATCTCCTCAACATTTTAAGAATAGCAAAGAGGTCAGTATCACGGATAGGAGAGCATTTGGTGGGGTGTAATATGTAAGAACACATGAAGGGGGGGCAGATTATAAAAGGTTTTGAATTCCAGAGGATTTTATGTTTGACCCTGGAGGTGATAAGGACTGAAGTTTATCGAGTGGGGTGGGGGGCAGGAATGACATAGACCTGCACTTTAGAAAGGTCACTTTGACAATTGAATAGAGATTGGATTGGGGTAAGGAGAGCCTTGTGGCAGGCAGACCCACCAGCAGTTTATTGCACTAGTATAGGTGTGAGGAGATGTACCTGTGGTGATAGTGTCAGATAGTTCCAGAAGAGAGGAATGCATATTAAAGAGATGTTACAAAGGTAAAATTGACAGGCCTTGGCAACAGATTGGATATAGGGGAATGAAAAAGCAAGAAATGGAGGCTGGCACCTAGGTTTCAAGTCTGGGTGACTGCAGTATGGTGGTAGTCTCAACATAAATAAGGAAGTTAAGAAGAGGGCAAGATTTTGGGGGAAAGCTAATGAGTTCAGTTTTGGATATGTTGAGTTTAAGATATCTTTGGGACATCCAATTTGAGGTGTCCATTAGGCAGTTGGAAATGAGCTCAGTAGAGAGGGTAGGATCGGATAAGTAGATTTTGAGAATCATTAGCATAGAGACAATAATCGAATCCATGTGTTACAATGAAAAACAGGAAATATGCATCCTCCATGTAAAATGTCCATCAGATCGTAGATCTAGATCTGTAAGAGACCTCAGACCATCTAGTCTAACTCCCTCATTTTATAGATGAAGCCACAGAAAATTCAAGGGAATTCAGTGGCTTACTCAGAGTCACACAGGGAGTAAATGTCAGAGGTTGGATTGATCAGCTATACGGGAGATATCAAGTTTCAAACATGAGGCAAAAGCATTGCCATACTCTTTCCTAGAAGTCAAAGATTCATTAATTCATCTGTTCAACAAGCATTTATTAAGTACCTACTGAATTCCAAGTTCTGCTCTTGGACCTGAGTAAATAACAAATATGAAGCTATTTTTGCCCTCAAGGAACTTATTCTGTTGTAGGGAAACATGTATGTATGTATATATGTATACATATGCACACATGTATGTATATATAGTATGCATGTGTATATATGTATATATCACACACACACAAACACACACACACACACAAAGTAATTTTGGGGAGGTGGACAGCACGAGCAACTACAGTGATCATCAGGAGTCCTATCAAAGATATGCTCGCTCTTTATAAGAGTGTGGATACACTGAAATAAAGAGATGAAAGCCAGTTCTTTGATTTATTTTTGTGTTTGTGTCAGGTTAAGCCACAGGAAGACTAATTTATATCTCTATCACCTGCTCTACCAGTCAAGCTCATCATTCACGCATTAGAGGGCTGAAAATCTTCAGAGATGGTTGCTCTAGGCTATAAATTAAACATGTTACTCTGAGGTTTGGTTCCCTTCCGATTTTTAAGCAAATTTAAAATAAAATTGCTATTGGAGGCGTAAAGATGATGACAGATGACTTATTCCCTATCCAATTTCCCATCAGCTTACTTCATGAAATTTGTTTTCTGTCACAAAGAAATAAGGGTTGAAACATTAAAAATGTGGTAGCAAAACATTCTACCCTAATCCTTTGATAAATGGGAAAGAAGGAAAAGGAAAGGCTTGAATGAGTCTTTCCCAACAGAAGGACTCTTGCTGACCTCTTTCCTCCTGGATCCTCCCCTCCCCTCCCCTCCTCTCCTCTCCTGTCCCCAACCCTCTCCTCCCCTCCCCTCCTTTCCTCTCCTCTCATCTCCTCTCCTCTCCCCTCCCCTCCTCTCCTCTCCTCTCTTCTCCTCTCTTCTCCCCTCCCCTCCTCTCCTCTCCTCTCCTCTCCTCTCCTCTCCCCTTCCCTCCTCTCCTCTGCTCTCCTCTACTCACAATAAACTCCTAATTGATCTCCCTGCTTCAACTCTCTGCACTCCAATCTACCTTCCACACAGGCGCCAAAATGACATGCCTATAGTGCAGGTCTAATCATATCATCAGTAAACTCTAGTAGCCTCTTTTTATATCAAGGATGAAATATAAACTCATCTGTTTAGCGCTTAAAGCTCTTCACAGTATGTCTCCAATCTACATTTCTGGATATTACATAGTATTCTGCTTACTAGACCGACTAGATTGATAGAGCACCAATACTGGATTCAGGGGGACCTGAATGCAAATCTGGTCTTACTAGCTAGGGAACCCTGGGAAGCCACTTCACCTGTTTGCCTCAGTTTCCTCATCTATAAAATGAGCTGGAGAAGGAAACGGCAAACCACCCCAGTATTTTTGTCAAGAAAACCCCAAATGGGGTCATTAAGAGATGAATGTGATTACTTGACTAAACAACAGCAACGGCTCAGCTTACCACACTCTGCGGTCTAGCCAAACTGGCCTTCTTGCTGTTACCCATGACGTTGTATTTCCCACCTCTGAATCTTTGTGTATAGTTTACCCCATGCCTAGAATATACTCCCTCTTCACCTCTGCCCGCTAGAACCCTTAGTCCCTGTAAAAGCTCTGTTCAAATGCTAACTGCTACATAAGGCTTTCCTCCCAGCTTTTAGTGTTTTTCCCACCCAATTACCTTGTATTTATTTTGTATATATTCTGTATATGCCTTCATGTGTCAATGTTTTCTCCCCTGACAGAATGTATAGTCCTTGAGGGCAGAGACTGTTTTGATTTTGTCTTTGTATGATCAGCACCTAGCATAGAACCTGGCACATAATAGGTGCTTAATAGATGCTCAATTATTGATTTATTCCTCAGCATCATTATCAGAGCAGTAGTACGGCCATTACTAGCAATTTGGTGGCCTGGTGCAAGGAAAATAAAACCTCTTAAATCAACTTTGCAGGACAAAATACTTTGTAGAGAAGAGATCATGGCCCATTAGGTCTCACCAAGGGTAGCCAGAAACTCCAAGACCTCAGTCAACATGAGTAAAGACACCAGGATACTAAGTAGCTGCTGCAGAGGAGGCCTCCTACAGTGAGCAAGGCCCCAGATATATGCTAAACTCAATTTACCTACATGACAAAGGAGTACAAATGCACAAATGCCCCCAGTTGTTAGCATCCTGTGGTAGATATGACTCTGTGTAGCCCCCAACAGTACATTAAGTTCCAGATATGGGAATTATTTGTCCTGTTTTGTAAGTATGGTCCTAAGTGTTCTTAATATCAATTTGCAATTTCTATTTTCTTCTATAATTCAGTAAAGAAAGATGGGAGAGGGAGGCATTGTCGTTAGGCTATATCAGAGATTACTAGAAAGTGAACGTGGGTATTTATTTGAGTGGTTGTTTCTTCCTGTTCTATTAAGAGATCAAGCTTAGTATTAACTTCCTCCACCTACCTGTCTTGCTGCACAAAATACTATCTTCCCTTTGAGAACCTCTCAGCCACAATCTATTTTCTTCAACATTAGTTCAAGATCCTCTTTAGAGGATCAGTTGTTTAGTTGTTTTTCAATCATGGTCAACTCTTCATGACCTCATTTGGGGTTTTCTTGACAAAGATACTGGAGTGCTTTGCCATTTCTTTCTCTAGCTCATTTTACAGATGAGGAAACTGAGGCAAATAGGGTTAAGTGACTTTCCCAGGGTCACATGGCTAGGAAGTGTGAGGCCGGATTTGAACCCTGAAGGATGAGTCTGCCTTACTCCAGGCCTGGCATTCTATCTACTGAATCACCTAGCTGCCCTAGAAGATAAGTTAGCCAGTGATGATTGAAAAGCTGACTATGTCTACAACGTGGCAAGTGTTTCAGATGAAAAACCAAAAAATCCTACCAAATGCCTCAATTTTTGGCATCTATATGTGCATATATGTATATATCCACATATGTCTGTGTATCTGTACAGCACTTCACAGTTGACAAAAGTTGTCCCATACATTAACCATACTGAGCCCAGGCCATTTCCAGCAGTCTTGACTTTTCGTCTTGCCTTTGGACTTTGATGACTGGGGAGGAGAATGTGAGGTTGATGACTTTGTGCAGCTCTGCCTCACCTAAATCCAATTCACACACAAATGAAGACATTATCCTTACTATGTCATTGGTCCTCTTCAAGAATGAAGGACCACCACCACCACCAACAACCCATACATTATCTGGCTTGATCCTCCTACAGCTCCTTGAGGTGGGTAGGGACGATGTTATTACTATTTCACTAACAAAGAAGTGCACACTTGGAATAGTGAACTGACTTGCACAAAGTTAGGATAGGAAATAAGCCAGACCACAGGAGTATGAAAAACAATATTTTATCAATGATTATCAAGAAAATATTTCAGGAAAACAACTCATCTGGACTAGTGCATATTCCAAGGAGAATATATTCCAAAAAGATTGCCTAATGTCAGGAGGCCAGCTCACACAGTCAATCGTGCTATGTCTCTATTGACCCTGGGAATTTTTGCTCACCCTGAATCCACCTTTTATTATTTAGGCTTAGGGTAAACTTGCATCACAGAATCCTTATAATATATTCTTTAGCTCTTTATTATGATCTGCTTTTAAAAGTTCATCTCTGATGACTCAGACTATAGGTCATATAAGGATATCTCAGGCACTATGAAGATGATGGGATAGAAAATTGGGGTGCTGAGATTAAAGAGCAGTATCTCTTAGGAATACGAGACTTATTCTGGGACATCTTTCAAAGTGGCTTTTCATAACTCATAGCACTCTGCGTTGGGAAAGTATTATATAGACTCCCCTCTACCACCCCCTGCTCAACATATTAATTCTCCTCTGTGTCCCTGTCCTCCTTGCAAATAAGCAGTATGGAGAAGTGAGGTTGGAGTATGGAGGGGCAGAGAAGGGGGAGATTCAGGACCTGATCAAACTCAGAAACTCTATTCTTAGCCAAACAGATTCTGAACTTAAGATACACTTTAAAATGCCTTGACTACACAGGATGAGGGGAGTAAGTACCATAAAATACTTTTCTAAAAACCTCAGAAAACACTCATCTGTAAGATTTTTTTTTCTTTTGACTTTGAAGGGAGAAATCCTTGAACTAACACAGGAAAAAGAAGCCCTGATTGTCTAAATTCCAAGGATATTTTTCTGAAAATAATTTGCATAAATGCTATGTTTCTTGACATGCTTAATATCCATAAACTAAAAGATTTGTTGGAAAGACCATATTTACGTTACCACTTGAAAGCAATGAGAAAAATGAACAAGTGTTTCTTTTGAACCTTATAGACAAAATATGTAAGCTTTTTTTGTAGTTGGCTTTCTCATTAAAGAGATCATGCTTCTGCTGAAATCATTAATTCTTTCCTAATATCCATGAGATTACATTAATTCTCATGAGAACTAATTGTTTTCAACCAAACCAAGCCTCAGGTTTGGGGACTCATTGGAGCATAGTGAAACCGTCTACTGTTGCCGCAATGTTTCCACAGAATTGAACCACTGCACTTACCTCGACAAAGATGAAACAGGGGATAATGGAATAGCTTCTCTGTGTGTTGTTCCCAACAGCCATTTCTTATCACGCGACGGGAGGCTACAACCTCTCGAACTTGTCTAGGCTGGAAAGAAAAGGAATAGCACAGGGTAAGAAAAACTTTTTCTCTGTATCTTGCTTTGCTAGTGCAAAGTCTGACTGTATTGATATTCCTCTAAATCTTGGTTTAAAGACGCCATCTACATTATGCTAAAATAGTCACATAGATAAAACCACAGCAAATCCAGGCAAGCAATCAAACAAATACAATAAAACATCCTTCAAACCACTTGTCCCAGGTTAATTTAGTTAATGCCAGCTTACCTCAGTGGAAGAAAAACTCCTTATTCCTTGGGCTTAACGAAGAATTCTAACAGACCCAGAGTGAAATTTCATTTTCTACATTACATAGATATAGATGATAGGGCATTTTCCTCATCAGTTCCCTACACTTGCAAATAGGGAGCAGCTTGGGCACTAAGAGAAGGTTGTTTAATTTTTCAACATGAATATCTGTGCCCATCCTTATGCATAAGATGCCATGCCCTTAGTAACAACAGCTCCCATTTTGATAGTGGTATGCAGTTGACAAAATTCTCTGGACTACCCAAAGAGGTAAACTGTGGGAACATCATTATCCCTATTTTACAGAATGAGATTCAGAAACACGAGGGATACACCCCACATGGATAGTAAACAGCAAAGGTAGAATTAATCCATATCTTCTGTCTACAAGTGCCGTGCTTTCTTTTACCTCTTCTTGGAGGCAAACACATAACACACTGTCGCCCTGGGAAGGTTGTCCCATAGGACCACTCACTCAATTTCTCCAGTCCAGCTGTTCATTCAGTTATAAATCAGACTGTACCTTGTAACTGAGGAACAGGTTTCTATATAATTATTTATTAGTAAGAATTATTATTTTATAAGTACTTTAATGCTTGCAAATTTTTATGTAAATTTTCTCATTTAAAGCTCATAATAATTCAATGAGTTAGGCACTACTCAGTGAAAGAAGAACCCTAAGTGTAAGACTTTTTTGTGGGGGCAATTTTCATCCAAAAAAAATTTGAATATAAAGATAGCTGGCCATGGCAGCCATTGCATAGTAGCCAGAGTGCTCATCTTTAGATCATGAAGACCTGGATTCAAGTCCCATCTCTACCTGTGACACATATGAGCCAGATGATCTTGAGCAATATGGCAGAACAGTTCCAGGCAGGTCCAGATGTTGATAGGTAAAAAAGTTTATTTACTCACTGGGACAACACACACACACACACACACACACACCCTTATTTAAAGCATTTAGGAAGAGCATTTATGATTTCATTTATACAGGTAATGTCTGGATAAGGAAACCCCCTTTGCCAATGTCAGTTAACATCAGCCCTGCAAATTAGTCTCAGAGAGTTGCCTAGAGAACTGAGATGTTAATTGGCTTGCCCAGGTTTGCACAGCCAGCAAGTGTCAGAAGTAAGTCTTGAACCCAGGTCTTCCTGGCCCTGCATCTGGCTCTCTATTTACCAGAACATATTTCCTCTGATAGGTGAAATATGTAGTAAAAATAACATGATTATGCAGCTCTTTACAGTTTTCCAATAGAATTTCATGCCTTATCTTTTAAAATTTAATTTTCACAATGCTGTGAGGCAGATGACACAAATATTACTCCCATTTTACAGGTGATGAAACCAAGGCTCAGAAAATCAAGGATTCTGAAGAACTAAGACTGGAACACAGATTTCATGACTACAAGTCCTGTCCAGGACTCTTTCACCCCCACTTACTACTTACACACACACACACACACACACACACACACACACACTCTCACACACGTACACAATCAAGAAAGAAAAAAAATTGAAAGAGAATTGACCATTGATATATTTTGTTTTTATGTAACTGTAACAACAATGTTGCTAGCAGCTGTTGTGGGAGCGAAAAACCAACAGCAAGAACACACAGAAGGGCTACTAGCACAGGTCCTTTGATCTGCTTTTCTAAAGAAAGCAACTTTAAGGGGTTAACAATCTTACTTTAATAAAACATACATATACCATTCACTTAGTTCAGGGGAGAAAGTCAGAACCCTGAACTTCAGAGCAAATACAAGCAGAAATTACAAACAGATCAACGGACAGGCTTTTGTCTGTCTGACCAAGTCACAATACATGAATAGTTACCAGAGAGAAGCACCAACATCTGGGTTTTCTAAGCCGGGAAGGCTGCTTCAACAGCTACCCAGAGTCTTGTCACTGACACTCTTTCAATGAGTGTGCCCCCAAAGCCAAAAAACGCTAACCTCTGAGTTTATATATACTTCTTCAGGGTCAAAGGGCATTGCAGCCATGGGACTCAAACTCACGTGACTTAGGCCTTCTTGTGACTTAAACTCTTGCTCAGGGTCAGAGGGCGTCACAACCATGCGACTCAAACCCACGTGAACTAGACCTTCCCTTGACATAAGCAGGTCATCAAAGGCTCTTGGTTCAATCAAAGATTCCTTAGAACTGAGAAGCACTCCAAAACAAAGACAACAAAAAGTCTACTTTGCTTGCCATTCAATAAAAAGCAAACCTCATCAAAGGTACTTGATTACCTCAGCATTCCAAAAGAGAAAACAATAAAAAAAGTCCCACCCTAACTACCATAACAGTAACTTAAATTTTCCCCTGCAATTGTGTTATATACATAACTGTCACCCTCTCTGAATGCTCCTTAGTCTCTTGCTAGATCTTCATCCATACATGTCAGATCCTCTAAATATAGGGGTTCTCCAAGGCTTGGTCCTGGACCCAATCTCTTTTCTCTCCATATTCTCTTACTTAGTCATCTCAACAGCTTCCATAAGTTCAATGATTATTTCTATGCAGAAGATTTCTATGTCCCTCCCTGACTTCCAATTCCACATCAACTACTATTGGGCATTTCAAATCAAATGTCCTGTAGGCATCTCAATTTCAATATGTACAAATTAGAACTCATGATCACTCCTTCCTCCTTCCCCCCAAAATACCTCTTTTCCAATCTTCCCTATTACTAATGAGGGTGTCACCATTTTTTCCAGTCACCCAGGTTTGACAGTATTGGTGTCATACTTGACTCCTCGCCTTTACCATCCTTGCTCATACCACATATCCTGCCATTCAGAGGCCAAATCGCATAATTTCTTACTTTTCAATATTTCTTGCATATATATTCTTCTTTTCATTCACAGACAGGCACCCTTCTAGTTCAGGTTTTCAAGTGGATTATTACAATAGCCTTCTAATTGTTCTCCCCATCCAGGGTCTCTCCCCCCTGCAATCCACTCTCTACACAATTGCCAAAATTAATTTCCTAAAGCCTAAGTCTGATCATGTCATTGCTCTGGTCAATAAATTCCAGTGGCTCACTATTATCTCCATGAGCATGAAAAGTCCTCTGTTTATCAATTCACTTCATATTCTGGCCCCTTCCTACCTTTCCATCCTTATGTTCTACTCCTCTCTACACACTCTACAATTCAGCCATACTGGCCTTCTTGCCATTTCTCATACATAATACTCCATCTACTCTCTCATTTGCTTTTACTGCCCATTCTCCATGCCTTATAGGCTCTCACTCTCAACCCTCTATCTTTAGAATCACTGGGCATTTTTAAGGTTCAATTCAAACTCCACCTTCTCTAGGAGACCTTCACCAGTTCACCTAGCTGCTTGTACTATTACTTCTAAGGTTATGTTCTATCTCCTCTTTATTTATCTTATGCATACTGAATTGTATATGTTGTCCTTCCCATTAAAATGTGAGTTGGAGGGCAAAAACTCCTTTTGATTTATTATTGTGCCTCAGCACTGACCACAGTGCCTGGCACATAGAAAACACTTAAGTAAGTAAGCACTTAAATAACTGCTTGTTGATTGATTGCTCCAATCCCTTTATTTTATTTAGTGATGAGGAAATTGAAGCTCCTAGAATTTAGGTGACTTGCCTAAAGTCAAGCAAGTTAGTAGACCTAGAAGACATCTCTCCCAATGTCTAGTACAGTGACCTTTCTATTGTATTCCATTTCTTTATAATTTGTTGAACCTTCCCATAAGATAAGGCTGACTAATTTGAATTGGCTTCAGATTCCTATAGGCTTACAACAGTAATAATACTGAAAGGAAAAGAAATCAGCATATTCTTTTGATGTAAAATTTCCCGTGTTTCCCCCAAACAGATGAATGTGGGAAGGGAAATGTGGTCATATTTTTCCATCTATTTTGTAAATTTTCAATTGTATTTCTTAGTGTACAGAGGTGACCATGAACCATACTTGGGAATGCAGAATTACTGCCTATTGTTCTATTTTTTCTTAGTATGCTATTTCCAATCAAGGGTACATTTTGTATTTAATTTCATCAAATAATAATATCTAATGTTATTTTTTTTCCCAAAGGCAAAGAAACTTAGAGGTGAAAAATGGTTTGTGGGATAAGGCAAATTCAACTCTATCACTGCATACTATGAAGGGATAATATCATCTATTGAAATGAGCACTGGACTTGACTGAACCCAAAAGACCTGGCCTCAAGTCTCAGGTCTAGGTTACCTTGGACAGTACCACAGATTTAGATCTGGAAGAGACCTCATCTAGTCTAACTCTCTCACTTTCCAGAGGAGAAGACTGGAACCCAGAGAGGTTACCTGACTTGCCAAAGGTTACACAGGTAGTAAGCAGCAGAGCTGATATTTGAATCATTAGACTGTGAGCTCCTCCTGAGCAAGGACTGTCTGTTTGGCATATAGTAGGTCCTTAATAAAGGCTTGTTATTTGACTGACTCACTGACTGACTGGTCCAAGTTATCTGACTCCAAGACCAGCATTCTTTCCATTGAACCACAGTGCATGATTCACATCTCTGAGTCTCAATTTTTCTATCCCTTAAAATAACAAGAATTCCACCATTTACCTCTTAAGGTTGTTTTGAGCATAAAATGAGCTTATGTATATGAAAATGCTTTGTAAACCATATATTATGAGTTAAGACTAAATTTAGCTTAATTCAGCAGGTTCAAGGTTTTAAAAAATGTAGTAATGCTCATGAACCATAAAATGCAATTAAGAAATACTTTAATAATTAAACATTAAAAATACAGAATTCAAGAATTAAAAGAATACAAAATACAACTCCCCCTCTACAGCCATCATACCAGAAACTCAAAGAAACAATCTGTAGGTAGCTAGAACTCAGAAAAAGACTTCTGACTAATCCTGGCTAATCCTTTTATACTTCCTGCCCCCAGACAGGTAAAATACCAGGAGAGGTGGACCTAAGGGGTCAAGTGTAGGACTGGCTATGACTGCAACAGCTTCAACAATTCAATTAGCCCCACCAAAGCTCCTACCACACTATAAAGATTGACAGAAGCAAGTGTTATCCCAGGAACCAGGAATGCTCTGTACCGGTTTGCAAAAGAAGCACTCTACTCTACATCTAAGTTGTAAATGTGACTTTTATAGGCTCCAGGAAAGATGATTTGGGTAGCCACTCCAAGAAGCTGTATGAGCAAAAATGTCAGAAGTCTGTTGCTATTTTTTATCCTGAAGCTGAAAGCACTTAATGATATTTAAAGAATGTAAAATGATGAAGCTGATTTTATTCTGGAATGATGATCTTGTGAACCGCTGTCATTGTGAAAAAAATGCCTTATATTTTTGTTTAAGAATTATGCTATGTATGTTCAGTCAAAACAAGAGAAAACAAACAAAAAAGGATTCTTGACAAGAGACCAGGTTGTTTAAAAAAAGGTAAGTCTACTAGAACTTAAAAGAGGTACTCAAGGGAGTGGGTGTATGAAAATTTCTACATAACTGTTGGAATGAAGCAAAAAGGACAGACTTTGGCAGTTAGGGAAATGGCTGTTTTGGGAAAGTGATTCAGGGAACCTCTCAAAGCAAATAAGGACTATCACTGGCTGAATCTAAAATGAGCAATTTAATATTTCTCTCATTAGAGAGATATCAAAAACTAAAGATAGGCTGCTTGCAAGGATATCAAGAAGTTACAAGGAAATGCTATCAGAGCCAGGAATAGGGATTTCTGAAAAAATAATTCCTAAAGTCTCTTCTAAATTGAAGATTCTTTAATCTATAGCTATATTATAGGTGAAACAGTATGACATCAACATCTTTCTGATAGTTCTACTAATATGTGCTCAGGGATAGTATTCAAGACTAATTTGCTTTATACTGAATTTTGTTCTTATATATATATATATAACATATATATATATTATATATATGGAAGGAGGAGAGAAGAGGAGAGAGAGAGAGAGAGAGAGAGAGAGAGAGAGAGAGAGAGAGAGAGAGAGAGAGAACAGAGAGAAACAACAACAAAATGAGAACATAATCCAGCTCTAAGACATACCAGGGTTTCTGATTGGATACCATATCCATTACCCAATTGCAGATGTGCCTCTAAGTTGTTCTCTACAGGCTCCCAGTTCCCTTGTAACTTCTTGATATCCTTGCAAGCAACCTATCTTTAGTTTTTGATATTTTTCTAATGAGAGAAATATTAAGTTGCTCATTTCTACTTTGTAGAAAACTAGTTTATTGCAGTTATTTTGGAAAGAGTTACTAGAAGCTGGAAACTGGAACTGAGTCAGAGCTTTCAGACTTATAAGTGCTAGAAACATCAAAATTCCATTCAGTCAGATCCTCAATGCTTTTAAGTTAATAGTTGAGGGTCTAGGACTAGGGTGGGGAACCTGTGGCCTCGAGGCCACATGTGGCCTTCTAGGTCCTTGGGTGAGGCCTTTTGACTGAGTCTGAGTTTTACAGAACAAATTCTTTCATCAAAGGGATTTGTTCTGTGAAATTTGGATTCAGTCAAAGGGCTGCACTAGAGGACCACATCTGGTAAGACTCACAGCCCTATCCTTTACCAATGCTATTAATCCATAGATACATAGACCCAGCTTTGTTACCTTAAGATAGATTTGGGTACATTTCTTTGATATTTTTGCTTGAGTGACAACTGGCTTAGATGGTCATGTCTTTGTCAATTAAGAGCTGATGTGAAGTGTCATGCCCTGGAATTGTGGGAGGAACCAGACTTTAAACTAGAGAATGAAGAATGATCACACATATACCTTGGAGACTGCTCTTGCTCAGGGTTTCCTAACCTTTTTTTCATGGACTCTTTTGGTAATCTAAGGGAACCTATGAATTTCTTCTGTGAATAATTTTTTTAAGTGCACACAATAAAATCTATAGCATTACAAAAGAAACCAACACATTGAAATAAAGATATAATTTTTCCCATTTAAGTTCATGGACCCCCTGAAATCTCTCTATGGAACCTTGGAGGTCTATAGAACCCAGGTTAATAGTCCCTATTTTGGCTGATTGCCATCACTTCCATTTGCAATTTTGTTCCCTAAGCTTCCTGTTTTACAAAAGTATGGGGCAAGTTCTCTATTAGCAGCCTGCTCTGATGCCTGATCATAACATGGAGGTGACCCTAAACTCTTGAAGATTGTGTCAATAAAGTGAAAGCTTTGATAGGTCCTTCTAGGTGGGGACAAACCCTATCAGGGCCAGCACTTAAAGGCATAGATGCTCCAGATCACTAGAATGTTGGCCACCAGAGGACATTTATTCGCAGCAAATAATCAAAGCCATTTATTAAGATACGGAGAGGCTGCTATATGCACCGGAGGAATACCAAAATTGAGGAAGTCACCATTTTAAAAAAAGTATTGAGACATGGCATGTACCTTTGAGATCCTGACCTAGTATGCTTAATCTCTCTGGGTCTCAGCCTACGCATCCATAAAATGAGGGGGCTGGACCAGGCTGATCTCTAAGGATCTTTCTAGTTCTTATATCTATGATTCTAAATAAGATTATGTTACATCTAATGTGCACTTGGGTTTGTTGTTGTTTTCCCTACAGGATTCCTTTGATCCGATAAAAATCAAAGACAGGCAGCACCCACTCACTATTCAGTCATTAATTATTTCTGTTGGATCTTGTGAAGCCTGCTGAGAATTCACAGGAAACGGGAGAAAAAACACAATAAAGTGAGAGGAATGCCCTTTTATTACAGGAGCCTTCTGAACAGTGACCAGACTGAATGGGTATCAAACTATGCTATCACTATATTTCATAAAGACAGAAGGAGAGAAGATTATATCCTACAGCAGAACTAAAACTGGTGGAATATTTGGCAAATACAGTGATGATGAAAATTTTGATTAGTCTAGAGCCTTCCCTTGGAGTTAGGTAAGCCAGTGATGGCTAAAACACAAGACAAAGTAGTTTGAATGCATGCATGTGGACTAATATGGATATATGATTTACATAATTTCATATGTATAATCTATATCAATTTGTTCACCACATCAGAATGGAGGAAGAGGAGGAAGGGAGGGAAAGAATTTAGAACTCAAAATTTAAAAAAAAAATGAATGTTCGAAATTATTTTTACATGTAATTGGGAAAAACTAAAATATTACTCAGAAAAATACATGTATGTGTTTTGAATGAGTGTATAGGTTATTATATTTTTAAATGTCATGTCTTCCTATTACTATTTCTTTCCTATGAAGGTGGATACACAAGATTCTTGTTTTAAAAATAGCTAACTAGCCAGGTAGATGGTAGATGGATAGAGGGATAGAGATAGATGTAACATTTATAAAACATCTACTATGTGCTAAGCACGGGGAAAACACATACAGAAGTAAAGAAAAATAGTTGTTGCCCTCAAGGAGTTTATGTCTTGGTAGGAAAGAAAAACACATAATAAGATCTAAAAATAGTGGAGGAGGGGGTGTAATGTATCCATTCAGGGACAGGGAGTCACGGGCTATTCTAGTTTTGAGGAAACCATGGATGCATCCTTGAAAGGAGGATTGGGAAGGAATTCACCATTGGAAGAGGAGGCTGTAGGGTGGAGGCCTTACCGGTAAGAGAAAAAAGGTTGCTGGGATAGAGGTAAAGAGATGATCTGGGGGATACTAGATTGGTCCAGGTTTGAAGGGAGAGATTTTTATTACCATAGACAATCCTAGGTAATAATGACTTTCTTAGTTGCTCCTAGAGCTGGAACCCATGGACTCCTCAGAGCCAGAGTCTCCCTCTTTGGGAGAATTCACCCTCTTTGGGGTTCTAATCTTTCATCTCATGCTCACAGAAAATCACAGAGCTTCTTTTTGTGGTAGCAAAGAATTGGAAATTGAGGGGATGCCCATCAATTGGGGAATGGCTGAACAAGTTGTGGTGTATGAATGTTGTGGAACACTATTGTGTAAAGGAAATGATGAGCAGGTGGATTTCAGAAAAACCTGGAAAGACTTAAATGAACTGAAACTGAGTGAAGTGAGAAAAACCAGAAGAACATTGTACACAGTTGACAACAGCAACATTGAGCAATGATCGACAGTGGTAGACTTAGCTCTTCTCAGCAATACAATGATTTAAAACAATTCCAAAAGATTCACTTTGGAAAATGCTATCCACCTCCCGAGAAAGAACTATGGAGTCTGAATGCAGATCGAAGCACACTATTTTCATGGTTTTTTTTCTTTCTTGTGGGTTTTCCCTTTTGTTCTGATTCTCCTTTCACAATATAATAATGTGGAAATGTGTTTAATAGGATTGTACATGTATAACCTCCATCAGATTGCTTGCTGTCTTGGGGAGGGGGGAAGGGAGGGAAGGAGAAAAAAATTTGGAACTCAAAATCTATAAAAATGAATGTTGAAAACTATCCTTACACGTAATTGGAAAAATAAAATATTATTAAGTAGGGTAAAAAGAAAATCATAGAGCTCCCAGAAAAAGATTAGGAGCTCCAAATCTAACGCCACTATAAACTAGTTTCAGAGACCACTATCGAAAGGCACAGAAGTGGTTCTGCTATGACACTTGGTTGCAGGAGAGTATGTCTTATCTCTTTTCTGTCTCAGCAGAAGTCTGCTATGCAACTTAAATCAACAGCACAGATAGACTGCTTATGTATTATATACCAGGTATAATTCCCCACCCAGAGGCAGCATCTTTTACAGGAGGCCCCAGGCTGGCACAAGCATTCTCTAGGCAGACCTAAAATCTCTTACCTAGACAATCCCTTTGGTGCATGGGGGTTTGACAATCTCACTTCCTTAAGCTACCCTGCTACTGCTAATAGTTTTGTCTTCTATCAAGGGACATGGCTACCATTGATATAAAGGAAGTTTGAATTTATTAAACACTGTAGAAAAGATGGACATGGAAAATGACATTGTGTTAAGGAAAGCTATATTGACCTATGTTTAAAACATTCTATTTTTTTGGATTGCTTTCAACACTTAAAGTAACCTTCCTCAGTACAGAAGCATGAGCCACAATTTACCAGGGGTATGAACTAACATTCTGTTACTTCTCTCTACCCAGTAAGAGTTGGCCAAGAAAAGTGGACGTCGAAAATGACCTCAGGTTTGAGCCCTGCAATGAGTATGCAAGTAGTGTATGCAGGTAAAATTCAAGGGAACGACATTAGCCATCATTCATTTCATTAGGTCATGAGAACACATTGCCTTAGAGCTCAAGTTTCTATTAAGTACTGTACTCAACGAAAGCATTCCCATGGACATTTGTAAAAATCAATCATGGGCTCATGCTGTATATGATATGATATGACATGATGTTACGCTATGTTATGTTATATTATGCTTTCATATTATGTTATATATTGTCATATTATAAGAATACTGTAAGAGAATATACTTAAGCATTATAATGAATAGAAAGAGAGAAATGCACATGAATAACCCACCCGGAAATAACTGTAGGAGGTCAGATTAGGACTTCCAGTCTCCCAAAGTCTAAGGCAAGTTACGTTCTTATTTGGGTGGGAAGAAACAGAGTATAGATTTGTAGTATCTCAGGCCTGAGTACTGTTATCTTGAGAGGTCAGTTAGCTCCTGTTAGGGTTGTACAAGAAGGAATTTGGCATGGTAGAAAGAGCTTGCCTTAGAGCCTGGAAGACCTGGTTTCTCTTACACAAATTGGCTGTGTGACCCTGGGTAGGTCAGTTAATCCATCAAGGCTAGTCTAAGCAATTTTCTAAGACTATAGATTGCAGAGAACTTCCATTGTGAATAGGCACAGGGAGTTTCCTCATGTACTCATGTAGGAGTTCCCTATTATTAGTTAAATTACAGGTCCACTCTCTATTCTTATCTCCACTTGCTGTACACAGAGCGAGGGTTCTGCCTGGGTTCAGCATTGCCATTGGCCTGTCTTAATCCCTTTAGGCTTCAGTTTCATCTGTAAAATGAGGGGGCTGTAATTAGATGACCTGTGAAGTTCTGTCCAGTTCTGGGTCTATGCTACTATGATAATCCCATGACCATATGCTTAGTGTAGGACATTTAAACTACTTGACCAACGTTTGTTGGATAATCAAGGTCAGCCCTAGTGAAAGTATAAAGCAAATGAGGTTCGTCTTTGTAGCCTATATCTATCTCCTCTTCTAGTGTCCCTTTATCTGGGTACCCAGTGACAATGCCAGGCACATAGTAAGTATCTGATAGATATTGAATTGAATGAAATGAATTGGCATGACCTAAAAACTCAGGTTTTGTGTTGGCCAATTTCTGCCATTTGGGAGGACAAAAGGATAATGTGAATAAAAGAAATTCACAAACAGTGGTTTTAACCAATAATTTCAACTTCTTCTCTCATTTGACTTTTAACTAAAGTGGCAAAAGATCAGTATAATTCAGTGACTGCATCTCACATCCTATTCTCTTCTTTTGCACACTTTTGTAGTAGTGCTAAGGAGCAGCAAAATGTTCAAAAGACAGGATGTAAATATGAGATTGAAATAAGAGAAGAAGGGCCTAATCCACACACCTGACCACCAGCCCCTGAGAGAATGGAGAACTGATTATATTTAGACCAGCTGGTTTTATTTAAATTTGGGCAAATAGAAAAGGCTTTAAGTCCATCTGATAGGAACAGTGGATTTTCACCAATTTCAAAGGGAAATCTTCAAATCACTACCATTGGCCCATTCAGGGATTCTAGCCAAAAAGCTTCCTTGTCTCACTGCTGTCTTCAGTCACAAAAAGATGTCAGAAATAAATTTAATGGCTAGGCTCACCATTATTTTAACACCCACCATTGAATTGGTTAAGGATATAAATCATCCCCTGCAACCCATTCATGGCTGTTTAATCACTATGTCTGCTACTGTAACATCTTTCCCTTTAACAAATTGCCTGTGTACAAACTCTTGGATAATTGTTTAAATTAACACCTGTTCCAATGTTCTCTCTAGCTTGTCCTACTTTTGTGCGTATGCATTGCTGGTTAGTAACCCGTGGCGGGGAAAATCTGGATGGATTTGTTGGCAGCCTTTTTGGCTACACAGATCAGAGTAAGAGGGGAATGGGAGTACTGCCTTCCTAGGAGTGGGGGCTGAGGCTGACTGAGGGCAGCAGCTTTATCGTAAATCCAATAACAATATTTTGTCAGACTCTTGGTCAGGCAACAGGCCTCTTACAAAGCCCATTCCACATATTCACCTCATTTTTCCCCTTGGGATGTATGCTCAGACTCCACAAGACTTCGGAAACACTCATATGTCACTCATTTAATGAAGGACCTGAGTATTGGGAATACTAGCATTACATCTTAAAAGCAACAGAGACTTGCTAAAAATGAACTAAATGAACTAAGGCGAACTAAAAAGTTCGTGAATTATTCTGTGGCAACTACATAGCAGTTACGTTGCCCAGTGGATAGAGTGGGAGACTTGGAATCAGGAAAACTTGAATTCAAATTCTGTCCCACATGGCCTATATACTTATATACTGAGGGAAAAAACAAAACAAACAAACAAAAAACTGAAACCTAGCAAGTATGAGGGGGACAGCCAAGTGGAGCGGTGGAGAGAGTGCTAGACTTGGAGTCAGGAAGATCTGAATTTAAATTCTGCCTCAGACTCTTAGTAGCTCTGTGACTCTGGGCAAGTCTATGTGCCTCAGTTTCCTCATCTGTAAAATTGGAACAATAATACCTAACTCCTAAATTTGTTATGAGGATAACATATCTGTAAAGCACTTTGTAAACCTTAAAGTGTTATAAAATGCTAGCTACTATTATTAAGTGTAGGGGCTACTCACAGACCCAATTTCACTATGTATTGGGACAGGAACTTTTATTTATTTCTTAATTGGTGTGGTTGTCCCTCCTTAGGTAGCCTGGTTACACCCCCTGTTCCTGGAAGCTCACTTTATCAATGCCAAGCTTAGTTCAGACATCTGAGCAGCATAGCCCACTGCAGTTCAGTACTCCTAAACTCAAGAGATCCACCAATCTTGGCTTCCCAGATAGCTGGAATTATAGGCATGTGCCACAATGCCTGGTCTTATTTTAATAATATTTTCACTCTAAATAAAACTAGACATATGTATATGCGAGTGATATGAAAAAGGAGTTGGACCAGTTATATAAAAGGAAAGGATAAAATATGGGCTCCGCCCCCCCCCCCCATCATTGATACCTCAGAAGAGCTAAAGGCAGCCTCCCTCAATACATTTGTGTTTATCCTTCTAATGGAAGGTTTTATGGTAATTAATGGTAATTTATGGTAATTAATTTATGGTAATTAAACAGGATCAGAAGGTATGGATGGGTTTTCATCTGCATTACTGGAGAGAGAATGCCACATCAATGAGGCTGGCATGTACATGGAAAGCATCTAGTCCATCATAGTCATTAATATTAGACACCTAAAATATACCTGAAAGATTTGAAACAAAAAATTGATGATTCAACACAGTCAGAATGCTCTCTGTTGTAGAACTTTACATGCTGGACAGGAAAGTGAGCCCCCACTGGGGCAACTCTATAAAACTATAGAAATATAGTATTCGAAGTAATAGATGCTAAGTTCCAAAAACTACTTATTCAGGATATAAAGAGGAGCAAGATTTGTCTTGATGGTGGTCACATGTCCACTCTCAAATACATTTGCTTTGCCCTTGAAGATGCTTTTGCAATTGCTTTGTCGTCGAGCCAAAGAATATTTCTGGTCAAAATACACGGTTCATTGGTTCTGTATATATGGCCTTTATTATAGTAGTAATGCAAAGCCAAACTTGGAGGAGGTGGTCTTTCATGTCTCTGGAAATAATAAAGGAAATATTTAGATCACTCTTAAGTGTGTTTACTTGATGCCAACACATCTGCTTGAAATTTTCTTTTACAAAATATCCAATAAGGATTTGGTAAGGGAAGTAAATGCAATGGGAGTAACACTAAACATGAAGTCAGTGTTGTTAGGTTCAAGGTCTCATACTTAGGTATCTTCCCCCATTAGAATGTAAACTTCTTGAAGTCAAGGAGTGTTTATTTTTGTTTGTATTTGCCCACTCACTGCTTAGTACGGTGCTTGGCATGTAGTAAATGCTTGTTGTCTGACTGTCTTCTTGACTACTTTGCTACTTGGAGAGCAATGTAAGTTGGAAAAATTACTGAGCCCAGGGGGGAGGACGTGAGGCTTCAAGACTACATATGGCCCCCTAGGTCCTCAAGTGCAGCCCTTTTACTGAATCCAAACTTCACAGAACAAATCCCCTTAGAAAAAGGATTTGTTCTGTAAAACTTGGACTCAGGTAAAAGGCGATGCCCAAGGACCTAGAAGGCCACTGGTTCCCCACCCCTGCCACTCTTGGGGCTGCAGTTTCCTCTCTTTCAAAGTTGAGATAACACTTGCATGGTCTGCCTCAAAAGCTTATTAGGAGCATTGAATAAATTCATGTATAAGAAACAATGATAACCATAAAATACTATAGAAATGTGAGTGATTGTATTATCATTACGGTTATTATTATTTAGATGATATAAAACAACAACCTGTTAGCTAGTCAATTCACTGTGATTAAACTGAAACAATTGGGTTTTTTATTAATTAATTTATTTTTAGTTTTCAGCATCCACCTCCACAAGATTTTGAGTTCCAAATTCTCTCCCGATCTCTCCCCTCCCCACACACCAAGAAAGTGTCACAATTTATTAATTGGTGTGGCTGTCCCTCCTTAGGCAACCTGATTACACCCCCTGTTCCTGGAATCCACTCTGATTACCCCTTCCCCTAATCTGCCCTCCCTTCTATCACTCCCTGCCACATCTCTTATCCCCTTCCTTTATATTTTCCTGTAGGACAAGATAGATGTCTATATCCCATTGCCTGTATACCTTATTTCCCAGCAGCATGTAAAAATAATTTTAACATTCATTTTTAAATGAAACAGTTGTTTTGACACAAGTATAGTTAGCACCACCCAAAAGAGTTCTTAAGCTTATTATTTTAATTACTACACAAAACTGAAGGCAATAGGATTTGGATTCAGAATATCTTGGTTTGAATTCCAGCTCTGCCAATGACTGTGACACCTTGAGCAAGTCACTTATCTGGGCTTCAGTTTCCTTATCTGTAAAATGAGAGGGTGAAGACTGCATTATCTTTTAGCTCTAAGTTCTATGATCTTATTATTCCCATTACCTTCAGTCAGTGCAATAACTACCCCCTGCCCCCTAAAAATTACTTACTATGTTCTATATTCTGGTATTTTGGGGGTAGGACACATTGATGGATTTAGAACAAATGAAAAAAAATAGAGTACATTCCTAGTCCTTTATTCAGTAAGGTTCCTTTGACTTATACCTCCAGGATATCAAATGCAAAAAGTCAGGATGATGTAGTGACATTAGTAAAGATAGAGGAATGAAATGCAATTCTTTGAAATAAGCATGCTTTTGAAAGAAATGAGAACTATGTTTCTAAAGGGCAGCTTTCAACAGCGGAACGATGAATGATTTTGTTCATATCGAAACAATGAACAAGCTACAGAAAATTGGCTGAAATGAAGTGGTTATTAAAAAAATACTTCAATGACATTTTGAATTCATAAAGGGGGCTAGTATGAACTGAGGAATTGATGGGTTGGTTGAAAATCATTTGCATTTGATTTGAATTTCTATCCAGCCCTATGATTTTATGCATAAATATTTATAGGATCTTTCTGATGGCTAATTAGATTATGTCTTTTACCACAGAATTTGTTCAATTTTGTGCTCTTTAAAAACCTGAACAAACTGTTGATGCTCAACAGACATGAAATAATAAGCAATCATTATAACAACCTCAATGGCTACATTGTGAAATTCTAGCTTTCACTGTGCATAACATTGTAGGAAATGCAATGTTTGGGTTCTTTCAATCAATTCAATCCAACAAACATTTATAAATGCCCACAAAATGCTAGCCCCTGTTATTGATGCTGAGGATACAAAGATGGAAAACAACAGTATAAAAGGTCAAAGGCTCTACTATGTGACTCAGGCAACTTAATGGAGCCTCAGTTTCCTCATCTGTAAAGTGATGATTGTTGAACTAGATAGCCAGCAAGTTCCTCTCTAAATCCAGATCTCAGTCTCATGGTATAATGAAAAGAGCATCCTTTGATTGACTTTGCTGTCTAGAGGACCTAGGTTCAAATCACACTTCTGATAATTACTACCTCTGTGATCTTGGCCAAATTACTCAACCTCCCTGGGTCTCAGTTTCTTCATTTGTAAAATAAAGAGGTATTGGACTAGATGATCTTTGAATTCCTTTCCAATTCTAAATCTATGGTCCTATAAGTGACTTCAGCTCTCTAGGCCTCAATTTACATCTGTAAAATGAAGAGGTTAGATAGATAGCCTCCGAGGTCCCTCTTAGCGCCAATGCTATTATCCCATTATATAAAAAGTGTCCTCAGAGTACATAGCTAGAGTTGGCAATATCATATCGATCAGCAGGCACCTTTTAGCTCTTGGTATGAAGGCTATAATAGCACATCCCTCTTCTCAATGGCTTCAGCTACGTTAATTAGTCAGTCTTGGGAAGGTGGGTCCCTGTGATTCATATAACTGTATTTCTTTTTTGTGTTATCCAGAATGGACTTCCTTAATTCAAAATTGAATTGTTCTTTGTAAAGGAGTAACACTACCACTACCACTCAGATTAAGCAAAAAAGAAAGAATGATGATCATTTCCTTCAGTCCTCTAAGGAAATATTCTCCCTTCCCATCTCTCCCTTGAAGAATACCTTCAAGGTCAAAATCTATTATTTTTTTGAATGCTTATGGGGTCATAACTTTAGGCTTATTCATTTTTTATTTCTTCAGTATGTTTTCAGTTTATTTAGTTCTCCTCTAATTTTTAATGTCTCATCTTTTGTGCTTAATTTTTGGAATTTATTTAACGTTTTATTTTCCCCAGTTACATGTAAAAACAATTTTTAACATTTGTTTTTAAAGCTTTGAGTTCCAAATTCTCTCCCTTCCTCTCTCCCCACCCTCCCTCAATGAGAAGGCAAGCAACTGCATATAGGTTATACATGTGTAGTCATGCAAAACATTTCCATATTAGTCATGTTGTGAAAGAAAACAGACCAAAAAAACCATCTCAGGAAATATGAAGAAAGTAAAAAAAGTATGCTTCAATCTGTATTCAGACACCATCATTTCTTTCTCTGGAGATGGGTAGCATTTTTCATCATAAGTCCTTCAGAGTCGTCTTGTATTACTGAGAATAGCTAGGTCATTCACAGCAGATCATCTTACAATATTGCTGTTAACTTTGTACACAGTACATTTCAGTTTATATCAGCTCATGTCACTCTTTCCAGGTTTTTCTGAGAGCATTCTGCTCATTATTTCTCATAGCACAATAGTATTCCATCATGATCATATACCATAATTTGTCCAATCATTCCCCAATTGATGGCCATCCTCTCAATTTCCAATTCCTTGCCACCAGAAAAGAGCTGCTAAATATTTTTGTACATATAGGTCCTTTTCCTTTTTTTTTCTCTGTGGAGATACAGACCTAAGTAAGCCTAAAGGCTTACTCTTAAGAATTATGTTCTCCATTTCTAGGAATCACTTTTGATAGGTATGTGTGTGTATATGTATGTGTGTGTGTGTGTGTGTTTGTGTGTACTGAACTCAAAAAGTCCATATACATGCAACTTCTCATTAAATAACTTTCTCTGGTTTGAAAAGTTTCTTTATTAGGTTTATCAGAGTTTTCACTCAGCCCCAAATACCCCAAACACCCTATTGTCTACTTCCTAAATATCCTGAGGGCTGGTGAGGAAGGGTCAATATCTGGCACATAGTAAATGTGTCCTAAGTGACTAATTATATCATAAGTATAATCAAAAGTGCTAATCGGGTCCAGGTACTGGGCAGTTGTAATGGCATAGGTGCAAAGGAAGGGAGTAGCAGTTGTAGTAATACACCTGGAGTATACCTTATCAGCTAATATCCCTAAGGGGAAGGCATTTATGTTAGCACATAAGAATACAACCATGGTCAAGAATTTTCATTTTTATCTTTGTATTTGCACCAATCAGCCAGTGCTTAACATATAGCAAGCATTTAATAAATGTTCGTTTACTTAAACTGAATTGATCCAATGATTGTGATTTGCTCCTGGGCACTTGTTTTGGCTTTATGGAGAAAAGTTTTGTTTTGTTTTGTTTTCAGGAGAAACTCTAGTTTTTCAGGCATAAATTATATACTTATAAGTCTTTGGGATTCTATTGCTCTTGTACCTTATGTATCCTTCCCATGGAATCCATTTTTCTAGAATTAGTCCAAAGGGGATTTTGCTCTCTGCTTGCTTCTGTTTCTAGAAAAACAATGCCCCTTGAGATGGGAACCTGACTAATCTGTTTATGAATTGTAAAAGGAAATAGGGAGCTGGATCAGGCTGATCTGATTGCCACTTAGTAGCCACTGATAAAAACTGCCCTCAATATGAAAATGTAATCTTTGCTCAATAGTATTACCCCTTCCAGTTCTCCAGGAAGGAAACCCAGAGAACAGACAGAGTCCTCATACCTAACCACTAGGGAGTGAAACCCCATTTCCCCAATGCCTGTTCCCTTACTCCCATTCCCCTAAATCCTATCCCCCAAATTCCCTGCTCCAGATCTACCCAAACTTTCCATTGTCTTCTCTGGAAAGCCTGATCCAAAGTTAACCCACTAGGTATAGGCAAAGGAGAATTCCTCATCGTATGTAATGTGGAGATAGTTTAAGGCCTGAGCTTTAGTCCATTCCCATCTACCAACTTGAATTCTCCTATAATTACCTGCAATTCCCAGGCTTCAGCAGGATGCTTTTGAGTCTCCCTGTGCTCCAGAACAAATGCAATATCTCCCACATAAAACAGATTTCTATGTTAAAGCGCTGATGGGACATACTCCCTATCACACTCTTCAAAGCACAAACAAGTGACCTGTGTTGACTCACTGTTTGATTATACCACTGCTGATCTCTGGAGAACATTCAGATGCTCAGAAAGCCTCTCCAATTTGCTTTTCTATCCTGCTTCTCATTTTGCTTTAGATATAATTAATAGTCTGGTCAAAGCACCAAATGCACAATCTGCAAGGCTTCATGTTTGGGGAATTGGTGGTGGTTGTTTTTGTTAGTCCTTATTTCTACTAGATAACTTGCCCTTCACAATCTTGTCCCGACCTACATTAGTATACATCATTCCCTTTTAGGTACTCTGTGGTCCAGGCAAATTGACCATCCCCCTATTCTTCATACAGGATACTCCATTTCCTGAGTTCATACCTTGTACTGGATGGTCCTTCCTCACTTCCAACTCTTAGAATCCTCCTCCCATTTTTCAAGACTCAGCACAAATGACAACCTTCTGCATAGAATTCTTAACCTGGAGTCAGTAAACTTACTTTTTTTGAAAAAAAAGTGATAACCGAATTTCATTAAAATTGGTTTCCTTTGTAATCAAATATTTTATGTTATACATTTAAAAGTATTATTCTGAGAAGAGTATAGACTTCACAAGACAGCTCCAGAGACCCATGACACTAAGGGGTTAAGAATTTGATTTAGCTCTTTACATGTCTTTGAAATGAGATCTTTAGAGAAACTTGCTTCAAATTTTCCCCAGTTTCTTCAATATTGGCTTTATTAAATTTGTTTATAAAAGAACTTTTTAACTTTATGCAAACAAAATTAGCCATTTTATCTTCTGGGATCCTCAGCATTTGTATATAATTATTGTAACTATCATAGAATTAGAATTACTTCATTTCACAGATGAGAAAATTGAGGCCAAAGGAAATAAAGTCATTCTCCTAAGCTCATATAGCTAGCAAAAGCCAAGATTTTAAACTAGCTCCCCCATCCAGTGTTATTCCAACTAGACTGATAATGCAACCCTGATTTGAACAGGAACCCTCCCTAAAGGCTCTCTGGCTAGACATTATCTGCTTGAAGAACTCTATTGATGGGAAATTTACTGCCTCCTGAGGCTTCTCCTCCTTTTTTTAAGGACAGTTCTAATTGTAAGGAAGTTTTTCCTTCTATCTAACTAATTTCTTTTCAATAGTCCTCTTCAAATTTTCTTAGCACACTTTCTGTTTTTCTTTTACTGCTTTGCACTGTCCTATATATTTCATATGCTGTGCACCCACATAGAAGCTTCTAGTGTGGTATAAGCTCCTAGAAATCAGCCATTGTTAGAGGATAACATTGTGGGAGCACAGCCAAGTAAAGTTTAAGGAACAGAGTGACGGGGCAAAGAAGTGATCCAGACAAAGCATTTAGATGAAAATTGGGAAAGGACCATGGAGTGGAATAAAAGCCTTTTCTATCATTGTTTTCTGCAGCACTGAGCACCATGCTTTCTACATCATTGGTGCCGTAATGATGATAAGGATGATAATTTGACACATGTAGCACCTTAAAGGTTTATAAAGCGCTTTGTGTACATGATCTCATCAGGCGCCTTGAATTAGCCCTAGTTCTGGTCTCTGAGGTGAAGTAAAACAAGTTTTATTACAGTTTTTATTAGAAAATAGGTACAGTCAGTTCTGCTATAACCTGTGTTTGGAAAAAAACAATTGATCCATTAAGGAACATTACTCGATTTCTTTCTTGAGAAACAGTGAGAATGCACAAAGCTGTGTTACTTCATAATAACTCACAATCTACGACTCTTTCAATGCTAACTTTCCCAAGTAGACTTCAGGTCTTTGTCAAGGTAAAATGCCAAATTTATTGTATGTCTTTTTGTGCAGTAGGAGATTTGTGTAGAGAAAGGCTGGTCTGCACTACCTCCACACCCCCACCTCCAAACCCTATCCCTTTAGACCTCTGGCCTCTGGTTTATCATGAGATAAAGGCCTGGTGTCAGGAAGACCTGATTTCAAATTTGGCCTCAGACTCTTACTAGCAAGTCTCTAAATCTCTGTTTGCCTAGGAGATAATTAGGTGGCTCAGTGAATAGAGCACCTCATACATCTTCACACACCTACTAGCCTTGTGACCCTGGACAAGTCATGAACCTCTGTTTGCCTTCATCCACTGGAGAAGGAAATAACAAACCACTCTAGTATCTTTGCAAACAAAACCCCACGGACAGTAGCTTCCACAGTGTCACAAAGAGTCAGACGTGACTGAAAGACAAGTGGCTCTGAGGTGTGGAGTTGTAGTCTAACTTGTTCTGTAACCTGAGCCTCATCCCAAGGCCTTGGATGCCTTATTGTAGCACTTATGCAGCTCTTAACTATTCAACATGTATAAAACTGCGCTTTTATAAAAAAAAGTTTCTATCTTTTTTTTGTTACGTGTCACTAAGGAGGTTTTTGAGCACTACTTCTTTCCCTCACCCCGTTTCCCCTGTGAGCTCTGTGGCTTTGATTGCCCTGTTCAGAATAGCACGGTGCTTTGGGGCAGTGAGTCTGTCAGTGGTATCACAGAACTGCCTATTTATATTTCTGAAAGCTGAAGCCAGTATAGATGTTTAATAAAGAAAGGATTAGGACTCTGATAAGAACATGTTTCTCAAGAGACTGATGGATGGTAAACTTAGCCTAGACGAGAAGATTGGAATAAAATGCCAGCTTTTTGGACCCAGGCCCTGGGCTGAGGGGGCAGTGATGAGGTCCAAGAGCTGTCACCTAAGATAAGTGTTTTATCTCTGGGATGTGCCCATTACCAGCCTGTAGATAGAATGTGCTTATGTTATTCTTTCTGCCATTAGTAAAGTGGTTTCAAATGCACTGAAGAATCCTGAGTGTATTTTGCTTTTGTGATGAGCCACCATAAGGCGTACAGATAATAGGGAGAGACTCAGAGGCTCTTGTAATCAATGTTCCCAAGCCTTTAGTGGCAACAGTCAAGGAAATTCAATTTAATTCAACAAACTTTCATTAGCCTCCTACCATGTATTTGGCATGGCGCTTCATTCTGGGAATACAAAGTAGAAAACCAATTACAATGCTTACTTTCAGGAAGCTTTTATTTTTCTTTGGGGAATGCTAGAATTATACATAGATATGTATAATAGATGGCCTGGCATAGTGGATAGAGTCAGTCTTGGAGTCCAGAAGACCTGGGTTCAAGGTCCATTTCTGACATGTACTGACTGTGTGACCTTGGGCAAGGCACATAACATCCCAGTGCCCCAGAAAATTCTCTAGGGCTGAAAGTTGTAGAAGAGTTTCAGGACATCCCCCACGCCCGGAGTGCACTTCCTCCTTACCTCCACCTCCCTTGATGTCCTCTATGACTTGTATGTGTTATGTCTCTTCCATCAGACTCCAAGCTCCCTGGAGGGAGAAACTGCTTCAATTTTGTTTTTGTATCCCTGGCCCTTAGCACAATGCCTGGCATCTAGTAAATACTTAGCAAATACTTGCTGATCAATGAACCGACTGAATGATTGGTAGATGGTTTTTCCTCATGGGTAATTTCCTATGCTGATGAAATAACAGGTCCGGACAATTTAAAAAAAATTTAGCAGGGTGTGGAGGGGGACAAAAGGGAAGATCTCATGCAAAGGCTCTAGGCTCTAATTTTGAGAAAAGAGAGAATACTGTCAATTGACGAATAAAAGAAAGCTTCATAGAAGAGGTAACATTGGAACTGAACCTTGTTGAAACATCACAAGGCTTCTTAGGAGGTGATGCTCTGTTAATCGAGAAGGAAAAAGCAAGTTGTTCACAGGGTTGTCTCATTAGCTTTGATTCCTTTCCTTTAATTACCTTTATCCTGTCCCCAAAAACCTGAACAAATAACTCTCTGTCAACTAATTACTCACCATTCAGCCAAAGGATAACAGCTTCAGGGTTAGAGAGCTAAGATGAAATAGGTAGTGGGTGGAATGACAGTACTTTAGGGAGCCTTGATGTCTCCTTTGAGAAATCAGCCCCCTACTAGGACTTAGAGGTGGGTCCCTGAGGATCCTTTCAAGCTCTGGGTGCTCAAAGCATTCAGGAGTTTCTTAGGTAGTGGTTACATCCAAGCAATATGACCATGCTGCCTTCATAATGGTGAAAAGATCATACAAAGGCATTTTACATCCCTCCTATCAGAAATCTATTGACAGTAAGACTTCAAGATGCCACATCTCAAAGTGATAACAATATAACAAAGCTATCTCACACAATACAAATTGTTGTGTGAAAGAAGGGAAAAGAGATTTTCGAAAAATTTTACAGATAAAATTATTTGATGAGAAGAGAAATATCATAAAGGCATTTAGATCTTTTAAGTGGCTGAATTTAATGAAGTAAGTGCTTAAAAATAGGCTATTACTAGAAAAGCCTTGGATTTCTCAAAGCAAAGGAAATTTTAGAATGTAATGAGAAACAGTTCCCAGAATCATAGATTCTCAGTGTGGAAGGAACCTCAGAGGTCATGGAGTTCATATCTATCCACTCTGAAACCTTCTATCTGAAACAAGCATCATCTCAAGCTTCCCAGGGAAAGGAAATTGAACAAGGAGTTAGAGATTGGAAAGTCCATATACCCAGACTAGGAACAGAAGCTGGTAGTTGTTTGTAAAGATATCTTTGCAGACAACATGGCTTCTCAGAGTGTTTCCATATCATTTAGTGGTTGTGATTCCTGGCTTTAGTAGGGAAACAATGTTGGCTCTGTTACCTGTGAGCTAGGGCAATCGATAAGTCAAACTACCTGATAAGCATTTATTAGGCACTTATTATGTGCTAGGTACCCAAATACAAAAATGGACCAATACTTTCCTCAAAGAGCTTGTATTCTATTGGTTGGATGGAGTACCACCATGCAAATATTGGCATATAGATGATATATATACCAAATATGAGACATTTTGGAGAGGAAATATGAGCTGTTGGGATCTGGAAAGGTTTCATATTTAGCAGTTAGTGGGTATGCTGCAAAGAGTATTGGACTTGGAGTCACAAAGACCTGAGCTTAAATACTATCCCAGGATCTACCTCACAGGGCTATTCTGAGAATTGAGTGAGATAAAGTAAGTAAATATTTGTAATCCTACATGGTACTGTGGATAGAGAGATGGACTTGGAGTCAGGGACACCCGAGGTCGGATCCAGCCTCAGACATTTACTAGCTGTGTGACACTAGGCAAGTCACTCAACCTCTCCCCACCTCAATTTCTGGGGCTGTAAAATGGAGATAGCAATAAGCACAAGGATGTTGTGAGGATCAAATATAATGTATGTAAAGTGCTTTGCAAACCTTAAGGTGCTAGCTATTATGATGTAGAAGACAGTACTTAAGATGAGACTTCAGGGAAGTTAGGGATTCTAAGAGGCAGCAATGATGAGGGAGTGCATTCCAGGCATGGAAGATAGCCAATTCAAAGACACAGGAACAGAAGATGGAGTATCATGTGTGAGAAATACCAAGTAGGAAAGACACTTTGGCTAGACTGAAGAATGTGGGAAAGGGAGTAATAGAGCATGAGGCTGGAGAGGTTGGTTGGGTTTTGGTTGGAAAGGATTTCAGCACCAAAGTGCATTTTAACTAAGAAGCAATAGGTAGCCACCAGAACATATTGAGGAGGAGAGAAACATGACCAAACTCATCCTTAAGAGAAATCATTAGCAGCCGAGGGGAGGATGGATTGAAAAGGGAAGAGGACAACCCTCAAGCAGGGAAAAGCTGTTACTCTGGTCCGGGTGTAATTGATGAGGGCCTTAATTAAGGTGGTGGCTGTGAGAGAAGTAAGAAGAGGGTAGATGTGAAAGACAGGGTGGAAGTGGAAATGACCAAATTTGGCAAGTGATTGGCTATGAGGGTTGAGAAATTGAAAATTACACCATATTTTGTGAACCTGGAAGATTGGGAGGGTAGTGACTTTGACAGCAAGGGGGAAATTCAGAAGAGTAGTGGGGGAAAATGTATCACTTGACTTCTTTAGGCCTCAGTTTCTTTTTTTTTGTACAATGGGCTAAATGATCTCTAAGATTTCTTTTAGCAATCTGATATCACTTACCTGAGTGTGGGGAATCCGAGCTGTGATTCTCTAATTCTGAAGACTGGAAGCTAGGCAATCCCTTAAGGTTTCTATTAACCTTTGGTTCTAGGAACAACCACATGGAGTGTAATAGAAAGAGCACTGTTCTGGAAGTAGGTAGGTGAGTGAGTCCCAGGCTTGCCTCTTAGTAGCCAAGGAGCTTTGGACGGGTAACTTCAAGCCCCTTTGATCTTCATTTTTCTCACTTGTAAAATGGGCATAATATTCCCTTCCCTAAAACTGACAAGATTTTTGTGAGGACTGAACAAAATATCGAATGGTAAAAATCCTTTTTTGTATTTGTAAACTGTTAAATACTGTAAGTCAGTTATTATTTTTCCAATATGCATTGACATAGCCCTCCTTCCCATGTTAATGGTTGTAATAGCTAACATTTCTATATCACTTTAATTTTTTGCAAAGTGCTTTAAACATATTACATTTGATCCTCACATCCCTGTGAGTTAGGTACTATTATTATCCCCTTTTTGCAGATAAGGAAACTGATGCTGAGACAGTTTAAGTGACTTGCCTAGAGTCACACAGAGACAACTGTCTGAAGCTGGGATTTGAACTGACATTTTCCTAACTCCAATTCTGCTGCTCTATCAACTACATCAGGTTGTCTCTCATAAAATATTATTTCTAGGCAGGAAAAATTTAAAGAACAAATTAATACTAAAAATAAAAATTTGCTATGCCAGACATTTTCATATGTGTGTGTGTGTGTGTGTGTGTGTGTGTGTGTGTGTGTGTGTGTGCATATCCACCCTCCCAAGGGTGTGTGCCAGCCTCTGTTTGCCTCTCCATTCTGCACTAAAGACATCACAGGGACAGTTTTTAAGGATGACCTCAACAATATTTCGTTTCTCTTTAGTCTTAGCAGTCTAACTAAAGATAACTCCCTACCTCCTACTTGAGGAGTACTGTGGTCACCTCATGGCACAGCAGCCATACTTGCTTTCTTCCCCACCCTCCCCATCCCTCAGGATCAGCTTCACTATGAGACTTCCTAGTCTAATACATTGACAAAGACAAGGGAATCAGAAGGGGACATCAGATCAGAGGGGAAGATGAGTTTGGCTTTAATCACGATAAATTTGAATCATCCTGGCAGGTCATCTTAATGCAAATGTCATAAAGAGATGTGATAAGCAATATATCTAGAGCTGCCCAAGGTTGTGAATGGAACCAGTGTTTAACTTGGACCTATTCTCATAAAGATTTTCCCCCTACAGATTCAATTCAATTAGGCACCTACTATTTGTACAGTACTAAGCTATGGATTCCAAGCTACCAGTCTCTTGTGGGATGATAAGCTCTTGTAACATCCCCATCATTATTAAGATGCACCAGTAAGGCTGTCATAGCAGGGATGAGGCAAACCATAAGATTTAGAGATAGAAGGGACTTCAAGGAAGCTCTAAGTCAGCCCTGTTCAGTGAGTCTTTAACTCACTGAATATAACCAAGAGGTGAGTAATGTAACAGTATGCACACACAGGTGAATTTTTACTCTAATCACAGGATCACAGAATATAGAATTGTAAGAGATCTCAGGAAACATCTAGTCCAATTCCTACCAGAAATATGATTCCGATCAAAGCATCTCAGAGAAAGTAAATGCTGACTTATCCAATGTCACATAACTAGGATATAAATTCAGGACTTCTGACCTCAAATCCTATGCTCTTTCTACTACAACACATGGCTCCTCCATATAAAGCTTACTGGGGTGAGAAGTTGTTCTAATTTTCTTTTAATCAATTAACTCACATCCCTGAAATGAATTAGTTGATGATTCATGCAAATGCATTGCCTAAATCCATAACCAACAGCATGGTCCATTGTTAACTGATGAATAATCCTTAAAACATACAAGTATACACATGGAGAAACCTCCAGCAACTCATCAGGCTTCTCTCTTTTTCTAAGAAAGGATTAACTAAGGTAGCTGGATGCTAGATTACTTAATTCAATAGAAAATACTTAAATACTTAAGGAAAGAGTTTGCAGTGTTTCCAACAGAAAGTAGAAGATTTATTATACACAATTAAGGAGTCTGATGCTACTTCTTTCATCCTATTAACAAAACAGTCAATTATTCTTGTTCCCATTTCATCCCTCCAGATCTTCAAAATAAATATAATTGAACTCATAAAACAGTTTTACTGGGTTGCAAAGGGGTTGTCCAGGACTCCATCTGTCCACCTAAAAGCACTTCATTCTCTTTTTAGATTAATTAATATGGTCTAGACTCTAGAGAGGCTTCCTGGAAACATAATGCCAATTCCTTTGCTTCTGAAAAGCTCAACAGCTGCATCTCTTTACAATGCTATTATGAAGGCAGGTAAAGCCATAAATTGTCAAGCTGTGGACAAAATTATAGAATTAATATGTTTGCCATTTCCTAGGAAGAAGCATAAGTTAAAGAGACAGAAAGAGAAACAGAGACATACAGACAGACAGAGACAGAGGGAGAGAGAGAGACAGAGAGGCAGAGGGAGAAAGAGAGACAAAAAAGAGAGGAAAAACAGAATGAAAGACAAAGAGAAACACAGAAACAGAGACAGAGAGATGATTTTAAAAATAAAACAATGTAGTCTACCAATATATAATTTTGTGGTAATGATCATTCTTATCATGAAGAGAAAATGGATTTAAATGAAACTAAATGTTCTTTTACCCAGCCATATGGTTTAACTGCTTTTAAGATTCTAAATGATTTGGCCAATCCAGCCATTGCATCGACTCCTATTGGTACAGCAGGGTAGGCAGGAGGTAAAGTAGTGCTTGGTTCCCTGATATCATTGGATAAGGGAAGTTTTTAGATAAATGAAACTTACCTACATACTTAAGTGCCAAAACTGAAAACACACATACACAAAACCATTTTAATGGAAATCTTTCTAAAATGTGATATTAGAAGATGAAGGTAGAACTTCAGAAAACAGGCACACTGGCAACAGGGAGAGAAAATAGCTGACAACCCAATAGTGAGGAAAGATCCAGAAGACTTCTTTAAAAAAAACAGCCAAAACTATAAAATTGCATCTGACTACAGCCATTTGTTGTAGGGAATAACAATCCCAAGCAACTCAATAGGCCCTGAGAGAGTCGTGGAAACAGCATGATATCATGGTTTATGCTCATAATTAAAATTATCACGAAGATTCAATCATGTTCCATATACTCTGTTTAAGAAGGCAGGGAGCTATCCAGTTTTTAACTTCTAATTTTTTTTAAAGTGTCCATCCAAATGGTTATTTAAAAAAAAGTTTTGGCAAGCTTCAGTCATCTGGAAAATGTACTTGTCAAGGAATTACAAGATTAACAGATTAAAGGGTATTAGAGTTAGAAGGAACTTTAAAGGCCATGTAGAACAACCTGTACTTGATCAAGAATTGCTTCTTAATTAATTAAGTCCATAGGCTTCCTAGAAAAAAGAAGAAGCCATGGATGTCAATTCCTTGCTCCAGAAGGGCTCAACAGCTGGATCTCTTTAGAATACTATTGCAAAGGCAGGTAAAGCCATCAATTATTAAACTGTGGACACCAATTAATGTGTTTGCAATTTCCTAGGCAGAAACATGAGAAAGAGACAGAGACAGAGACACAGAGAGAGACAGAGACAGAGAGAGAGAGACAGAGATAGAAAGAAAAAGAGAGACAGGGAGATTAAACAGAGAGACAGAGACAGAGTGACAGGCAGAGAAACAGATAGAGACAGACAGAGACAGACAGAGAGACAGGCAGAGAGAAACAAACACACACATACACACAGACAGACAGACAGACAGAAATAGAGACAGAGGTAGCTTTTCCTTGTCCCACAATCATCTCCACAGTTTCCTTCCATACCCAGTACATTTACCTCATATGTCCCTATTTATTTCCATGTTGTTCTCCCCATTCAAGGACTCTTTCCCTCTTTCTTAGTATCCCGGGCACATGGCACAGTGCTTGGTACACACTATGCACTTGATAAATGCTTACTGGCTGACTGACTTCATCAAATAGTCTATTCCACTTTGGGACTCTGTCAGAAGGGTCTTTTTTCCACTTTATACCAAACTTCTTTTAAACTTCTGCCTATTATTAATATTATTATTATTCCTTCAGAGCTAAGCTGAAGGAGCCTAATTCTTTTTCCACATGATAACTTGAAAATGAAGAGGAGAATAGAGGATTTTTTAAAAAGTATAGGGAAGAGAAAGCTGGAAGGAGAGAGAGCTTGGAAAGAGAGGAGTCACAATACACTAGGCCACACTCTCTTATCTTCTTGTTCATCTGCTCCTTCATCCTCTCTAAGGAACAGGAGAGAGAGGGCCTGCTACTCTGCACCACCCTCTTCCTCGCCCCCCCCCCAAGCCTCCTGCGCTACTTAGACTTAGATTCAAGAAATAGGATTTCAGGACAACTTGGCAGGCTCAGTTCCCAGGACATGGCTGCCAGGCTGTACTTAGGACTAAGGAGAGCTGAATGATGGTGGAATGAGAACATATCTTAGTTTATCCTCACAACAACTCTGGAAGGTAGTAGCTATTATCATCTTCATTTTAAAGATGAGGCAAATGAAGCTGAGGGAGTCCTTACGTGACAATTAGGTAGCACAGTATGTAGAGGGCACTGTACTTGGAGTCAAGAAGACATGAGTTCAAATCCAGCTTCAGACACTTACTAGTTGGGTGATCCTGAGCAACTTAGTGACTTGTCTGCTTCAATTTCCTCGTCTGTAATATGGGTAATATTAACACCTAACACGCAAGGTTATTGTGAGGATAAAATGAGATATTTGTAATGTGCGGTTAGTATGGAAGGAAGGGTGAATGGATGCAATATACCCTCAAGTAAATACAGAGTAAATACCAGGTAATTTCAGGAGAGGGAGGACACTACTCATTGGGGACATTAAGAAAGGTCTCACAGAGGAAGTGGTAGCAGAGCTGAACCTTGAAGGCATTTAGGACTTTTCAGAAGTGGAAGTGAGGAAGGAGGGCATTTCAGGGATGTGAGCAAAAGAATGAAAGCAAGGGGTGGAATGTTGTGGATGGAGAATAGCAAGCAGCCCAATTTGGTTGGAGGTAGAGTACGTGGGGAAGAGGAATATGAAAAATCTATGAAGTTAAGCTGGAGACAGAGAGCAGTTGGAAAGAGACTGAGCCACATTCTGATATCTTCAGGAGAAATTCCAACTGGGGGCTTCAATCAAGGGATGTCATTATTGAGAAGCCCGCAAGACTAAAAAATCCTCCAAGCAAACTAGTGTCTGAAGTTCTGTGCCATGGATTACATAAAAAAGAAAAGAAAGAAATTTCTGGGGTTTGGAATGACACAGCATGGTAAAATTGGTTTGTTTTCTGCCAAGAGTAGGGGAAATGATGTTCTTTCATATTACTAAAAATCTTGGAGGAGTACCAAACCCCTTCCTTCTCCCAGTGGAAAACCAATAAGGATATGTTGTAGTGAGATCTTCTGTAGTCTCATTTGGCAGAAGAAGAAAGAAGTCAACATCTGGCTGAATAACAACTTCCTGGTTTGTGATGTAGAGATATTCTAAAAATCCACTGCTAGGTGCCACAGTAATTAAAGCCAAAGTGATTAACTTGGAGCCAAAAGACCAAAGTTTGACTAACTTGTGGTGCTGGACAAGTTATTTAACCTCTGTCAGACCAAGTTTCCTCATTTCTGAAATGGGGATATTAATAGCACCTACCCTTCAGGGTTGTTGCAAAGCTCAAATGAGATAATCTATACAAAGAACTAGACCAGTCCTAAAGTATTGTATAAATGTTAGCTATCATTATTATCTTCAGCACAAGCAAATTTCCAATATAGAAATGACAGCTTATGAGGAAAACTCCAAGATAGACATGAAAGTTTAGCATTAATGCCAATATTTTAACCAGACAATATGTGATGCTTTAATGGTTCTGTGGTTTTACTGATGTGGCTATTCCCACCACAGATGCAGCATAGAATTCCTCTACACTTTCCTATCATGTATGAATCTTCTCCATGTGGCTCCATAATTGAGGCTTTCCTCTAGCTCTTTTAATATCTTGAAGTACTAATGTGGCACTTTGTCTATCCATCTGTTGTTTCTCATTCTCAGTACGTGATCATCTTACTTTCTTGTCTGGTCATACGTATTCAAAATGTTCTTTATGCCATGTCTCACACAACCAGTCCTTGTTAATATATGAGGGCTTATTTACACTCATCATGAATCTTTCCATTGCCCTTAGGGTTACTTGTAATTTTGATTATTCTGATATATTGGTATTCCTTGATTCACAGCCATCTGGTATTGTTGGGAGAATTGTAGCAAGAAAGAGATGTGCTTTTGTGACTATAAGAAGTTTGAAATCATTGAAAGCCCTGAACAGTTTCTCAGATGTGGTCTAACCTGATCCCCTTCTATTGACTTCTGAGCCCGGTTCACAATCTGTCTGCCATGTCTCTCCAAGATAGATGTCCTGATACACTAATGCATCAGTATTCAATGTGTCATCCATGGTTCCCAATACCCTTTCAGGGTACCTACAAAGTCAAAATTATTTTCATAATAATACTAAGATGTGTTAATTTCTAATATGGTAAATATTAATAGCTATAACTCACATTTGTTAAAAAAAGCTCTTTGAAGTCTTTAATAATCTTTGATAGTGTAAAGCGGTTCTAAGTTCAAACATTTTGAGAATCCCCCAACTAATACAATAACTCCCTCCTAAATTCCGTGGCATAGCCTAAGAATATTTTTTCATCTACTTCATTTTTCCATCGCGGATGGTTAGACCAATATTTTTTGTGCTACTGTGGATTGCACAGAGGCAGCTTTATAGCACTCCAAGGACTGGATCTGATTAATACTACTGAGTAGGGTGATTTACAAGGCATCAGCATCAACAGGGGTTTGTTTTTATATGTGGAAAGTGTCCAAATGAAGTACCCACTTTAGTGAGTACATGTCTCTCTGTGTTTTATGTCAATACACAGCAAGGCATTATCACCTGTTGAATCATCATCTGTTGAGTCTCCTCCATCATCACATCTGTTATCATCTCATATAACTTTGATGTACACAGGGGAAATACCTTGTTGGAGGATAGACTGCATAATTGAGTTTATTTTCTACTCAGGAAATTTTTTAAATTAATAAATGATACAGTGAGTTCTTATATTATCTATACTTTCCAGGCCACTATGTGCTTTAAAAAATCATTTGTAAAAGCCTACCTGCAAACATGAACCATTCTCAAAGATTTTGTGAATATGAGAAAATAGATGTATGGTTTTATAGTAGCTTATTCCTCTCTGCTTTTTGGGGAGGAGGGGACACAGTCATTCTCTATGATTTTTTTCCTTTCTTTTGGATCCATCCCTTACTAAGCCTTTTCTTCTGAATTATTTACTATTTTATTTCCCTCTCCCCACCAATTACATGTTAAAACAATTTTTAATATTCATTTCTTAAAACTCTGTGTTATGAATTCTCTCTCTCTCCCTCACCCCTCGTTGAGAAGGCAAGCAATTTGACATAGGTTATACATGTGCAATCATGCAAAACATATTTGCATGTTAGTCATGTTGTGAAAGAAAATACAGACAAAAAACTAAGAAAAATAGAGTAAAAAAAGTATGATTCATTCTGCATTCACATTCCATCTCCCTTACTGAATCTTGAAAATGAGTCATTGGATGCCTTTGAGATATTCCTTCTTAAGCACAGATTTCTTTCCAGCAAGATCTAGTAGCTTTTCCTTACTTCATTTCTTAAGGGTCCTTGCCATTTACTCACCTAGTATACTGAGTTTTGTGATGAGAGAGTTTAAACGTATTTATTCTACTATTGTGGCTGATGGAAACTCATTGTAAGTGGACAATAGAAAAGTTGCAGTCTGGCCACTGACTTATTGACAGCCCCTAAGGTCCCTCTTCCACTTGGTTCCAGCAACAACAATCAAATGTAAGGCAGACATCCTGAGTTCTGGGCTCTTTACTGGGTCCATATCTCACTGGGTGCCTATGCCACCACCTATGGGACTGATGAATGGGAAATTATAGACTTGGTTACCTGTGAGTAAAAAACTACATAATTTGTGGTCCTTCACCCATGATCTTCTCATAGTTCTCTGTCCTTCCAAGCTTTGTCCTCTTGCTGGTTATGGACTGCAGTGGGAGTATGGGTATTCTTGGAATTCTTTGGCCTACCTGCTCTTTGGCGGAAATTGGTGTTAGTGTTGGAGATTTCAAAGATATTAGGGCCCTTCTCCACAGGGGTTAGGCCCCTGTATGATGGATACTTGCAGGATTAATCTAGAAACAGAATTGGCATCCTGAGGGATACTGCTATTCTTGGGACCCTGGGTCCAAGGTTCAGGGCTGTCTTTACTATGATCTAAGTGGAAATTTACTAACACGCATAACCAGATCTCAAAGATGCTTGTGTTAGTGACTTTCCTCATGATTAAAGTGTAGTGCATTATAACTAGTTTAAAACATTAATTACTTGGAAATGATAGCATATCTACTAGATAAAATAGGGGCAGGGATTAGTTTATCAGAATAATCAATTGCCAAACACCGTCACCTAACATGGATACAGAACCCTGAAAGAATTAGACACAGGAAGAGAGGATGGGGAGCTAAATTGGGGGCAACAGGAACTGTTGGAGATAGTAGGTGACTGGGGAGGGTAGTATTGGATATCTTTCAAAGGATACCAAAAGAAAAAGTGAAGTGGTACAGAGGATAATTGCTTTTCTGCTGAATAAAAGTAGTTTGGCCAAAAAATGCAGGACCTAGAATCAGAAGAAATCTGACTTTGAATCCTGGTTCTGATATTTACTAGTTATGCAGGTCATTTAGTCACTATCTGCCTTAATTTCTTCACCTGTAAATGGGTATAATAATAAATAGAATGCCTATTTCCTAAGTTTCTTGTTAAAGAAAATTCAGTTCAGTAGTTTTTCAGTCATGTCTCATTCTTTGTGACCCCATTATGGGTTTTCTTGTCAAAGATACTGGAGTGATTTGGCATTTCCTTCTCCACTTCCTTTTACAGATGATGACATGGAGGTAAACAGAGGTAAGTGACTTGCCCAGGGTCACACAGCTATCTGAGGCTGGATTTGAATTCAGGAAGATGTATCCTCCTGACTTCAGTCCTAGCACTCTATCTAATGTGCCACCTAGTTGCCCATTTAAGAGAATACTTGAAGCAATATGTGGATTTTATATTGTTTTGTCCGATCTAACCTTGAAAGTGTGCATGGCATAGTGGATTAAGAGCTGGCTTGGGGCAGGAAGTCAGTCCTGAGTTCAAATCCTACCTCTAATAATACCAGCTGTGTGACCCTGGAAAAATGGCTTAACTTTTTGGTGCTCTAGGCATATCTTTAAAATTCCAAGTTGCAGAGAAGATGCCAACCTGCACAGGTAGAAGGTTTTATTTACATCGATGAAAACCTATCACTAGACTCTATCCCTCTCTTGTTTTTCTCTCTTCTTTGTTCTTGTATGCTAGTCTTTTTGTAAAAGTGATCACCAAAAGTCATTTTCCAGATTCTTTGCACCCTTCTCTACTCTTTGCCTTATTTAGGACCAAACCTAGTACCTGGGCTCCATGTTTTGGATTGTAACCTGCAAGAAGAGGAAGTGAAGGCCTCATTTGGTTCTCGGTCTAAGTGGACATCCATAAATGCCCATGCATATGTGGACTCTGTGGGCATCCCAGATTTGTCTTTCTGTCTCTCACTGTCTCTCTCTGTCTTTCTTTCCCTCCCTCTTTGTTTCTCTCTGTCCCTCCCTTCCACTCTGTCTTTGTCTTTCACTGTCTCTGTCTCTGTGTCTCTGTCTCTCTCTGTCTCTGATTTTGTCCCTCTGTCTCTGTCTTTGATTCTGTTCCTCAGTCTCTATGTCTCTGTCTCTGTCTCTGTCTCTCTCTCTCTCTGTCTGTCTGTCTTTTTCTCCATACAACATAGATTTTTTTAGCACCTAATATTTCTGAGGCACTTTGCTAGATATTGAAGGTACAAAGAGAAATGGTTGCTGCCTTCAAGAACCTCATAATCTACTTGGTGGTTACAACAATATATACAAGATATGTGCAGATAGAATCAACCAGATTTGCAAGGATTTGTATGAATGAAGAGTGAATGGTGACTCTTGAGAAACCTGGATGACTAGAATCATGGTGATGCTCTCAAAAGCAATTGAGGAAGTTTGGAGGAGAGGACAGTTTAGGTGCAAGAATGATGAAGCTTATTTTGGATATGTTGATTTGAGATACCAAGAGCTCAGAAATCCGTATGGTTACATCCAATAGGAACTGGAGTTCAGGAGAGAGATAAAGGCTATATATATATAGATGTTGGAATTATAAAGAGGTAATGATGGAACCCATCAAAGTGGATGAATTCAGCAAGCTCTCCGGTGAAAAAAGAGAAGAGAGCCTAGTACAGAGTTTTGGAGAATAACAATACTGAGGCTGACATCTGGCAATATTCAACATTGTCAGCTATATAGTGTAATCAAGAGACTTCTGAGGATTGACATCCTTATGAGTGTGGGTTACAATGACTTGCCAAACCAACTGAGGATGCATATCAAAGGCTTCTCTTCAGGGTCAAGGGCTGCATGTCATTCTCAATTCCATGCATAGCCATCATTTGGTTCAGTCAATAGACACTAGCTGCCTTCAGGGGTCATAACCACGCTCTTGTTTCATGGTTGAAGTGCCAGTGTGCTGAGCAGCAGAAATTTGCAATATCCTTGAACTAGAAATTCAGAAGTTCTTTTAAATCTTTCTTACTGGCTTCAGTAGAAAGCTATTCAGTAGAGTAATAATTTGTAAACCAACCTGTGAAGTCATCCATTCCAAATACATAAAAACCAACAAGTATTTTCTGAAAAACCAACTGAAATAATATGCTTTGTGTATTATTTGTCCTCATTTGTCCTTTATTTATCTAATCAATATATCCTAACACAGATCTCCCAAACTCCAGTTTCTTCCCCCACCAGTCAAGACACATTGGTCTTCCTGGCAGCCAGCCAGGTATGAATGCATCAGTTTAATGCTCATAATTCTTCAGGAGCTCCTAATTGCCTAAAGAGTAAAATACAAACACCTTAGGATCTGGGCAGAGCCTTTGTTAGGGTATCTGGGAAGGTTGTGGAGTATGACATTAGGGGGAGGATGGGTGGAGATGGAAGAGATGGATGCATTGATGCTACCCACCACAAAGAAGCTACCCACCTCTGCCCACAGAGAGTACCAACAACAACAATAGTATCTGGCATTTTTATAACACCTACCATGGACCAGGCAATGGGCTAAGGGCTTTACAAATATTATCTCATTTGATATTCAGGTAAATGGAAATAATGCCATTCTGGTTGGATTATTAGAGAGCATTCCCCATCACACTGAAGCCACAGAATAGTCAAGGATAAAGAGTCGGAGAATTTTGTCCATTTCTTATCCTATTCTAATTAGCTGTTTATTTGGGTCCCAACTTGGACTCATGATGACAAAGAACAATGACTTCTGTATTTGAGATCCTTAGATATTTTCCTCTGCGTGAGCACATGCGAGTACTCTGCTGCCCTACTGGCTACCCCGGGAGATGTCCAGGAGAGCATATGCTAATTGTGTCCTCCTAAGTATCCCTTGAGTAGCTACACCACTAAACTACCTGAAACGTCAGGCAGAGGTAGCACTAAATGGAGATGCTAGAAACAAGATGCATCTCAGCAACAGTTATGTCATGCAACAGCATCCTCAGTCTGACTTCAGAATCACAGAGTGTCAGGGCTGGATCGGGCCTTGGAAGCCGTTTAGTTCCCTCCTCCTCACCCCTTGCTCATTTTGCAAAGGTGGAAACTGAGGCCCTTAAAGATTAAGTGATGTACTTCAAGTCTCACAGCTAAGTAAGTGGCAAAGCCAGGACCTTAACCCAGGTCACTGAACTTTCTTTGTCACACCATATGTACTGCCTCCGCTCTTAAGTCATGCTCCTCTCCGTAATGTATTCTACCCTCTTATTATTTATCTGTATCTTCAAACTGGTTATATATTTCCTTCTGTGTTTCCACATTTGTGTCTCACCTGTGACCTTATGCACACCACTATCCTCCTTACTAGGGCTGACAAGAATGTATTTGAGCTGCTGAAGAGACTGCTGTGTCCCCAATATTCCTTTCTGAAATACATATTCATGAGGATTGGAAAGATCATGAATACCATGGGCTTCCCTTTTTACTTCTTATTGCTTTGAATCTTATGGGAAAATGCCCAAACTTCTCCCATTCCCACTGTAGGGGACACTGAGGTCAGTGAGGCATTAGCAACCAACAACTGCTTAACATGCTGGAGGGGGCTCAGTTTGATGGGGACTAGTCTCAAAAACATCAACACTAGCTGAATCTCTTCTCTCTGCCTAAATAAGATTAAACCCCCTGGTTAATGAAGCTTGTTAAATGAATGAATAGATGGAATGAGTGAATGGTAGCTCTGATGCTTTTCAGAGTCAAACCTACATCCCCTACAGGGGGTTATAATATCACCTGCTGAAAAGAAATCTTAACCAGTCATTCAGTCTTTGTATGCTTTTTGTACAAGGCTATAACCTGCTACCAGCCTCAAGGACTCAGAGCTGAGTGTCACAGTGAAAGGCTCTGGGATCACCTCTTTCCCACTGAGTGTAGTCTCTATTTCCTACTCGTGTTGAGGCTGCATCTCATCTGTCTGCCTGATTTATACCAGGAACCCTCCTGGGATGGAGCCCTCCCCTCCATTCTGTTAGAGAACCTATCAAACTCTGGGAGCTCAGCAAATATTAAATATTAATATGAAATAATGTTATCAACAGCACGCTGGCCACATTCTAATTTAGATAATTGTACACTGCCTCCTTCAGCCAGCCCCTCCTGCTGGTTCCAGGGGTATTATAACCTTCGTGACTCCCTGATCATCAAACCGAGCTGCTAGGTGCCATTAAACAGCTGCTGGATCCTCCTTCTAGAAAAGGCCATTTATCTCTCCCTAGTGGATGAAATGATGGATAGGTATGAAATGTGGGGAAGCCCACAGGGACAAAGGCTGTTCTGTAAATGTAAAAGGACTCCCTCCCCCTTCTCCCCACCTCTAAGGATCACATTCAACATACAAAAAACAATTTGCACGGGGCCTTCCACTCAGTCCCTATCTCCTCTTTGGGGGAGCTGTGTTCTGGGTGCTTCCTCATAGGGCCTCCCTAGAAGTAGTTTTCTTTGCTTCCTTGTTTTTGTATGCTATCCTCTTTTTAAAAGGGATCATCAAAAGCCTCTCTCTAAGGCTCCCTGCTTCATGGAGTTAGAGTACACAGGAGAGGATGGGGTAAATCTGAAAGAAGAGGGATTAAAGAAGAGGCCAGCCAGTATGATGATGATGGTGACAAAGATGATGATGGTGACAATGATGATGGTGATGATGATGATGATGGTGACAATGATGATGATGGTGATGATGATGGTGACAACGATGATGATGGTGATGATGATGGTGATGATGATGATGGTGGTGATGATGATGATGGTGATGATGATGATGGTGATGATGATGATGATGGTGATAACAACTATAATAATGGCACTTATGTAAAACTGTAAGGTTTGCAAAGTGCTTTTACAAATATTACCTCATTTAACCCTCTCAGCAAACCTGGGAGGTAAGTACTATTATTATCCCCATTCAACAGGTGAGGAAACTAAAGCTGAGAATTTAAGTGACTTGCCCAGGGCCACATGCGCGACTATTAAGTATTGGAGTAGGTTTTGACTTCAGGTTTTCCTGACTCTAAATCCAGGGCTCTATCCACTGTACCAAGCACAGCGTCTCACCTAACATAGTTCCTTTCCTCTAGGGAGGCCACAGTTTTTCAAAAACATCATCTCATTTATATCATCCCTCTAAGGCAAATGTGTGGTCGATGTTACTGTGCTACTTCTCTTGCTGAGAAATTGAGGCATGGATCAGGAAGCGATCTCCAGTTAAGTTAGTGGCAGATCTGGGAAGAGATTCCTAGTCCTTTTACCCTCAGTCTTTGTCTGTATTTCTCTATTTCTTTGAATTTCCAGTACTTCATTTCAAAGCGGTGATTTAGGAAGCAGTTTTGTTGTTGCTGTCGAGTATTCATTTTCTGTTTTAATGAGTATAAAGGTCAGCATTCAGACAGACTACTTTCTACACTTGGGTGCACACTCCCCATTCTTCCCCCTTTCCCCCCGGCTTTCATCCTTCCCCTACTCCAGCTTCCATCTCCTGTCTCCATTTCTCCTACTACCTTTCATTCTGCCTTAGAACAGTGTTGGAAACAGCTCCCTCTGAGAACTGTGACTATTACTCTTCGTTATCTGATTTGCAGAGCAGGGCATCCTATGAATGTCAACAATAATATCTATTTATTTTTACTTCCTAGGGATCACCTTTTCCTTTTATGTTTTCTTAAGGCAAAAGGAGCTAGATAAGTGTGTGCTTTTAAAACTAATAGAATAAAAAATTGAATTGCAAAATTGATTGCCTTACCATGCTGTCTCTTGGGATGAATATATTACAAAGGCATAGAACTATGCTTACCACCATATGTACTTCTGCATAGTTTTAGTGGCTTATCTATCTCTTTAGATAGAGGCCAATATTATCCTAAACCACACTTTAAGGTCTATCAGGCTACATCAGCATAAGGGTGTGTGTGAGTGTGTGTGTGTAATACAGACAGCTATGGATTTTTACAATAGACAGTCAAGATAATAATACTTATCAAATAATAACTGCTATTTACCAAATGCTTTAAGGTATACAAAGCACTTTACATATATTATCTCATTAGAGCTTCATAATAACCCAGGGAGGTAAGGGCTATTATTATTATTATCCCTATTTTATAGATAAGCTGGAGATTTGGTAGAGGAGGAAGAGGACAGCCTTGCCTACTAGGAATTAAGGCTACAGTTTCTTCCCAATTATAAGCTTTATATTTGTTTCTTCTTAAAAGAACTAGAAAACAGTTGTGGTTTTCTAAAACTACAATTCACACAATTTCTGGCTATATTCTATGTACATAACTAAGATATAAGTATTTTTATACCACCTAATGACTTTTATACAGTTCTTACCTGTGGCAGGAGGATGTTTAACATGGAGACTTCCAATATTAAAATCTTCCTGAATTATAAATGAACTCTACCCTGTCTTGAATAATCCCAACTTCAATTCAGTTTAATTGAACTAAACAAATGTTTGTCAATTGCCTACTCTGTGCTAGGCACTAGGGGAGACACAAAATTTAGATCATTGCATCACAGACTTAGAATAAGAAGGGAGCTTAGTAAGCAATAACTACTCTCATGGAGCCCATAGTCTAGTAAGAGGATATGATGCTTAGAAAAATAATTATGATATGCAAAAATACATGCTGAGTACATAAGAGTGATATAAACCAAGTGATCTGTGAGGATAGAGGAGGGGTGATCTTCCTTATGCATATGAGCATTAGGCAAAGAGCCTTCACAGAAGAGGTGTTATTTGAGTTGGATTTTAAAAGGTGGATAAAAATTCAGCAGACTGTGGGATTAAGGAGGGGATATTTCAGGAACGAAAAAATAAACAGTGTAAGAAATAGAAAGAAGGTGGAAAAGTACAGGGAGTAGGAATAGTTCAGTTTGACTGGCCCACAGAGTGTATGAAGGTGAGAAGTATGAGAAAAGTCTAGAAAGATATGATGCTACTAGAAACAGTTGAGGGGCTTAAATGCCAATCCAAACCAAGAAGTTTGAACTCCCATACGTCACAGACAATATAGAATGATCATAGAGTTTTGAGCAAAGAAGGAATGTAACCACATCTCTACATAATAAAAATTAATCTGGTAGCAATGTGAAGGATGAATTGGAATGGGGAGAGAATATGGGTAGAATGTAATGTAATAAATAGTAGACATTGAACCAGGAGAGAACAGAGGAGAGATTTATCATAGAAATAGACTTTACAGATCTTGGTAACTAATTGTATATGAGAGGTGAGGGAGAAAGAGAAGTCAAATATGGCACCAAAGTTTCAAACATGAGTGAATAATAATACCAAAGATTAAAATAACAAAGTTAGAAAAAGGAGCAGTCTTCAAGAAAAGATATAAGCCTCATTTGTGACAAACTGAGTTTGAGAAACTAGTGAGATATGAAGTTATGTCCTGTAGGCAGTTTGAGATAATTACTAGATTTGGAGCCTGAGGAAGGAACTGGGTTCACTATAGCTTAGTAGTTTTTAATTACTGGTCTTCCAGTAATGAGTGTGAGGCTTCAAGGACTAATGGCCCCTGAGTTCTAAATATCCCTTTAAGTTCTAAAGATCTGATCCTATGACACTATAAAGTGCTTGAGTCACAGAGGCAAGTACCCTGGAAAGACCAAGTTAAAAGACACTTCCAGGTGCTGATGGAGAAGGTGGATCAAGTTAACAAGATTTCTTAAGTAACTGCTATGTCTCCAGGACTATGGTGAGTGCTGGGACACAAAGAAGGTAATGGAAGACAGACTTGACGCTGTTTTACCTATTGTGAGATTAGGCCACCTCTCCGTCTGCTCTGTGCTACGTCTGGGAACCTGGATACATATGACCAGACTCTGACTCCTCTAGTTCCATAACCCAGAATTCAGTTGATGGAATTGTGGCTTGGGGAAATGCACATCAACTTAAATGAGGCTGATACCTTTGAGATGTTGGACCTGCTGACTGACATGCTGGACCTCTGTAATTCATATGCCTTTTCTTGTTGATTTTAGTATTCTCTTATTTAATTTACCTAAACTACTCACTATAGTAATGGGTTTTTGCCACAGAGGATTCTGAGCGACATAGAACACTGGGGGTGAGGGGAGGGTAAAAAGAAGTATGGCAAATAAATGGGGGCCAAGTCAGAGAAATAGAATGAATCTTACTGTCAGACTAGAAAAAGACTTGAAGGGCAGGTGACGTATGATCATGGATGGAGTATTGTGTTGAATGATCATGGCCTTGATTGCACCTAGAGGACCATATACATGACCTTACATACTTTCAAATTTTGACCAGAATACTAAATTCAAATAATTTACCAGAATAATAAATAAATAATTTGACTAAAATAAGAAATTCACCAAAGATATGCCACCATCTATTCAGGGGACCAAAAATTGAATTGGCTTAGAATTAGAACAGGGAGGAAAATTTCAAAGATAACCATTGAAGAAAGGGGAAAAGATGACAGTAAGCTTGAAGTTAGCAGTAGGAAAGAAAGAAGAAAGCTTAGCATTGCATTGTTATGCAAATTATGTATTGAATACTGTCATAAAAAAAGATGGGCACAGCAAAAGCACCAAATCTGTTTTAAGTGTGTCTGAAGCAGGATCCTGATTCAATTGGCTGCACAAACCTGCACATATTCCATCACTACCTAAAGGGGACATCTGTAGATTCAAATTCTGGCTTTGCTACTCGCTAGCTGAATGACTTTGGGAAAATTTTTACTCCTCCCCCAGGAAAGTTAATTTTCCTCAGCTGTAAAGTGAGCGGTTAGAGCTGGTGACCTTTAAGGTCTTTTTCTGCTCCAATTCTTTTGAATAATAACTAACATTTTATAATACGTCACACGTATGTTTGAGCCTCATAACAACCCTAAATTATTATCTCTAGTTTACCAATAAGGAAACTGAGGTATAGAGATGTTAAGCAATCTGCCTGTAGTCACAAAACTAGTTAAGTATTAGAAGTGGAATCTGGACTCAGACCTCTTGACCTACATACACTATAACACTTGACCTATGTACACTATAACACGCAGCCTCCTTATTCCACATACCACATTGGATTTGATGGTAGAGACAAAGGAAATGGAAGGCAAAGTCAGAAGGGACCCTCTTGGAGCAATTTGTACCCACACAGAAGGAAGGGAGAAAGAAAGGAACAGCTTCTAAGAGTACAATTACCATTGTATTCTTAAATTTGAACCCATCCTCCAGATATACCTTTTGTGTTCAGGAGGTCATTGGATCCCCAGTTTGGTTGGGAATTTCATAGTAGCTACTGTTCTTGAAATACTTTTTCAATAAATTCCCTTGTCTAAAAGTTAATTGAGGCTACTGGCAGATGATAATTAATGCAAACACACTGTTGTGGTCTTGTGAGCAAGACTACTAGAAACCCCAACCCCTCAGGATTTTCCCTAGAATTGTAAAGAGAAAAGGACTCAGTTGCAGTTTGAGGATTTAGCCCACCAATCTGAATAGGAATTGGGAAAGTAGCCCCAGAGACAATGCTATAGATACATTAATTTGTATGATTTATCTATATTTCCTATAGCAGGCTCTCCTTGTTCAAAGCCTGCTGACAAGTGGTAGGAATGTGGGAGAAAATAGGAGTAGGGAAGTTGTTAAAAAGGCAAAAAAGCTAAAAACAGCATGATGGCAAAAAGGGATTACCAAGGTAGATTTTTATCAAGAAAAACCTACCACAGTTTCAGTCTTTCAAGCTTTAAAGCCAAAGGGACTCTGGATATGAAGGGGGCTTCTTTGACCTAAATGCATTTATGATTTAGGAGCAAAACACCCTAGAATATCAGCTTTGGATGTGGAGATCTGAAGGTGTGAGAGGAAAGGCAATTGAAGATACTCAATTTAGGAAGAACCCAGTTCCCTTTCAATGGATCCATTGGTGGTAGGTGCATGTGGTAGAATTAAAGTGCCTAGTAGAAAACTTCAGACAGCACCTATCAGTTCTCAGGTCATTTAACTTAGCACAGAGGAAAGCAAGATGAAAGTTAATAGAGGCTAATGAAAGTTATCAAAAACTTAATGAACTCTTTGGATAAAAACCACTCGTTCCAAGATATAATGTATCAGTTCATGATAGAAGATATAAAATAGTATGAATGGATTTCAAGCTGCCTTAAGGACTTATTCTCCCCAAGGTGATAAGTAATCTTGGGAAAATAAAATAAGGGACCAAATGAATATAGGTCCCGAAGGGACTTAACGGTCTGAAGAAAGAGCTAGTCAAAGTGGAAGGGACCATCCCATATATATGGAAACAGATCAGGCATGTGCTCTGTGACCTCCCAGAGTTTTACAATTAACCTAACAATCCTAGACGTGGTTTTCCAACACTCTGATAGGATGTTTTCTACCTAAACGCCTTTCACACTACTATCCAAAATACATTCTCTGCTTATTCATCCCAGATAGAACCCAAGGCCACCTCTATTCTTTAGCCTCACCTTTCCAAATTCTAAATATCCTTTCCATTTTTTATAGTCTCTCCTTTTCTAAGTGCCTGCTGTACACATGGTCTATACCAGTGGTGTGGAACTCAAGTAAAAATTATATCTGCTGTATATTGACTTAGAAAACCAGAAATTAAGATTGTCTGTTTTAGACAGTATAAAATCCTTGGGAGTCTGCCTGACAAGACAAACACAGGAACAATATGAATACAACTATAAAACACTTTTCACCCAAATAAAGTCAGATCTAAACAATTAGAAAAATATTACTTGCTCATGGGTAGGCTGAGCCAAAATGATAAAAATGACAATTCTACCTAAGTTAATCTATTCATTTGTTGTCATACCAATCAAACTATCAAAAATTGTTTTATAGAGCTAGAAAAATAATAACATTCATCTGGAAGAATAAAAGCTCAAGGATATCAAGGGAATCAATGAAAATCAATCTCAAACTGTATTATTAAGCAGTAATTATCAAAATAATCTGGTATTGGCTAAGAAAGTGAGGTGGATCAGTGGGATAAAGAAGAAAGTGCACTATTGTAAGTTACCATCAAAGTCTAGTACATGATAAACCCAATGATCTAAGCTTTTGGAACAAAAACATTACTTCACAAAAACTGCTGGGAAAACTGGAAAGCAATATGGCAGAAACAAGGTATAGACCAACATCTCACACTGTGTACCAAGATTAGGTCCAAATGGCATGTGATTTACACAAAATGGGTGATACCATAAGCAAATTAAGAGAGCATGGAATAGTTTATCTGTCAGATTTATGGATAAGGGAAGAGTTTAGGACCCAAGAAGATATAGAGAGTGTTACAAATTGTAAAATGGATAATTTTGATTATATAAAATTAAAAAGTTCTTGCACAAACCAATGCAACCAAAATTGTAAGGAAAGCAGAAAACTGGAAAATTTTTATTTTTAAATTTTTTCCTGCTTAATATTTTATTTTCCCAATTACAAGTAAAAGTAATTTTAACATTCTTTTTAAAAAAATGAGTTCCAAATTTTCTCCTTCCCTCCACTCCTCCCTCTTTGAGAAGGCAAGCAATTTCCATGTCATTCTGTGAAATAAAACACAGACGAAAAGAAAAATAAAGTAAAGAAAAAGTATCTTTGATCTGCATTCAGGCTCTACCAGTTTTTTTCTCTGGAGATGGACAGCACCTTTGATTATAAGTCCTATAGAATTGTCTTGGTTCAGCGTATTGCTGAGAATAGCTAAGTTATTCGTAATAGATCATCATACAGTTTTGCTGTTAGTGTGCACAATGTTCTCCTGGGTCTGCTCATCTCACTTTGCATCAGTTCATGTAAGACTTTCCATTTTTTTTTCTTGAAAGCATCCTGCTTATCATTTCTTAAAGCACAATAGTATTCCATCACGATCATATACAACAGCTTGTTCAGCCATTAGTTGATGGACATCCCCTCAGTTTCCAATTCTTTGCCACCGCTGAAAGAGTTGCTATAAATATTTATGTACACCTAGACATAGTAGTGGTATTGTTTGGTCAAAACATATGAATGATTTTATAGCCCTTTGGGCATAGTTCCAATTTGCTGTCCAGGATGATTGAATCAGCACACAACTTCACCATTAGTGTTTTCATTTTCCCATGTCCCCTCCACCATTTGTCATTTTGCTTTTCTGTCATATTAACCTATCTGACAAGTATGAAATAGTACCTCAGAGTTGTTTTATTTTGCATTTCTCTCATTAATAGTGATTCAGAACTTATTATTTTTTCACATGACTATAGACAGCTTTGATTACTTTGTCTGAAAACTGCCTGTTCATATCCTTTGACCATTTATCAGTTGAGAAATGGCTCTCATTTCTATAAATTTGACTCAGCTTTCTATATTTTTGAGAAGTGAAGTCTTTATCAGAGAAACTCTCTATATAAATTTTTATAGTAATGATTATCAACTATTTCTTTCCCTTCATCCTATTTTCCCCCTGTTTATCCTACTCTCTCTCTCTCTCATTTTACCCTGTCTATTTTTTTTTTTACATAGTATGTACTTAAATTTTTTTTTGTTTATTTATTTATTTTAATGCAATTTATTTATTTAACATATTTGGTTTTCAGCATTGATTTTCACAACAGTTTGAATTACAAATTTTCTCCCCATTTCTGCCCTCCCCCCCCACTCCAAGATGGCGTATATTCTGGTTGCCCTGTTCCCCAGTCAGCCCTCCCCTCTATCACCCCCCTCCCCTCTCATCCCCTTTTCCCTTCCTTTCTTGTAGGGCAAGATAAATTTCTACGCCCCATTGCCTGTGTATCTTATTTTCTAGTTGCATACAAAAAGTTTTTTTGTTTTTGAACATCTGATTTTAAAACTTTGAGTTCCAAATTCCCTTCCCTCTTCCCTTCCCACCCACCCTCCCTAAGAAGTTGAGCAATTCAACCTAGGCCACACATGTATTATTATGTATAACCCTTCCACAATATTCATGTTGTGAAAGGCTAACTACATTTTGCTCCTTCCCAACCCATCCCGCTTTAGAAAATTCTTCCTTGACCCTGTCCCCTTTCCAAAGTGTTTGTTTTGATTACCTCCACCCCCATCTGCCCTCCACTCCATCATCCCCCTGCCTTTTATTATTTTTTTTTTATCTTCCTCCCTCTTCTTTCCTGTGGGGTAAGATACCCAACTGAGTATGTATGGTATTCCCCCTCAGGCCAAATCTGATGAGAGCAAGGTTCACTCATTCCCCCCTCACCTGCCCACTCCCCTCCTCTCCTAGAACTGCTTCCTCTTGCCACCTTTATGGGAGATAATCCACCCCATTCTATCTCTCCCTATCTCCCTCTCTCAGTAAGTTACTCTCTCATCCCTTAATTTCATTTTATTTCTTTTAGCTATCTTCCCTTCATCCTCAACTCACCCTGTGTCTGCTCTCTTTCTTTTACATATATATATATATATACACATACATACACATACATACATATACACATAGATACATGCATACATACACATTCACTTATATATATACATAAACATATATATATGCATATATATATGCATATTCCCTTCAACTACCCTAATACTGAGGTCTCATGAATCATACTCATCATCTTTCCATGTAGGAATGTAAACAAAACAGTTCAACTTTAGTAAGTCCCTTGCAATTTCCGTTTCTTGATTACCTTTTCATGCTTCTCTTGATTCTTGTGTTTGAAAGTCAAATTTTCTATTCAGTTCTGGTCTTTTCACTAAGAAAGCTTGAAAGTCCTCCATTTTATTGAAAGTCCATATTTTGCCTTGGAACATGATACTCAGTTTTGCTGGGTAGGTGATTCTAGGTTTTAATCCTAGCTCCATTGACCTCCGGAATATCGCATTCCAAGCCCTTCGATCTCTTAATGTAGAAGCTGCCAGATCTTGGGTTATTCTGATTGGGTTTCCACAATACTCAAATTGTTTCTTTCTGGCTGCTTGCAGTATTTTCTCCTTGATCTGGGAGCTCTGGAATTTGGCAACAATATTCCTAGGAGATTTCTTTTTGGGATCTATTTGAGGAGGCGATCGATGGATTCTTTCAATTTCTATTTTGCCCTGTGGCTCTAGAATATCAGGGCAGTTCTCCTTGATAATTTCCTGAAAAATGGTATCTAGGCTCTTTTTTTGATCATGGCTTTCAGGTAGTCCAATAATTTTTAAATTATCTCTCCTGGATCTATTTTCCAGGTCAGTGGTTTTTCCAAGGAGATATTTCACATTGTCTTCCATTTTTTCATTCCTCTGGTTCTGTTTTATAATATCCTGATTTCTCATAAAGTCACTAGCTTCCACTTGCTCCAATCTAATTTTTAAAGTAGTATTTTCTTCAGTGGTCTTTTGGACCTCCTTTTCCATTTGGCTAATTCTGCCTTTCAAGGAATTCTTCTCCTCATTGGCTTTTTGGAGCTCTTTTGCCATTTGAGTTAGTCTATTTTGTAAGGTGTTGTTTTCTTCAGTGTATTTTTCAGTATTTTTTTGGGTCTCCTTTAGCAAGTCATTGACTTGTTTTTCATGGTTTTCTCGCATCCTTCTTATTTCTCTTCCCAATTTTTCCTCTACTTCTCTAACTTGCTTTTCCAAATCCTTTTTGAGTTCTTCTATGGTCTGGGGTCAGTTCATGTTTTTCTTGGAGGCTTTGGTTGTAGGCTCTATGACTTTGCTGTCTTCTTTAGGCTGTATGTTTTGGTCTTCTTTGTCACCAAAGAAAGAATCCAAAGTCTGAGACTGAATCTGGGTGCGTTTTCGCGTCCTGGCCATATTCCCAACCAACTAACTTGACCCTTGAGTTTTTCAGTGGGGTATGACTGCTTGTAGATTACAGAGTTCTATGTTCTACGTTTGGGGGGGAGGTGCCAGCTCTGTCAGAGCCGCACTCCTCCTTCCCCAAGGACCCCCAGTCCAGACTGGGCTCAGATCTTCGGCAGGCTGTGCACCCCTGCTGTGATCCGCCACTTAATTCCCCCCACCAGGTGGGCCTGGAGCCGGAAGTAACAACAGCTGTAGCTGCCCCACCTCCGCTGCCCCCGGGGCTGGAAGCCGAACCGCGAACTCCTTCCACTCCCGCAGCTTTTCCCACTAACCTTCTCCGCAGTCTTTGGTGTTTGTGGGTCGAGGGGTCTGGTAACTGCTCACGTATTCAGGGCGCTAGGGCCCCCTCCGCCCGGCTTCTGGTCTGGATGGTCCACGCCGCTCAGGCTGGGCTCTGCTCCACTCCGTTCCCAGCTCCCAGCTCCCAGCTCCCAGCTCCGTGTGGAATAGAGCTCACCCAGAGACCATCCGAGCTGTCCTGGGCTGGAGCCCTGCTTCCCTCTGCTGTTCTGTGGGTTCTGCCATTCTAGAATTGGTTCAGAGCCATTTTTATAGGTTTTTGGAGGGACTCGGGTACGGAGCTCACTCTAGTCCGTGCTTACCAGCCGCCATCTTGGCTCCGCCCCCTCACCCTGTCTATTTTCAAAAGTGTTTTGCTTCTGACTTTTACCTACCCCAAACTGCTCTCCCTTCTCTCAGCTCCCCTTTCTCTTATCCCCTTCTCTTCCTACTTTCCTGTATTGATAAGATAGATATGCCCAAATGAGTGTGTATATTATTCCCTCTTCGAGCCAGTTCTGATGAGAGTAAGGTTCATGTGCTCCTCTCCTCTCTTCCCCCATTTCTCCCTTTGCTGTAAAATCTCTTTTAAGCCTTTTTTATGTCAGATAATTTATCCCATTCTACCTCTCTCTTTCTGCTTCTCCCAGTGCATTCTTCTATCTCATCCTTTAATTTTGTATTTTAGATAATCATACCATCACATTGAACTTACATCTCTGCTTTTTTTATATGTATCCCACTTCTAACTGCCCTAATAGTGAGAAAGTTTTGAGAGTTATAAATATCATTTTTCCATGCAGGAATATAAACAGTTTAACCTTATTGAAGCCCTTATGACTTCTCTTTCCTGTTTATCTTTTTATGCTTCTTTTTCATTTTGTATTTGAAAGTCAAATTTTCTACTCAGATCTGGTCTTTTCATCAAGAATGCTTAGAAGTCCTTTATTTCATTGAATGTCCATTTTTCTCCTAAAGGATTATGCTCAGTTTTGCTGGGTAAGTGATTCTTGGCTGTAATCCTAGTTCCTTTGCCCTCCAGAATGTCATATTCCAAGTCCTCTAATCCTTTAAGGTAGATCTTGTGTTATACTGACTGTGGTTCCACAATATTTGAATTGTTTCTTTTTGGCCCTTACAGTATGTTCTCCTTGTTCTAGGAGGTCTGGAATGTGGCTATAATATTTCTTGGAGTTTTCATTTTGGGATCTCTTTCAGGAGGTGATTGCTAATTCTTTCAATTTCTATTTTACACTCTGCTTCTGGAATATCAGGGCAGTTTTCCTTGATAATTTATTGATAGATGATGTCTAGGCTGTTTTCTTAATCATGACTTTCAGGTAGTCCAATAATTCTTAAATTATCTTGCCTTTTTCTGTTTTCCAAGTCAGTTGTTTTTCCCATGAGATATTTCACATTTTCTTCCATTTTTTTCAATCTTTTGATTTTGTTTGATTATTTCTTTATATCTTATAAAGTCATTAGCTTCCACTTGCCCAATTCTAACTTTTAAGGAGTTGTTTTCTTCAGTGAGCTTTTGTACCTCCTTTTCCATTTGACTAATTCTCTTTAAGGAGTCCTTCCCTTTAGTGAATTTTTCTATATATTTTCCCATTTGGCCAATTCTGCTTTTCAAGGCATTCTTCTCTTTATTGGACTTTTGTGACTCTTTTACCTTTTGGCCTTTTCTGGTTTCTTCTGTTATGTTCTTCAGTATTTTTGTGCCTCCTTTACCAAGCTGTTGGTTCTTTTTTCATTATTTTCTTGCATCACTCTCATTTCCCTTCCAAATTTTTCCTCTACCTCTCTTATTTGATTTTTAAAATCTTTTCAAGCTCTTCCATGGTCTGAGACCAATATTTTTTCTTCAACACTTTGGATACAGGAATTTCTTCTTCTGAGTGTGTTTATTTTGATATTCCTTGTCACCATAGTCACTTTCTCTGGTCAGAATTTTTTGTTTTTTGCTCATTTTACAATCTATTTCTTGACTTTTAACTCTATGCTAAAATGGGGCTCTGCTTCTCCAGTGGAGGGGGCACTGTCCCAAGCTTTAGGTTTTTGGTGCAGCTGTTTTCAGAGGTAATTCTGGGGTCCTGTAAGTTTTTGGCTCTTCCGAAGTGACATGTTGTAAGGTGAGGTGTGTTTACTACTCTTCTGTACTGTGCGCTGGTTTGTGAACAATCACAAGCACTCTTTTCAACCTTGGAACTGTGACTCCCTTATGGCCACAAGCTCTTCTGTGCTAGTGTTCCTTCTTGTAATTGGACTAAGACCCAGCTCTGAAACCCAGATCCAGGTATAGGCAATGCAACAGAATCCCACCCCTGGTGCCAGCAAAGGGACCCCTGCAAATCTCCTCCTGACCCATTGTCTGATACCCTTACCATCTGTGGCTTGAGAGGTCTAGAAATTGCCATAGCTGCCACTGATTCAGTCACCCTGAGTCCTGGTCCTGGTTTGCTAGTGTCTGGTCTATGCTGGTATGACCCGTGCTGCACTCTGCTCCTCTTTTACCCTGGTACAATAGACCTTTCCTGCTGACCTTCTAAGTTGTCTTGGGCTGGAAAATTGTTTCCCTTTGTCTTTTTTGTGGGTTCTGCCACTCTAGAATTTGTTTAGAGTCATTATTTAAAGGTATTTGGAGCAACTCGGGGGAGAACTCAGGCAAATCTCTGCCTTTACTCTGCTGTCTTGACTCCACCGCCCCTGAAAAAGAATTTGCAACAAATACCTCTGATAAAGGCCTCATTTCTCAAATATGTAGAGAACTGAGTCAAACTTATGAAAATACAAGTCATTCCTCAATTGATAAATGATCAAAGGATATGAACAGGCAGTTTTCAGATAAAAAAATCAAAGTTATCCATAGTTGTATGAAAAAAAATTGTTCTAAATCACTATTGATTAGATAAATGCAAATTAAAATAACTCTGAGGTATCACCTCACATCTATCAGATTGGCTAATATGACAAAAAAGGAAAATGTTGGATGTTTGAGGGGATGGGGGAAAATTGGGACACTAATGCATTGTTGGTGGAGTTGTAAATTGATTCAATCATTCTGGAGACAATTTGGAACTATGCCCAAAGGGCTATAAAATTATGCATAACTTTTGATCCAGCAATACAACTAATAGATCTATATCTCAAAGACATCTCAAAAAAGGGAAAAGGACCTATTTTCACAAAAATAGTTATAGTAGCTCTTTTTGTGATGGCAAAGAATTGGAAATTGAAGGAATGCCTATTAATTAGGGAATGGCTGAACAAGGTGTTGTATATGGTTGTAATGGAATATTATTATGGCATAAGAAATGACAAGCAGGATCATTTCAGAGAAACCTAGACCGACTTACATTAACTGATACATAGTGAAGTGAACTGAACCAAGAGAACATTATACACAGTAACAGCAATATTGTACAATGAAGAACCATGAATGACAACTATTATCAGCAATAAAACATTCCAGTATAATCACAAAAGGACTAATGATGAAGCATACTATCTTCCTCCAGAGAAAGAACTGATATTTGAATACAGACCATTCTATTTTCACTTTCTTTCATTTTCTTATCTTTTATTTAAGTCTTCTTGTACAAAATGACGATTATGGAAGCAGTTCACATAATTATACATGTACAATCTATATCTGATTGCTTACCACCTCAGGAAGAAGGTAGGGGAGGGAATGAGGGAGGGATAGAATTTGGAACTCAAAACTTTAAATAGAAATATTTTAAGATTTTAGAATAAATAAATAAAACACCATCTACTTAAAAAGATCATCTATGTTGTGTTGTATTTTTATTTACTTTTTATTTTGTTAATCATTTCCCAATTGTATTTTAATCTAGTTTCTGGCTGAACTCAAGAATTTTGGGGCCACTTGTGCTTGACTTGCACACAGTGAGTTTGATAATTCTGGTCTATACCACATCACCTAACCCTTAATCATTTAGTTACTGTCTTATGTTATTTTTTAATTGTTTCATTTGTGCAAATCTTCTCTCTCCCACCAGACTGGAATTTGTTGGAGGCAAGGCACTATTACAGCTATTTTTCTTGCATTTGCATAATCACATGAGGGATGGAAATCATCTCGTTATGATGTGGTAGCCAGGAAAAGACTAATAGTGGATAGCATACTTATTAGCATCCAATGAAATGAAATTTCTTTGCATTTTCCTGAAACTTTAGAACTATGTATCCTATAAGACAATGAACAGCATGATCAAGGAAGACATATGTTGTATCATGAAACTCAATAATTGCCCCGTTATCTGGCCACTATTGCCAGGAATTTCTGAAATATAATTTCCTTTATAAATCAACCATTTCATGGTGACAGAGGACACCATCAGCATTTTAAAATGGACTACTTAACTTTATGATCAATATCATTGTTTGAAATTGGAGCAGTTAGGTGCTTCTTTGGATAGAGTGCCAGGCCTGGAGTTAAGAAAACCTCAGATTTGGCCTCAGATATTAGCTTGTGATCCTGGACAAATCACTTAGCTCCTCTTTGCCCCAGTTTCCTCATCTGTAAAATGAGCTGGAGAAGGAAATTGCAAACCATCCTGTTATCTTTGCCAGGAAAATCCCAAATGAGGTCTCAAAAAGTCAGACCTGACTGAAATGCTGAACGACAACAAAGACATTTCAGGTTAAAATGATAAGGTGTGGGTAATGAAATCTCATTCTCCAATGAATCACTAATTGTTTTCTACTACTCTCCTCATACTGTTTAAGTGCTTGACTATTACCTTTAAAGGAAAGTACCTGTTCTTGCACACTCCCACCTCCAGCCTGACCATCTTAGTAACTTAGAGAATGAGATATTATTCTATGTAGAAAAAGTCTCCATTCACAGACTCACATTGAAAGAACATCTTTAGAAGCACAAGTAAAGTCTCTGGACAAGATAGCTGAAGATGACTCCTATAATTGCCTTTTTTGGAGGGGCAAGGGAGGGGATACAGTCCTATGATTTTATCTAGGTGGTTAATTCCAGGTGCAGCTTATAGTCGTACAAAGTTGCCTAGGAGCATTGAGAAGTTAAATGACTTGCCCAAGGTCACACAACTAGTATGTGGTCAGAGGCTCTTTCTCACTCCAAGGCTTGCCTTCTATGGATTATGTAGTGGGTGTCTCTATAGCTATGAATAACTCCACTGATTCAAATAGCAGCTCACATTCACATACACACACAGAGTGTCTGCATGTTTTAGTGCAGATCTAAACTTTCATAATAGCTTATCTACACATATATTACATATATAAATATATCTGCATCTCCTACATGTATATCTCTTAAATTTGCAGAACTCACTAGTACATTATCCCATTTTATCCTTACTTCAGTTCTGTGAAATGGGTCATTTAAGCACTACTACATTCATTTTACAGATAAGGAAATTGAGGCTCATAGATTTAGAGCTCATAAGCGCATACATTTAGAGTTGGAAGGGGCCTTGGAGGTCATGGAATCCAACCCCTTCCCTTTCAGTTGGAAACTGATGCCCAGAGAAATGAATTGAGTTGCTTGATACAACCAAAATGAGTTGGGGCCAGAACTCAGATCTTCTGATTACTATGCTATTCCTTCTCCAATTATACCACATTGCCTTCCATGGTGCCTCATATGAGGGTACTACTTGCTTGTCTGGTTATAGTTCCTTAGATGTGTATATAATGGGAGCCCCCAAAGGCATGCTTTCAGACACAACCTTAATTAACCAAGCCTCAGACCTCAATTCATTCTCAGCTGCCTCCTTAAGCAATCTAACTAACTCAGGCCAGATTCCAATGTATCTCACCATGGCAATTTCTGGAAAGGAATGCATCAAAAACAAAAAAAAAATTTCAAGTATGTCATGTCACTTTAGCAGAAAAATTATATTATAATTTTATTTTCTGAATAACTTGGAATATCTAGTTAAAGCCAACTTGTTTCTGAAATGAGAGCACTATCAGGGAGAAAGCAGTTGAGTTGGTATGTCTTACCTGACATTTGATTGTTGCTCAAAGGAAAATAAGAAAGGCAGTCAGTCACATGTAAAAGAATTTGCCACAGAGAGCACATTGCATAAGAGGCTGGTTATTACGATGTTTGGTCTAAAGGTTCAGCAGCTGATTAGAGTGCACGTTGATGGGAAAGATGTTATATATGGAAATAAGAAAATGGTACTCGGGCAATTCCTGAGGCTGCCACTCAAGCCTGAACTTTTTTTAATTTCAAGTTCCTCTTATCGGACCTAGACACCCAGGGAGCTGCATGACAGCTAAACACTAATTTTAGTTGCAACAGTTTTTGCCTGGCATGATTGAGCCTGTCTACTAACCAAATGTAAATATGAGATAACCCAAACTGTAATCCTCATAATCATTCAAAAGGTAGAGACTCTGGAGACTTTGATTGAAAGCAAAACAAAACAAAACAAAAAAGCAATATTGCAGGTAATTCTCCAATTCTCCCTTTAGGGAAATGTGGTGTGCTCAGACTAAGGATTTAGGAGAGCTAATAGATCTTAATCTCTTTTTAAGCCTTTCATGAATACTCAATGTGCCTTCCTATCTGCTTCCAAGATACTTTTGATTTAAAAGCCAACCTGAATTACGGCTTTAGATTCTGGGAACTACAAACAATTTTGTTTCTTTCAGTGCAAAGCAAATATGGAAGAGATCCAGGTCAAATCCTAATATGGCATGATTCAGCTATACCGAAAGTTAAAACCCTATTTCTTAAAACATATCAGTATGCTGGGAACAGTGGTTCAGGACTATAATCCCCTCTACCTGGGAGGCTGAGGCTGGCAGATGTCTTGAGCTCAGTAGTTCTGAACTGTAGTGACCTAAACTGATCACGTATCTACACTAAGTTTGGCATGTATATAGTTAGCCCTCAGGATTTGGGACCACCATGTTTCCCAAGAAGGGGCAAATTGGCCCAGGTCAGAAACAGCAAAGCAAAGCTCCCATGCTGATCAGCAGCGGCATTTGAAGTAGCCTTTGCACTTCCAGCCTGGGCAAGATGGAGAGATCTAGTCTTAAAAGCAAACAATTATTATGGTAATAATACCACATACTAAAAGTTCTATATAGCATCACAAACCTATAACCTATTATTGTTCAGTCATTTCAGTCATGTCTGACTCTTCATGACCCCATTTGGGGTTTTCTTGGCAAAAATACTAGAGTGGTTTACCATTTCCTTCTCCAATTCATTTTACAGATGAGAAACTGAGGCAAACAGGGTTAAGCAACTTGCCCAGGGTCACACAACTGGTAAGTGTCTGAGGCCAGATTTGAATTCAGGTCTTCCTGACTCCATGCCTGGTGCTCTATCTGCTGGGCCATTAACTTAGATTGGATATCATTGCACAACAAGATTTTACAATTCTATAATTATGGCAGACCTAGGACCTTAAACCTCTAAATACAAGGACTTTGACCTCTCTTTCTCTGTGCTTTCACTTTCTTATTTGTCAAAGTAGGTTAAAAATCCCAACCTCCCTCATAGAGGTCTTGAAAGGTGTAATTCTGTGAATGAAGTAAAGAACTGAAAATTGCAAATGGAGAAAGCATGCCAATAAATACAACCATGTATAACTGTCTTCTCATTGGCTGCAGTGATCAGTATTTGTTAGTATAGATAGACCATTCATAATGTAGCTGAAAATTAGCAGAGTCTCTTTTTAAGGAAAGTACCTTATTGCAGATTAGTACAATGCCTGACACATAGTAGGCACATGTTTATACATGTTTATTGACTGATCCTTTCCATCCCCATATGAGGAAATTGTTACTTCTCTGGAGGAAGATCTTAAAAGTGAGAACCAGGGAGAGCGTGGTTTAATATACATTTTCAGATAAGAACTCATTATTGTAGTTTGTAACCAGTTTCATAACTACCTAATGCACATTGGAATCATAACCAGCTCTGAACAGATCCTATGTACTTTATCTCACTGACGTAAATACAGATAGATATAGAACTTCGAAGAAAATCCATTACCCCTGGATATACACACTCAGATACACATACACACAAAATACAGGCCCAGATTACAAGCCCTCAGGGAGACACATGAAACTCAAAGAAATAAATAAACAGGAAGGGAAGTTCTTGATGCTTATGGTTACTAAGGATTCCTTAGGATCCTAACACTGAGTAGTTCTCTTGCTTGCCAATCATGCAACCGTCATACTACAAATAATTTCTCTTGGCATGTTGGAGGGAAATGGCATTGACTGATCAAAGGATTGACAGTAGGGAAAAACAGGTTCCTTCTACTAGCTATTTCCCCTAACTTGCAACTGAGAATTCAAAAAAGAAGTGGTGAATAGAAGTGAGAGTAATTGCAATCCTATGAGCTGCTATGCCTTGGAGGCAATCTCACTTTCCCCAGATAGCTTTGCTCTCTATCCCTGATTAAACAGTGGGCATGCCTCCATATATTTCCGTTTATGCTTTTCTTATTTCCCTTACTTGTTCATGGCCCCTGACTTCTGATTTCATTTCTTTGCTCTTTCGGATGATTCCCTACTCATATGCTGCGTAGATGGTATGAATCCAAAGGACATATGGCTTGGGGAAGGGTAATGCTTCTACTGCAGAATCAGTACCATGCGACATTGTCCTGAGTGTTAAAGTCTAGAGTGTTGAGAATCTCCTCCGTTGCAGCTTCATACCTCTCTGGGCCTCAGTTTTCCTCATCTGGAAAATGAAGGGCTTGGATTAGATGTATTCCAAGGTCCTTTCTAGCAATAAATCTACGAACCCGTGAACCTATAAACTCTTTTAGATCAATATAACTGCCTTGTTCATTGCCATGATGAAATGGGGTCATCAGGTCCTGGAGAGTAATTGTTCCCTTCAATCAGATACAAGTTTTGTTCAAAGAAAAAATCCAGGAGGTCAGGAGAAGTAGGGTATTCTGCTTTCATCACAAAAGCGGGTGGTTATCCTGAAATGGGCAGAATAGAAACCAATTCTTTTCAATAGTTGTTAGAGGTGACATGGCATTTTGGAAAAAATACTTACTGGGTTAGGAATCAGAGGTAGAAAGAACATTGTCCAGTGAATGAGCTCCAAGGAGCAACAGTTAGAACCGAACATGGAACAGCAGATTGGCTTAAGATTGGAAAAGGCATACAACAAAGTTGTATATTGTCCCCTTAATTATTTAACTTATATGCATTCAAAATGCCAGGCTGGATGAATCAAAAGCTGGAATTAAGGCCTCCAGGAGAAATAGCAACAATCTGAAATATGCAGACAATACCACTCTGATGGCAGAAAGCGAAGAGGAATTAAGAAGCCTTTTGATGACGGTGGAGGAGGAAAGTGTAAAAGCCAGCTTGAAGCTTAACGATTAAAAAAAAAACAACCTAAGATCTTGGCAACTGGTCCCATCACTTACTGGCAAATAGAGGGAGAAGAAATGGAAGCAGTGTCAGATTTTATATTCTTGGGCTAAAAGATCAGGGCAGATGGTAACTATAGCCAAGAAATTAAAAGATACTTGCTCCTTGGAAGGAATGCTATGGTAAATCTGGACAGCATGCTAAAAAGCAGAGACATTACTTTGCCAACAAAGGTCTGTATAGTGAAAGCTATGATTTTTCCAGTAGCAATATATGGCTGCGAGAGTTGGACTATAAGGAACGTTGAACTTTCTCATTGTGCTGGAGAGAACTTCTGAGAGTCTCTTGGACAACAAGGAGATCAAATCAGTCAATATTTAACTCACGCTATTCACTGGAAGATTGAATATGGAAGCTGAAGCTTAAATACTTTGGTCACATAATGAGAAGACAGGACTCATTAGAAAAGACCCTGATGTTGAGAAAGATTGAAGGTAGAAGGAAACGGGGATGTCAGAGGATGACGTGGATAGATAGCATCAGAGAAACAACAAACATGAACTTGGAAAGACTTTGAGAGATAGTGGGGGATAGAAAGTTCTGGCATCCTACAGTTCATGGGGTCATGAAGAGTCAGACATGACTGAACAAATAAAAAAAAAAACAACTGGATTTGGAGTGATTGAACTGGGGCTCGAATCTCGCTTATGCCACTTATTCTTGGTGTGAAGTAATTTCATTGCCCTGGGCTATATCTCCTCACTTGTAAAATGGAGGAGTTAGAGTGGAGGATGCCCAAGGTCCCTTCTAGATCCAAATCCAACAATTCCATGCTTCATAAGCCCATAGATCATAGGATGAGTTAGAGCTAGAAGTGACTTTAGAGACCATTGAATTCAATCTCCTCAAATTTTTACAGATGAGGAAACTAAGCTGAGAGATGTTGATCACACAGTAAGGGTCTAAAGCAAGATATGAACTCAGGTCTTCCTGACTCCAAGCCCAGTGATCTATCTATGCTAGCTCTGCTACTTTCTAGCTGTTTTTCTTAGGCAAACCAGTTATGACTCTGAGCCTTAGTTTTCTCATCTGTAAAAAGGGTTTAATAATTCTTCTGCATAACTGTCAGGGACATCATGAAGATAAAATGAGATCAAGTATATATAAGAAGTGCTTTGGAACCAGCAAAGAGTTAAACAAATATGTTTTTATTAGTTATTAATGAATCAGATTTGTTTCCTTTGTCATGGGGCCAGGCCAATGTTGGCATCTTCCAACTAATGGTGAGGTGGTTGTTGTAGTTGTTTTTAATAGCTCCTTCTTTGTCTTCTATGCACATTCTGTATCTATGGTATTTTTTTCTTGGAACATCTGAATACACTTAACCACAAATACACATTCACGATAACTCAGATAAGCACAAACGAAAATGGAATGCACCCTCTCCCTTTGGAGGATGGGTGAAGTGAGTAGGTGCCCAGAGTGTTTTTGCATTATTCATGCCCACAGACATGCTCTTCTCTTTCTTTGTTAGTTGCCTCATTCTCTGTAATTGATTGGGAATCAGTGAGAAGTGAATTAATTTTATAAAGTTCTTTCGAAACTTGTGCCAGTCTCAGAACAAAAGATTCTTAGTGCTATCACACCAACTCTTCTTCGTTTAGTGTGTCATTCAAATAAGGGGGATGTGGGGAAATAAAAAAAGATGGCATGCTAAAGATTATCATATTCTTGATAGAATAACAGAATGTGAGAGCCCAAAGGAAGTTCAGGGATTACTTAGTCCATCTGTAGGATGAGGAATCTGAACTGACTTTAGTTCTATTTAATTCAGTAGGATTGCAATGATGGTTTATTATATGTCTAATACTATGTCGTGGGGTTAAGTGGGCATAAAAAACCAAAAGATATCGTTCCTGCCCTCCCCAAACTTACCTTTAGCTGGATTGATGGTACATACCTAGATAGTGTAGCTAAAGAACGATTTTTAGGAAAAAGATAAGCATACACAAGGTAACATGGTAAAGACTACAGTCTATAACACATGCTGAAGGAATTCAGAGTAAGGAGAATCCATCATCATTTGAATGGCATAAGTTAAGGATAACTTCAAAGATAATCAATGTAGAAACAAATATTTATTAAGTGCCTACTACATGCCAGGCACTGTGCTAACAGGTGAATTTTGAACAAAGACTTGAAAGAAGTGAAAGATTTAGATCAGCAGAAGGAAGACTACATGGAGATTCAGGCCAGGAATAGAATAAAACTCAGTCTGACCTTTTCAAAGGAATGTTCGAACTCCCTTTTCAGTAAAGATTGATCTTCCAGTTTGTGAATTAGCCCACACCTCTGCTCCTCATCTTCCTCTCCCCTCCTTTTCACTATTTGGTCAATAATAATTTAAGAAACACCTACTACATGCACTGTAGCTCTGGGGAGAAGATGAAATAAGAACAGCCCCTAACCTTCAAGAGCTTACAACCCAGTACAATTAAGCCAAAATTCCACCTTCTGTATGACGCTTTTCCTGGTGGCCCATAATGAAAATGCCTTTCCTCTGAGATTATTTCCAGTTTATCCTGAATATATCTTGTTTGTACATGGTTGTTTGTAGGTTGTCTCCCTATTTGTGAGCACCTTAAGAGTACGACAGCTAAGTGGCACAGTGGATAGAGAACTGAACTTGGAATCAGGAAGACTCATCTTCATGAGTTCAAATCTGGCTTCAGATACTCACCTGGCTGTGTGACCCTGGGCAAGTCCCTTAACCCTAGTTGCCTCAGTTCCTTATCTGTGAAATGGGGTGCCAAGAAAACCCCAAAATGTGGTCATGAAGAGTTGAACACGACTGAAATAAGTGAGCAATAATGATAAACATTGAGAACAGGGACTTCCTTTTGCCTTTCTTCCTATCTCCAGTGCTTAGCTTATTGCCTGGCACATCGTAGGTACTTAATAAATGCTTTCTGACTTGACTAGTAAAGGTAAATATGACATATATCCAAACAATTAGAATATGAAAGCATAGAAAAGAGCAAAGGCAAGGCCCCAAAAAGCTATTCTAAAAATTGGAAGACCTAGGGATCAATCATTTCCACCTAGTGGTTGTAGCAGGAGAAAAAGTCTTGATAAGTGGGAGTGGGAAAAAGAGAGTGCTTTTCAGTAATGGAGAGGGAATGATGTGAGAAAAACAGTAGGGAAGGGAGAGAAGAGGCTTAGAATGGAAAATCACTGAATTTTCCAGTTTGGCAGAAACAGAGACTATAAGAAGAAGAGTAGTGTGAGATAAAGCTGGAAAGGTTTATCATTAATTAGCACTTTCCCCAAAGGGTGAGAACTGAAATAAAAGAAGACAAAATTTAAATTGGCTAATTTTTCTATGTACTAGCAATTTTGTTGAGAGGTTTCTTTGGAGAAGTTGTAATTATTGGCTAGAGTGGGGCTAAGGTAACATCAAATTGTTATCATTCTCTAATCCTTTTTGTTGCCAAGAAAACCCCAAACAGGGTCATGAAGAGTCAGACAAGACGGAACAACAACAATCCAATCCCTCCAACACTGCTGAAATCTGGAGCTGAATCTGGAGGTTCCCTCTGTAGCACTGTGGCCATTTTTAGGCCATTTCCCTAAACCTTCTACTATGCTTTGTATATAGTGAGAATCAGTTAGTGGGCATATAACACACTATCCTTTCTGCTTTCCCAAGGGATAGAAAAAAAAGCAAACAGGAAACAGGATGCAAGGGAGAAGCAAACTATGGCCCATTATGTAACTGAGAACAGAGCTGAGCTTGTACACAGTTTACATTCAGCACAAATCCCAAATCCCACAGCATGCTCTATTTATAAAGGTTGTGGAGAGAATGATTTCCCTGACCCATATATTAGCATCCTCAAACCACAAAACATAATAGCACCTCAGAATTCATGACCCTAGCTAACATTTTTTTTTTTCAAGGAAGCTATTCTAGAAGCTAAGCAGAGGCTGGACCAAGTAATCATTATTTGGGGAAGCTTTAGAATGGATTCCTGCTCAGATTTAGAATTGGATAAAGTGATTTCTTGAGTTCCTTTTAAATTTTAGGATCCTATTCTATGTGTTTTATGTTGGATATGTTGTGGTCATAAACCCCACTGATCAAGAAAAGGAGGAAAAGCAAGTGGTTTTCTTTTGAGGGTGCACCATAACATTTCATCGCAGAGCCTGCTATAGGCTCACGTGGATATGGAAGGATTCTCCTTACCCATGCAAGAACAGAATGAGATAGTGGAGAGGATTTCTTCTGTAAGACTCTGAAGGGAGAGAACCAGCCTATACAGATCATAGGAATGAAATAAATACCAGTATGACTTCACTGACTCAATCATTCAAAAATAATTTCACAGATGCCTACTATGTGTCTGGCATTGTGCTACACGCTGGAGATAATAGATAAAAACAAAGCAGTCCCTGACCACAAGGACCTTGAATGCTAGTTGGATGGAGAACATGTTACATTTATAAGTACGGGGAGAGAGGACACTAGCAGCTTGGACTGTGTGGGGAAATCAGGAAAGGTTTTATGTATAAGGTAACTGTTCAGTTGAATATCAAAGGAAGTAAAGGATACTAAGAGGTAAAGGTGAGGACAGAGTATGTACAAGGCCTGTAAGATAGCAAGAGTGCAAACACAGAGATAGAAGGCAGAGTATCATGATCGAGAAACAGGAAGAATAATCTGGCTTGACTACAGAATACAGGAAGAGAAGGAATGTCTAATGAAGTACAAAGCTAGGCTCGAAAAGCCACCAACAAATGAAAAACAACGACCAAGTACTGCGTTCGTCTGTTTCCAGAGCATTTGTCTTCTCCCCTCTATTTAGAACTTCTTTGAAGTTAAAGAAGCCCAATTATACCATTCTCTCCCCATCTTCGTTCTTTTCATCTGACCTCCAGGTCAGATCATTCTCCTGTCTTCCTTAGTGACATTAGCACCTTACTCATAGGCTTCCGCATTCCCTTCCATCATTCTTGGGATTGTCAAATTTCATGTTCACAACCCCTTGGCTTCTGGGGCAGCATACTCTTCCAATTTTCCTCCTTCCCCTCAGATTGCTTCTTCTCTGTCTCTTTAGATTCAGAGGTAGGAGGGAACTTAGAAATCATTCAATCCATTCTTCTCTTTACATATGAGAGGACTCAGGACCAGAGAGATTAAGGGACTCGTCTGAAGTTCTGCAAATTGTAAATAGCAGAGCTAGGATTTGAACCCAGCTCCTCTGACTCCTAATTCAGAACTTTTTTCCTATACTGTGCTATATCTTACTGGCTCTTCTTGTTCTTCTTGTCCTTCTTCTTGTCCTTCTTCTTCTTCTTCTTCTTCTTCTTCTTCTTCTTTTCTTCTTCTATCTTCTTCTTCTTCTTCTTCTTCTTCTTCTCTACTTCTTCTTCTTCTTCTACTTCTTCTTCTTCTTACTTCTCTTCTTCTTCCTTCGTCTTCTTCCTTCTTATCTTCGCTTCTTCCTTCTTTCTTCTCCTTCTTCTTCTCGTCTCTTCTTCGTTTCGTCTTTCTCTCTTCATCGTTCTCCTTCTTCTTTCCTTGATGTTCCCCCAAGATTCTAACATGGCCCTCTTCTTTTCTTCCCTGCAATCTTTCTATTTAAAATCTTTCGTTCTAGTGTCTTCAACCACCATTTCTATGCAGATGAATCAAAAAAACCTGCATTTGTAGCCCTGAATGCTATCTCAAGCTCCTGACTCACATTACAAAAAGGTCATTTCTACCTAGATTTTCCAGAAATTTCTCAAACTCAACATGTAGAAAACTTGTTATTTATTCCCTTATATATGTACCTCCTTCTGATTTCAGTATCTCTAGCCATAATGCCACCATCTACCCAGTCTTTCCTGTTAGAAATCTTGGTCTTTGATCATTCTTTCTTCCTCATCTTCTATTTTCAACCAATTGGTGAATCCTGTTGATTTTACCCCTGGCTTATCTCAAGTATCCATTCCATTATATCTATTCCCATCGCCACTGCCGTAGCGCAGAACCTCATCACTACTGTTTATATCTCCAACTTCTTCTCACTTAAATTTATCCTTAAAAGTGAGGCCAGATCAAAGAACTGGAAATTAATAGGGAGCCCATCAATTGGAGAATGGCTAAACAAATTACAGCATGTGAATTGTGCTGTAAGAAATGATAAAGGAGACAGATTCAGAAAAACCCAGAAAGACTTGTATGAACCTATGTAGTATAAATCAGGTGAACAATTTTTTAAAAATATATTAACAATTATGTTGTAAAGACAAACCTTGAAAGGCTTAAAACACTTTGATTAATGCAACTGCAGAGGACTCATGATGAAAGATGCTACTCACTTTGTGCTGGATAAGCAATGGACTGAAGGTGCAGATTGAGACATATTTTGGACACGGTCAATATAAATTTTTTTGGCTTGACTGTGATTATACGTTACAATGGTTTTGTTTTTCTTTCTTTTTCATTGTGATGGGGGATGAGAGGGAGAATAGGTAGATTTTCTTTAATTAAAAAAATTATATTAAAAATTGCTGCCATACAAACGTTTTTTACAGATAGAACTGATCATGCCACCCCTCTGCTCAAAACTCATTGAGTAGGTGATGCTATTGCCTACTAAATAAAAGTAAAACTCCTTATGTTGACATTCAAGATTACCACAATTTAGTAACACTCTATCTTTTTTGTCTTATCTTATAGTCTTCCCTTCAAGCCAAACTGGACTACTAGCTGTCTCTGGATCGATCCCTCTCCTCCATGTTTTTTGCTCATGCCATTCCCTTACTGAAATACTACCTATTCCTTAACTTCCTGTTTAAAGTTACCTCCTCCATGAAATTTTCTCTGATCCTCCATGAGTATTAATTTTTGCTGCCTTAGCTCTCCAAAAGCACTTTGTAGTTCTTTGATGCATTTATCACGTATTATTTTTCATTATGCTTATTTCTGTGTGTGCCATGTCCCTTTAGTTGTCTGTAAGTTCCACAAGAGCAGATGCTATATCTTATTTTTGTGCTTAATAAATGTTTGTTGAATTAATGAGGGAATAAATTAATCCTTTATAAATTTGCATAGATAATGTGCATATGACTCTTAGTCTTCCCTTCTGGCTCCGTGGGACACAGGTCTTTCAAGCCTTGGAGAAGGCTTCTCTCCCCCTTCCTCATGTTGTTCCTACATAGGTGAGAAGAAAAATTGTTCTGTGTCCATGTGAGCAAGATATAATGTGAAGTGGTAGCAGGTGTCTTCAAATGAAAGCCGTCTGCTTTTCCTCCTGATCCTTTCTATCCATGCCACAACTCCAGGACTAAAGTAGACATGGAGTTCTTTGTCAACCACGTGATTTAGAAAGCACTTCTTTGTTCTCTGATCTTCCTCAATAGTGGGTTGTCTACAACCCCACATTGTCTTCTTACATACAATATGAGGACTCTTGGGTATTAAATGTAAACAGTATGCATGGCCTGATTGTCAGAGGAGAAGAGTGGTATAGTGGAATGAACATTGACTTCACAATCAAGAAGCCTGGGTGCAAATCCTAAACTCTAACCTGGATCTCTAGCCAGAATTCTCTAGCCTTTTGTCCTGGAGTCTGGAAGACCTGACTTCACATCTGGATTCTGATACTTGCTAGCTGTGTGACTCTGGGCAAGTCACTTAACACTGTCTGCCTCAGTTTCCTCATCTGTAAAATGAGATGGAGGAGGAAACAGCAAACCACTTCAGTATCTTTGCCAGGAAAACCCCAAATGGGGTTGCCAAGCATCGAACACATGAAATGACTGAACAGCAATACTTACAAGCAATGTGATCATAGATAAGTCACTGAACCTCTCTGAGCCTCACTTGCCAAATAAAACACAGAAAATACTCATTCCAATTCAACAAACACTTTAAGGCATCCTGCTTTTACTACTGGTTAGGAGAAATGTGCTTTGTAAACCTGACAGTACTGTAAATCTGAGTTGTTATAATTATTGAAGTAACAACATGGTAATATAATAGAGTCTTAGAGTCTTTTGTTATCATAGTTGAGTCATGATCCTGTATAGGGTTTTCTTGGCAAAGATACTAAAGTGGTTTTCCATTTCCTTCTCTAGTGGGTTGAGCAAATAGAGGTTAACCAACTTGCCCAGGGTCATAGAGCTAGTAAGTGTCTGGGGCTAGATTTGAACTCAGGTCTTCCTGACTCCAGGCCCAGAATTCTATCCACTGAGCCATCTAAGCTGCCCCTACATATGATGCCACCTAGCATTATGTTCTGTTCTAAAATAAATAGTGCCATAAAAGGTCCCAATATATTTCCTTTAAAAATAACTTTGTTGATATATTTTGTTTTTACATAACCTGTATTTCTCATGTATCTCTCTCCTTCCTCCCTCCTAATCTATCCCTCTTGAATAAAGTCTCAGCTGTATGACAAAAATTTTGGCACTCTTTTTTAAACAACAGCTCATATCTTATAGAGTAAGTCAATCCTGAAGACTTTTTATTCTATTGAAAGGCATATACCAGTGGTTGGACTAAGCAGTTATCCTTAACATCTTAGTGGGAATTAGTTGACAGCAAATAGCAGAGCCTTTGGGGAAAGCAGGACAGGGTAGGCATAGGTGGAGGGGGGTGTGCTAAAAAAGAAAAGCAGGAAGTGGGAGGCAGTGAAGGATTAAACGGGAGACTGCCAAAAAGAAACTTCACTAATTTCCTGATTTGTGCGAAGTTTGGCTGGCCCTTACAATGACAAATTTTTTATATGGGTGCTTGCTGCTTTCCCTTAATCAGTAGCTGTATTTATTATGTTTAAATACATTGATTTTCTGTTAAATAATGAGAAAGAATGAGAAAGGTGAAACAATAATCCTGTGAACAACTACTAAGCATCTTTTTAAGTAGGCCATTGGTCATCTAGTATAAGAAGGGAAGTAGTAGAATGGACAAAAATATTTTTATTAAATTTCTCAGGTAAAGGTTTCATATCCTAGTTACATACACAATTAACATATGTACATATGTTATATATATATATATATATATATGTGTGTGTGTGTGTGTGTTCATAAATATACATATATATGTGTGCATGTGTATGTATGAGTATGTGTGTATATGTGTAGCTAGGTAGTGCAGTGGTTAGAGTAATGATTGTGTAGTCAGGAAGACTCATCTTCCTGAGTTCAAATCTGGCCTCAGACACTTACTAGCTGTGTGACCCTGAACAAGTGACTTAACTCTGCCTCAGTTTCCTCATCTGTAAAATTAGCTGGAGAAGGAAATGTCAAACCACTCCAGTATTTTGCCAAGAAAACCAAAAATGGGGTCATGAAGTCAGGCATACCTGAACAATACAATAACAACAATTTTATATATATATATATATACATACATACACATGTGTATATACATATATGTATGTATATGCATATACATATATGTGCATACATATGTATATGCAATATGTGTGTATCTATACATGTACATATTTTCTAGATATCCAGAAGTCATTCTGGAGATGGATGTCTTAATAAACAAGCAGTTCTAAACAAATTTAAATTATTAACAACCATGTGAAAGAATAACCCAAATCACTCATAATAAGGGAAAGTCAATTTTTAAAAACCCCGAGGTTTTACTTCACACCTTGTAAATTGACAAAGATAACAAAAAATGGGAATAGTCAATAGTGGAGGGCTTGTGGGGAGATAGGCACACTAGTACATTATTGGTAGAGCTGTCAATCAGTATGATAATTCTGTAAATCAATATGGAATTATGCAGCTATTGAGACTAAAAGGCCCATACCCTTTCACCTAGAGATTTTGCTACTAGGCTAATACTCCAGAGATATCACTGACAAGAAGAATATCCCTATTATACCAAAATATTTATAATAGTACTCATGGTATCAAAGAATTGAAAACAAAGGATATGCCTATCAATTGCATAATGGCTAAACAAATTGTGGTATGTATATATAATGCAAAATATCTGTGCTTAACAAATGGTGAATATGATTAATATATAGATGCACAGAAAGACTTACATGACCTGATACAGAGTAAAGGAAGTAGAGTCCAGAAAACAATATATACATATACATATATATATATGTATAATGATAAAAACAGTGGAAATGGAAAGGACTAACACAATTTTTAAAAAATAAACACTGTAAAATTACAAAAATTAAGTTATGGCCACAAAAAATATGAAAGGTACCTCCACCCCACTCCTTTGCAGAGGTTGGGAGATCCACAGGTGTGGAATATTGCAAGTATTTTTGACTTTTTAAATATATTAATTAGTTTTGCTGATTTTTCTCCTCTTTTTTTCTTTAAAAACATTATTTGTTATATGGGAAGGCTCTTTGGGGGAAGAAGGGAGTAGGATGTTGGGAAAATTCTTGTTATTTCTATAGGATATCAATAAAAATTATTTTAAAATAAGAAATCATTTGTTTCTGTTCAAGGTATTACCAGCTTAATCTTGGAGGGAAAGGAACATGTTTTCTCAGTGTTTTACTCTTTCCAGGTAGTAGTGAGAAAAAGAAGAAAATGAATTAGTGTATTTTCCATACCATTGTATCAGCCTATTGATTATAGGGGGCAGGAAGGTGATGAGAAGCAATTAAAAAAAGAACTCATAATCCAAGACATCGATTATATCTGTTAAAGTTCTTCCAGTGAGGTTGGCCCCTTGATGACAGACCAGGAAGAACACAAGATTTCTGGAGAACTTAGTTGCTATTCCTGAGATATCTTTCCAGGAATAGACAAAGGTACTTACAAAGGCCAGTGAGGAAGTTGCAGGGAATTCAAAGTAAAATATGCCACCTTTGTCACAAATGGAAATAATGTGAAAAATATGATTATGCTAGTATGAACTACAGTACTGAACAGTTATCTTTGGGGGTAACTCCCAAAGTTTCTCTGGTGCCAACAATCTCCTACCTGTAACAAACCATAATTCAGTAAAAATCATTGCAGCTTGGTGCCTTGACCTCATTTGTGATTAGTCCTCCATATGAGGTGGCAGTCAACCAATCAGTAAATGTTTACTAAGCTCCTACTATGCCAGGCACTGGGTTGAGTGCTGAAGCAGTCTCTGGTTTCCACTGCAGCTGTGCTGTTCAGATGTTCTGTTGCTTGCAGAAAGCCCCAGATGCCAATTGTTCCTCATCTATCACAAGAGCCATATCTACTTTCTGCACAGTCATGGATGTGCTATTGAGACTGCATTCTCTGGGAGGAGGAGGGAGAGGGAGACCAGTTAAACTGTGGAAAGCCTGGAGCTTTACCTACCCTACGGAATCCTGAGGGAAAGAGGGATCTTTGATGGGGAAACTGTAATTGTGTCCTTGATTATTAGTGACAAAAATGCATGATGATATTCAGAATAGAAGCATACCAGTAACCAACACATTTTCTTTAACAGAATGCCCCACATCTCCCTCAGATTTTGTACAGAAGAATTTAAGATTTAAAAGAATCAACAGTACCTCATAGGGATAACATTCTGGAAATGACAATTTTGTGCCAATGACATGAATATCATTCTACAGAGACATTGAGGGTTTGGTGATGGTCAAAAAAGAAGGCACCAAAATGAGGGGCCATTTTGTGGCCACCAGATTCATACAGGGTGTCCCAAAAATCTTAGTGTGGTTTTAAGGTCAGCTTCAAGGACACCTGTATAATCAACCTGATGTAGCTATTCAGGAGGGGGCAGCCTCAGGGGCTACATTAATTTTATCCCAAGGATCTCCTCATTGAATCAGTCACTATAACACCTGAACTTCTCTCCCCTTGCCTGGTTTAGTTTCTTCCAGTATGCCCCCTTCATAACCAGGTATGAGAGCATATATTCTCAGATCATGTGTAGGTCCAGGGAATAATCAGCCACACAACCAAGAAGAGACAGGCCAGTGGTAACCCAGAGACACTGAAGCTGAGTGTGCCACTCACACAAACCATGGTTCTGGGAAAAACCGGGATCAGATCAGGACAGATACCTGCCAGAGCCCAGGACAACAGGGTTTGATGTTGTCAGATGTCTTCAATGAGGATGAAAATGGCATAAGGTCATCTACCACACTGATAGTAAACTATTTAACTTGAAAAGGCTACAAGCCAAGACTGTATGACTTTATTCACAAATGATTGTGCACTCAATGCAGCCTCTGAGGCTTAAATGAAACAGAATATGGTTTGATTCTCTGCCACTTGGGCTAATTTTGGCCTGACAATTGACACCAAGAAAACAGAGGTTCTCCACCAGCAAGCACCACACCATCCAAATATAAAATCATTGGTTATAACAGATAAAAAATTTTGAATGTTTGTAGATAAGTTCCTATACCTTCATTCTTACTTTTTAAAAAAAGGATTTGTATTTTCATTCCGGGGTGAGAACTTTCTCAATTAACGTATAGTTTATAGCCTTCTAAGACTCAACAGTCAAGTACTAGGAGTTGTCTAAGGTTCAAAGAGGTTAGGAGACTTCCCAGGATCACATAGCTGGTAGAATTTGAACCTAGGTATTCTTGACTCCAAGCCAAGGACTCCATCCACAGTAGTGTATCTTTAATGAGGTGATAAAAAAGCTTAGACCAGCACCAACAGCTCTTGACTCCTATTCTGAGCATCTTTGAATTATACCACAAAAGTCCTAAGTAATGCTAGGCCCTGACCATGTGAATTACTTGAAGAGATGTGATAACACTAGCAATCACTATTCTGGACTTAAATTAGATGCCTGTAGACACTGAGGTATAGGGGATTCACTAAGTGCTTCCATGTTACATGGTTATTAGTGATAGTCCCATAAGAGTTTGCTGTCTAGACAGTTGCAAGGAAATTGTATTGATTCACACCAGATGAAAGATTGATAAGGCCATTTTTAGTTCTGAACAGCTACAGGAAATCCTGTGCAAGAATCCATAGAATGGGAATGGCCTCACAGTGTCTTATGGAATGATGAATTAATGAATGAAAAAGCATTTCTTAAATGTTTATTATGTACCAAGCACTGTACTAAACACTGGAGATGGATATACGAATACAAAACCATAGATAGTTCCTTCCCTCAAGGAGCTAACATTCTAATGGGGGAGGCAACAATATAGGGAAATGATGAGAGGAGTATTTTGATTCGGAAGGTTAGTAGGGCTGTAAGAAAGTATATTGACACACCTTTTCTAGGAGCAATGGGAGTAATGATTTAATGATGGGTCCAGAACTAGAAAGCCAGGAGCAGCAGGAATGGGAAGAGATGTAGCAAGGTGACTAAGAAGAAAGTGATGGGGGAGTAGGATGAGGCATGGCTAGAGTTAGCCTAAATGCATGGCAGCATCCAAGGTACTCATGAGTAGGGAAAGGGAGAAAAGGCCTCTTTAACCACATATATCCTAATTTGTGCAATAGGGTCTTTGGTTTAAATAAGTTCCACATTCTATCTAGAGGACATATATGCAAAATGGTGGCTTGGAGCCACCTGTAGACATGATATCCCAGATATGAGGGAACAAGTGTGTAAAAGGCAGAGGGACAGAACTGCCTCCATTGTGTGGGAGCCATTGTTCCTGGGTTTCAGCCTACATCTTGTCATATTTTTGTAGCAATGGCACTCAAAGTTGAGGACCTACATTCAGTTAGCCAACCAACCAACCAACATTCCTCATTTCTCAAGACACAAATACAAGAACTATTGCACATTTATAGTGCAAAGTGCTACTACTGTGCTTCTAGCATATTTGCTACCATTGTGTCCTTTTAGTCTGACTACAAAAGTGGCACTCCAAGCTGAGTTCAGAGAGGACCTACATTCTCAATAATATGACTCCTTTCATCTTTTAAGACTCAGTGACAATGACTTCCACTACTCTTACTGCTAGGAAAGAGAAAGAATAAGCATTTATATAGCTCTGACTTATGGGCCAGGTACAGTGCCAGGCACTGCACTTTATCAATTTCATTTGATTCTTTTAACAGCCCTGTGATGTAGGTGTTGGTATTATCTCCATTTTAGAGTTGAGGAAACTAAGGCCAATAGAGGTTAAGTGACTTGCCTAGGGTCACGGAGCTAGTAAGTGACTGAGACCAGTTTTGAACTCAGGTCTTTCTAACTTCAGGCTGAGTGCTCTATCTACTGTGCCATCACCACTACCACTACTATGCCATTCTTAAATAGTTATCTATTCTACCTAAAGTGATGTGTTTGTGCATACACACACACACACACCACGCATATATATCTGTTATATGTATATGTGTATAAACACAATACAGAGTATATCATGTATGTGTATGCATATGTATATACAACACACACATATATACATATACACAATATTTATACGTACATATGTATGTATTATTTGAAACACTCTGACACGGTGGAAAGGAAAACTGGACTTCTAGTTAGGAGATTTGATTTGGACACTTGCTCAGATGTTCTAGAATCACAGAACCATCGTGGCATTGGGTAGGTTCTCTGCAGTGATCTAGTTTAATGTGTGCCTGAAAAAGAATCCCCATTGTAATACACTGCACTAATAGTCACACCGACTTAGTTTGAAGACCTCCAGTGAGAAGAGAACCCATGACCTCTTAAAACACCCTATACTACTATTGGGTAATTCTAATAGTTAAGACTTCTTTCCCCTTGTAGCTGAAGCAATATATGGAAAGAGTGCGGGCTTTATAGGCAGAGGACCTGGGCTCAAATCTCAGCTTTGGCACTTAATGCCTATGAGACACTGGGAAAATCATATAACTTGTCTGTCCTTTAGGGTTTTTTTTTATTCTGTAAGTGAGAGGGGTAGAAATAGTTGAATTGTAAGGTCATTTCTAGCCTAAATTTATGATTATGATTCTAAATTTTCTTCCTTGAAACTTCTAGCCATTCCTTTTATTTTTACCATCTGTGCCAAATAGAATAGGCTTAATCTTTGTTTTTTATAACAAGCTTTCAAATTTTTAAGGCTGCTATCATCTTCTTACTCTCTCTTCAATTCCTCTTCTCCTGACTAAACGGTCTTAATTATATGGTAACTTAACCTCTTAAATATGCAGTTTCTTCATATGTAAGATGAGGATACCCACCCTACCTACTTCAGAAAATTATTAGTGTAAGAAAAAAGTTCTGTAAACCTTAAAGTGTGATATAATTTTCATTTATAATAAAAACAGCACGAAAAACCTTCAGCTAATGACCCAGAGAAGGAGCTCTCAAGTACTGTGACTCCTCATTCTATTCAGATACAACTTTCCTCTCACCACCTCCCCCCAGGGATCAATGCATTTCCCCACCTCCCTCAAGAGCAAACACAAGAAATGGCATTCTCATTTTCAAGCATTAAGAGATAATGTGTAAGGAAACTAAAATGAATGAAGAGACTAATCCAACATCTAAAACAGGAGCAAGAGGAGAAAATCGGACCTGTCTGTGTTTTAAACCTAATACTGCATTGTCATGACTACTTAATGTTTTTTTATTAACAAGCGTTTGTTTTCTTTCCTTCCCACATCTAATTCCCCCCTCACCCCTCTGGAAAACAAAAAAGAAAAAGAAAACCCTTGCAACCAATATGAATAGTCAATCAAAACAAATTCCCACATTGACCATTATAAACATGGACACTCAGCCATACAAAGCTTAATTTTATGTCACTTAATGTAGAAACTTCAAAATCATTTGCTTCTAAGGAATATTCTTCATTCTCTATTTTTTCAAATTGGACCTTAAAGTGTTTTTAAGGCTGAATGCCACTTAAAATGTCTAAGTATACACCATAGGACCCTACGTAATGTTTTCCTCCCCAATGATGTGAATTATTTTTATCTCTATTAATAGCTCTCCCAAATGCACATACACAATGCCTGCTAGCACCAATGGGAATTCTGTGAGTAGGCTGAAGGCCATAAGAATATGGGGCTAATTTATCTAAGCACATTCAACTTTGATGATAAAAAGTCTGACAGAGAGACACCATATGGTACAGACACACATTCTGAGGTTGTTTTAGGCGATAGTTGAGAAGACTTCTAAATTGTATACTTTTAATGATTTCTACCCTCATTCTTTTAAATAAAAAAACAAGTACGATAGTCCATCATGGAATCAAGATTCTGGCTAACAGACAAAGTAGAATTCAAGTAATAGGATTGAAAAAGGCCTATCTCCACTTTCACCACGACCATCCCCCGCTAGGGCACAAATGAAGTGCTGCATACCAGTTAGTATGCCATACTAAGTGCACAGCTCCGTTACTGTTCCCTCAATTTGCCTTTTCTTCTGCATGTCTCTGAAAGCTGAAACAACATCTCACAGTTCCATAACAGTTTAGATTTTATAAGATACTTCCCCCAGAACGATTCTGTGACACAGGTCATGTCAGCATAATTATTTCCATTTTACAAATGAAGGAAGTAAGGCTCACAGAGGGTTTTCCTTGCCCATGGTCATATGGCTAATAATCCGCAAAGACTGAACTCATGTCTTCTCACTCAAAATCCATTCGAGCAGGCTCTGCTTTCCAGGGGTGTGCAGCTGACCCATCAGCAGGGCTTTATTTGTTTAGAAAATGACAAGAGACATTTGTTAACTACTTTTTCTTCTCCTCTGAACATGCACACACTTTAGAAGTCAAGCGCAGGATGGTGTGCCAGAGGGGTCAAACAGGAGAGACTCTTGACTCAATGTGTGATACTGAAGCTAACGAGAGTCATCATTGTCAGTCACATAAATTTGAATGAGAAACATGCAATTAACAGTGAAAGCAATCAGATTTGTAAGGAACCTCTCCCCTCTGCCCTTCCTTGAAAGCACTTAGTAAGCTAACTTTTACTGGTCTAATAATGAGTTGTAATTTGATAGAATGTTTCCCAGCCTCTGCCACAGAATAGCCTGCTTATTACCTTCACAGAGTCTCTGAGTTAGAAGAGATCTCAGATGTCATATAGACCAAGCCATTCCTTACAGGGTTCTTCTCAAAGTGTCCCCAACAAGTGGTTAGCTAGCTGTTGCTTGAACACCTCTGGTGAGAGGGAACCTGCTACCTCCAAAGACAACCCAGTACATTAAGGTGAAAAGCAAAATCAAACTCTTTGTAACTAAAGAATGGTCTGACATTAGTAAACTATGTTCTTATTTAGAATAAGTATTATACTTTCTTGATTTGAATGTTTTTATTTCCTTATCCCACATTCTAATTCTTAAAATTTTTGATGAGTTCTTCTTCCCTGATTTATGTCCCTAGTTGGTGCTGATGAGGGCAGGGGGTAGAAGACCCTTAGAATTTTAAGACTTGTGTACAAGCCTGGGAATCAACTTGTACAAAGTCAGGTATTACCACTGGTCCCTGACTTTTTGGTAAGTTGACCCATTCTAGACCTGCTTATGAATACCAGAGGGATCTTGGAATGCAAGGCAGGGGAAATTTATTGTTTTCTGTTTTGTTTTGGTTTTTTTTGGAGGGGGGAGGGCCAGGCAATTGGGGTTAAGTGACTTGCCCAAGGTCACACAGCTATTAAGTGTGTCAAGTGTCCTGAGGCCGCATTTGAACTCAGGTCTTCCTGACTCCAGGGCTGGTTCTCTATTCACTGCACCACCTAGCTGCCCCTTCTGAAAGGGGAACATAAATAGGATGAAATGAAAATGATTAGCATCTACATTGTGCTAGGGAAACAGAAACTTGAAGGTGCCTCTCCTTCAAGAAAGCAGACTGTACACAACACAACACCAGGAAGAGAATCACCAAAACGAATGGGAATAGCAACTTTTCATAAGTGTGGCTCCATTAGGAATTCACTGACAGTGTTCAAGCCCAAAGTCTCTACTCTGAAAACAAAACAAAACAAAACATCTTGTCAGCAACGTTTCCAAGGCAGCAAGTGCCAACATAGCCAGCATAGCTTTGTACTTCTCGCCAGGAATTTTTACAGGTATAGCTAGACAGAATTGTTAATACATAAGCAGAGTTGTGGCTATGCTTAAGTGGCCACAACTATCAAGTATAGGATCTATCTGTTTACCCATCAATAAAACATGGATCTGACTGTCAAACCCTAGACATCACTTTTTTTTTTGACCTGGCCAGCTCAGCACCACAGACGGTGCCTGCCATTGTCACTAGTTAGCCTTCCTGCAAAGGCAAATGGCAATATCTATGCATATGTAGCATAGAATATTATACATGTGTTGTCTCTCAAAGCTTCAGCACATCTCACAAGATGTATAAGGAGAAACAGAAGGGAAGAAAAGCTTATAATGGAATCACAGAGGTTCAGAGTCAGAGCCTGGTTTTGAAATCCGTTCTTTCAGTTCCAATAACTCTACTCTGTAGAGCTCACTAACCCTTGGCATTTGTCCAATCACCCTATACAAGCAAATATTTTAAGTACTTTTATGTATTCAGAGATATTTGAAGATGCAGAAAAATATAAGACAGTTCGCGAAGATAAAATTTAACACATAATAAAAAGCTAAATCATAGTATGAGCTGGAAGGAGCTTAAAAAATACCTCATGAAACCTCTCACCTTACATAAGAGAAAACTGATGCCCAAAGAAGTTGAACTTAAGTTGTTCAGATTAACTTGGGTAGTAAGTAGCTCAGCTGGGATTGCAAACCAGGGTCTCTGACTATAGTGTTCTTGAATCTACTGTGATGCCACTTTGTACCGTGTTGTCTGAATTATTACACAGGCACATGTCCTTGGACCAGTTACCTCACTTCTCTGGACCTCATCTGTAAAATGGAAGTGTTGGCTTAGATGATCTCCAATTCTAAGATAATACAAAATCTATGCACTAAACCGTGTGATACTGAAGGAAGGAGCAAGGTATAATGGATAAAACTGGGGGAAAAACCCTGGGTTTGAGTCCCAACTCAGATATTTATTAGCTCTGTGACCTTTAAGCAAGTTACTTCACCTCTCTGGGCCTCAGTCTTGTTATCTGTAAAATAAAAGCCTGACTCGGTGACCTTTAAGGTAGGTCTTGTATGGCTCCAAATCTAGCTATGATCTATGATCCTAAGAATTTAAATGCAATAAGAGCTCAGAAAGCATAGTCACTGAGGGCTGCAGTTGTCAGAGGAGGCTCTCTACAGCAATGGTGTTGAACTTGAATGGTAAGGTGGAGCTACTAAACCATAAATAAGAGTCCCTGCCAGTCACATTTTGACTTGGAAAACCACATATTAACATTGTAGCCCAGTGGATAGAGTGCTGGGCCTGGTGTCAGGAAGACTCCTCTTCATGAGTTCAAATCTGGCCTCAGTCACATACTATCTGTGTGACCTGGGCAAGTCACTTAATCCTGTTTGCCTCAGTTTCCTCATCTGTAAAACAAGCTGGAGAAGGAAATGGCAAAATCACTCTAGCGTCTTGGCCAAGAAAACCCCAAATGGGGTCACAAGGAGTCAAGCACAACTGAAAAGTGACTGAACAGCAACTGAATGTCCTATTGTATTTTTATTCATTTTGTCAAATATTTCCTAATTACATTTTAATATGGCCTATGCTTGTCCATGTGCTTGAAACCTATGCTCTCAAGCTCCAGCATTTAACCAAAAGAGACATGGGATCTCAAACATTTTCAGGAAAATAAGAAGCTCATTCATGAATAAAATGTATGGGTTAATCCCAGTATTCTATTTTTTCCTAAGAAAATAGAATCTTTAGGAATTGAGTATGACGAATTTTAATTTTATATGGTTTTAAGAGAAAAACTTTCACATTAACCATGTCGGTGACCAGATACATTTAAACAGTTGTAAAACTTTTATTGACGTAATCTTGATCTCATTGTATAAATAATATATTCTAAGTAAGAAAAACTTGAGATTTTAAGTATCTAGTTTATCTTGCTTAAATTTTAGTCTGTCATCCCACTGCAAAAGCCTAAAGACATCAAATGCATCTATAGCATACAAAATAGTGATTTCCTTGTTAGCTCTAGAAAAGGAAAATAGTACTTATAGAATTATGATGACTTACGCAGAGCATACATATTAATTAATTCAAGTAGCTATTCAAGAACCAGTGTTCAGAGTTCTCAATATATTGTACTAATACATCAGAGTAGAAAGGAAAGTATTAGGGATGTGTAATTGGGCTCAAGCTATGTAACACATATCAATGACTTTGATAAGACTCATTTATTTATAGGCAAAGGTGTTCTGGGGCCAACTCATACTTCTCCAATTGTTAAATTATCAGTATGAGCTTTTATACCTCAGATCTTGGCAAACACTATGGGTCAGGGCCTAATTTATTGTTTTGATGATTATATGGCCTTACGAAAACGAAGGAGAAAATGCGAATTAAATTTAAAAGTGTGTTGTATATATATTTTAGAGCTGGTTGTTAAATATTTACTAACACATTCTTGTTATAGGTGACAACAAAACTAAGATATTGAATGACTGAGTTGAAATCCAAAAGTATCTTGACAAAAGGATGGGCAAAATCTACTAGGGCAAAATCGAATGGGGATTAATGAAAAATTTAAAGCATGAGTTTAAAAAAAACAACCTCAGCAAGACAGGTTGGACAGGTGTGGCTAGAATACAGTCAATATGAAAAAGATCTGGAGGTTTTAGTGTAGTGAAAGCTTAAAATGAATTAATAGATCAAAGGATAATGTGATCTTAGACCAGCTTAAGAGATGCACAGTGTCGGAAGAGTTCCGGTTCTAAAAATCAGTAGTGAATTCTACTTCACTCGTGGTTCTCAAATAAAAACCATGTAACTTCTTGTTGGGAGATGCTATTGAAAAGATTCTTCTTCACATGTAGGCTGGCTCATGAAAGGATCTCAGCCTCCCAGAATTTCATAATTAGAAGAGATCTTTGATGATTGTTGTTCAGTGATTTTTCCATGCTTCAAATTGTTGCTTATTCAGTTGTTTTCAGTCATGTCTGACTCTTTGTAACCCCATTTGGGATTTTCTTGGCAAAGATACTGGAGTGCTTTGCCATTTCCTTCTCCAGCTCATTTTACAGATGAGGAAACTAAGGCAAACAGGATTAACTGACTTGCGCAGGGTCATACAGCTGGTCTGAGGCCAAGTTTGAACTCAGATCTTCCTAACTGGAGGGTCAGTGTTTCATTCACTGCACCACCTAGCTGTCTGGAAGGAATTTCAATATCTATGTAATACAATCCACACCTAAAAAAACATTTCACAATGCAGTACATTCAATAAATGGCCATGCACCCTTTGCTTTAAGATCTCACCAATAAGAGGAAATCCATTAGCTCTGGAGACAGTTTATTCCACTCTTAGATAACTATAACAGGGAAGTTTCCTTTTATCAAGTCTTGCTTTGTCCCTTTTCAGCCTCCACCCACTTCTCCTAGTTCTACCCTTTGGAGTTAAGCAGAAATAATCCCCTTTCTGTACATCACCTCTTCAAATGCTTGAAGAGATTTAGCATGTCACAATATGCCCACCTTTTTGAATCTTTTCTTCACCAGGTAACATTTCTTCTGCTCCTTAAACCAATTCTCATGCTATGTGGGCTCAAGACCTTTCACCATCCTGGTTTTTCTCCCTCTGACTAGATAGGCTCTACTATCCACTCATTTTATGTGATTCTGTAATACTTGAGTGTAGTTTGAAAATGAACCCAAATCATCAATTTCTAATCATCATTTTAGCACATCCTGGAATTGACTAATCCCCCCAATCTATGAAAACAGAATTTCTATGTCAGCAACGACATCTATTCAGCAGATTTAACCTTCCAAAGAATAGTTTAGTTTTCAAACATTTTTGGTATCAGGACCACTTTATTCTATGAAAAGTTATTGAGGACCCCCCCAAGAGCTTTTATTTATGAGTTCTAACCATGATAGTTACCATATTACAAATTTACAAGTCTTAGTATTATTATGGAAATAGTTTTGACCTCAAAGACCCTCTAAAAGAATCTCAGAAATGCACAGGATTCCCAGACCTCACTTTGAGAACCAATGATTTAGTTTTATCTCTCCAGATGTGTCAGAATATGGACCCTGAAATAATTACTGAGGTTGTTCAAACTAGACCAAAAAACCCACTTTAACTTGAACTGAGATAAACTGAGTTAAAGGAGCTGAGATAACCAAGTTAAACATGGAATGATATGGAAAATAATCTTAATTTTCTGGTGTGTGTGTGTGCATGTGTGTGGTGTATGTTTTTCTGTTTGTATATGTGTAGTAATAGAGCCAATTTCTGCTGTGTCTTTAAAAACCTGGCATTTGACAGCATGGGGATTAAGTTTTAACACACCTGTTCAGGCATTCTTCAGTCAGACAGATGCCAGCACCACTTCCTATCTCTATTTGGAGTATTGAAACTGTGCTCTCAGCAATCCTATTTCCCACTCTTCCTCCAGCGTGCGAAGCACCATACGGAAGTTGTCAAACACAGATATGCATTGCTCCGGGTAACCTAGTAACAGTGTAGGATGTATGTGATCTTTGCCAGGAGGAGACAATGATTAAATGCAGGAAGAAGTAGTTTCGATACCAAAGGAACTTCGACGGTTTATTTCAGCACTGCTTTCATTTAAAACAGTTAAGCAGGGATATTTGAGGATAATCATGGCTTAAGTACAGAACTATATCTGGTAGAGACAGAATGGAATATGATAGAGTAGATACTAGCTGGATAAGAAAGTCATGAATGGACACTATGAGTCATATGATATTTGTGAGTCTGGGTTATGTTTTTTTTTAAATCACACGAGAGAAAAATGCATTTATTGTTTCTTTGAAGAAAACTCCCTACATGAATTTACTCAGCTGAAAAGCAACACATTTAGCCTAATGGAAAAAGTAAATTGTGACAATTATCAGGAACTATAAAGATAATAAAGAAAATGATGATATTAAAGACATTTTTACTGATCTAAGAACAGATATAAACGGGGCTGATCAAATGAGTCCTAAAACAAACTATGAAGTTACATCTGATTGTACCTTGTGTCCAGACAGATTTATATGAAACATGTAAGCATATTCCTTGATCAAAGTTAGAGGGAGACCATTGCATGCCATTAATTTCTTTTAAAAATGAGTTTACATGAAATAAATGAGATCAGATGATGAAAGTGAGATAACTACCTTTCCAAAGCAGTGGGTACCGGAGAATGTACAGATCTTCTTGCTGCATATCTCTAATAAAATCTGACATATTTAAGGCTGGCATGTTCTTAGCATGTTTGATTTTGTTTTACAAGGGGTGACCTGGCTGGGTTCCTAGGGACTGCACAATGATAGAAATAAATATGACATTTCATATTTATATTTTGTTTTATGAATTGTCACATAATTATCTTAGAATTAGGTGATAATTTTCTGATCTGTGTAGGCACTCTTGTCAGTTTATTATCCAGGACTATCACAAAATGGCTCACTCATGTATTCCAGTTTTTCTCTGCCAAAACTAATTTTAAAAAACTCTTCATAAAGCTCTAAAATATCACTTTCTTACTACTTCGTAATTACAAGTATTATAATACAAATACTGTACATAAATCCTGCACCAAAACATTTTAGGGTCAGAGTTATGGAGATATTATTTTGGAAAGAGACCTTAGAAATTGTTTGGTTCAACCTCCTCATCTTACAGAAGACAGAACCGAGATACAGAATGCTTAAAGGACTTATCCAAGGTCACATAGCAAGTTAGTGGCAGAGCTGAAAATAGATCTCAGGTCTCCTAACTCAATCAAACTACATCAAATTTGCTGTTAAATTATTAGTGTATGTGTATTATTAACTGGGGCACTCTCCCCAATTCTTGTTTCAGTGACTTCTCTCTTCCCAGAAGAGCTTGGGAATGTTTTGAGTGACTTCTCATTTCTATGTTCCATTGATCCCTCCCAGATCATCTGGTAACTTCAGTATGTGACATATCACCCCTTCACCTAGAGTATAGTCTTCAAGTCCCCAAAGAAGTATGCAGGTTCACAAGGCTAAACACATGAATACTTATGACTAAAAGTTATAGGGACAGGTCCATTAGAAAACAGCAATTCTACAAAAACTGTACCAACCCCTCCTATACTAGAAATCTATACAATGTGACCAGGGACAGAACTGGCCTAAGTAAGGCTCTAGGTAGGGATGGGTGGGATTGTGTTTGGGGAGTATTTCTTTATGTCACTGCTGCTTTTCTTGGCTATTTTATCTTTTGGCACATTATTCTTTTCCAGCAGCTCTTGGGGTTAGCTGTTCTTAGCAGATAGCTCAGCTTACTGCTCCCCGTTGTTGTTCCCAGCCACTGCACCCTGCAGCTCAAATTCCTTCTGCTCTTCTCAACTTCCATTAAATGCCAGTCATTTATTCTTCTGCAGTTCTCAGTCTTGGGCAGATATGGTCACTAGTATGAAGACTGAGGCAAAGAGGAACTTTGGGAAGATGCTCCTCAAGGGTATCAAGGTAGCAAAGGAAAAGAAGGAAGAGGAGGAGGAGAAAGAAAGAAAGAAAGAAAGAAAGAAAGAAAGAAAGAAAGAAAGAAAGAAAGAAAGAAAGAAAGAAAGAAAGGAAGGAAGGAAGGAAGGAAGAAAGGAAGGAAGAAAAAAGGAAAGAAGGAAGGAAGAAAGAAAAAGAAAGAGGAGGAGGAAGGTGAAAGAGGAAGAGGAAGGGGAGGAAGAGGAGAAAGAAGAAGTTTGTGAGGATGGAATTGTGAAGCAGGAGAAGGAAGATTAAGACTTAAGAACAGCTAGTAGTCCGGCTCATATGGAATACACTGACTAGAGTGGACTAGTGTCAGATGAAACTGGAAAGACTGGCGGGAGCCAGAATATGAAGGCCTTAAAAGCAAAGCAAAGAAGATTTCATCCTATAATAGGTAGAGAGGCATTTAAAGTTTTGGGGTGGCCTGAGAAGAATGGCACAGCAAGGGTGATCTGAACATTAGGAAAATTGTTTAAGCTACTTTATCAAAGTATCAAAGTTTAGTAATGAAAGGAGAGAGATGGGGTAGGAGGGAGAGCTTCTTAAGAACTGGAGTCACCTAAGGATATTGGCAGGTACATGAAAAAGAACCAGTACAAAAGAAAAGACTGCAGATGAGAGAGAAAGGAGATCATTTATGGAGCAAGATGTTGAAGGATGCTGAAGGGGGTAATATCGAGGGTCATGATGGAGTGACTAACTATAGCAAGGAGACAGGGTACCTTTCCCTCACAGATTGCAATATATAAGGAGAGACTGCTTAAGTAGCTTAAGGAGAGTAGCTTAAGCTACTAAACAATTTTAAGGTATAGAAGTATGAAGCGGAGGGAGCTCCCATCACACAGTTTTGATTTCAAGAAATAGGCAACATTGTGTGCTCTAAACACGGAGGAAAAGGAGGAGGTTAGGGTCTTGAGAGGAGCAAAAAATAAAGGTTCAGAATAGTTGGAGTGATACAGAGCATTAAGAAGAAGAGAATAAAAGCATTATTAGACAATAGTGATGGCCCTTAAGAGATTATGTTTATAGGTGAAATCAGCATGATTTTGTGACTTTTCTCTCAAATACTTAGAAGCCCTGAAGCAGGACAGGGAAAAATATGTGGTAGGTGTCATCTTCAGTTAAGAATTAACAGAGCATAATTTGTGATAGGTCAGGGGAGCAAGGGATTCCAGATCGGTGGCTAACAAATCATTAAAGTGGTAGACCATGGGGTCAAGTCTAGGTATGGAAGCCAATGAAGATAGAGAAGGGAAAATTGATCTGGAGACTAGGAGCTGGTCATTTTAGTATAGAGTCTGGTTAATGAAATGAGGGGATATGAGAGATGGAATGAACTGAGATTGTGGTAAGAGAATGGAGTGTCTAAGTTCACCTTTGAAACAGAATTCTCTCCTCATCAGCAAAGCAGTGGTTCTGCACATTGTTGGTTAGGGCATGGAAAATATAATCATTATGCTTAATTGAATGTTTTAATGGTTTTTCTTAAAATGGAAATTTACCTGCATTCCACAGACAATAAGTCTCTTTAACAGGAACATCTGTGGCATACAGAGTAATTTCCATTTTAAGAAATGCCATTAGAGTTTGGAATATTGAAATAGAATATTTACCTTGGGGAGATAAAAATAGATCATTGACTTACTTTAAAGGGCCAGCTTGTCAAGCTCCTCCCCAATTCTAGGTCTTCCCCTTTCCTCCTGGATAGAACTACATAAACAAGGAATTAGAGAGAGAATAAAAATGCTCCGAAGAATCTTAGGATTTAGATTTGAAAGGTTTCTTAGAGGTCACCTAAGATATGGATATGACCCTCTGAGTAGACTCAAACACTAAGAGACACTGAATTATCTTCTGTTTGTGGTTGTGTCCCCTCCCTCTCTTGGTGTCAGGCAGAACAATAGGACTCACGAAGGGATGATCTCAATGAGTCATGTGCCTGAATTGAGAAAGTAGATTCTTCTTGTTTTTTTCTTTTTCAATTTTATTTTATTTTCTGTTCTGAATTCTCTCCTTTTCCCCTCTCCTCCCCTCCCCCACCCACTGAAAAGGCAAGGAAAACAAAACCCCTTACAAATGTGTAGAGGCATACAAAACAAATTTCCACATTAGTCATGGCCAAAAATAAAAAAAGAAAGAAAGAAAAAGAGAAGAAAATAGGCTTCGATTTGCACTTTGAGTCCATCGGCTCTCTATCTGGAGGTAGATAGCATTTTTCATCATAAAGATGAGATTTGGAGTTGCAGCTGGTCATTTTGTTGATCTGAGTTACTAAGTCTTTTAAAGTTAATTATCTTTACAATACTTCTGTTATTGTATAAATTGTTCCCCTGGTTTTGCTCACTTCATATCATTTGATGTATGTTTTCCTAGGTTTGTCTGAAACCATCCTCTAACAGGGCAAGAACTCACTAGTCAGTAAAAATTTTTGGGAAAACTAGAAATCAATCCAGTAGAAATTATGTATAGACCAACATTAGCACGGTATACCAAGATAAGTTAAAATGTATACATGATTGAGACATAAAGACATATACAAATTAGTAAAACATGGAAGAAATTACTGTCAGATCGATGGACAGGGGAAGAATTCATGACCTAACAAGAGATAGAGAGGTTCACAGGAGATAAAATAGGAAATTTTGATTACATCAAATGAAAAAAATTTTTGCACAAACAAAACCAATGCAGTTAAAATTAGAATAAAAGCAGAAAACAGAAAAAAAAATCCTTGTAACAAGTTTCTCTTTTAAGGTCTCATTTCTAATATATATGGGGAAGTGAGTGAAATTTATAAGAAAAGATCCATTCCCCAACTGATAAATTGTCCAAGGATATTAATAGATGGTTTTCAGAGGAAGAAACCCAAGCTATAATAGCCACATAAAATGTTCTAAATCACTAATAATTAAGGAAATAAAAATTAAAACTATTCTGAGGTGCCACCTCACACCCATCAGATTAGCTAAGATGACAAAAAAAAGAAAGTAACAAATGATGGAAAGTCTGCTGGAAAATATGTATAGTAGTTAACTGTTGGTGGAACTATGAACTAGTCTAACCATTCTGGAAAGCAACTTTGAACTACACTCAAAAAGTTATTAAACTGTTTATACCCTTTGACCCAGCAATATTGCTACTATATTCCAAGGATATCAAAGAAAGTATAAAAATACTTAAAGCAGCTCTTTTTGTGGCAGCAAAGAATTAGAAACTGAGGAGATGTTCATCAGTTGAGGAATGGTTGAATAGGTGAAGATATGTGAATATGATGGAATAGTATAGTGCTGTAGCTTTGTTTAGGAGGGCTGGCCCTCTCTGATTAAAAATTGACATCCCTCAAAAATAAGGGGAGGTCTCCATGTGCTCTCATAGGCTGTCTAAGTTTTAAAGGGAAGAAAGTATGGTCTTGTCTTCAGTTATCAAGGGAAATGAGGAGCCAGTGTATAATATGGCAAGAAGGAACCTAACTGGGACCTTAGTTAGACTGGAAGTAGTGGAAGAGACTTAATAAGAGAGGTCTGAGAAGCTTTTCTCTCCACTCTTACTGTGCCCTTTCCTCTAGCCACTTTCTGGCAGGGAAAATATCATCGATCTCAAAAGTAGCCTCTACCCCCACCTAATCTCTCTCCTATTCTACCTCACCCTCTGACCTTTCAATCAGGGTGGTAATAGAATTGAAAAGTCTGTATGGTCTGGAATCAAGATTAGCCAAGCTGGGCCTTGAAGAGACATACTATTTCTATCTTACTTTCAGAAATATGTGTTTGTCTTATATTTTGAGAGTTACTGTTAACAATATGTTATTAACTCATAGATTTCATTTTCAGGCATTATGGCATGATGTGTAGAGTCCTGGCTTTAGAGTCCAAAGACCTGGGTTCAAATCTTGGCTCTCCTGCTTATTACAATCGTGACCTTGGGCAAGTTATTGAACCTCTAGGAGATTCAGTTTCCTCATCTGTCAAATAAAGATGTTGACCTTGAAGATCCACTTCAATTCTATATCTATGTTCTTATAATGGCTTTATATTTTCATTATTGAACTAGAAATATCCCCAGAAGAAACCATTACCAAAAGATGGCAATGAGCTAGAGTGCTGGATTTGGAGACAATAAAATCTGAGCTCAAATCCTGCTTCTGATACTTATAGCTGGGTGACCATAGGAAGATATTTGCCCTTTTGGAATTTCAGCCTTCTTTTATGTAAATTGGGAATTATAATTCATGTCCCACCTACTTCACAGAGTTATTATTAGGATCAAATGAGATGTTTGTAAAGCACATTGCTAACTTTAAAGTGCTATTCAAATGTCAGTTATTATTACTAAATGAGGCTATGAACAACAAGAATAGGTCACATCAAACTAACCTCATGTCCTTTTCTGACAGGATACTTTGGGGGAATGCTGCAGGAATACTTGAGATAAATTTTTTGATAAGAATTTGAAAAACTCTCAGGTCAAGGTTGTGGAAACCATATAGAGATTTGGGCTAGATGATACTAGAGACAGCTAGATTCAGACCTGATTGGCTGTCCTCCAAGAGTAATTATGAACAGCTCAATGTCAACTTGGAAGGAGGTCTCCAGCAAAGTATTACAGAAGATTTGTCCTTAGCTGGGCTGCTCTTTAAAATTTCTATTAGTGACTTGGATAAAGGCAAATAAGGCATGTTGACCAGATTTTCAGATGACACAAAACTGAAAGGGATAGCTAACAATTGCAATGAACAACTGGGAATCCTGAAAGATTTCCACAGGTTAGTTGAGGATAGCATGAAAGATTTCAAGTAGATTAACATCTCAGCTGAGTCTTGAAGGAAACCAGAAGACTCAAGAAATAGAAATGAGAAAGGAGTCAACAAGTCAAGAAGCAATTATTAAGCACTTACTATATTCCAGGAAATGTGCTAAACTCTGAGGATAAAAACAAAGATAAAATCCCTTAACATGCAAACAGCTATATAAAAAAGATTGTGTATATATATATATATACATATATATGTATATACATATATCTATATATATGTATATATATGATAAAGTAGAAATAATCTCAAGGGGAAGAAGACTTCTTGAGGAAGGTTATATTTTAGTTGGGACTTGAAGGGATCCAGGAGATAGAGAAAAAGACATGAGAGTTCCAGGCTAGAGGTGAAAACATACGGAATGGGGAGATGGGCTACTGTGATACATCAGGAAGGCCACTGTCACTGGATCACAGAGTATGTGGAAGGGTGCAAGGTGTAAAAAGACTGGAAAGTCAGGAAGGAGCCAAGTTATGAAGGATTTTAAAAGTCAAACAGAGGATTTTATACTTTATCCTAGAGGTAATATATAGGGAGCCAGTGGAGTTCATTGAATAGGGGATGATGTGGTTAGACCTGTGCTTTGGGAAGATTGGAAGACCTACTTGACAGCTGAGTAAGGAATAGAGTGAAGTGGAGACACCTGAGGAAGGCAGCAGCCTACTGCAATAGTCCATGAGCAAAGTGATGAGGCATTCCAGGCATGGGGGATAGCCAGTGGAAGAGCATGCAGACAAGAGATTAAGCATCACAAGAACAGAAAGTGGGTCAAAACCACTGGATTAAAGAGTGAATGGAGGGAAGTAATGTGTATAAAGACTCTCACTAAGGGTCTTCAAGCAAATATTTGGTTGGCCATTTGCCAAGGTCATTGTAGAGAAGATTCTTGTGTAAGTTTGTACTAATTGGCCTCTGAGGTCCCTTCCAATTCTGAGGTTCTGCAGTCACCCTCCTACTCTCATATATAAGCTGAGGAAGGGAAGAGAAAGAACTAAAGGAGCCATTCATTATATAAAAAACTAGATCAGTTGCCTTCCCCTAATGAGAAGGAACTTTTAGCTTTAATGGGAGATAAGGCCTTGTGCTTTTCTTACTTAATACAATGCTTAACATTTCATCATTCTGTCACTACTCTCCGAGGACATTCCACATTGCTAATAGCACCCCAAATTCAGATTAGAGTAGTTTGCCTTCACATTTCCTCCAAGATGTCACCACAGTCATCACTACAGCCTCTGGGGTGGCACCTGTTAGCATCATAGCAGTTAATTCACTGTCACAACTGTTTCCCTCCTATTTTAAACTCTATCACTATTGAGACTTGGATCAGCTCAGCTTTTTTAGGATTTGATATGACTTTCACCTTTGCATAGTGTTTTTGGAAAATAGGGCAATGGGAGACATGGTTACTAGCAACAGCTTCTTATAACTGCATTACTTAACCATTGAGGCCAACATCAGTCTCGCCATAGTGAACAAAACTAACCACTGACATTTAGCCTGGCCCTAGATTAAATTCAAGAAAGTGTGGAGCACACCCATTCCTCACCATTTATAGTCTACAATGAGTATTATCTTGCAAAAGGAGCAGACAAGATAATGTGTGTAAAGTGGTTTGCAACCCTTAAAATAGTATATGAATGCAAGCTGTTACTTTTGTTGTTGTTAACATGTTGTTCTCATCTCTTTGATGAAGATCTGAGGGAAGTGGTCCTGAGTCCCCTATGCTGCTATTAGTCTTTGATATTTAATATTCTTCAGAGTATTACATAGGTAGATGAAAATAACTGCATTTATAGATAAATTAAAGTATCAGAATTTGATGCTATCTTCTGAAGGCTCATTCGGCTATCCTTGATATAACACCATTAATAGATAGGCTGATGATGACGATGATGATGATGATGATGATGATGACAATGATGATGATAATGGTATACCTTATCTTGTTCCCACATGATTTTGTTTCCTTTTGTTATATTTTGATCATTTTTCATTATCTATAATTTGAAGGTGAATATTTGATTTGGTAACATAGTTTAAAATATTGTTCTGAGTTCATAAAGGTCTAAAAGTCGTTAAATAGACATGTCGAATTTGATATGCCTAAATGATATTGGGTTTTAATCGTTCAACAGGCAGCTGGTGATACAGGATTGGAGCTCAAGAGCGAGACTAGGGAACACACACACGCATATCCACAAACACACACACACAAATTTCATTTTTAATTATGCTATGATGTGATGAAAGTATCCTGGAACAAGGCTCTAAATTTAGCCACTGAGGAGGAGTGCTCTGTGATCTCACAGTCAGTGAAGAAGGAAAAACTCAATGTGGTAATCAGAAGGAATCATAGCAATCGTTTCCACAACAGGTTTCCACTTAGGAGTCAATCATTAGCATGCTAGTATGAATAAAGCAATACAGGAAGAAAAATATATGTACATACACATGTATATATATATATATATATATGCATGTATACGTGTATATATGTGTCATCTACGTAGAGATGTTAATTGAACCCATGAGAGCTAATGAAATCACCAAGAGAGTGTGCAGAAAGAGCAGGGATGTTCTAAGGCAGTGCCCTGGGATACTCCCACAGTTAGAGGGCATGATATAGAATACAATCTAGTAAAGAAGCCTGAAAAGAGGCAATCACACAGATTGGAGGAGAACTAAGAGAGAGGAAGTGTCATGAAAACCCATAGATGAAAGAATATCCAGGACGGCAGGGTGGTCTAGATGGTCAAACACTTTGGAGGGCTCAAAAAGAGCAGGATTGAGAGAAGGTCATCAAGTATGGTAATTTAGAAGTTACCAATAATGTTGGAGAGCATAGTGTAACTTGAATGATAACGGAGGAAACCAGATTGCAAAAGGGTAAAAAGTGGGAGGAGACATGGAGACAACAAAAGTGGATAACTTTTTTTTTCTAGGATTTTGACTGTGAAAGGGAGGAGAGATGTATGATGATTGTTTAACGGTATAGTAGAGTGAAATGAAAGGTTTATAAGAATGTAGATGACCTGCCTGTGTTTTTAAGCAGCAGGGAAGGAACCAGTAGAAAGCAGATAGTATATATTGGATATACTAAATCAACTTGAAAAGATTTATAAAAAATTGTCTTCTAGAATCTAATCCCTAGATAACTGCATAGATGCTAAGTTCTGTCACTCCCTATCTTTGTTTATCTATATAACTGATATGTGAGAAAGCTACTGCATGGGGAAAATTACATTGCTGGTTATTTCTCTTCCTTTATCACAGCTAGTCAGTGGATTTCATTTCTTTCTTCACAAGCGCACACACTGTAAGAAATTTTCATTTATTTAGCTCCCATAAATGTGCTGGATTTACTGGCATTCAGCTATTAATATGTATCCAGGGCTAAATTTAAGATCCAGCTAGGTTAAATGATAAAAGGCTCTGACTTTAAAACGTGTTGCACATCCAGTGTGAGAAGCCATCACCTCTGGGGAGACAGTAACTGTTTTGCAAGGCAAAATCACTTTCATCAGCTTACAGAGAAACAGTAATGAGACCAAAATGGATTAAAAGCTGGACCTGGGAAGAGAACCAGAATCAGTTCTTCCTTTCCAATAGATTATTCTTTTTTCCCCTTTCAGAAAACTCAGGATTGCATTCTGTGAGTATTATTTCAGAGCTACAATGCTTCTAGTTGAACCTCTACCTGATTGAATGCTACATTTTTGCTTTCACTTACCAGAAAATTCTGCAATTATTATGGAAATTTATAAAAGATTGACACAGATTTTTGTAGGCTGACACAGAAAGAATTTCAAGGGATTAGGCTGATAATGCATTGCATGTATCTGAAACCTACATGGCAAAACTCATTCACTCTTTCATTGAGCATATATCTATATCTCTCCATATAGATATAGATACATCCTTATAAATATGTATTATATATTTACATATATATGCCAGGGAAAGCTAGACTAGAGATACATATATACTTGTATATCTATATCCATGTATATATAAACATATACAGGTTTGTTTATGTTTTAAGAAAAGGTTCACATAAGAAAAATTAGCAGGCATACATAGTTTGATATATTTTCTGCTTGCTAGCATTATCAGGGAAATAAATTGCAGTCAGGGGGAAGAGAACCAATTGAAACTATGTGAAAATAATGAGAAAGATCAAGGCAGTCATTCTGGCAAGCAAATAACATCTCATCTAATGCATCTCATGCAGTAAATCATCTCAGTCATTGGACTGGGTCCCCTTGATACTGTAGAGTGCACTGACTTTTAGCATTAGTCCAGGAGCCATGCAGCTTTTAGGGGTTTCCAAAGGTTAGGAGAAAATATTAAGCTTTCTCATAAGGCAGATAGACTTTTACGTTTTTATCTTACGCAGGGATGAGGGCAATTTACCCATCCCTCCAACTACTATTGTGATATGGGAAACAGCAGTTGAAACCTATTTCCCTTGCCTAAAATTTCAGATGGCATCATGTGAATTTGCCAACCAGTTTCAATGGAGGTCACCTAACTGTTGATGGATGATCCAAGGCTTGGAAATATATTTGGGTCTTGTCTACGCCAGACCAAATCTTTTTAGACTATTCCAATCACAGATCCACATCTTTAATAGACATTTAGGTGGCAGTGGGAGGTGATGACAGTCATCTAAACATTCCAGATTATGTGTTATAGTTATTGAATATTTTTGGATGTGTCATATCTCCCTTGCTAGATTTTGAGCTCTATGAAGGCAGATGCTGTCTTTCTTACCTTTGTATTTTTCAAATATATTATTACCATTGTTGCTACCAGTATAATCATCAACCTCCTTATCATAACCTTTCAAAGTCCATCCCATCATTCATGTCGTGATGTGTGTTGCAAATGGCAAAATCATGGAATGTTAGGTAGGATGGTAGTATAGTGGAAACTCTGTTCACCCTGAGGTTGCTATTACTATTGGTATGAAGTCTTATCAAAAATTCTGGAATACAATCTAACTGGGCTCTGTTGATACCACTGATTGATTAAGCACCACAGCCTGTAATGATGAAACTTGTAATGAATTTAGGAAATATATGACTCAGGATAGGGTTACAGGCTGTCTTTTGACAAAACTATTATGATAATTAATTTGATGAGGAAGATAGTCAAGCTAGTGGTGGTCCAACTTCTTTTAACACAACAAAGGAAGACATAGCAGAACAAATCAGAAATATAAAGCTAATACCCAACTTTTGGAAATGCTTTGATGTGCTGATGACTAAAGTGGATAAATTAAGAGTATCTCTGAAATGGACTAAAGAGGTATAAATACCTTTATTATATACCAGTACTCTATTATAAGAAAACTGGAAATAGATATTACCAGTTACAGGCAAGGACTTCACACTTTTATTGGTCAACAAGTACAAAATTGAGAATGTCCTTGAGAATTCAACAACTAAACTGTGTTAGAAGAGGTCCATTGTCTCAGATGGAACTATTGCTCGATACCACCTAGACATAATGTCAATCCATAAAAGTATAAGAATAACATTTAAATTTATGCCAACACAGCAAATGCTCATACTTTTCAAAAAACATGCGATTAAAAACTTTTTAAATCTAATGATCTAGTGGAAGAAGTTAAAAACTTCGTGGGAACAGGATAAGGTGCATGTCATCCCTTTTGTCCTTTTTGATATTGGAGATGGCTTGAGATGGTTTCATTGAATCTATGGAAAATGAGCTGATATGCCAATACTCTTATTCAATTATAAAACCCAGTCATTTTATTCACCCACTCAACAGTGAGCAAAACAGAAATATAAAAAAATAATAGCAGTATATTAACTTGTTTTCATATTGTTTCTACCTAAATTCCATGATAAAATGAGAAGGTAATTGATAATAATAATAACAACAATACTAAGTCCAGGATACTTAAACATAACCCTTTGGTAATTCTAGTGGTACTAACCTGGTCTTAAATTGCCATCATAAATCCCTCTATTTTCATAAATAAATTTTGCATTTTTAGCCATTTGTTCAATATTTCTTTGTTGATATATTGTTGGTTGATTTTATGTAATATAGTCTGTGGAGGTCTTTTGATTCTGTTCTTGAATCTTAGCCATTTCATGGGCTCCATCTTAAGCTAAACAGATTTTAATTACATCTGACAAATCTGGTGGCATGTACCTGATGTTATCCTTTACCATTAATTGTCTAAGTGATGTATACTTATTCCAAAAGTATTTTCACAGTTATTTTTATCTGTTTATCATTTTTCTCTGAGAAAATTCATCAACTTTCTTCCTTTCTGATAAGGAAGTATTCATCTTTATATAGCTGCCTGATAATGATGGATCTTATATTTTATTAATATTGTAAAATTTTGTGAGGACATTTTTCAAGTCTCTTATGTTTTGCATTGTATTTTGCAAAGTATGCATTAAAACTGGTATATATATATATATATATGTATATGTATATATATATATATATATATATATATACATATATATGTGTGTGTGTGTGTCGATTGCTTTAAAAATGGATATTTTTATTTGGATATCATCACATGAAGATACTTCCTCCTGAAGTTTTTGTGGCACTGCTTTCTCTTATTTCTCATTTTATCTCTATGACTACTTCTTCTTAGTTTCATGTGCTGGATTATCATCCACATTATGGCCCCTAACTGTGAGAGCATTCCAAGGCTCTGCTCCAGGACATCTTCTCTTTCTACTCTCTCTAGGTGACTTTGGATCCCATTGGTTTAGGTACTATCTATATACCCAGCCCTAGTTTCTCTCTCGCTCCCTAGTCCCAAATCACCTGCTACCTATTGGATATTCCAAACCAGATGTCCTTTAGAAATAGCAAACTCAACATGTCAAAAACAAAATTCATTTTCTTCTCCCCCCTGCCCCAAACTTATCTTTCTTATGGACATTTCTATTTCTGCCAAGTATACAATCATAATTCTAGTCATCCATTTCACAACCTTGGAGTCTTGGAATCATCCTTGACTCCTTGTTCTCACTCATCTTACATACTGAAACAATTGCTAAGTCTTATTGATTTTGCTTCCACAGCACCCTTGCATCATCATCACTACCACCACCATCACCATCATCATTATCAGTACTACCACCATCACTACCATCATCATCACTACTACTACCACCGTCACCATCATCATCATCATCACCACTACCACCACCACCACCACCACCATCATCATCATCACCTTCTTCTCTTGTTTTCAATTTTTTTACACAGTATTCAGATAAATCTTGGGATAAGTTAGTTAATATTCTGCTATTAGTAGCTTATATTCAGCAGTCTGCAGATGATTGCATAAGTGGATACAATAACCGCTGCTTTAGTTGAATAAAAATAGTACAGTATAAGCTTTACCCTGAAGACTGACAGAAAGCGTCTTTGGTATCACTCCAAAAGCATACAAGTCAATGGGAGTATCAGTCTATTCCTGTATTATCTTTATCTGTAAATATTCTGTCATGGTAGACTATAAGTATTTGGGACAGTTGCATCAATTTGAAATGTGGTTAACTATTTTTATCAAGCAATGTTCTGTCTTGGCAACTGTGGGCTACAGTTTGGTTTATGATAGATGTCCAGGTCCAATATGGTTTATTGGCTGAATTCTATAAGCTATTTTGAGGTATGCATTATAATAAGGAGATTTATTTGTCAATCCTTAAAAAATAATAAATTTTTGATGTATAAGTCTGGCTGCTATGTAATATCTTCCTAGGTATTTTGTAGATGCTAAATTTTTACAGCCTGTAGTAATATATTATGTTGTCTCCTTTGTTTTCTTCTATAATTTGCATTGATCACTAAGTCTGGACTCCTTGGGGATAACGCTTCAGTAGTTTCTGTTGACAATGACCTGCTCCTGAATTATCATCATAAACTCTTCTGTTTCCACAAATAAATTCACATGACTCAGCCATATGTTCAACTTCTTTTTTTGACAGAATTCATATCAATAATTGGCTGAATTCATGCAAATGTCATCTATGGTAAACCTTTTGATTCTGTGTTTGGATGTAAGTCATTTCCTATGTTCCAAGCGGAGGTAAGCCACTTGCAAATATATTTGACAAATCCAATAGCATGTATCTGTTATTAGGCTTTACTATTGCTTGGTGAAGTAATATTTGTTTGTTCCAAAATAATTCTTGTTGTTATAAAACCCATTTTTCATGTGCCCCAATAGTGTCTGCCTTTATTCTCCCTGCTTTCTGGTGTGTAAGTTGTTTGGTTATCATCATCGTCATTACCACAAATGAATTTCCTACCCCTTAGGAACTTATAACCCAAGACTCACCAAATTTTTCTGTCAGTTCGAAATCTTAGAATTATAGAATTTTAGAGCTCAAAGGCCATCTCAGGCTTATAGAATTGTAGGATCATAAATTTACAGCTGGAAGGGACCTGATCTAATCCAACATATCCATTTTACAGATGAGTAACTGTGACACAAAGAGATACAGTGTCTTGCCTAAGGTTATACAGGTAGTAAGCAACAGAGCCAGAATTTGAACCTAGATCTTTTGACTCCAAGTCTGATATGTTTTCCTTGTACTACTCCCCTCTAACCTATATACGTGACCTCTAGTGAGAAAGAATCCACTACCTTCTGAGCAGTTCTTTCACTATGAGATAATTCTAATTGTTAACAAATGTCTTCTTCATATAGTGCTTCAATTTTCCTCTAGGAGACTTTCACCTGCTTTTCCTAGTTTTGCTTTTTAGAGCCAAGCAGAACAAATCAATACCCCCTATATCAGATTAAGGTAGCACATAATAACCATTGCCTCCTGCGTACCCATCTTCCTTCTTTAGGTAGAATTTGGTGAACCTGAAAAGATTTTCTATCTTGCTGTAAGTGTTCTCCATTCAACAAAAGTACAAGCTCATTAGAGATAGGAACTTCCTCTGGTCCATCCTCTGGCTCCTAGAATCATACTCACTGATAAGTCACTGGAACAATACTTACCACCATTTGTTAAGATAGTTATGTGACTGCTAGATTCCTTGTAAAGTATAAGAGAATGTGTTAAAAGGAGAAATTAGAGTTTTTAAGAAGCTACAGGTTACATGTAAAAGAAACATATTGATCAAGAATAGTCTGTGTATCACTGCTTAAATTCCTAGTACAGGACTGCCCACCTACTCACTAACCCTCAGCAAAACCCTGATAATTCACAGTCTTGCAATGCATTCCAGAGCTGCATTCACTTACTTATTCTGAGTGATGAAATAATATAGGTGATCCAATAAAAAGAGATATTAATGATCCCCTTTTCATTTAGCGAAGAAGATGGAAATGCCTATAGGAGTAATGCACTTAAGCAAATGCTGGCCCGGTCACTGAATGAAAATTTGAAAACCAAAGAGGAAGGGCCTGGCTTAAAGTGTAATATTGATAAGCCACTGGGATGTAATTTCTATACATTTCAGAATGGACAAGAGACTCCCTGTCCTCTGATAAGAAAGAAGGTCAACATTCTCTATTTATGAAAATCTAGCTTTATCTCAATAACAAAAATATTTTAAAGTGTGTCACAGCAGGCATTCATTTATTAAATAAATTAATTTTCCAGGGAGAACTCACAATAATCTGAAATCAAAGATCTCAGATTCTCAGCTTGTCTTTTTTTAATCTTTCACAATTTATTTATGGACAGGATGAAGAAAGGTGGCAAGATGAAAGTACATTTCAGTGGGTACATAAATTTTAGATAAGGGGGTAGATTAATAGATTCATGTCAACTTACAGAGAGGACCTCACTGGGGTGCTGCAAGTCCCTATCCTTGGCTCTGTCATGTACAACAGGTTTAGCAATGACTAAAGTAGAGATACAGATAGTATATCAATGGAAAGTGTGAGGGTGGGTGGGGGGAGGTTGATGGGGGCTTCCCTGGTCAATTTGACGAGTTCTCCAATGAACTTGATAAAATTAAAGCATATGAACTTCAGTCTGAAAGCATTTGAAGGGCACCTCACATAGAGGTAGGCATGTACACTGGCACTTTGCTAAGAAGACACAGGGAACCCCTCTGATTGATTTCCAGGGACAAGATGATTGATTGATGACTAAGAGGGAGTTAGGGGGATGGATTCATGTCAGAAAAAACTGCCCTTCCCTATTCCCTATTCTCCCTGTCTGGTTCTCTCCCCCCCCCCCCTCTCTCTCTCTCTCTCTCTCTCTCTCTCCCCGTCTGTCTTTCCCTCTCTCTGTCTGTCTCTGTCTGTCTCTCTGTCTCTGTCTTTGTCTCTGTCTCTGTGTCTGTCTCTCCTCCCTTTCTCTCTCTCTCTGCATCATTTCCTTCCTCTTCGTCTCTGTCTCTGTCTCTGTATTTCTCTGTCTGCAACTGTCTCTCTCCTCCCTTTCTCCTCATCCTTTCTACTTTACCTTCCCTTCTCTTTCCCTCTCCTTTGAACTTTCAAGTCAGCACACAGCACACAGAGTAAGCCTTAATTCTGGGTATGTGTCCTCTCTACCATCCTCCCCCACCCCCAGGGGCCACCTAATGATGACTTGTGGCAGAAGTACATGCAGAGGCCTTCTCAGCCATAGAGGTTAATTCATGGCCAATGTTCTTGAATCGCATGCTTTTCCATAGAGGAAGAAAGAAGGTAGGAGAGATAGTTAAAAAGGAAAGCCCAACATCTATGGTATTTTATTTATTTACAAGGTGATTTTCTCACAGCAACCATCTGACCTAGGTGGCACAAATGTTACTATTCTCATTTTACACATTTGGGAAATAGGGTATCAGATAAGTCAAAGGACTAGTCTATAGTCACAAAATCTGGCAAGTGTTAGAGCAAGGATTTGAACTCAGTTTCCACCTGAATGCAATTTTAAGACTTTTCCCACAACATTACAACAGCCTATTTCTTTGTTACACTACATGAATAAATGACGTGAATTACAGAATTAAGATTCAAAAAAATTTCAACGTGCTGGACTAGATCAAAATCAATAAGGTGAAATGTAACAGGATATACATCCAGAGGACAGTTCCATAGCATCAGAACTGAGAACGACCTTAGAGCTTTAGCTCTTCACTTTACAGATGAAGAACGGGACTGTGGAAAGAATGTTGGATTTGGATTCAGAGCAATTGAGTTCAAATCCTTGTTCTGCTGTTTAGTTACCTTTGTGACCCTGGGGAAATCATTGCATCTCCCTGGGTCTCTTTTTCTTTCTCTATAAAGTGAAGAAGTTAGACCATATGATCTCTGAAGTCCTTTCCAATGCTAAATTCAGTCCTTAATTCAGTGCCTGGCACAGAGTAGTGCTCAATAAATGTTTACTGACTGACTGAATCTATTATTATAGAAACTGAAGTTTAAAGAGCGTGAACTGATTTGCCTAACTAAGGTCATACAAATAGTAAATAAATGAGTCAGGGTTCAAACTCAAATCCTCTAATTCCTAATCTCACACTTTTTCTAATACACGATAAGTTACACTAATAGTCTCTTAACTGTCAAATCTGATGAGTTTTTCACAATATTAATCCTCCTTGACCTCTCTGGAGCATTTGACACTGTTGGCCACCTGTTCTTCTAAATACTCTTAACTCTCTGGGTTGTCAAGACATTGTTTTCTCCTGATTCTCCTACCTATGTCCTTTGCTGGATAATGTCCATTATGTCCCCTGACTGTGAGTGTATCCCAAGGTTCCATCCTGGGGTTCCCTTTTCTTCTCTCTATATACTCTCTCATTTGGGGACCTTATCAACTCCCATGGATTTTACTATCAATTCTATGTTGTTCAATCAATTAATCAACAAGTTAGGTCCTGTGACTTGATGGGGACACAAAGATACCCCAGTTCATATTTTTGTCACCTCTCACTTATGTTATTGCCACATAATTGGTTTCCCTGCCTTGCCTCTCCCAATTCCAATCCAGCCTCCACATAGCTGCCAAAGTGAGTTATTTCCAATTTCCAATTTCAACATTTTCTCAGTCTATATACCTGGACAAAACTTGATGTCTCTATAAAGCATAGAAAAATAGTGAAATGCATCAGCACATTAGGTTAAAGAAGGAAAAGAAGCAGGAATATTAGGACCCAGAAAAAGATGTAAAACATTTACTTACAGAGAAAGGAACATTAAAATATAATATCTATGTTGAGTATACCCACATGCCTGACCATATCGCTGCTCTACTCAATACTCCAATGGCTCTGCACGACTTCTAGGAGTAAGTACAATCTCCTGTACTTGACATTTTAAGCCATATCTAGAATCAATGTATATTATTGCTATTAACAAACTATTTTCCAGTGAAACTGACCTTAGTGCCCCTCATACATGGCATTTCATTCCTCATTTCATGCCTTTGCACTCACTGTTCCCCATACCTGGAATGTACTTCCTCCTCACCTTCACCTCTTAGGATCCCTAGTTTCCTTCAAGACTCAGCACAAAAGCCAGCCTCTCATGTGAACTCTTTCCCAATCCATCCAGCTGCCAATGTACTCCCCCCTCCCAATCACCTTTATATATACATATGTATATGTGTATATATATATATATATACATACATACATACACACACACACACACACACACACACACACACACACACACACACACACACAGTTTCTCTCCCAATAGACTATAAGCCCAGTGAAAGCAAGGTCTGTTTCACTTTTGTTTTTCTATCTGTGACACGTAGCACAATGTCTGCTTGCTGACTGATTACTTGGCTGACAGAAGAGGATAAATGCAGGGAATTTAAAAGGAGGGACACTTCTCAATAAGAGGGAGAATTTTCTATTAACTAGAGCTGTTCAAAATTAGAATGAACTATTTCATGACTTAGCAAGTACCTCATCACAGAAAGCATCTGAGCAAAGTCTGGATGATCAGCTGTTGGGGATATGACAGAACAGATTCCTTCAATGAATGGGTATGTAGGACAAATGACCATCAAGGTCCATTCAAACTATAAAATGTTAAGATTCTATGATCCATATCTCTAAATATTGCCAGGAGGTCATAGCCATTATAATGAAAGAAATTATTTTCTTTTTTTTATATATTTTCTCAGCCCATATACTTGGGTAAAACTTGATGTCCCCATGAAGAATAGAAAAATAGACAGTGTAAAACATCAGCACATCAGGTTAAAGAAAGAAAAGAGTCAGGATTGCTAGGACCCAGAAAGAGATGTAAAACATTTATTTGCAGAAAAAGGAACATTAAAGTACAATATCTGTATTGAATGTAAGATATACTTATAAAATGCCATGTAAAATAGACATTAATGATTTTGATATCAGAGATCAAATATTATAAATACTACTTCGGAGCAAGAAGCATGTCCTGTGCAAAGAGTATTGAATTGGGATCCAGAGGATCTGTATTCAAATGAGGAAGTCAGACTGTTCAGTGAATAGGGTATTGGGTGCAGAGTTGGGAAGACCTAAGTTCAAATCTGGCCTCAGACACTTAGTAGCTGAGTCAACTTGGGCAAGACACTAAATCTACAACCACTGTTAAGACACACACAGTTTTTAGACCCCAAATTTTTTTAAAAGGGGGGCATCTTATATGTGGGAAAATAGGGTAATGGTGCTTGGATCCCTGTTCCCAGCACTTGCTACTTGTGTGAACCTGAGCAAATCATCTAAACTCTTTGGATCTTTCTTCATCTGCAAACTGATAAGATTATCTGTGAAGTCTCTTCCAGCTCCAAATTTATTATGATATCACAGATATATCTCAAATATCACTTCATCAGGAATTATTGACTCAGAGGGTCATTTTTTCTGGAAGAGCCCTTGAAAAGTTATATAATTCATTCTCCTGCCTTCAGAAAGCCATGCACTGAAATGTTAGAGGTAGAAGTCCAGCAGTTAAAACTTAAATTTATATATTATATATAATCTATAAGTTAAAATTTAAATTTATATACTATATAAGATATTGTATATCACTATATATTATACAATTATATATAATATATATGCATATAATATATAATGTTTTATATATATATATATATATATATATATATATATATATATATATATATATATATATAATATTTTATCCATGATAATAGTCCCAGAATTCATTCACTCACGCCTAGAGCCCTGGGCAACCTTTCTCTTGTCTAACACTGAGTCTGAAAGATTGTTGAATTCCTACTGAATTGTCTGCTATGGACAGAAAAGAGAGGGGGCCCTCCACTGCCCTACACAAACACATACACACACACACACACACACACACACACACAAACACACACCACTGACATCAATAGAAATCAACTATCAGATTTAGTGTCAGGCTCATTGTTCACGATGAATGCAAGGCAGCTGCTCATGTCCATCCTTTGTTTAGAAGGAAGATTTACATCTGTGTAATACAAAGCTACTTGTATCCATCCTCACCTGTTAAGCATTTATATTTGTTCCTCTTTATTACTATAATTTGGAGTTTCATGTGATAATCCCAGTAAACCCCAATACCAGATGACGCATATTGCAGTTACCTTAAAAATGAAACTCTTAAAATGAAGGACCATGAAACCTTTAATCTAGATATTTCACTGGTCTCTAGACTGCTTCCCTTTTCTTCTTAATTTTGCAAATGGTTATTGATTTGGTTGAAAGTCTGAAAGACTCAGCACAGATGCATGTGACCCAAGGTTCAAGCCTGGTGGATTTGTGCAAGACTCTCCTCATCAGTGCATTATTATTCAGGGCTGTGTGTCTGAGCAAGGGGCAGAGGTGTCATGCAAACCTCAGAGTCCAGAGACCTGTTGACATGCCTGCTGCTTCCCAAAGTCTTTTCTTTTTTCTCCAAGTGTCCCTCTAAGGAGACAACATGGAACTTCATGTGCTCTCTACCAGATCCAGAAGAAAGAAGCAGGTCTGTCCTCTCAGAAGTTCTCCAGCCAACTCTGCCACTCACATAGGTAAGTTGAGTACTCATTCTTTCCACCAAGAAAAGAGTCTTATGCAAATGTACTAGGTTTGAACTCCCAGTTACACAGGCAAAGGGCCACCCATCAAACGCTCCCATCCAACCACCTCACCAGACAATTTGTAGGAAAAGTTCCCTCAAACTAACCAGAGTTTTCTCACTGGTATTCCAAATGGTTTGCCAGGAAAAGAGGTTTCTTCATGAATAAAGCAACAACATTAAAATGTACTATAATCAAGAGAGCAAAAGAATTCAATTACAAGTAAAAGTTGCAGATCTCCTCTGGACTAGATTTAAATTAGAAATTGGAGCACAGAACTGTCTGCTTCTAAGAACTACTTTGCACCACAAACCAATTAGCATGAGCCAGCCAGCCCAACAGAAAAGGCAGATCCTGATGGGGGTCTGTTCTTACCACTTGGAATCACTCTGACTTGTCAAAATATTTGTTTCATTAGCCGAGTCCTGATATTCAGGGATCGGTAATCCAGCACAACAAATTAGAGTGGCTTTTTTATGTTCAGACTATAGCTCTGCTTGTGAAAGTTATAATTTCAGTGAAAAGAGAATTTCTAGGAAGGGATAATGAAAGGCTAAACAGGTTGAAAAACATGCCTGATTATCAAAGGATATATAATGACTGAAATACCATTGCCAACCATTTCCCATTATAAGCAGTTATGTAATTTTCTCATAGAATTTTATTGGAAGGAACAAGGTAGGATGACTTTTTTCTGGTGGAATTAAACAATAGACTGTTTCATTGCCAGCTATTTGAGATGATCTGGGACAGCCAGCATGAGAATTAGGACTCATTTAATGCTATGGAGCCAAGCAGGTTTTTAGGTGGTTCAATTTACAATCCCCTTCACCCACCCTCCCACCCCCATCTCGGCAATTTGTAGAAAATAGACTAGAAAGTGAAGTTAGTTTGGAATTGGAAAACAAAAAGTCACACAATGCACTGGATGGTTGGGATTTCTATATTCAGAATTAATCAATATTCTCCAGGGTGGGAAATCATTCTACCACCCCAGATTATAACCCATCTATGACTAATAGTCTTAGAGTATATTCTGAGGCTTAGAGAAGCTAAGGAATTTACCCACAGTAACATGGCTAATAAAGAATAACTAAATGGATGGATGAATGAGAAGGCCTTCATTAGGCAGTGGTTACGTGCCAAGAATCATGCTAAACGTTAGGAATACAAATATAAAAGAAAAATGGTTTTTACCCTCAAAGTGTTTATATTCTAATTGGGGTATGGAAGGTAGAGAGTGTCCAGGTAACAGATTGGAAGATGGATGGAAGTAGCATGATGGCGTGGCTCTAACCTAGATGAAAACTCCCCTATCTGAGCCCAGGTCTCAGGAGAGGATATATGTGTGTGTGTGTATGTATATGTATATATGTATATATGTGTGTGTGGAGAATTTTCTCTGGGCCCCAATTCCTCTCCTGAAAAATAAAGGATTGGACTAGATTGCTTTCAAGGTCCCTTACCGACCACAAACTATGATCCTACAAACCATTTTGTTGTTGTTCAGTCGTTTCAATTGTGTCTGACCTTTTGTGACTCCATTTGGGGTTTTCCTATTAAAGACACTGGAGTGGTTTACCATTTCCTTTTCCAGCTCATTTTGCAGATGAAGAGACTGAGGCAAACAGGGTTAAATGACAACTACAAGGACAACAAACCTCACACATAATAATCATTTAATGAGTTGAGTTCCTTTTCAATTCACATAGGCTCTGATAGTTTGGAATAGTAGGGAAAGCCTTGGACTGAGAGTTAGGAGACCTGAATGCTAAACTCATCTTGTCATTAATTAGCTATATGATCTTGGGCAACCTCCCTTGGTATTAATTTCCTGACTGGTAAAAAGAGGCAAGGGAGCAGCCAGGTGTGATGGGCTTAGATCCTCTTCATGAGTTCAATCCTGTCCTCAAGACACTTACTAGTTATATGACCCTGGGCAAGTCACCCTCTTTGCCTCGGTTTCTTCATCTATAAAATGATCTGGAGAAGGAAATCACAAATATTCTGCTATCTTTGCCAAGAAAACCCCAAATGGGGTCACAGAAGTTTGGACATGAATGAAAAATGACTTTACAACAACAGATAATGCTAGCATTGTACTGATCCCTAACCTGAGACTTCCACCCAGTTTTCCTGAATTCGTGTCATCCATTTTGTCACCTGATAGTATAAATAATTCCTAACAACAATTGACAGACCCGAAAATATTAGAGCTTGTAGCATTCAATTCTTATGGGGGGTGCGGGGTAGGCATCTAATAGAATTGCCTGTCTGTGTGGCCTTCTTTTCATTGACCCACTGTGTCTCAGATTAGTCAGAACTGAAAATTTCTTTTTCTGCTCCAGGCTCATCTCCTTTTGTGTACAAACAGAAAAAAAAAACTGATTTTGGTTGTAGTTTTCCTTTCAGAGGAAATTTTTAAATGAATGTGGGATAGGGTCTTGGGGTGGAACATTCAAGGAAAAACAATTTATTGTTTCTCAGGTTGCATATCTAAAAATTGGGAATGTAAGTACTGCTTCCTACATCTTGCTTTCAGAGGAAGAGTAAAGAAAGTGTTACATAAATGCTGGTTATTAGTATCATTATTATCAGCAGTAGCCTTGCTCTGCTTAACCCTTGATGGCAGAACTAGGAACATAGGGCGGAAATTGCAGAAAGGCAGATTTAAAGGGGATGTAAGAAACATTTGTTTCCCCAGTGAAAGTGAAAGGGACTACCTCAAGGCATATTGGGTTTCTTCTCACTAGAGGTCTTTAGGCAAAATCTGGATGACTATTGAGGAGGTCCCATCCAACTTGGAGAGTCATTGATTCCATGGAGAAAATGAATTTGATCTTTAACAAGGACGTAACCAGAGAATAGACTTTGGGGCTCAAAATTGCATAAAAGAATAATCAATTCTTTTCCTTTAAGAGATAAGTAGAATCTGTGGCATGGACTTCTTGGAGTAGGCAATCACCTGTCTTAAGGGACCAATTAAAAGTACCATGATTCAGTTTCCAATACCGGTTTGGTTCCATCTTTCATTAAATATCCATCTTGACTAGGCAATTGATTTTTGTCTGTCCCTAGAGCATATGCTTAAAGCAGGTTTTGATGCATTTATCTACAAGGATTCTGATGCTTGATGAAATGCATTTTGATTTGGTATGCAGAAAAGGGATTTCATTTAACAGCTTTATTTTTTTCACAGTTCAATTTTGGATTACATTTTTCTTTTGAATATCCTGGAAATTCAGTCCTGCATCAGAGATCCATTTAATCTTCAGTTCTCTTCCCAGCAGCCTTCCTTCCAGGCTTCAAAATTTTATCTCAGAGATCTGAATATTTTGCTAATTTGCTTCATGCTTCCTGCCTGCATGCAACTAATGTTCCATTGAGTGGTTCTTCATATCTTACAATGAAATAAGATGATACTGGGAATCTGAGTGATTCTACTCACAGGCTCCCAGTGGATTCCACTGCTCTATATTTGTCTAGGATGCAAAATATCAGGAAAACCAGGAAGAAAGAAGGAGCATTATTTCTAGCCAGCTCTGTTAAGGGATGCCAGAGCTGGCATAAGATAGAATGGAAAGACTGGAAAACATTCCACGGGATGTAATCACAAAGCTTAAGGAGAACTTTTGGTCTTTCCAGCAGGGCCAACATGAATGCCTGGGACCCCAGAGCTCCCTTTGCAGCATCTCCACACACACCCCTTCCAGAGGGCCCCATTCTTCTGGTTTGGAGGATATTGTTTGGGGGGGAGGGTGGTCAAATTACCAGGGTTAAGGGCCATTCTGTGACCTGGAAACCATGTGTTTGGAGTCTTCATTAGCATCAAAATTCCAATGTATTTTTGTGTCAAGCTATGGATTAGGGAGCACTGCCTTAGTAGGGTATTCTTTGGATGCAGGAACCCAGGTTTGTATTTAATATGCTATGATGGGTCATGTAGAGTGCCCAACATAGATATTTGCCAAGATAAGTTTTTGTAGGGTTTAAACTACATTCTGGGAAGGAAAGAACCCACGATCTCAGATCATCGCTCAGCTCTGGAATATATCCTCTCTCCTTTCTTTGAATATGAATTCTATAAGACAAAAAAATGTAAACAAACCCTGGACAAACAAATAAACATTATACTAGCATAGTACTACCAAGCTCAAAGCAAGGCAAATATAGAAAATACCCTACCCTCTTCCCAAAATGTATTGAAGAAGATTTTGAGTACCTTTACTGTGTGAAGCTCTGAATGTATACAGTATTCAGTGGTGATAGTATAAGTTCTTTCTCAATGGAATAGTAGCTTTACCAAGTAGAATAACAGATCCTTATCTGAGGCTGCCTATAGGAAACCCAGAGCCTATGTACTCTCCTCTTTACCCTGTTCATCCATTTTCTTATCCAAGTAAAATCACCTTAAAAGAAACAATAGGAGTTGTTTCAGAAGGGGAAGGAAGACACAAAATGGCCTGGGGAGAGGTGGAAGGAAAAAAGGATTGTTTCATCCACTTTGTCTTAACAACATGTTACCTCTCTTATTTAAACTTGGTATGTTGGAGAAGAAAGTGGCAAAACACTCCAGCATTTTTGCCAAGAAAACCCCATGGACAGTATTGGTATCATAACGAATCCAACATGAGTGAACCACTAAACAACAAGGTCCTTCAGTGCATAGCAAAAGTCCTCTGCCCAGATAGGTGTTTAATAGATAGGTATTTATTGAATTGAATTATGTTGTTATTTAATTCTTCTAGTGTTAAAATATTTAATTAAGCATGTGTTTTCTTTTAAAACTAGACTATCATCTAGCTATCTTTTATCTTTCTATCTATCTATCTATCTATCTATCTGTCTGTCTGTCTATTTATCTATCTATATCTATTTCTCTATTTATACCTTGAGGGTAGGAGCCCTATGTTTTTCTCCTTTTGATCTTCCACAGGATGTGTAGTACAATGCTATACATGTAGTAGATATGTATATACATGCATGCATATATATATATATGCATACATATACACACAGTATATCATGGTGCTTATGGGTATATGTTTGTATATTTCCTCATTAGATCTGACCCATGACTTTTTCATCATTGGGAGTTCTCACTGAGTACCTTTCTTTACCAAAGAAGGCTGGCACCTTCTCAGCAACTTACAGTCTTAAAGAGTTCCCAAGCATGAAGAACTTACTTACATGCAATTTCTCAGAGTGACAGGGACTAGTATATGTCAGAGGAAGGACTTGAACCAATGTCTTTATAATCAAGGTCAGTTCTCTACCTACTAAGCCATACTGCCTTTCACATGTGCATGTATGTATATACGTATATGTATAAATGGATTAATGAATGCTTACTGTATATCTACGGCAGTGTGACATGGTCATCTATAGTGACTCTGCATAATTGGTCAGCATAAGTTGGTCAAGGAGCACTATATTCCAATTTCCTAAGTATCTCTAAACTAGTCTATTCAGAGAAAAACCCGAGCAATGAACCACAGGGCCAATTCAACAGTTTTGCAAATAAAACTAGAGTCATCTGAATGATTTTGGAACCAAATGAAAACAAACACGGGGGATTACTCCTCCCATACCCTGACTGGGTCATTTACCAACTGCCTGTTTCCGCAACAATTAAGAAACTCTAATTGTCACAGTGCTTGTTCATGTATTGTCTCACTATTACTGCAATGGAAACTCCTTTTCTGGAAAAGGCATTTGCTTAATGTTTGTTTCTAAACCCTATTGCTCACAGTAAGCAAGTGAGATCTTCATTTCCAGTGAACAGACCTTTGGTTTGTACAGCAGACAAAATGATACAATTTTAGATCAGATCACAGCTGGGGATTTTAATTGCTTTTCACAAACTTGTAAGAGACCACACAACATAGTTAATAGAGTTGGCCTTGGAGCCAGAAATACCTAGCTAGATTCAAGCCCTGCCTCCAGCACCTACAAGCTGTGTGACTATGGCCCACAGGCCTGCAACATTGCCAAATGCAGCAGGAACTAGATTAAAATGTACCTGGGAAATATTTAGCAAAATAAATAAAAAATATAATAGGACATGGATAATGTCGACACGTGGTTTTCTAAGTCAATATGCAGCCTATAGGGATACTTATGTATGGTTTAGTGGTCCATTTCTATTGGAGTTTGACACCATTGTTTTAAGCAACTCTCTAAGATGACAAGAGAGAAGATATCAACCTGCATTGATAGAGGAAATTGCCTTATCTATGGAGTTATCACTCTGAATATTTCTTTTTTGTAATGAATATTCTCATAGATAGAATGATTCTTTTTAGTAGATTGCTACTGGCCTTTTCCCAAGGGGTCAGTTTTTTTTGACTATGAAGTTTTTCATTATAATAAAATTTTCTAAAAATTTTATTACAACTTTACAAACATATACAATCCAGCAAAACAAAACAATTTCTCATATGTGCCATGCCTTAAAATATATATCTCTTTCTAGAGCTTAAGTTCATTATCTCTTCCCAGGAGGTAACTGCAATATATCATCTTTGGTCTCCTGGACCCATAGTTTATCATTGTAATGATCAGAATTCCAAAGTCTTTCAAAGTTATTTTTCTCTGCAATGCTGTTCTCACTGTATAAATGGTTCTCATAGTTCTGCCAACTTCACTTTGCATCAGTTCACAGCAGTCTTCCATAGCTTATTTAGCTGTTTTCCAATCAAAGAACACCCCTTCAGTTCCTATTTTGGGCTACTATGAGAAGAGCTGCTATAAATATTTTTGTACCTACAGGTCCTTTCTCTCTTTCTTTGATCTCTTTGGGGGATATGCCTCTTATTAATGAACCAAAGGACATGCACAGTTTTTTAGGCATAATTCCAAATTGCTTTTCAGAATGGCTGGACCAATTCATGGCTCCAACCACAGTGCATTAGTTTGCCTACTCCTTCAAAGCCCCTACAACATTCGTCATTTACCTCTTCTGTCATCTTTGCCATTCTGTTGGGTGTGAGGTGGAACTTCAACATTGCTTTAGTTTTAATTTCTCTAATTTAATGATTTAGAGCATTTTCTTTCAAGCACCTACGTGGCGCAATGGATAGATTGTTGGGCGTGGAGTCAGGAAGACTTGAGTTCAAATGTGACCTCAGATACTTTTTAACTGTGTGACATTGGGTAAATTGTTTAATCTCTGCCTCAGCTTCTCAACTATAAAATGGAAATAATAAGTCATTAAAAATTAGCATTTATATAGAAACTGCTAGGTGCAAAGCAATGTGCTAAATGCTTTACAAGTATTATCTCATTTGGATCTCACAGTCATCCTGGAGCATAGGTACTATTATAATACTATGGTGCCTGACACATTGTACGTATTTAATAAATGCTTCCTTCCTTCTTTTGTTCCTTCCTTCTTTCCTTCATTTAAAAACTACCTGTTCATATCCTTTCAGTATTTATTTGTTGAAGAATGGCTCTGTCTTATAATCTTGAATTAGTTCTCCATATGTCGTAGACTTGAGACTTCGCTTCAAAGATTTTTCCCAGTTGTGTTTCCCTTCTAACTATATTCAATTTGTTTGTGCAGAAACTTTTAAATTTTATGTAATAAAATTTGTCTGTTTTACCTTATGTGGTTTTCTCTATCGCTTGTTTAGTCATGAACTGTCCTTTTATCCATAGATGCGAAAGGTGGTTTCTTCCTCGTTCCTCTAATTTGTTTAGGACGTGACTTCATATCCATTGAGAGTTATGTTGGTATATGGTGTGAGGTGTTCATCTAAAACTAATTCCTGTCACACTATTGCTCTATGTTCCCAAGAGTTTTTGCTAAATAGTGAGTCCTTCCCCCAGTAACTGGGGCCTTTGAGTTTGTTGAACACTATGTTACTGTGTTTTCACTATTGTTTTCACTACTACCCTTGAGATATTTGCCCTATGATCTCATTCATTCCTTATGGCCAACTCATATCATATCCATTTCTAATAACCCATTCTAGTATGTCACACTTGGCCTTAAACATCCCTAATCGGTAGAGTGAAACAGAAGTGGTCATTCTTAAACAATTACATTATACATTACTGTATATTGATCTAGTAAAAAGAAAAAAAAAGACCAATTAGCTTTGACCCCAAGTTAACCATTTCAGCTGGTGGTTAGCATAGCAAACCTCATTTGGAGGCTTTATAATTTGAGTCTCAGAACAGAACACTCAAACTTAGAAAAAAAGTTATCTATTCAGTAACTGTTTTCTACCCTATAGCAAAGTTGGGATTTTCCTCTGTATTCCTATTCCTTTTTAGGCTTTGTTGGATTGTAATATTTCAGAGAGGCAGCACAAGGTCACATGGGACCCTCTAGGTCCTCAAGTGCAAACCTCTGACTGAATCCAAACTTCATAGAACAAATCCCCTTAATAAAAAGATTTGTTTTGTAAAACTTGGACTCAGTCAAAAGGCCACACCCAAGGACCTAGAAGGCCACATGTGGCCTCCAGGCTGCAGGTTCCCCACCCCTGGTATAGAAGGTTGCATACGGAGTCAGAAAGACCTGAGCTCAAGTTCTACTCCAACACATGTTAGTTATGAGACCATGGGCAAGTCACTTAAGCTTTCAGATCCTCAGGGAATTCCCTTAGACTATATGTTACAGACTAGTTAGCAATCTTTATGGGATAGGGGCTTCCCTATCAGAAATTCCTGATATCAGTGAAATCACAGGTCTTAATTGTTTTCCCCCACCTGTCTCTCTCTCTCTCTCTCTCTCTCTCTCTCTCTCTCTCTCTCTCTCTCTCTCTCTCTCTCTCATCATTGACCTAACGATCTATTTTACTTCTATTACAGTACAACATTTCAAAAATAAGGAAAGGTTTAGATGACCCACAAGTTCCTTTCCTTTTTTCCTTTTGTGATTTTATGATATATCTGCTTGGAATATCATCACATTTTAACAGGCTATTAATGTTTCATGGTTTCATTATCATTTTTCTCCCTGATAAAACAAGTTTCTGTTGATTAACACAGTTCTCTTGAAGAGTTGAAAACACAAATGCAACATTTTGGCATCAGGGAATAAAAAACAGGTAAGGGATTTCACTTGAAAAAGAAAGGAAACATCCAAACAGATCAATCTACTTTCATTTTTCATGCTGAGAACATTGCGAGAATTAAACATATGCAAGTTGTGCAAAGTCAAGTGTGACAAGTCTGTTAATTGAAGCATTTGGTGTATTGTCATCATTAAAGGCCATGGGAGAATGACTAAGCTAATCGTATTAAAGTTATCTGTGTATACAGAGAATGCTAACTCCGAGGAGTCCATGGATCTCCAGTCAATTACACTGCAGAGAGAACTTAGTTTGTTCAAACTAATGAACTGAGGGAAGGTGGGGGACTGGGAGATGACTTTTGCATATTTCCTTTATGGGAAAATAAAAAATGGCTCAGGTTTCAAGTGAACAAACAGCACAGTTCATTGTTGCTGAAACGTGCAAATTTTCCCCTGCCTGTGTCCCTGGGAGGTTCACAGTTAGAAAAAAGCTTCTTGACTTGATTATCAGCTATGTGTATAACTGCCCTAGTTTAAAGTCATTGAGCTACCACACATGCTGTGCACAGATGACTCAATTCATGCAAGAGGCTGTGGCAGAACCATTTTCAATAGATAATTCTATACTGGTGAAATGGTATTGAACTGTAGTTAATAATCTTTCCTTTGAGACATAGCCCAGCTAGCGAATAAACTTTTTAAAATTACCGTTCATTTCTTGCGCTTGCACTTATGTGCCGTGATTTATTGCCTTGTACTCTAATCATCTGGCCATTGTACATCCTTCTTAATTATCCTTGTCATATCTACATATAAGTGAAAGCTAGATCTCTCTTTCTGTGACTATGCTTGATTAGCTGATTGGTCATCATCCCTTCCTCAAACTTTATGGAGCCGGACAGACGGATTCTGAAACATGTAATTGACAGTACACAGACATGGCAAAGTGACCATATTCACCAAAGTGAAAACGTGGATAGGTATAGAACCTTTACTAGAGAATTCCCAATGAAATAAAAAATAAACCTCTTTATCTAAATCCAGTCTAATAATAAAGATTGCACAACTTAAATCCAGTTCCTGCTACTTACTCTGTAACCTTAATCAAGTCATTAAACCTCCATGGAGGACCTCAGTTTCCTCGTCTGTGAACTAAGGGAATTGAACTTCAAGATTTAGATGGTTCTTTCCAGCTCTTAATCCAAAGACTAAACAATCTTCTAAGAAGAAACTTGCTTATTCTTTTTCTTCCTCTGTTACCACACCTACTTCTCTTTAGCATATAAATGTGGTTGGTAAACTTCCTGAGAGGTGCACTCTGAGTTATTTCGTAGTAATTCATTGCATTTTTAATCATCATGTATGAATTTAGAAGCTCTGAATAAAAGTAGCAACAGCGAAAATAAATCATCTGCTCAACTTAATAAATTACTAAGTACACTTTCTCTTTGGCATTTGTAATGGGTTCATCCAGCCTTCAAGGGTGAAATTTCATTCTCTTTAACACTTGACACACAGATAATGGCAGAAGATATTTCTCTACTTACTTTGGGACTATATTTGACAATTTGTTTGACATTCTTCTGGAAAATCCAAGACCCAATTCAGACTCCATGGATGTTTCTTTCTTAAGCCTGACCAGGTAAATAATAAAGGTGAGATAATTGTGCTATGGATATAGCTTAGTCAAAGCCCTATTCCAATAGCTATCCTTTCCACTCATTGCCTTTAAAAGACTCCAGCCAGACTGGTTTATTCACTAAATCTTTCACCCTAAGATATGCCCATTAAATAGTACTAGTTAGTGTTTACCCAAATGGGATGGATAATGCAATATAGGAAATGGTCCTGCCTCAGGATATGCCCAACTTCATTCTATACTACTACATTATTTTTTAAAAATCAATTTAAGGTAAGTTAATGGAGATCTCATGACCTTGACATTACATCATTAAAATGTCAACATATCTCCCTTCTTCATTAGACTATAGTGTCTTTGAGGCCATTGGTTATGTCTTCTTTAACTGTGTATACCCTGCTTCACCAAGCACAGTGCCTTGTCCAAAGTAGGTATTTTAAAAGTATATATTAAATTTAATTGAAAATAGCTCAGACCTTCTCTGTGACTCATATATTATGCAAAAGCCTTGAGCTTTCTGAAATTTTTAATAAAAATCCCAAATCTCTTAGTAATAACTTTCAAAAGCCACAATTCTCTCTAACAAGATCTCATCTTAAGTCCAGCCAAAAAAAACATCCATCATGGTAAGGCACAGTAGGCAACAATTATGCTAAGGAGTAAGACTAAGGCAAGATTGAGATACAACCATGCTCTCTACTGGTTCATTCTTATCTTATAACTTCACAAAGATCCTTCTGAACACAAAAGAAGAGTTCGTAACAAGTGATGATCTCCTCACTGAAAGACCTAAGAAATATTCCAATATATACAAGCACAAATGGTTCAAAATGAATTAGAATTGAAAATTGAAACCATTACCACCCCACCACCACCACCACCACTATTATTCAGAATCACTCGGGATTATGTCATCCCTGTTGGATTTCCATTTTTCCAACTGGAAATATTCCTAAAAGCCCAACTAATAAAATAAATAACACAGTCCAAAAATGCTCATAGTATCTCAATTTACCACTATGACGGGGTCTAAAACAATTTAATAACAAGAGCACAGAACTACTGTTTGCCCGAGAGGCGTAACTAATACTGAGAGTAGCAACCAATGCTACCAAAATGATCAAAAGCAAAACAATTACTACCTTGCCACCAGTGCTGTAAGGACATGAATTTTGAATTACTATACTCGATCTATAGATGTGAAAACTAACGTAACATGAGGGAGCTGAACTACATATTCTCTGAGAAGAGAACCCAGATAGCAGTGCTAATTTCTTTAATGAATAATAGTCAAACTAACCCTGTCTCCAAAGGACTGATGATGAAACATGATTCATACCTCTTGATATAAACTAGAGATGCAGATTTAGACATCTGTTTTCAGACAAGGCCAAGTGAAAGGTTCCTTTTGCTTGACAATGCTTATTGTGAGAAGTAGTTTGTTTTTTTTTTTTTTTCTGTGCATGGGGTGGGGAAAGAATTGGGGAGAGGAAAGAGGGACTAGTGATAGTCATACCACAAAAGAAAAGCAAAGAAAGAATGTAAATGAAGCACTTAAAAATGCACAGAAGAAAACAGAATGAAGTTCAGCGGGAGACACAGACAAGCAGGACAGCTTTAAAACTAATATGTTGAATTTATTCTATTCTTTGAAAAAGCAAGCTGTACATAACATAGATTCAGTTTCATATTAATAAATGAAAAGCAGCCAGTGCTGTAGTATCTTGAATTTTAAATGTAAATTAACTTTGAACCATTTATCATTATGCTGATGAGCAGACTTTACATGCCCTAAAGAGGTATTCATATAGTTTGGCACAAGTAAGAATACTAGGAATCTAGAAGTTTCCATTCTTGAAACCAGCTCCATCATTAATTTGCTTTTTTTTCTTACTTTTTTTTTTTTTTTTTTTTTGGTTTTGCTTTTGCAGGGGGGAAGGCAGGGCAATTGGGGTTAAGTGACTTGCCCAAGTGTGTCAAGTGTTTGAGGCCAGATTTGAACTCACGTCCTCCTGACTCCAGGGCTGGTGCTCTACACACTGCACCACCTAGCTGCCCCCCCCCCCTTTCTTTTACTTTGAGCTAGTCATTTTTTTGTTTCCTAGTTTCTTCATCTGTAGAATGGGCATGGTCATATCTGTCTTTCTTACCTCAAGAAGATAAAATTAATTTTTGTGAAAACACTATCCAAATGTGGTATTTCATTGCTGTTATTATTTTTATATGTTGTTTCACATTACATAAAATCTTGATTCACGCAATACCAAATCTCTAAAGAATCCAAATGTCAGATAACTCCAACTTAGAATGGCTAGGAAGCATGATAGGTATTAGCAGCCTGCAACATATTGCCAATGATGCCATATGCACAAGAAATGGCCCAAAATATATTATCCGGAACATTTATGTTAAGAAAAAGTGGGCCAGTCACATAATGAAAGATGTCTACTGGGCAGCCTGATTGTTGCATTTATGTCTATAAAATGTAAAAACAAAAACAAAAGCTCTTTTACAGTAAAACCTACAGTGCATTAGGTAAATCCTCAGTAGAAGATTATGGGAAAAAGTGGACAACTGTCATAAAGGATGAAAAGTCATGGGCAAGCTGTAATCTGCACAGCTCAAGGGAATATTTCCATAGCTGAGTTGGTAGATCCACTGAAGTATTAAGGTAGTGCCAACATTGGTCCTTGGAGCCTACTTTCATTCATGATTCAATGCTATTCAATTTAACAAGTGTTGTTCAAGTACCTACTATGTGTAAAGTGCTATAAATCAAAAGGAAACTAAACAGATCTACATATTCTTTATACTTCCTATAAAATACCATGATAAACCATCATTTTCACTACATTATCCACTAAGTCCTATTATAACTTAGCTTGTCATGGACAAGGCATACTCAAGACAATAGGATTTAGAGCTAAGGAGATTTTGGTCACTACCCAGTCCAATCTCCTCATCTTACATTAAGTTCATAAAACACAATAAATATGTCATTATAATAAATGTCGAATTGAACTGAAATATAGCCACATGAAATCAAGACAGGATAAAAAAAATATGGCTAACCCATGCTGTGGGCATGGGTTTCGCTATATTTTCAGTGGGTATTTTTTTAATTTTTAAGGTCAAAATTCTTCCTAAATATTTTGCTAGTCTGCAGACACTTGTTCTACTTGGCCCAGCTTTCTAGTATAACCAGAAAATGAATATGTTTATCTTCTTTAAACAGTTGCAGTGAAACAAGTCTAAACATTCAATGAGATCATTTCACCTTATTTGCACATTCATTTAATTTCATTTAAAATAAAATAAACAGAAAATGGGAAAAGAATTAGTGAGGCAGAGAAAATATCTGTCATTTCCTAGAGTTGGGATTTTTGTAATTGTTGTTGCTGTACACATGGAAATCTCCAATGAAGGCTTAAGATTCTATGGAAGCTAGAGAGAAAGCCATAGTCTGCTGAATAAAATCATGTGTCAGCTGGCAAAGACTACAGAGGACATGACTTGATTGACAGCTAAAAACAACATTCATTAAGCATTATTAAGGGCCATTAGCACAGCTCTGCACAAAACTCAAGGTCAAAAGGCGCCACTCCATAAACAACTGAATAGGACCCTCAAAGTCCAAGTTTGGTTCTTGTCGTTAGCTGAAGACCACAGATCATGGGAGCATTTGGCCTTTGGAAATATGTAAACATTATTTGCATCCCAATCTAGTAAAGAAGATGGATGAGCATGTCAAGTGGTTTTTCATTAAAAATAAAATGTAATTCAGTAATCAGATTTTTCTTAAGTAGCTTATGAGCTGGCTCCAAAATCAATCTGAAAAGAGAAGTTTCATAAATATTTTCAGCAAGGGCAGAATTGTTACAATAAGTGCTTAACCTGGTAAAATGATTATTTGGCAGGCAGGTTAGCATATAGTAGAGAGAGAAATTTTCATGAAGTCATGGAGATTTGGGTTCAAATCTCCACCTGTTACACTTGCTATGTGGTTATAGGCAAGTCATTCAACTTGCTTGAACCTCAGTTTTTTATCTATAAAATTGAAAAAAAATAATACCTGTTGTGTCTAACTTGGATTGTCATAAAAGTGTCATTCATTGCTATGAAAGTGTCAATTATTATTACTTTAACAGGGGAAACTTTCATGAGTGGTAACAAGTGGTAATGCAAAGAGCATTGTACTTGGGGTCTTGAGATCTGGGTTTGATGCTTAAACCCTGTATTACCCTGGGCTAGTCCTTTAAAACCTTTCAGCTTCAGTTCCATTATCTCTAAAGTGGGATTACTAACACCTGCAAGACCTACTGTATGGTGTTGTGGTGAGGAAAGTGCTTTGTAAACCTGAAAGTGATGTAGAAATATGAATTCTTATTATTCGGATATACAAGCTCTGGTATGTTGGCTTTTAAATGTCTCCTGAGCTCCTAGTCACTTCTTAAGTTTTTTTTTTTCTTTTCCATCATGATTAATTACAGGAGACAACTTAAACAGATTGAATGGGAAGAAAAATCTCTTTGGCAACGCAGGTGGCTGATAGAGCACCAAATATTTAGTTTATAATTTTTAACTTCTCAAGCTCATTTATCTCATTATTTACTCTATACACAAACACTGAAAGCTCCACAAAATTATTTTATCCATAAAACACGCCAAAACCTTTTCAGAAGGTTTCTTTTGTCTCTTTTTTGCAGCATTCACTCTTCAGTGTATATAAACAAACAAATGCTTTGATATTCAAACTCTTGAAAGCTCTGGAAATCAGGTGATGAATCTATCCTAAAATCATATCCTTTCATTCTTGGCACATTAAAGAAAAGCACATAAAAATGATTTAGACTTGCATAGACATTATGTGTAATCAAGTAATTTATTTGCAAATAAAGTATGGAAGCAAAATTGTCTAGCGGAAACTACAGAATGCTGAAATCATACTCTTAGAGTATTAAGAGCCAGCAGAGGTCATCCAGTATATGCCCTGCCCAAAGTGCTAAGCCCATTTATAAAATCTTATACATATGTTCTGAAAACCCAGCGACAGACAACTCTGCCACATTTCTTAGGGCAAGCTTTACATGTCCCAAAAGTCTTTGTGCAATTTAAAGCTTCCATAACTTCAGAAGTATAAGTGCTTCCATCATAGAAAAAAAATCATTTGAAAGTTTAATTATTTCAATTTCTTTTGCACTTATTTAGTTTTATGAATTTGAGTTTTAACAAGACAAGCACCCTGTCAATATTCATTGAGTGCATAACAGTTTTCTGGATGACAACAACGGATCAGTAGAGGGGGTCCTGATGCCTGGCCACTTTGGTCATCTGATCTATGTCTATTAGACTTTTATTTTTATGGGATCGCATCTAAATTGTCACAAATGCATCAAAATCTCATTCACTGGATGATTTTGATGCTATGATTACAAATGCATTCCTTTCAAGTCACTGAGCAGGGTCTAGTGAAAGTTTTACAAAGTTTGAAAATTGCCCGGAGGTGGGGTGGAGCCAAGATTGGGCTGGAAAGCAGGGACTTGCCTGAGCTCCCCACCCAGGTCCCTCCAAAAACCTATAAACAATGGCTCTGAACAAATTCTAGAACTGCAGAACCCATGAAATAGCAAAAAGAAGCACGGCTCCAGCCCAGGACAGCCTGGATGGTCCCAGGGTAAGGTCTATTGCATGTAGCTGGGAGTGGAGCTGCACCCGGACCACCCAGACCAGGAGCCAGGTGGAACAGGCCCAAGCACCCTGAATCAGTGAGCTATGGGAGTTACCCAACTTTTCAACCCACAAACACCAAAGACAATAGAGAAGGTTAGTGGGAAAAACTGCAGGGGACAGAGTCAAAGAGTTTGAGGTTCAGCCACCACCCCATGAGGCATCGGAGGAGGGGCAGCTACAGAACTACAGCTGCATTTGCTTTTGGCCCCAGGCCCACCTGATGGGAGGAATTAAGTGGCAGATCTGAGCGGAAGTGCAGAGCCAGCTTAGATCTGAGTCAGGTCCACGTTGGTGGTTCTTGGGGGAGGAGAAGCACTGGTGTGGCATAGCTTGCTGTGTAGAAAGAGCTCTGAAAATAACAGCACAGCCCCTCAAGCTTGGGACAAAGTATCTATACTCTACAAGCAGTCATATCTCGACAAAAAAACTAAAGGGTCAAGTAAGTTGGGTGGGAACATGGTCAGGCAGTGAAAACAGACTCAGATTCAGACTCAGACTTTGGAATCTTTCTCTGGCGACAAAGTAGAACAAAACATACAGTCAGAAGAAGTCAACAAAGTCAAAGAGCCTACAGCAAAAGCCTCCAAGAAAAACATGAACTGGTCTCAGGTCATGGAAGAACTCAACAAGGATTTGGAAAAGCAAGTTAGAGAAGTAGAGGAAAAATTGGGAAGAGAAATGAGAGTGATGCAAGAAAATCATGAAAAACAAGTCAATGACTGGCTAAAGGAGACCCCCAAAAAATACTGAAGAAAATAACACCTTAAAAAATACACTAACTCAAATGGCAAAAGTGCTGCAAAAGGCCAATGAGGAGAAGACTGCCTTGAAAGGCAGAATCAGCCAAATGGAAAAGAAGGTCCAAAAGACCACTGAAGAAAATACTACCTTAAAAATTAGATTGGAGCAAGTGGAAGCTAGTGACTTTATGAGAAATCAAGATATTATAAAACAGAACCAAAGGAATGAAAAAATGGAAGACAATGTGAAAAACCACTGACTTGGAAAATAGATCCAGCAGAGATAATTTTAAAATTATTGGACTACCTGAAAGCCATGATCAAAAAAAGAGCCTAGATATCATCTTTAAAGAAATCATCAAGAACTGCCCTGATATTCTAGAACCTGAGGGTAAAATAGAAATTGAAAGAATCCACAGATCTCCTCCTCAAAAAGATCCCAAAAAGAAAACTCCCAGAAGTATTGTTGCCAAATTCCAGAGCTCCCAGATCAAGGACAAAATACTGCAAGCAGACAGAAAGAAACAATTTGAGTATTGTGGAAACACAATCAGGATAATACAAGATCTAGTAGCTTCTACATTAAGGGATCAAAGGGCCTGGAATATGATATTCCAGAGGTCAATGGAGCTAGGATTAAAACCAACAATCACCTACCCAGCAAAACTGAGTATCATGACCCAAGGCAAAATATGGATTTTCAATAAAATAGAGGACTTTCAAGCTTTCTATATGTAAAGACCAGAGTTGAATAGAAAATTTGACTTTCAAACACAAGAATCAAGAGAAGCAGGAAAAGGTAAACAAGAAAGAAAAATCATAAGGGACTTACTAAAGTTGAACTGTTTTGTTTACATTCCTACATGGAAAGATGATGTGTATAATTCATGAGACCTCAGTATTAGGGTAGCTGAAGGGAATATACATATATAGAGAGACAGAGGGCATAGGGTGAGTTGAATATGAAGGGGTGATATCTAAAAAATAAAATTAAGGGATGAGAAAGGAACATATTGAGAGAGGGAGAAAGGGAGAGACAGAATGGGGTAAATTATCTTGCATAAAACTGGCAATGAAAAGCAGTTCTGTAGGAAGGGAAGAGGGGGCAAGTGAGGGGGAATGAGTGAATCTTGCTCTCTTTGGATTTGACCTGAGGAGGGAATATCATACACACTCAATTGGGCATCTTACCCCACAGGAAAGAAGGAGGAAGGAGATAAAAAGGGGGGAAGATAGAAGGGAGGGCAGATGGGGGAGGAAGTAATCAAAAGCAAACACTTTTGAAAAGGGACAGGGTCAAGGGAGAAAACTGAATAAAAAGGGATCGGATAGGAAGGAGCAAAATATAGTTAGTCTTTCACAACATGAATATTGTGGAAGGGTTTTACATAATGAAACACATGTGGCATATATTGAATTACTTGCCTTCTTAGTGAGGGTGGGTGGGGAGGGAAGAGGGGAGAGAATTTGGAACTCAACGTTTTAAAAAACAGATGTTCAAAAAAAAAGTAGGAAATAAGATACACAGGCAATGGGGCATAGAAATCTATCTTGTCCTACAAGAAACCAAGGGAAAAGGGGATGGGGGGGAGTGGGGTGACAGAAGGGATGGCTGACTGGGGTACGGGGCAACCAGAATATATGCCACCTTGGAGTGGGGGGAAGGGTAGAAATGGGGAGAAAATTTGTAATTCAAACTCTTGTGAAAATCAATGCTGAAAACTAAAAATATTAAATAAATAAATAATTTAAAAATAGAATAAAGTAACTATGGAATTTCCAAAAAAAAAAAAAAGAAAGAAAATTGCCTGGAGGGTTGTATAGAAGAAGAAGGTCATTATATTGAATTTTAACAAAAACATAAATATTTTGAAATTTTAAATAAACTTTGAAATGTTTTTTCGAAGTTCGTAGCATTTATGTTTTCTGAAGTTATTAAAACTTCACTAAAACTTTTGGGGCACCATGTACTTTTTTAAAAAATTGATGAATCCTAAATGCTAGGATAATTTTCCTTATACTTAGTGAAAATCTGCCTTCTTATAACTTCTATTGATTAGTCCACGTTTTTCCCTCTGAGGCCAACCAGAACAAATCTAATCTCTGTTCCACGTAACAGCCATTCAAATATCTGAAGATAGCTATGATGTCCCTCTCTGAGTTTTCTCTTTTCCAGGCTGTCTTTTCAGCAGTCTGGGTATGGAATAGATTGAAGAAATCAACTTTCTGATCACCCTCTTCTTGACAAACATCCAGCTTGTCAATGTCCCTTAGAAACTGTGGCACTCAGAACTATAGATAATATTCCAGAAATAGTCTGAACAGGGCAAGGAATAGTAGCATTCTCACTTCCCTACTTCCATTAATGAAGCCAAAGAATGCATTAAATTTTTTTGGGCTTTCATATCACACTTATCTCAAATTGACCTTTGTTTTTGTTGTCCATTCATTTTAGTTGTGTCCAACTCTTTGTGACCCCACCTGGGGTTTTCTTGACAGAGATATTGGAGTGGTTTTGCTGTTTGCTTCTCCAGCTCATTTTAAAAGTGAGGAAACTGAGGCAAGCAGAGTTAAGTGACTTGTCCATGGTCACACAGCTAGTAAGTGTCTGAGGCCAGATTTGAACTCACAAAGATAAACCTTCCTGACTCCAAGCCCAGCACTCTATCCACTACTCCACCTAGCTGCCCCAATCAATACTAAAAGTCCTACGTCTCTTTCATGAGAACTGATTTCCACCTTGTCTTCTTTAACCTGTTCCTGTGCAGTTAGTTGTTTTAATCTGAGTGCTGAGATTCAACCCATTATTCTAGCAAAATCCTTTTGGATACCGACTTTATCCAATATATTAGCTATTCCTTCCAACTTTCTACCCCCTGCAAATGCATGTCATCTATGTCTTATCCAAGTAATTCAATATTGAACAAAATAGTGTCAGGGAGACAGTCCTGGACCACTACATTAGAAACCCTGCTACAGGTTAATATCTATTCATCAATGCTCTTGAAGTCCAGCAAGTCGACCCATTCCCAATTTATCTAGTATATTATTATCTATTCTACATTTTGTATCTTTCTCAAAAGGATATAACATCAGATTTTGTTAAATGTTTTGCTGAACATCCAGAGGTACCATTTGTCCGATATTCTTCTGATCTACTAGTCTAGTAATGCTGTCAAAAATTGGAAATGAGTTAGTCTGGAATGACCCATTTGTAATAAGCTCATGCTCTTTCACAATGCATGTGACTTTCTTTTCTAAAATCTCATGAAACATTCCTTAATTGTAAATTGTTTTATAAGGAATCTATTTAAGAGGCCAAATTGGTGCCTACTCTTATCCATACCAATGCTTAATTTGTCCTGGCCCTAGTTGAACAACACCCTTTTCACTGTGCCATGTTTGTCTTCTTCCTCTTTTTTTTCAAATAAGAACATTGTTTGGCTATGTCCAATTTCTTATTCACCATGAATCTTAAAAGGTCACTGACAATATACTATCACATCCACAAATTCTTTGAGTAATTTGAGTTTTCTTGGCCTTAGTTTGTCTTGGCCTAGTTACTGAAACTCATTAAAAATACCTAGACACTTTCTTCCATCTCCCAACTTATTTTACTTTTAAATTCCTTGACTCTTGTTGATATGCTCTTTCCAATCTGAAAACCATTCTCTTTGGTAATGAAAACAACCACAATATGAACTAAATAGATTGCAACATTATCATCGTGTCATCTCCAAACAGTGGTCCTAGTATTTGCTTGGTCCTCTTGCCTCACCCCTAATATCCCCTTTATTTTTTGTTTGTTTGTGTTTAACATTTATAGCTGATCACAGCAAATTGCGTGATCTTTAACTTCTAAGCATATCAGCTTTTTTGCATCAGTAAAATGGAACCTGACTTATCTACTACATAAGAACACTGGGAAAAATAAATGGAATGTTAATTAGAAAACATTTTTAATTGCAATACAACGTATGGATGTTATTGCTATTATGGGCATTTAGTTCATGTTTGTTGATTGATAGTTTAACAACATATGATAATAGCTAATGTGATGATGATAGCTGGCATTTACACAGCTTGCAAAGCACTTTACACATGACATTTCATTGGATCCTCACAATAGGGATCAAACAATAGCACTTGCTGTGGGAGGTAGGCACTATTATCATATTGATTTTACAGGTGAGGAAAATGACCCTATGAAAGGTTAAGTGACTTGCCTAGGGTCACACAACTAGTGAGTGTCTGAGGCAGGAGTTGAACCCAGGTCATCCTGATTCCTGGAAAAGCACTCTACCCACTATACCACCTATCTGTCCCAACATATGACTAATGGGAATAAAAATCGAATGAAGCATTGTTTGCAAAACACCAACAGGTGTTTCAGCACCCATTTAAGACATTTAAAAGTATCTGGAGCAGAGTTCCTGAAAGGCAAAGAAACATTTTTGTGAGAATTCATGTATGCAGCAAGTGCTCAATACATGCTTGTTGAATTGATTAATTGATAGATAAATTATTAAACAAAGAAACTATGAAATGGGAGCAAAGGTAAATACTAAATTCTGGTACCCATTTTGAAAGCAGTCTTAGAGTTTCACTTGTATACCTTAAGTTAAAGTGGAAATTAAATTCAACAAATATTTGTTGAATGCTGTTATATAAGCAATATTTCTTGGGATCTGCCATATACCCTGGGCTAACTTCTCTTAAAGCCCTACTCTTAAGCTGATTTTTCCTTAAAAGACATTGACATTTTCTTCATGACTTAATGGACTCAGGGGACTAAGGCTGAGCCTTTGACATAGTTTTCTAGTCACTGGAGTACAAAAAGACTCATGATCTCTGGAAGGAGACTCTAGCTGCTTCCTCAGGCTTCTGACCATAGGCAATCAGGACAACATAGAAGAAAAGAAACTATTCAACTGAATCAAGGTTGTTGAGTATTTTTTCCATGCTATGGCTAAATAAACCACCTCTTACAAACTCCTAAATGTTTCCCAAGTGTGACATTTCACTCCAGTCAACCTGAACCAGGCCTGTTCTACTACAAGCGCAAACAATTTTCCAGAAAGCAATAGCTAGAGGCAAGGAAATTTGGATAGACATAGGAAATGAAGGAAGCCAAAACAGAACAGGGCAGTAGGATAAAGTAGGTGGCACCAAAGCAATGATCTGTTTGGCATGTTTAGTCAAATGATCATTTGCATCAATGTGTCATATGTATGATGGCATCGACAACCTCAGATAGAGGAAGAAGAAAACTTTGGAGGATAGGGTTTAAAGGAAGGATTATAAATGATTTTATGTGAATGGCTTCTCCTCCAACTATTTTGTATATGTTTGGGGAAACAGCCCCAAATCATTTGAATAACTGCTCCCAGCAACCCAGTAGGAAATTTAGAGAGACTGAGAAGTACTTATAGAGAGAGGAGGATGCTTTTTCTGACTCTCCGCACCCAGTAGAAAATTAAGTTTCCAGTGGTAGACACATTGTCCATATTGGTTCGTTGTTGTCCTTCATTCTCAAAGAGGACCAAAATGATATCACTACGTCAAGGTAAAATGTGGCCAGCTGTGACTGACCAGACCAATACGAGCTCAGAAAGCTCTACTACAACTGGGGTGCAAATAGTTCACATGAACATTTGGAGTGGAAATGTCTCTAAATTTACGCATCTTGCATTTCTTTTAAGCTACTGCAATTCTGCTTTGCTCATAGAGTACAGTCCTTCTTTGATGTGGGCAGGCCATGGTGAGAAGTCCTATGCCAGTGTCTCCCATATCTAACAATGAATTCCACAGTTCTTTAGAGAAACTCTGAGAGCACCCTTGTATCTATTATTTTCACTTTCATGTGAGTGCTTGACTTGTGTGAGTTCACTGTAAAATAGTTTTTTAGGCAAATGTACTTTTGACATTTGAACAATGTGGCTAGCCCATCAGAGTTGCACTCTCTACAGTAGAGTTCAAATGCTTGGCAGTTTAGCTCAAGAAAAGACCTCAGTGTCCACCACCTTATCTTGCCAGGTGATCTTCAGAAACTTCCTAAGCAATTCAGTTTCCTGGCATGGCACTAGTAGACTGTCCAGGTTTCATAAGCATACAACAATGAAGTCAGCACAATGGCTCTGTAGATCTTCAGTTTGGTAGGCAGTCTAACACATCTTCTCTCTTCTCTCCAACACTTCTCTTTAGAGCCCTCCAAACACTGAGTTAGCTCTGGCAATGCATACATCAACCTCATCATCTATGTCTACATCCCTGGAAAATATACTGCCAAGGTAACCTATCCACTGCATTGTCCATTTGCTGTAATCAGTGGCTCCATGGTTAAATGTTACGGTGCTGGCTGGTAGAGAATCTCTATTTTCTTGATGATAATTGTCAGGTCAAAATTAACACAAGCAACAGAGAATCAATCTATACCCTATTGCATCTCAATCTCAGAGGCTGCATTGAGTGCACAATCAACTTTAAACAAAAAGTCAAACACCAACTCTTCCTCCACTTTAGTCTTGGCTTATAGCCTTTTCAAGTTAAATAATTTATCATCAGTGTGGTAGCTGACCTTGATTCTCATTGAAGGTGCTTGACAACATCACTGAAAACACCATGCTAAAAAGCATGGGAGCATGTACACAGCCCTGCTTCACTCCATTGATAACTCAGAAAGCAGGAGAGCATTGTCTATTACCCAGAACCCATGCAAGCATTACATCATAAAACTTTGAGTGATGTCTTTTGACTTGTGTATACATTGGATTTAAGAGAGGCAGAGTTGCTCAAAGTCATCAGCCTCACTCTCCCAAGTCATCAGAGTCCAGCGACAAGACAAAAGTCAAGATGACTGGCAATGGTTCAGGATGGTCTCAAACCCATTAGTGAGTTAGGAGGGGATCTATCCCAAACATAAGAAGACTCCCTCCAGAGGAATGGGCAGATAGAAACAATTTGTCTTCCCTGAACACTCTACACCCAGGTAACGGGGAAAAGAAGATGCAATAAGCTGCCATGAGTCTAAAGAAGAATTAGGGACAGTGATCTATTTGCAAAGTAGAAAATAATGTGATTCCTCTAGACACTGGCAAACTTTGTGTTTAGGGCCAAGAAGCACAAGACAAAAGAATTCAGAAACTGAAGTACTTGGGTCTTGGGGTATGATATCTGAATTGTAAATGCACTGTAATAAGAGAGAAAGATTTGCTGTCATTTGTTGAAATACTGCTCACAGCAGCATGATCAGTGATTGAAATGGCATAAGCTTCTGGAGAAAGAATGGTTCCCTGATGGATAAAATTATTTTCTATAGCTTTGATATAAGTCCCATTTCTCTCCTTTAACTTTTATGTAAAGTTTTTCAGGTGTCGAGCCTTGTGAGCCTATGTGCTTGTAAGGAAAGTTAGTGATGACACCCCAGAGGTGTGACAAATGCTGGTTTTAAATCATCTGTGTGGGAATAATGAGCCAAAGAAGCAAAAAGCCCATCAATGCATCCTTCTGTCCTCAAGGTGGGCATTAGCCTGTAACACACAATTGTAGATATATAGATCAAAATGAATTCTCAAAGAATAGTAACTTTCAATAATACCAAACAATGGTATGGTAAGAAAAGAGAGAGAAATTTAAAAGTCTCCACAGTAAATAGAATTTTCTCATGTGTAAGCACAGACTTTCAATCCTCCACTCTATTCACTGAGTTGGAGATATTCTATACAGATCAATAAAGAAAAAAAATTCCCACAGGAGGGACAATGCAGTAGGAAAGTAGACATCAGATTGGATTATGACATTATCAAGGACCTCTGTGTTGTGTGTTCAGAATTTCTAGAAGTGATTTTGTATGGCCTGAAGTAGAATATCAAGTGATTTTATAAATAATGGAGCAGGAAGAGGACACAGAGTATTTAAGGTTATTTGAGACTGAGTGGGCATAGGACTTCTACACTTAATGAGACTGCCTAGTCCAATCCTATCAGGAATTGATTAGCTCATCTTCTGTTTGTTTGAAACACTTGGCCGGATTGCTTGCAAAGAAAGAAATTCAGCTTTATCAGCTGGGAACATGAGGGCAAGTCAAGGGTCTGCCACCTCCTCCAACATTTCCTTACTTATTTTTAAGAAGATGTTTATTTCGGCTAAAGGTGAATAAGAGCTTCCTTAAATAACACAAGGAGAAATGGAGCTGGTATGTCCCTCTCCCTTGTTGTTAATAAACCCCAGAAACAGATTATAGCTGTCTTTAGCTTCTATTGAATAATATGCACTAATGCCTTGTACTTAACCTACAGAAAGGGCAGTACTTGGCCTTGCAGAATTATAAGAAACAACAATATCTGAATTTCAGCCCCATTCCTAATAGCACATAGTCCCTCTTCAGTTAAAGTATCCTTTACTGACAAGTACTTGTGATCTCAGAAGCCTAATGGGAAGATCAGCTCCAGCTTAAGCTGTCCACCAAATGCAACCTTTCATTTACAGAACTGCCTCTGTGTTACACCTGAACAAAGACTGAGCATCTTTTGGTCCCACTTAACCCTCCCCAGGCATCCCATGAAGTTTCCCTTCTACCCTGCGTGGACCAAGTAGCTACTGTGACCTGCTTCCCAAACACTCTGCTCCGAACCTGCTCCCCACTTACCCTTCTAGCTAGCTTCCCTTCCCCTGCTAGCTTCCCTTTTAGCTGATGCGGCAATCATACACAGAGGCAGTTTCCCCTACAGCTGGAATCAGGGACCTGAAACAAAGAGGGTTCCTTTATTTATTTATTTTTAATTTCTTCTGCCAGCTGGCACGTGGACACCAGTCGCTGACACCCTGGAAAGGCACTGGAACAAATCAATTTGCAATTGCCTCAAAGATCACAGGGCACTGAGTAATAAGAAGAGGCTTTCTAAAGAGCAAATCCTGGCAGAACCAAATCATTTCCTTCTATGATGGGGTGGTTCCCTTTATGCATGTGAGGGTGGGGTGGGGGTGGGGGGTCTGGCCAGCAGAGACACAACAGATTACTTATGCTATGACTTCAGTAAGACTTAACTTTCTGCTCCATCTGGCAGACATGTCAGTAAGTCCTAGAAATGCAGTTTAGACCCTCCCTTGGGTAAAATGTTATACAACAGACTGGAGATGGTGCCAAAAGGTCTGTTCTACAAACTCAATGCAAAGCAGGGATTGGACATTATCTAGTGAATTGGGAGATTTTATAGACTTCTCATTTAGAAAATTCAGGATAAAACCCACCTAAATTTTGGCAATATATTTTGGCCAAACACACACAAAAATTAGTTTAATTCAATGAACACTTATTAAATACCTGCTATGTACAAGGTGCTATGCTACATATCAGAGGAGTCAGGTATACAAAGATAAAGAATGACATGGTCCATGTAGGGGATATGACAAGTAAACAAACATTAAATTTGTTTTAGGATGTGGTGGGGGAAAGGAAATCTCTAAAGAAAATAATCTAAATCAGAGGCATCAAACGCACCACCCTCATAACACACATGATCTGAGAGTAACTCCAACTAGATTACAGTGTAATATGCAAATATTTAACAGAATAAATAAAAATACAATAAATATAGATAATATCGCATCTTAAAACTAAATCAATATGCTGCCCTGAGGAATCCTTGCATACAGATTATAGGTCCCGTTTCTATTTGAGTCTGATACCTCTGCTCGAGAAGAATTCGAAGAGGGAGAGATCACTTCCAGCTGTGGGGAATTATAGAAATGGAAGGAACCTCATTGGCCATTAATCTAAACCATACCTGCAAAATAATCCTCACTTTCCATATTCAAAAAATGGTCAACCAGGCTTTTCATAGAAATATTTAATGAGAAAAAACCCACTATGAGATGGTGCTAAGTGTTAGGAAGCTTTTTTTTCCTTCCATCATGTTTAATCAGCCCATTTTCAGTTTTCCCCCATTACTCTTATTTCTGACCTCTAGAACCAAGCTTCAAGAAAGGCCATTCTTGGAGAAGGTGGCAAATGAGCCAAGCCTTGAAGGGAGCTCAGAGAACACTTAGCTGTCCAGTTTCACTGGAATGTAGATTACATGAAGAACTAATGCGAAATCAGGACAAAAATGTAAATTAGAGCCAGATGATGCCCTGATAATTTTTAGATATTGGGATACATTTAATGAAGGCTCTGCAAAGTCCATTCTCTGGAAAACACTATCACAAATAGGTTAGACTGAATTCTCAAAGGAGAATGGGTGCGGCACTGTACTAAGCACTGGGATTACAAGTAATAAAAAGAAAGACTGTCTCTGCCTTTATAATCTAATGGGAGGAGATAACACATAAAAGGTGATAAAAAGGGGCAGAGCTACCCAGAAGCAAAGCATCTTGCTCCTTGGAGTTGAAATGAGGAAGAGCAGCAGATTCAGAGTGCAGCCAGTCAAAAAGTCCAGTTTCTGTGCTCTATAATAGAAGGCATTGGGAGGAGTTTGGCAGGCTACTCTCTAGCCCTCCAATCAGAAGAGAGAGAAAGTTGAGGGAGGGGGTTTAAGGTTTAAATTAGTAGCAAGGTGAAGAGATTAGAGGTGATGAGCTTAACTTGGGAGGGGGCATCTTGTTTCAAGGGGTTGAAGCCAGGCAGAGCAGGAGACAGCAGAGTGGAGAGGAATTCCTATTGTCTCTATCAGTAAGATGTTTCTCATTCTATCTACTCACTGGCTACTATCTTAATTCAGGACTTCATCTATGCTCATCTAGAATATGTTCCTAACTGATTCCCCTTCCTCCAGGCTCTTTCCCTTTCAAGTTCATCCTTCACCTAGCTGCCAAATAAATCTTCCTAATGCACCTGGACACCCAGTCTGACTGACGAGGTCACTCCTATGCTCAGAAACCACTGGTGGCTCACTTGTCTTTATGGGATAAAATACAACTTCTTAGCCTGGCATTTTAGGCCCCCCCAAAAAAATCTGACTCCAACTTATAGTTCCAGTGTTATTTCACTCTGATGTCATTCACAAATACCCACTGGGCTCCTAGTTATTTTCCAATCTTGTCAATGTCTCTCACCTCAAATTTCCCCAGGGCACTTTGTCTTGCTATCTCATTTATCCTCAACGCATTCTACTTTGTATATATTATCATAGGAATATCAAGTGATATAAAATACGCAAATCATTTTTCAAATCTTCAAATATTATATAAACGGCAGCTGCTATTATTAATATCATGCCAATAGATTGTAATGGCCTTGAGGACAGATTGTATCATTTCATTTTTGTATTCCCACTGCTAAGCACAATGTTCCATACATACTATAGAAGATACTTAACAAATGATTGGCAAATCCATCCCTACAACAACCCTGTGAGACACTGAGTGCACACAATATGATCCCATGTTTATAGCTAAAGACACACGCTCAGGGATCTTAAGTGATTGGTGCAAGTGCACATGACCAAAGCAATGGAAGGAGGACTCGAACTTACATCTTCATATTCCTCATTTCGGGAGCTTTTACTTCGTAATCACTGATGCGCAAAGCACTGTGGTTGGCCCCATAAGATGGTACCGATGATAACGGTTTCTAATCCAAGGAGGGGGCGCTCTCCAGGAAAAAAGAAATGTACACACACAGGGACTTAAATTTAATCTATATTATTAACACTTTATCTCTTCCTCAAATCTAGACAATCATTAAGAACAATAAGTCACACCCTGATTTGTAGCATTTCTCAATTTCCAAGGTGTAAATTTTTTTTTGAAAATTTAATAATAAATTCTTGAAAGCCAGTTTGAGCTGGCTCTAGTACACTCCTGTCTGTCCCCATTCTATTTCTTGGCTTTGGTATTCCCTCAGAATTACCACACAAATAAACTGCATAAAAGTAATAGTAGAAAAATTAAATATTATTTGAACTATAGAACACTTATCGCAGCTAATATGTAGAGTTCTTCAGACACCCATAACCATCAAGGGCTTCCTGACCCTTGGTTAAGGGGGAAGAGGAGGTGGTTGGATTTTCTTTCCATCTCTATAGCAAGTGGTAGCACAAAGATCTGAATCTATATGTTTGTGTGTGTATATATGTATATATACATATATATATGTGATAGTGTGTATATTGATGTATTTATCTGTGTGTGTGTGTGTGCATGTTGGGAGTGGGGCATGTTTCTTTGTCCCTCATAGCCCCCATTCTGTTGCGTTGCTTGAACTTTTCTGGCTGGCACAAGCCTTAGGGCCAATGTTTTTTGAACAAGGGTTTCATCTTGGAGGTGATAACTGAGAATTAGAAATGTTGGCAACTTTGAAAGGAAATCATTGAAAGAAATTAGAAGAAACCTGATGAAGAAAATGGAGTGCCTTTTTGGTTTGAATGAAGTCCTACTTGGAGACTGAGAGGTGGGCAAGATGGACCCTTGTTGTGCCTTAACATCACATGATGCCCCAAAACCTGTCTGAAAGAAATAAGTACCAACTCCAATAGGAATTTGGCAGCTTCAGCCATGTCTCTGAATATGGGGGCTTCTTCAGCTCATTAGATGTTAGGGAAGGGGGAAGGGAAATGGTGGAAATAACATGGCACTTGATGTTTCATCATCTTCCGTCCACTCTCATTCCCCTTTCAGATTCTCCTCTTTGCCCATCTGGGACACCTATCCCGTTGTCCTGTCAACTAGGATTTGTAAATTATTTCCCACTAATTGAAAACCTTGATGATTTCTTCTCTCCTGTAAGAACAAAGACAGCAGGACATATCATATAAGCGCACACCCGAAGAAGTGTTTTTGTACATACATATCAGGATACCAGAGGTGAGGCCCTATTTCTGGTTGAAAGATAGATTTCCTGCCTAACTCACATCAAACCCCCAACTTGAAGCATGCTGAGGGTTCTTTTCTCCACAGTGTTAAGCAGAAACCAAAACCTTTCAATACAATAACCATCCCAGAAAGATACTCTAAGGAGTAGGTGTTAAATTAGGTGTAGTATCACACAAACAAATCCAACACCTTTCTGCCCTCCTAAAGGGTGATATCTCTTTCGACTGGATGTGGAGATTGGAGTGGAGAAATGCTTCCTCAATTGGAATGAATCTAAAGAGGCTAGGTAACATTTTCTTTTTAATAATTAAAGCCATGATTTGGCACCTCATCTTCATGGCTTCTTCTTTATGTCCTGGAGAATGCTCAGGACAATAGCTCTAACTCAAGACCTTTCTAGGCCTCCAAGGACTCATGGATACTGGAGTCTATATCTGGTCAGTTACGATGCATTAGTGGGTTCTGTATGTTTCCTATTATAAAATCAATGCTTCTCAGAAGCTCCCTGAAAATGAATGAGAGAGTAGTGCATAAATTTTCATTAAACCAAATCAGGAAGCTTTCTCCTAAGACTTGGTCTGGCATTGTTAGGGGTATTTCCTTTATGGATGAGGTTACTATGGGGTACAGTAGACTTATTGGATGTCACCCCCCACTCAGTGAACTCCAGTTTGATCCCTACTGCCTCCAAGAGCGAATACAAAATATTCAAAGCCCTCCATAACTAAGCCCCCTCCTCTCTTTCCAATCTTCTTACACTGTACTTCCCAACAAGTACTTTTCAATCCAGGCTGCTCCACAAATAAGGCACTCCATCTTTCAGCTCTGGGCATTTTCTCTGCCTGTCCCCCATTCCTCGGATGTTCTCCATCTTCCTCTCCAACTACTGATTTCCTTGGCTTCCTTTAAATCCCAACTAAAATCCCACCTTCTACAGGAATCCTTTCCCAACCCCTCTTAACTCCAAAACCTTCCCTTTGATAATTATTTCCCAGTTATCCTGTACATTGCTTGCTTTGTATATATTTGTTTATATATTATCTCCCTCATTAGATTGTAAACTTCTTGAGGAGATTGTCTTTTGCCTCTTTTTGTATCCCCAGCACTTAGCACAGTGTCTGGCACATAGTAGGCACTTAATAAATGTTGATTGGTTGATTCCAGTTCATAGACAACAGTTTAGTTGTTTTTCCCTTCTGGTGATGTTCTCATCTCCAGAACAGACAGACCTAGCCCATGGATCCTATGTGATATTTGCGTTTTTTCATGCACATACATCACTTTATCTTCCTCATGAGACTATACCCTTCCTGTGGTTGGAGACTTTTTAATATTTCCTTTGTACTCTCCCACAGCAGTAACTACTAATTGGTTCCTGAACTCCACATTCCATTACCCATACACATTGATTCACTCAAGCTGTTGCCCATATCCAGAAGGCACAACTCTCTCCAACTTCAGCTCTCAGAATCCTTGACTTTGTTCAAGGCTCAGCTAAGATATCTAAGGTCCTTCTACATGAGGTCTCCCAAGGTCCCACCCAGTTGTTAGTGTTCTCTCTCTGCTCTAATTATTTCAGATTTGTTTATCTTTGTAAAGGTTATAGCCCCAGTAGGATGTAAATTTCTTGAAGATAGCAGGTGTGGCATCACTTTATTCTTTCTATCCCCCAAAGCCTAGCACAATTGCCATCTAATAAATGCTTGTTACATGTAACTGAATTGACTTTTACTTCTAAGGACAAAACAAAACAAAACACATCAACAAAACTCTGACTTCTCTACCCATTATTCTCATTCCCCTCCTTCCACTCCTGTATTCCAGTCTTCCTTGCTTGACTTGATTTCTATTGAATCATAGCGGGTAAGGTGGATAAACATTTATTGAAGGCAAGCAATCAAATGCATTCTAGCTTCATGATACCACTTCCAAACAATGTGAAGTTGAGAATCAATCATCAATTCTTGTTTTCTTTCTACTTTGTTTCTCTGGAACCTCTGGATTTCTCTAGATAATATTTTATAAAGAAGGATACATAAATAACAGTAATTGGCAATGCTACCTATAAGAAATTAATGTTACCTGGAACATTTCACATGTTGTGATATGACTAAAGATGTCCACTGCCATGTGTTTCCCAGAGATGGAGGATTAAGGTCAGTTGTGAAAGAGCACGAAATGGGCTCTGAGGCTAAATTTGAAGGGTATGGCAACCCTACTAATATCCTATCTTGTATGCACTCTTTGTTCTGACCCTAAAGTAATACAGGGATCCGTTACAAGACCCCCGGGAAACAGAGGTGCCATATGAACCTCTTACTAACTCCCAAGGTGCACTAGACATATATAGGGAAGATAGGAAGGGAAAACCCTAGATTGCCACAATCCAATGTGCTGAAATGCCTTACCTTCTATCTGCTTCCCCACTCTGAAAATTGTCCTAAAAATTGTTGTAGATGACCAGGGTACACCAGCACCAAAGAGAATAAGGAGCTGACTTTAATATTGACTAAATCTGGGTAGCGTTCATCTCTGCTCCCCAGGTCAAGGTAAGCTCCTGTACTCCTCTTTTGTTGTTAACACCATAGTATCTCAGAAACACAGAATTCCAGAGAGGAGAGGGGCTTCAGAAGTCAGCTAGACCAATGCCACTACTTACAAGTCACTGTTAAAGGAATTAATGAGGGTTTGGGGCCAAAAGGAAAAGATGGGAGTTGCAGCTGTGTTGTAATAAAGGAGCAAACCTATAGTGTAAAAAATTGTATGTATAAACATATATGGTATAACTTAAAGGCACCTGAAAAGCTCACCTGCCCTCAACTACCTCCCCTATTGTTCTAAAGGTAAATACCATTGCAGATTCACTTCTTTTGGTCTTGAAGGCTTTTTCAGCATTCCAGAGTTTTTTGTGGTGTAGTAGAAGGAGCCTTCAGCTAGAAATTAGTAAACTATTTCCATTCCTGGCTCTGCCGATAACAAGCTCTATGACCTTAGACAATTCCTTTAAATTTTCTGGACCTCAGTTTTCTCGTCCATTAAATGAGAGTGTTGGACTAAATGAGTCACAGGGTTGTTGTAAAGAAAGTACATTGTAAGCTATAAAGTAATATTTTCCTCCTGCTGGTCTAGAACAAGGTTTTACTGGCCTATAAATTTTTATTACTAAAGGTCCTTGTTTCTTAAAAGTCCCAAACTTTAAAAAAAAATTCCTTCTCCCTGTATCCTTCTCCTTTCATACTCCTGTTCCAGTCTTCTTCATGGCTCCTCTTCCTCATTCCCTGAGCTCTACAGTGGGGGAATCAAAGGGAGGTCACTTTAGGGCTGCAGAGCAATGAGTAATCAGATAAAGAATTTAGATATTTTATGGATGTGCCATTTGAATTCTATTTCCAACCACTGCTAAATTAGAAGTCTGCAATAAGAAATGGGTTGGAGAACAATATTGAAAAAGCCCTAAGTAAATGTGAGGCCTTGTTCAGCTTTAACTTTGTATGAATTTATTTTTTTAATTATTTATTTACTTATTTTTAATATTATTTTAAAAAATCATTTCTAAATTCTCTCACCCACTCATTAAGAAGGCAAACACTACAGTATCAATGTGTGATGTGATATCAAATGTGGTCATGAAAAACATTTCCGTATTAGCCATGTTGCAAAATAAATAAATAAATAAAAAGTAAGAAACATCAAGAAAGTGAAAAAAAGTATGCTTTAATCTTCATTCAGAGTTTATCGACCCTCTCTCACTCTCTGGAACTGGATAGCATTTTTCAACATAGGTTCTTTGGAATTATCTTGAATCATTGTATTGATCAGAGTAGCTAAGTCTTTCACAGTTTATCGAACACAGTTACAATATTGCTATAACTGTGTGAAGTGTTCTGGTTCTGTTCACTTCATGAGCATGAGTTCATATAAGTTTTCCCAGATTTTTCTGAAACCACATCTCCCTTGTTATTTCTTATAGCATAGTAGTGTTCCATCACAATCATATGCCACAACTTGTTCAGCCATTACTTAAGTGATGAGTATCCCCACAAATTCTAATTCTTTGTCACCACTAAAAAAGCTGTTATAAATATTTTTGTACATGTAGTTTTTTTTTCTTTTCCTTTGATCTTTTTGAGGTACAGACCTAGTAGTGGTATTGCTGGATCAAAGCATATGCACAGTTTTATAGTTGGGCATAGTTCCTTTGGGCATAGTTTCAAATTGTTCTCCAGAATGTTTGGACCAGTTAACACCTTCACCAACAGTTTATTGGTGTGCCTGTTTTCTCTCATCCCCTCCAGCATTTGTAATTTCTGATAGGTGTGAGGTGGTACCTCAGACTTGTTTTAATTTGCATTTCTCTAATCAATAGTGATTTAGAGCATTTTTCTATGACTATAAATAGCTTTGATTTCTTCTTCTGAAAATTGCCCATTTATATCCTTTGACCATTTATTAATTGAGGAGTAGCTCTTATTTTTTTTATAAATTTGGCTCAGTTCCCTATATATTTGAGAAGTGAGACCTTTATCAGAGAAACTTGTTGTAAAAATTTTCCCCCAGTTTCCTACTTTCCTTCTAATTTTGGCCTCATTGGTTTGATTTGTTCAAAAATGTTTTAATTTCATGTAATCAAAACTATCCATTTTATTTCCAGTAATCTTCCGTATTTCTTGATTGGTCATAATGAACTCATTGAAATGTAAAAGACCCAGGTTGGTATCTGCTAACACCTTAGCTTGGATCAAAGCTGTTCTCTGAAATTGGGTCTGAGGGAGGGAAGAAATGAAGAGGGAAGTAGAAGAGAAAACTGAAAAGGCAGAGGTGGTTAGAGCCTCAAATGAGCTATAGGATTCTTTGGAGGCAGACAGCAACCAGTCTAACTCTATTAGTGCTATGCTACAAATGATGGCACTTTATAATTTCATAGATCCATTCTCTAAGATTAAAATAGAAGTATGCAACCATGATCCCTTAACCTCCTCCAGAAAGGTGGTCTCATAGAGAGGCAGTATAATGTAGTAGATAAAGTATAGGACCTGGAGTCAAGAGAGAGCTGAGTTTGAATCCTGACTTACTAGTTGTGTGGCCAGCATCTGTTTCCTGATCTGTAAAATGAGGAAAGTGGTATAGTATTTACACTATAGGGTAAAGAGTTAATGAAATAAAATTTGTAAAGTACTTTCTAAACTTTAAATCTCAAAAAAGGCCTCTATGTTATTAGTCCTTTGTCTAATGAATATAGTAAATGCCCCCACACCACCAACTCTTACCCAAATACATCAGCCAGATTTAACCCATTGGTATACAGATTGTAAAAACTAAACTTTGTAAATGAGACTTTTTGAGCATCACTACACAAATTAAAATTCTATTTACCTAGCGGAATTTGCTTTAAACCACTTACTTCCACCAATGCCCAATTTCTCCAAATAGATAATAACATTTTCTACTAAGTCTATCACAAGGCTATGTATGTATAGATTACTTTTGACTGGCTAACCTTCTCCAACAATGTAATGCTATTCTTTGCATGGGACAGGATGATCACTGATGTTCCTACCAAAAGATCAAGTATAGACTTTGAGTAGTTTTCTATAGAAACACAGAATTTCAGCACAGAAAGGGGCCTCTGAGGCTATCTAGTCCAGTCTGCACAGAAAAAATGGCCACCCAGCCTCTGCTAGAAAACCTCCAAAGATGAGGAAAAATTCTCTCTGTCTCTGTCTCTGTCTCTGTCTCTCTCTCTCTCTCTCTTTCTCTCTCTCTCTCTCTCTGTCTGTCTGTCTGTCTCTCTCTCTCTCCGTCTCTCTCTCTCTGTGCCTCTCTCTGTCTCTGTCTTTCTCTTTCTCTCTGTCTCTCTGTCTCTGTCTCTGTGCCTCTCTCTGTCTCTGTCTCTCTCTGTCTCTCTGTCGCTGTCTCTCTCTCTCTCTCTCTGTAGCCATTCTACTTATAGATAGATATCACTGTTAGGAAGGTTTTCCTTACAAGTGTCAACTTGCCTTTTTTAAGCTTCCATAAATTTCTCCTAGCTCTGCTTTTTGGAGTCAGATAGAACAGGTTTAATCCCTCATCCATATGACAGCCCTTCAAATACTTGAAGATAACCATCATAGCCCACTTGAATTCCAGCCTAAACACCCCCAGTTCCCTCAATATATCCTCCTGTAGCATGGAACCAGAGCCTTTCCTTCTCATTGCCCTGCTACACATTGTCTGCAGCTCAGCAATGTCTTTCCTAGGTTGTGGAGCCCAGAACTGAGCAGAATACTGCAGAGGACATTGTAACTAGGGTAGAGCACAGAAGGATAATGACCTCCTCGTTGTTGGAAGCTATTCCTCTCATAATTCAGTACAACGTCACATTGGCCTTCTTGGTTATTCTATCATACTTGGGACTCATTGAGCTCAAAGTCCAGACAAACTGCTATCTAACCATCTCACTTCCACTCCCATCTTCTATGTGTGGATTGGATTTCCTGAACTATACAACATCCCTATATTATACTATATCCTTAGTGAATTTCATGTTATCAGATTTAGCTTAGAGTTCTAGGGCAGGGGTTCTTAATTTTCTTTGTATCACGGACTCTGTTGAAGAGTATTGAGCCCTTCCCAGACTCTTTTTTTAAAATCATAATTATAAGAAATACTTGATTTCAGTTAGAACTAAGTTAAAAAAAGATGTATTTTTCCCCATTCAGGTTTACAGACTCTATGGAATCTGTCCACAGGGCCACAGGTTAAGAACTCTTGCTCTAGGATTTCTGGAATTTTGCCAGGAATCCAAGTCAAACTCATGGGCCCATAATTGTCAAACTTCATTCTTTTTTTCTCTTTTGTGAAAAACAAGACATTAGTCTTTCTCCAGTTCTGCTGTGACTCTTCTATCCTCCAACATATTTCAGAGATCAGTAATTACATCCTTACCTTCTTTCAACACACAAGGATGTAAAGTAGTTCATGGGACAGGCCTCTGGAATTCATCAAGTGAAGTTAGGTGCTCACTTACAATTTCCTTATTTTTATTGGCCATTAACTTCTTATTTTCACACACCCCCTCCTATCCTTCCCAGCCTAAATGTAATTCTTCTGGGCCTGAAGAACCAAAAAAAATAAAAGTTCAAAAGCTCTACCTTACTTTTGTTTTTTGTTATTTATCATCATCCGAGTCATGACCCTACCTTTTATTTCATCTGCCTTTTTCCCAACATAGCTTAAACACACACACGCACACGCACACACACACACACACACACACACACACACACACAAGCTTTCTGTTGCCTGTTTGTTTTCCAGAAAGATGACAGATTTGAATGGAACCATCATGATCTCTGGACTCAGTCCCCTTATGACCAATAGCATAATTGAGGAAGTTGCCTGGTCACAATTAGTGGTATATTCTGTGGCCAGGGAATAAAGCAAAGCTAATTGGGTCACAAGTAATTGAAACCTTCATCTTGGTATCTTTGCTATTGTGATCATACTGAGTATAACTGACTAAAGAACATAAGAAGCAATCTATAGCAATACATCAATTCAAGCTGGTCTATAAGAAACAGCTGCTTCTCTGTCCCTGTGCTTCCCATCTCTACCAGGTCCTCCCAATGGTCTAAACTTACTTACAAACCATGGCCAAATGTCTATTGTTCAATAATGAATAAACATTTATTAAGTACCTACTATGTGTCAAACACTGGGATGAGTACAGATATAAAAAAAGAGTAAAACTAAGAACTGCCTATCAATAGTATATAAGCTCTTTCTGATGGACTATAAGCTCCACGAAGACAGGGAGGATTTCATAGTAGGTGCTTAGTAAGTTCTTGTTGAAGAAGCTTAGATTCTCTGAAGGAAAAAAGCATATGCACATATAAATAAAAACAAAATACATACAAAATAAATTTAAAATAATTCTCGGCGAGAGGAGGAAGATTCAACATCTGGAGGAATCAGGAAAGGCCTCACATAGTAACTATACTGGGATTTCTTACTGCAATGGAAGAACCCAATAAAAATGGAGAAGACAAGAAACAAAGACCCAACCAATGACACTGGTATATACCTCTGTTAGCCTTTTGCTACTACCTTCTCTCTCAAACTACACCAGACTTACTGACTCTTGACCACCTTCTTAGACTTCCAAACACCTTTTAGCCTGAGCTTGTTGTTCCAGCCTCCTGATTTCCTGATACTTTGCCTGGCCCAACTAGATTGATCCATGTTATTCCAACTAGCTGTTTGACTGACCATTACTGACCTTTGCCCCAGACCACCATGGTGTCTTCACTTGAGCCCTTTTCCATTATTTCACTATGCCCATACACTTCCATCCTCCACCATTTTCTACTTTTTTCTCTGTGAACCATTATCAGATCAATACTACCACTGCTTCTAAAAAGAATGAATTAACTAAGTGACCATCTGCATGACTTTCCAAGTCAAATAATCCTTTTTTGGCTACCATTCGCTTATATGTGTTATCTCCCCCTATTATCTTATATGTGTTCTCTCCCCCCTACTCCTTGAGAGTAGAGATTGTCCCATTTTAAAATTTGTATCCTCAGTATTTATTACAGTGCCTGGTATATGGCACATGCTTAATAAACTCTCATCCATCCATCCATTCTGGAATGACCAGACTTTTGACTTTGATTCCAACTTTTACAACCCACAGCACTGCCTGACCCCAATTAATGTAGTCCTTGAGCCCTACAAACCTGGCATACACTGGGCTTTCCCTGACTTTATTCTATGTCTTCTTGACCTTGATATTTCCTTAGAATTACCCCACAAATAAAAGTGCGTGAAAGGAATATAGTTAAATGGTGCCACAACCTGATTTTTATTAGACCTTCCCTATCTTCTGGCCAGAAAGCCTACTTTATCCATTTGATTTTCCTCCTGAGGTTCTGGACCCTAAAGAGTCAAACAAGTTTTTGTTACTCCAGCTATTGGGGCATGGCATCATGTCTTCATTTCAGTACTGGAACAAAAGTTTAAAGCCTTTATGGATGGGTTTAACTGATGCTGTTTAAATGGGGGTTCTGAAGAATAAAAGGTACCTAAATTACTGAAGTGGATTCTTACTTCCTTTGTCCTGCTTTTCTCCACCAGAGCAGCTGTTCTCTAGATAAACCAATCCCTGACACTTGGAGATTTTAAAATATATTCAAGAATCTTCTGAATCAGAGCTAATGTCCCTGGGTAGACATCCCCTCCACAGCTGAGACTGGAGAGATCATGCAAAGCACAAAATTATTATTTAGATGAGTCTCACTAAACAAAATAAGCAAGGTTTTTACAAGCTCTTTATTGTACAAGTGCTTTCTGGCCCAAATAAAAACATATCTATGAGTCAATCTTGTTAGCCAGTCCAGACTTTTGTCTGATTTACATTAGCCTGTTCATTGCTTTTGATTCTAAATCAACAAATGATGGACCTGAATTATGGCCTTGTAAAATTGACTTCTATATGAAGACCTTACAAATTTTAAATTTATATTTAAAGGCAATACTTTTTGAAACATTGGCTTTGTTGTGTCATTTATTGTTCTTATATGATAATAAAGCTTATTTTTTTCAATGCTGGGAATAGGTTTCCTAAATAATTGCATAATGAGAAGCTACATATGCTAATGACTTTGTAGTATACATTAAATATATTTCCATTAGTCTTATGCTCGGTTACATTCATGCCTCTATTTTTATTAGGATGTAGTCAGTTCATTCTCCTGGCTAGCGTGCAGTGATTATTAATGAGTCTGTGAACAAGGGCGCAGGTTTGTTCCCCTTGTGGACAAGTTACATTCTTCTTCTTCCATGTATATCAATTGTACTTAATCCTGACCAGTTGTTAATGCACCCAGGCCATTGACCACAAGGAAAGGATGTAATTGGATCAATGCAATACACCACAATTACTGGGAGGAAAACACTTGAAATGCATATTTTGCTAGAAGTAGTTAGTAGCATTATCTTTGTGAACTAAGTATAATATCTATTCTTGTAAACTTCTATGGATCTTTATGCAAGTAGAGTAATAAATGATAGATTGGTATTTCTTTTTTTTTAATCGATCATGTTAGCTTTCCTTGGGAAGGCAGATGCAGTATAGGGGAAAGAATACTGTGTGTGAGTACAAAAAAAAATAAAAACAGGTTTAAGTTCCAGGTATGTCCTCACTAGTTGCCTGACCTTTTACCTTGGACTTCACACAGCACTTTGTTTTGTACACTTTTATCACAATGATAATGGTTTATTGTTCAGCACAATTATTTGTGTATGTGTCATCCTATTGCTAGATTATAAGCTCCAAGAGTTCCCATGGGTTCAATTATTATCTCTCTGGAGATGCCTCCCAAATCTACATATTCAGCTCTAATTTTTGTCCTAAATTCCACTCTCATATTATCAATGGCATGTTGGACAGCTCCACCCATGATATCCTGGAGACATCTCAAAATATCCAAAGTTCATCTTTTCTTACCAACTTCCCTATTTATATTGATGGGACCAGCCATCCTTCCTGACACCTAGGTTTGTAACCCTGAAGTCACACTTCACTCTCCTTGAACCCTCATATCTAATCAACTGACAAGCCTAGTCAATCATACTTTCACAACATTTTTCACACTTCTTTTGCACTCGCTCTTTACCCTCTTCATGTCTCACCTAGAATACTAAAATAGCCACTGGAACTCATGGTCTCTGGTCTACCCTCTCTACAATTTATCTACCACACAGATGGCCAAACTGATATTGCTAAATCACAAATCTGACCATGGCTCACACACACACACACACACACACACACACACACACACACACCCAAAATCTTCAATGAGCCCCTAATGCCTAGTCCTCTTAAAGTGATTTTATGTTTGAGTGAGAGCACAGTGGAATGGATAAAGAGCTTGCCCCAGCCTTCTGATCAGAAGACTGAAATCTATGTCTTGCCTCTGACAAAGAATGATTGTGTTACCTTGAACAATCTACTTACATGCTCCCTTCCCTTCTTTTCCTCTCTCTCCACTGTTACCACTCCAACTGAAGCCCTTCTTATCACCTGGACTACTACAATAGCCTGGTAGTTGGTCTCCCTGCCTGAAGTCTCTCCCCAATTCAGTGCACTCACCATTTAGCTGAGAAATTGATTTCCCTAAAGCTTAGCTCTGATCATGTCATCCCCCTACTCAATAAACTCTGTTGGCTCTCTATCATCTCTGGGATCGAATATAAAATCCTCTGGCTTTCAAAGTTCTTCATAACCTGGCCCTTTCTATATTTGCAGTCATCTTCTCCTTTAGTTATCTCCATGTACTCTGCAATCCAGTGACATTGGCCTCCTTGCTGTTCTTTGAATATGACAATCCATCTCTAAATTCTATGCATTTTAACTGGCTGTCCCCCATTCCTGAAATTCTTTCCCTCCTAATCTCCATCTTTCAGGTATTCCTGGTTTTTCCCGAGCCCCAGCCAAAATTCCATCTTCTGCAAGAAGCCTTTTCCAATACATCTTAATGCTAATACCATCCCTCTCTAGTTTATCTGCAATTTATCCTTTATTTATCTTGTTTGTACATGGCTGTTTATATACAGTCCCTCTCATTAGTCTGCCCTCCTTGAGGGCAAGAACTACTTTTGTCTTTATAAGCTTAGCATAGTGCTGGGGCATAGCAAGCTCTCAGTAAATGTTTATTGATTAGACAACTCCTCAGAGCTCCCAGACTATATTCTCTAAGACTATTAGTTGCCAGTCTTATTCCAATGAATGCTGTGGGCTCTGCCCACCTCCACTGAAAAAAAATTTTAATCATATTTTGTTAATCGTGAATATGTTGCACGCCCCCAGCAAAATGTAACTTCTTGAAAGGAGGCATGCTAATTCTTTTAGTTTTCTCTTTTTACTTCCAGAACCTAACAGAGTGCCATGTGCAGGTGTTTAATACATGTTTGCTGAATTAGGTTGAGTTGAATGAGGGCAGGTACTATTTTTAAATAATTTTTTTTATTTCTCTCAGCCCCTAGTATTCAGCTCTACACTAAATAAATTCTCTCTGTCTCATTGTCTCTGTTTCTCTCTCTGTCTCACTGTCTCTGTCTCTCTGTCTCTCTCACTCCCCACCATAGATATAGACATATGTACATATATACATACATACATACTATATGTATATATGTATATATATCTACATTACATATACAGAGATACTATACAGATATATAGATACATATAAATATATATATATACACATACATACACATATGTGTCTGTATTTGTATGTATGCGTGTGTGTATATCTGGGCTATGCCAATATAATAAAACTACAATCTTGCCAAAGTTAATGTACAGTTTAATGTTATACCAATCATGTCATCATAGGGATAATTTACAGAACTAGATACAATAAATAATAACAAAATACATTTTGTAGGGGTTCTTAGCTTTGTATGTGTGCAATGAACCCTTTTGGTAGCCTGGTGAAGTTTATGAATCCCTTTCAGAATAATTGTTTAAAAGAATTGAAAGAAATGCTGTTTCAGTTAGAGAATAGTGAAAATAAAGATGTATTTTTTTAACCACCCAAGTCCATGGATCCTTTGAAATCCTTAGTTTTAAGATCTCCTCATCTATAGAAATAAAATATCCAGGATATCAAGGGAAATATTTATTGATCATACTTTTAAAAAAACACTTAGAAAACTTAGATTACACTTAGAAAAAAGTAGAAATGAAGGAGAAATAGCAATGGCAGAATTCAAACTATGACATAAAAACCTTTTGGTACATGCTAAAAAAAATAGAAAACATACAAGACAAGAAAGAATAAGCAATAATTGAATTCAATAACCCAATGTGTGATAAACCTGAAAACATTACCTGGGAAAAAGCTTCCTATTTGATAAGAGGTGCCGGGGGAAAGTGGAAATCAGTCTAACAGAAATTAAAGTTAGACCAACATTTTCCATAATATTCCACAATAGATTCAAATTGAATATATGAACTGGATATTAAAGATCAGACTTTTAAGAAAGTTAAGGGAGAAGCAGACTACTTGTCTTTCACAACCACGGGTAGGAGATGACTTCTTAACCAAACAATGGATAGAGGCAATACAAATGATAAGATAGATGATTCTAATTATATGAAATTGAAAAGCTTTTACATAAGCAAAATTAACACATCTGAGCTAAGAAAGGAAGTGCTCAACTGGGGAAAAAAACCTTTGTACCAAATATATAGCTAATTAACAGAAATAAATAAAACCAAACACCATTCTCTAACAGAGAACTGGTCGATAATGTGAACAGCTTTCAAAAGAATTGCCAACTACAAATAGCCATATGAGAAAATGATCCAAATTACTAATAATAAGAGAAAGCAAACTAAACCTGAAGTTTTATCTCACACTCAGAAAACTGGTAACAGTGACAAAAGATAAGAATAGTCAATGTTGGAAGGATTATAGAAAGTGAGGCACACTAATGCATTGTTTGTGGAGCTGTGAATTGTTATAATGTGAAATTATGCAAATAAAATTACTAAAATGTTCAAAATCTTTGACCCAGAAATTCTGCTCCTAAGTATATACCCTAAGGAGGTTTTTAACAAACAAAAGAATATATACCAAAAATTTTATAGTGGCTTTCTTTGTTGTGGCAAAGAACAGGCATAAATTAAAAGTTTATCAACTGGAGAATGGTTAAACAAGTTGTGGAACATGAATATAACGGAATATTACTGTCCTGTGAGAAAGAGAAGCATGAAAAGTCTTGTATGAACATGTATGAAGTATGAAAAAATATGAAGATGTATGAAAATATTTACATGTTGCAAAATGGGTAATCAAAGCCAGGGAAACAATATATTCAATGACCACAACACTATCAGTGGAAAAATAAAAAAAATCACAAAGCAATCACAACTGAATGTTGTGGGGCATATATAAATACGTTATAAAGAACAAGCTTGGCTGCAAAGAAGAGCTAAGATAAACACTTCCCCATATTCCTTTGCAGAGGTGGGGGTCCATGACTATGGAACATTACATATAATGGGAGATTTTTTTTCGTTTGATTGATTCTACCGAATTTTCCCTCTTCTTTCTCTTAAAAGTTTATAATTTACGACTCTCTGAGATAGGGGAGATAGTGATACACAAGGGAAAATCTAGGTGATGTAACAATAAAAGCTATCAAAAATTTATTACTAAAACAAAAATAAATATTTTGAATAGATTGTAATTAGGCAAACTACCTAAGTTCTCTGAGTCTGTTTTGTTATCTGTAAAATGGAGAATGATTTTCCAAAATTATTTCCAAAATATATTCCAAGAGTCTAGCTGATTCTTCCTTTTGTTTACTTCTAGATCCAATTTTACTGATTATCTACAGTGTCAGCCCAAGATCTTTGTATTTATAGATATATTCAACAGTCTGCCCGTCTAGCTACATAGTATCATCTTGACAATAAGCATTCTATTTATTATTATTATTATTACCCAGAAATTCAATCTATTTGTTAACTAATCAAAATACAACCAGACCTTATTATAGATCCACAGTTTTGAAATAATGGTGCACCTGGCAGCAGAGAACACAGTATTCTGACAAAGTATAATTACGAATACTATGGACCATATTTTAAACTTTGCTTTCAAATGTCCCTTTCCTTCTACCTGTTTTTTACATCCTTAAATATGCTAATTTCTGTGGCATATAACATAAAGTTAGTGTCACCAGATGAAAAATCATGAAGAAAATTTCTATAAATTGCTGGTGAGATAAAAGGACCTTGTTAAGCACACATTGTGTAGATGGTTGTTGGAGGTCTGTCGCCTGAAAGGTAACATCTAAAAGTAAAGAATGAACAGTGTCTAACTTACACAGCAGCCAAGAGCAATTAGGAAATTCATGAATCAGCATCCTGTTTATGCTTTTATTGTAAAGAATCACCACTTCTTTCTGAATGGATTACTTGCCTGCTTAAGAAAGACCTTACACCGAGATCATGAGTCAGTACATGAGAGCTAACAGACCTCTTCTAGACCTGATGAATGCCAGAGTTGTATATTATTCCTCTTCATCTTCCCAGGTGACAATTAGCTAATCTGATAAACTAATGTGTTAATAACACTTGATGTGCTAATGGGAAACCCTAGGTTTCTCTCTTCCCTCCTGGACAATATGTGCGTTTCAATCGCAGTCTTATGGAGAAAATTGTTGGGCTGTTTTCTAATACTTTGAAGGAGGAAATTTTAAGACATATCAGAGAGGAAGGTGCCATGATGAAAGACTGATGAGTGTGATTTATGGTGGGAGGGAGAGGAGTTTTCTTTGTCCTCTAGATCAAACCTTTTAAAGACCATCTATCTATATCCAGAGTCAACCCTGTTCACAGTAACCTATTGCTTGTCTTTAGAGATGCCTAGGGAAATAATTTCTAAGTCAGACTTGTAGGGAGACATAACTCCCTTTTTCTCACCTCACCTACTCAGGAAGGTCTCACCAGAACTATTATAACAGTGAAGGTAATTATTCTAACAGTGGTATTAGGTTCCTTGAACATGTCTTCTCTTTTATTTGAGATTCCAACCTTGGGAATATATTTAATAAATGGTATTCACAGAACAGGAGAAGTCATTACTATACATGAAGAGAAGCAGTGTGGGGATAGTAGAGAGATCATGAGGCTGGGAATCTTGAAACTTGGGTTCTAGTCCTTACTTAGCTACTCATGAGCTGGGGGACACTCTAGGACATAGTCTCCTTATCTATAAAATGACAGAATTAGATTCTATGGTCTCCTAGAGCCTTTGTACAGCTCTAACATTGTACAAAATAAGCTTCATTTTAAAATAACAGCAAAGATGATTTTTTTCTTTAGATTGTAAGGAAGCACTTTCCATAATTTCAAATCTTATTTTTTCAATTCATAAAAATGGCTTCATTTTGAAAATTATGTTTAAAGTGAGAGTTGAAAGGAACATAAAGGAGTTTTTCTATCCAAAACTATGCATATGTAAAATTACATGTGTCTATAAAAACTAAACTTAAAACCTTTCCCCCAAATGCCAGATCCAGAGATACTGTCTGACTTTTACCGGGGATGTAAGCTACAAAGACAATGGTTTTCTAGTTAGTATGAAAGTGAATAAAAAGGTCTGCTACTTTTTCAATTCTTGTCACTCCCAGGAGAGAATTGTTTCAATTGATTATTAAAGCATTTGAGCATTTGGGTTTGCCTGTAAGCTGTTGCTAGGAAAGTTTGACCAGTGAGAATAATGAGAGGCCAGGATCTGCTGGTAAGGCAGGTGAGCTAAAATGCATTGGCTTGTACTGATTTTCTTTTTGCCTATTATAGATGACACAATTTGATTATGTATTACATTTAACGTAAAATGTGGGCTCTCAGCCACTCAATACAATTCAGGAGTATTAATAAAAAGACCACCCCTAGGAAATCTTGAGTTTTCAGCACAAATACGTTTCATTTCACCGTGACCATGTCTTACTTGAGTGAATAAGATCAACTTTCCTCTCAATCCATCTATGTGAGCATTTCCATAGTGTTTACCACCATGGTACCCAAAGAAAAAGACCTTTCTAATATAATGGAAGCAATATAAAAAAATGTGCTTCTGAGTATCACATAAAAATTTATAACATTCACACAAAGTGAGACATTTATTTCCTATGTATATGTATTTCTCCTCTCTGTTGTTATTGATGAATGGGAAAAGACAAATGTACCAGCTCACCATGAGACAGGAGGAAAATGACATCAGGGAATTGAGCTGGTAGGTAGCTTAATTCACAGACACCCTAGACGATTAATGGGGCCTTGCATCTATACTATTGTCATAGATAAGGAGTAGAATCTATATGTGATTCCCCTACCATTTTTTATCCCCGATCTGTTTCCCATAGCATTGGTAATAGTGCTATTTTTCTAGGTCTCCAACCCCTGGCTTTACCTAGTCTGAATAGATGACCTCGATTCAAAACTACATTGTGTAAATCATTACCAGAAAAGGTGACAAGGGCTAGAGGAGTTAGACATCCGGGTTGTTGTTCCATCCCTGATGCATCAAACCCCTGAGAGTTCAGAGATGCAATTTCTTTAATAAAAACATATTCAGCAATCCTCAGGTTTAAATCACCCATGAGATAGTAAAAGCAATTCCCAGAGAGATAAAAATAGATGAAAATAGCCCACAAGGAAGCCCCCTGGTGTCTTAGGAGCTCCTGGTCAAAGGCCTAGAACTGCCATTATATACTTGGTATCCAAAGGGCCCATAGCAGGCTAAGTTAACTCAAACTGCTTCAGATATGCTCCACAGATAACAGCTCTCATTGGTAGTGTGGCAAAGACAATGTAAGGCAATCTAGTTCCACAAGCACCCTAGCTCAAAACATGAATCAAAGGACTCATCTCTGTACTTGCCACATTGCTCCTTTAAAAGATGTTGCTTTTAGATTTGAAGGCAAATTTTTAAGAATTTTCTAACATTTGGAAGGATGCTAAATACAAACTAGCAGATCCATGTAGCTATTGTAAGCTGTATCAGTAGCACAAAGCAGAAATGTTTCTATAACAGAAATATAACTAAAACAACGTTCCCTCTGAGATTGACAAATACAGTCTTCCACCAAAAATAAACCTTTCCAATAACATTGTTCAGGGGAGGACAGGATTAACTCCCACTTTTGCACACTATTAGTCTCTTTTTCTTGACTGGTTCCTTCCCTGCCACATACAAAAACTCCCAGGTTTCCCTCTCCACCCCTTTGCTTATTTCTGCCACTACCCCAAGCTATTATTTTATAACTTCTCTTTTCCGCAGAGTTGTCTATACTCATTGCCTCAGTTTTCTCACTTTCCACTCCTCAATTCTTTGTACTATGGTTTCTGACACTATCATTTGACTAAAGCTTCTCTTTTCAGGGTTATTGATGACCAATTAGCTGCTAAATTCAATGGGCTTTTCTAATTTTTGTTCTACTTGACTTCTTTGTGACCTTTGACATCATTGACCACATCGTCCTCCTGAATGTTTTCTCCTCTCTTGCTTCCATGATATTGTTTCACCTTGTTACTTTTCTTAACTGTCCAACTGTTCCTATTTAATCTCCTTTGCTAGATCAATATCCGCCTCCTATTTGGTGTCCCTCAAGGTTCTACCTTGGGCCGTCTCTCTCTATACTGTCTCTTGGTGTTCTCTTTAGCTCCTGTGGTCCAATTTTCAATACTGAAAAGAAGATTCCCAAATTTGTCTATACTGACATAATTTCTCTAATGAAATCCTGTTCTGCATTTCCAATGCCCCTCTGTACATCTCCATTTGGGTATCTGAATGGCATCTCTAATTCAATGTGTACAAACCCAATCTTTCCTGAACTTCCCTACTTCTATTGATAGCAATGCTAATCTTCCAGGTTCCCACTTTTGAAACCTCCAAGTCCTCTTCGACTGTTCCCTATTCCATCCCGCTTTGCCCATATCAAGTCAATTGCCAAGTCCTCTCAATTCTACTCTCACAATATCTGTTGTACCCAGTCCTTCTACCCACTTACACCACCATCACCTTAATTCAAGTCCTCATAACCTTTCATCTGGATTACCATAATAGCCTTCTAATTGGTTTCCAAGTTTCCAGTCTCTCTCCATTTCCGATCTCTCCTATATAGCTATTAAATTAATAACCCTAAAACATAGGCCTCACCAAGTCCCTTAAACTAATCATAAACCTTCAGTAGCTGCCTATTGCTTCTAGGATAAAATGCAATCTCCTTAACCTAATATTTAAAACTCTCCATAATCTCGCTCCTATGTGCCTCTTGATTTAAATGAACATTTCAACAAATATTTATTTAGCCCCTGGTATATGCAAGGCACTGGGCATACAAAAACAAAAATGAAACAGTGATTACCCTCAATAAATTTGTATCTCAGGGTTGAGATGTGAGTGGATAAAATATAAACACAAATACATGGAATGAAGTAACTTGGGCTTACCCAATAGCATCGATCTTAGATGAAGAGAGAATTTGTAGAAGACTTCAACAGAAATTGGCAAGAATAATGGTTTAGAATAGGAAGCTACCAGTATTATCTCCTCGATTGTCCTGGTGAACTCCTGGGAGGTGTTCTTGAACCATTGGCCCAGGGGGTGTACTTCCTCATCATGGAGTGATGTTCTGCTTCCCTCTGCCCTGACTTAACCACATGCTTTAAATGACTTACTCTAGTGCAGTTTGTATCTGTCCCAAGTTAGGACTCCACAAGTAGGTATCATAGAAGAAAAACTGGGTGGGGAGAAATCACTAACAACTTGGAGGATCAGTAAAGTCTTTATCATCTCCCCCATTAGGATGTAATCTCCTTGTGAGGAGAAATTATTTCATTCTTTTAACCCATATCTCCAAAGCCTAGCACAGTTTGGCATGTAGTTGTTGTTCAGTTGTGTCTGACTCTCCATGACCCCATTTGGGGCTTTCCTAGCAGACATACTGGAGTGGTTTCCCATTTCCTTCCTTAGCACACTTTACAGATGAGGAAACTGAGGTAAACAGAGATAAGTGACTTGCTCAGGGTCATACAGTTGGCCCTAAATAAATGCTTATTGTTTATTGATTGACTGATTCTTTGAAGGTGGCACCTGGGTTGAGCTTTAAAAGATATTGATTCTGAGAAGATACAATGAGAAAGTCCATTCCAAACAAGGAGAATGCCTTATGCATGTGCAAGGGGTTGAGGAGTTGAGTGGGTACAGGGAACAGCTAGTCCAGGCTAGCTTGAATACCAGACTCATGAAAAAAGAGTCATATGAAATAAGGCTTGGAGTCAGAATGTGGAAAGCCTTACTTGCTAAGCTAAAGGGGTTGCATTTTATCCTGTAGGCCCTGGGGAGTCACTAATGGTTCTTAACTTGGGGGTCCTGTATTATTCTCCTTGATGCACTCCATGTTACAGTCCTAACTGAACTTTTTGCCCTTCTCTGAACTAGACTTGCCATCTCCCATGGAGTATACTCTCTCCTCTCCTCTGCCTCTTGGAACCCCCAGCTCCTTTCAAGGCTCAACCCAATTGCCACCTCCTATAGGAAGTCCTTCATGATCGTCAAGTTGTTAGTGTTTTCTCCACCCAGAAGGTGCTTTGTATTTATTTCTTTGTGCATACATTTTAACCCCCAAAAGAATATAAGCTCCCCAAAGGCAAGGGCTGTTTCAGTTTTGTCTTTTTATCCCCAGTGCCTAGAACAATGCCTCACACATGGTGCATGATGGATAAACATTTGTTTAATTAAATTGAATTTTTAATTGTTAAAAAGTGTTTCTTTATACTTAGCTAAAATATGCCTTCTAGTAATTTCCATATTGCATTATGTCAGGCTTTTAATATATGTAGATGTTATGTTTTGGGAGATGTGACTTTCTCATGTTAATAAGGGTAATTATAGTAATAGGTTCCAATGCACAAATTTTGAAAGATACATGCACTGAATTTAGTTAAATGACAAAGTTTACATTCTCCTTTGTCCCATGGTTAGGGGGTAATTTACCGTTATTAATTAATGAGAAAAAATCAAATGTTCCACTTTATTGTGAGAAAGAAAATAACAAATCAGCTTTGAGCTTACTAGCAGCTTCATTCATGGACAACCTAGACAATTTCTGGGATCCTACATCTATACCTTGGAAAAGGTGGGATAGAGAGGGTCAGATAGAGCCTCCATGGGATGTCCCATACACTGTCCATTCTGTACCCCTGTGTCTTTGGCAATGCCTAGAGTGAACATGTTCCCAGTATCATTAGGTTTCTTTCCTTTTCATATTCTTTGCCAAGCCTTGTTAGGAGTCCTAGCAAATGTCCCTTGCAGTATTTTCTCTAGCCCCCAAATCCTTATTCTTTCCTCATTCCCTTGGTCTCCATCCCTTCTTGAAAAATACAGATGAACTCTGATGGGTGTTCGTTCCATTTTGGGGAATGTTAAAGTCACTGAAAAGTGGTGTTAAGTATGAAATGGAGAACCATTGCCAAGATATAAACACTCAGTTGGCCAAAATTGGTTACATTACACCCAAAGTTATTAGAAACTGACAAAGTAAAGCTATTGGGCTAGGGGTGAAGTCCAGAGACTTCATGAAAAAAGAGAAGGGACACAAGGGGTGTGTGTGTGTGTGTGTGTGTGTGTGTGTGTGTGTGTGTGTGGACACAAATACAATGTTTAAGTTTAAGGAAACACAGTTTAATGGAAACACTGCTAGAGAAACCAAGAAGAGAAATGTAGGTTTGTATCTTGCCACTGACACTATGTGCCTATGAGCAAAAACACTTCTGTGATAATTGTGATTTTTGAACTATATTATTTGATGTTGTGGTATAAGTGATAAGATTCTGGTATGTAGTCACTTATGTAAAGTGGTCCTAATGACCATAAACATGTCAGCAATAACAGACAACCTGTACTTTCGCACTGCCCTGACTCATTCTGATCTTGTGAATAATCTTAACTCCTCATTGAACAAAGTTCTTGGTGACTACAGTGGCTTTTTGCTTATACCTCCATCTGCAGTCCTGGTTACCAACTTGGATCATCATTTAATTTCTGGTCCTTATTAGGAAACTCCTTTACCTGAGTCTGGCATCAATAAGCAATCCTGGAGAACTTCCTCATCACATCTGGGTCCGATTAAGAATGCTCCCTCCCACATCTGGTGCTGATTGTCTGCCCCAACCAAATTCACCTTTAAGGTTTAAGACTTCTCTCTCAGACCTCACTCTGAGTATATACTCCCACAGGGATCTTTCTACTGTACACTGGTTCTGTGTGGCTGAATCTGTCTGTGTTGTGCTCACTCTCCCTCTCTCTCTCTCTCTCTCGCTCTCTCTCTCTCTCTCTCTCTCTCTCTCTCTCTCTCTCTCTCTCTCTCTCTCATTTTTCCCTGCTTATTGATCCACATAATAATAAATCTCAAGCTTGCACTAACGTCTCTAGTAACAATTTTCTGTACATCTTAAAATGTAGGTGCTTATTCAAACCTGAGAGTGAGACCAAATAAAGCAACTTTATGCCTCTCTGCCTCAGTTTTTTCATTTGTGAAATGGGAAGGAGAAAGAGTAAATGAGAGAGGGAGGGGAAGGAAGGAAGAAAAAGAAAGAGAAAGAAAGCAAGAAAGAGAAAAAGAGAGGGAGGGAGACAGAGACAGAGAGAGGAAGAAAGGAAGGAAGGAAGGAAGGAAGGAAGGAAGGAAGGAAGGAAGAGAAAGGAAGAAAAGGAAGGAAGAAAGAAGAAAGAAAGAGAGAGAAGAAAGAAAGGAAGGAAGGAAGGAAGGAAGGAAGGAAGGAAGGAAGAAGGAAGAAAGAAAGAAAGAAAGAAAGAAAGAAAGAAAGAAAGAAAGAAAGAAAGAAAGAAAGAAAGAAAGAAAGAGAAAGAAAGAAAGGAAGGAAGGAAGAAAGGGAGGGAGGGAGGGAGGGAGAAATGATGGAGTATTTATTAAGTGCTTACTATACGTCAGGCACTGTGCTAAGTGCTGGGAATACCAATGAAAGCATGCTAGACCATTCCTGGCCTTAAGCAACTTGTATTCTAATACAGTAAGACAGTACAAAAAAGAGCTGAAAAGGGATAAGGAATACATGTGCATGCATTGTGACATGGCTAGAGATGTCAAGGGATTTCCATAGAGGAACCAGGTAAGATAAAGTCAAATCTAGCCTCTCAAAGCCCATGGAACTTCCAGGGGTGGGGTCCAATTTTCTAGTGGGGTAAGGACAGCATGGCTGGAGATGTTAGAGGAGATATCTATAGTACTTGCTTTACAGAAGTTAAGGTGAAAGAAATAAAATGAGTTTATAAAGTGCTGTGAAGTCCTAGAAGGGCTAGATAAATGTTTGCAATTGTGATTCAGGGGACCTCATTCCCCTAGAGATCCTATTGGACTATATTCTCTCTTCTTTGAATAATATCTCAGAACATGGCATAGATGGCTTCTGTGAAAAACATTTGGAAAACAGTGTTGGGGAAAACAGCTTAACTCTAAATGAGATCCAATGTTTATCAATGATGATGTTAACTAAAGTCTTCCTCCTATCCTTCTTGTGACACGGAGGTTGCCCTGGGTTCTCAAAGGCTATGTGAGTGGAATTCTAGCTATGCCAAGTTCAAAAATGTTTTAAAAATCTTTTTATTATGCTAAAGGAGGGAGAGGAGGGAGGAAACATTTATTAAATACCTACTTTGCACCAGGCATTGTGCCTTTTAGTGCTTTTACAAATATTATCTCATATGATCCTAAGAATTACTTTGTAAGGTAGGTGCTATTATTTTCATTCTACAGATAAGAAAACTAAGTCAGACAGAAGTTAAGTGACTTGTCCAGGTTTATTTAGCTACTAAATGTCAAGACTGGATTTGAAATCAGGTTTTCCTGACTCCAAGCTCATGCTCTGTCCACTGCAAGAGCTAGTCATGACAAGTATGGTCCTAGACTGAACAGCTACTGTCTAAAGTCTAGCCTAAATAAGTTCAAAGAAGCTAAGTTGGCTATAGAATAATGAAATCTGGGGTCAGAGAAGGACCATCTACTGCATAGACAGATCGTGGTCATCATCATTGGAAGGAATGCTCCCACTGATGAAATCACACATCCTGGCAGCACTGAATAATATTAACTGAGAGATAATAAATAACCTGGTCAGTGGTCTGAGACTGGAGAGATCATTAAAATGAGATATGCAACTCAGGCTTGTAAAATAGGAAGCTTCCATTGTACGCCAAGTTTCCAGAAATACTGCAGGCATTTCTGAGGGGGGGTGGTTCAAATCACTCTTACTGCTGCATTAAAAAGAAGGTAAAAATTGAAGTGCGGTCAAATCGTCAACATCAGCAACAAAAAAGGGAGTTCCATACTAAATATGAACCCAGCTGCAAAACGATTTAGAGACATCCAAATAAGGAACAGTGGGGAAGGGAATAAGCTTCAACATCAGCAAAAAATAAACTTAAGGGAGAAAAACCACAGACCCATTACCATGATTGATGTTGGAATGAGGTTCAGGACAGTAGAAAACAATTAAGCCATGAATGAGGCCAACCCAGAGGATAGTCAAGGTATCATTGGAAATAGATAACTATGTCTAGATCGAGGCGAAATACCAGAGGATCAAAATGGTAAATGGTCCTGAAAATAGTGGCTCCCCGAGCTCTTCTAAGATGTTATCCATCTTCCAAAAACATAAACAAATGCAGAAAATGAAGAAATGTAAAGTGTTAGATTAGGAAACAGAATTTTTTTGGATCGCAGGATTTAGAATCAAAAGGGGTCTCAGAGGTCATTGAGTCTAATTCTTTCCTGTGCATATAAGGAAACAGAGTCATCGAGGAAAAAGTGACTTCCTCACATGCTGGCTCTGTTTTAACACTCAGATCTATACAATGCCATTCTAATATCCCTTTTTTGTATGACTTTTAGTGCACACACAGAAAATAACAGATTTTATTGATCAGAAAATTTCAAGTGACCATAAAAGTCACAACAGTAATTTTATTCATTATTAGACTTGTATAACACTTTTCTAAAAATCCCAGTTTGTCATTTGTGTACTAAAACACAAAAGGAATGTGTGGGGTTTTTTTTTGGGGGGGAGAGATGTGAACTTTTGAATAATACCCTTTTCCCCCTGTAAGATAGATGGGCCAGATATTACCACTCATATTTTATAAACCAGAAAATCAAGTTTCTGAGAGGTTAGATGGCTTGCTCGTTGTCACATGACTTGAAAGTCTTTATGGCCACGTTCAAATCCATGCCTCGAAATGCAGCACCCTTATGCACTATGTGGGTGTATGTCTCCAAAGAGAATATATCTGAAACATGAGGGGGATATAGTAAACTATAGGGGAATAATTACATGATTTTTTTTCTGCTGATACTCTACAATCCAATTAGTAAAGATCAAGTGTTGTATTTCACTAGTAACTTTAAACTAAACTATATTGTTACCTTGCTATACAACTGATTTTAAAAAATATATATCCAAAGACGATAAAAAGAGTGAAACTAAATTTTGAAAGCACCTTCATGGGAGACGAGGGAATTATATTCTCAAAGAAAAGTCAATGTGGACTTTATCTCCTATCTGGGTGTTTAAACACACATTTCTCTCTATCAAAACATTCTACCAGCATAATGAAGTGGACAGGGAGTTAGCCTTAGTTTGGGTTCAAATCCTATCCCAGACCAGTTCTGAAGACTATTGATGAAATCACAGCTTCCAGTAAAAGAACATGTAACAAAAAATAAAGGAAGAGAAAAGAAGACAAGAAAATAAAAGAAAAAAAGACTAGACAAAAAAGGGAAAAGAAAAATGAAGAGAAAGAAAAGGTGATGGGAAGGAAAATCTTTATTGAATAGTAAGTTCCTTTGAAATAATGGCTATTTTATTTTTGTAACTAACAGTGCCTTGCAAATAGTAGGTATTTAATAAATAATTACTGCATGCATATTGTTTGAGGAATAAATACATTTTCTTGTTTTCCTTTTCTCTTTAAAAACGAAGTAAATTTGTCACCATTGGTGTGCGCTTTAAGACATGATAGGCAACATATTAAAGTGGACAGGATGCTAGACATGGGGTCAAGAAAACCTAGATTTGAATTCTGCCACTAACATCTGCTAGTTCTGTGATCCTAGATAAGTCACTTGTCTCCCCTGACCCATCATTTACTCATTTGTAAAATAGGGATGATTTTTGTAGAACCTACCTCACACCATCTCAATGGCAAGGGTTAACTTGAAGAAGATAAGCCTTAAAAAGGACTTGAGAATTTTTTTCAAGTATTTGAAGAGCTACCAGAGGGAAGAGAGATCAAACTTGTTATGTTTGGCCCCAAAGGATAGAACCAGAAGGAAAGAGTGGATCCATTTACAAAGATCAAAGGAGTTAATGTATTAAAAAGTCTTTATAAACTTTAAAAATTTCTATCATTTTTGTTCATATAGAATTTTAAATGTTTGTTCACTTTCTTCACTCACTCACCTTTAATATCATCCTTTTAACACTCCATTGATTAGTTAATAATGCTCTTGGCCTTCTTCACACCAGCCTCTGAACCAGGAAGATCTGAAGAATACTGAGCACAAAATGCAACTATCCCAGCAGCTAATTTGAGTTTTTCTTGAACTAATCTCTCCTTTCAACTCATCAGGGATCTGATTTGTCTTCTAGTGAGCGATATTTAGAAAGGATTTTGGAATAAGTCAGTGTCTTCCCTTCTAATTCATAATTTACTGAGCCACTCTAGGTATAAGCCTTTGGGAGGCCTACTTATCAACTCCATTTAAATAAATGAAACTCTGGTTATTTGCTCTTTCTTCTGACCCTCTAAAGACATTTAATATTTTTTATAAAGTGCCTCTGTTTTACAGTCCTAGATTTTGCCCCCATCTTAAAAAACTTTGCCCATATTAAGTGACAGGAATCTAGTAAGAGGGATGTTGGTGTTTCAGTTAAAGAATCAATTTTATTTTAAAATAGCTTGAGATTTGACATTTTTTATTGGACTGCTTCAATAATTCTCTTTATCTTATCTCCACATAAGAGGCTGGGCACCATTAGCTTGCTGCCAAACTAAGTGAATATTTGATGAAAGCACTTAATAATGAAGTGGGGCTGCCTTACAGTTAGGTAAAATAAAATCTGGTAGCTCAATGAAATGGATCACCCTGTGATTCTTTTACTCCATCCTCTCTCAGTGAAACCATTGCTGAGTTTCGTGGCAACAAGCCTCATTATAGAGAAGAGGTTATCAATGGATCATTCCTACTTCATGTGGACTTGTGGGGTTCACTTACAAAACAGATTTGTAGCATGCTGAATATAAGATGGAACTATCTCAACAGCTGGCTTGAGTTTCCTTAAAAAGATTACCTTCTCCATCAGACTAAGGTCTAGGGGCCTTCCTCAAGGACAGCATGACATTCTTAAGTAGAATTCTAGAAGCAGCTTCTAGGATCCTATGAATCACCCTACTGTTGTGGTAGATTTATTCATTACATATTTTTATCAGTGCCTTTTTTTTAAGTGCCACCTTGGAGAAAACATCTCTACCAGCTGAAGGGGAAAGGGTGATGGTGCAAGGAGGGGGAAAAACCAGGAAAGGCCTTCTACAGAAGGCAGCATTTGAGCTGTCTTGAAGGAAGTCTAAAAAGTAGATACTTTATAAAGCCTATGAATTGGGCACTACAGATATGATTATCTCCATTTTACAGATGAGGAAACTGAGGCTCAAAGAGGTTAGTTGACATATCCATGGTCACACACCTAGTAAGAAATTGAGACTTGATCTTCCTAGCTCTAAATCCAGAAAATTATTCACTTTGTCACTTGGGTCTCAATACAGCCGGTCTCAGGAAAACTGAAGTGGGGGTTAGTGATCCTACTTGTTGTATGTTGTTCAGTCGTCTCAGCTGTGTCCAAATCTTCATGACCCCATTTGGGATTTTCTTGGCTAAGTGGTTTTCCATTTCCTTATCTAGATCCTTTTACAGATGAGGAAACTGAGGCAAACAAGGTTAAGTGAGCTGCCCAGGCTCACACAGCTAATAAGTATCTGAGGCCAGATTTGAACTCAGATCTTCCTGACTCTAGGCACAGTGTTCTATCCACTGTGCCAACTAGCTGCCCTTAATGAACCTAAGCTTCCCATTATTTGCCAATCCCCTGTCTTTTCCTTCCCTTCAAGTGCCCAATATTGTGAGTTTTCTCATCTTAGGAAAAAATCTTAAACTCTTTCACGCTATAGGATAAATGACTGATTAAAATTTGAAGTGTCACCTCCCCACAGGCCAATTCCTATATGGAGATTAAAATTGGAAGCTAAAGGATGGACTTTTAAGTGAAAAATCAGTAGGCATGGGAGGACTCAGAAAAAGACTAAAAGAAGTTATTTATTTCTGAGCACTGGTCATCCTGTCATCCCTGAAATCTTCCCATGTAGGCAGTTGCATACTTTCACTGTGTTTAAGGTTGATAGCCCTATTGAGGAAGTAGGGCATTCCTGTTCCTATGTTGTTGACCTCAGAGATTCTTATATACATACATCTTTTTGCCTCTGGCTCCAAAACTGGGAATCCAGATATTTACCTTAATGATTCAATTTATTTTACTAGCATAGACACAGTCTAAGTTCTACAGTGAGGTTGATTATATTTTGGCTTGTTAAAAAAAACTTTCAGACTCCTGATTCTGCTCCATAACCACAAGGCAGCTTTACCCTTTTACCTAGAAAAATACAATCCCAGGATGTGACATATTACAAATGGTCAAAAGTAATATAAATATTGGAACACAGGTTAGAGTCTCCTGAGGGAAGTCAAAGCCTTACATTTACAACCACTGATATCACAAATGAACAAAGTGGGTATATCCTGACTGAGGTACAAGTTGTATTTGGATGGCTAAGGAATGGACTTTCTAGAAGACTGTTTAGCCATTCAGGTCAGGAAGGGGACACTTAGTGCCCTGAAATCTCACTGCAATAAATACACTTCAAGAAGGGACATGATAATAGCCTTTAAATATCTGGAGTCCTTTCATGTGGAAGAGGTATATTCAACTCCTTCTACTTGACCCTACAAGCAAAAGAGAGTGGTTCCTTCTAGCTTTAAAACTAAAGAGCACAAATTGAAGAAGAGGCAATAAACAATTGAAAGAATGAACGAATGAACAAACAAACAAATGAATGAATGAATGAATGAATGAATGAATGAACCACCTTCCTAATAATTAGACCTTTCTAAAAGGGAATTGGAATACCCCAGGAGGTAGTGAGTCCCCCCTCACTTGAAGTCTTCAGGTAAATTCTGCCTGAGCACTTGCCAGGGGTGGTGCAGAAGGAATTCTTGGTTGGATGTAAGAGGGAATCAGATCACATCTGAGTTCTGTTTCAACTCAGTGATTCCAATACACTCTCTTGGGTCTGTAAAAGCTAATAATGCTTCTTAAATATTAAGCTTAATGTTAGTGACTGATACTGGAGGGAGAATTAGGTGTCTTTCACTTCTAGACTGTAAGCTCTCTGAAGGCAGAGGATACCTCTTCTGATCTTTGTATGGCTTCAATTGCTCCTCTAGTCACAATTAAGACCCAATTTCCTCATTTGTAAAATGAGGGGATCAGACCAGAAGATCTCTAAGGTTCTATCTTTTAATAATTCTATGATCCCACCACTCAGCTGGCACATCCAAAAAACATCTGTTCTTTGTTCTCATTTTTTATGAATCTGCATACAAAATATTTAACTCGAAGGATTTAACACCATTGATCATGCTCCCTACCCCATATTAAAATTCTCTCATATTTTCTTATGCCACCACACTATCCCACCTCTATTTCATCAGCTGTTTTCATTCCTGACACTACTCTTTTTCCTTTAACTTCACTGAAGTTCAGTCTTTGGTCCTCTTTTCTTCACCCCACCCCTCCACCATTTTCTTGCTTAATTAGCTCATTCAGTCTCACATCCTTGACTACTGTCACTGTTTATTTTTTCCCCAAATCTCTACCCCTGACCTTTTACCCAAAGTTTAGCTTTTTAGGAATCATTTCTCCAACTGCTTTCAACATATGGCTAATAATATATTCCATGATCAACTCAAATTCTACATGCTCAAAACTAAATTAGTCTTTTTCATCCTAAAAATAATATTGCTGCCTAATTATGATTATTTTTTAAAAATGACCTAGAAAGTTCTCCTTCCTCTAGCTAAGTTTTGAGTATTTAACAGTCTTTCCAAATCCAGTTCAAAATCCATCCTCTCCAGGAAGCCTTCCTGATTCCTCCAGACAGACTTCTACTACCACATAGCACTTTATCTCTCAGGCTCTTAGTATATTTTATTCTAAACCATAGTTATTGTATTTATTGTACGTGTGTCATATCATTCCTCCTAGAATGTAAGGTTCAAGAAAAGGACTATATCATAATTATTTTAGTATCACCCATTGCAGTAATTTGCACATAGTAGATACTTAATAAATGGTAAATGAATGAACAAATATTCCACAACTCTTCTCGGTCACCCAGACAACCTTGCAGTTAGCTTTTACTTTCCTCTCTTTCATTCCCTACATTCAATGTATCACCAAAAACCACCTATTCTTTCCTTGAAGTGTTCTTTCCATTCCTGTTTCCATCATTCTATAATTCATTCAGTTTTGCTTCCAAGAAGTGATGTGATATAGTGGGAAAAAGTATTGACTTCAATGTCAGAAGACCTGGGTTCAAACCCTGCCTCTGATATTTATTACTTTTGTGACCTTGGGCAACGAAGTCACTTCATTTCTCTGGGTCTTAGTTTCTTCATCTGAAAAGTGAAGGATTTGGACTAGAAGTGCAGAGGTCCCTCCCAGATCTATTATCTCTTATCCCAATCCAGGTACCATCACTTCATGCTTATATTCCTGCAGTAGGTTCCAATTCTGCCTCTAGTCTCTTCTCACCTCCCAATTATTCTATACATTATTGACAGCTCACAAATCTTTCTGAAACCCTGCTTTTACCATGTCACTACTATTTACAAAAAAACTATAGCTCCCTGATGCCTAAAACATCAAACCTAACATTATCCTGGCATTCAAGCCCCTTTGTAATGTGCCCTCTCTTCCTTAACATCTCCAATTCGTTCACCAATACCACTTCTACTTTAATCATGCCAGTATTTTCACCATTCCCCACACATAGAATAACTGTTCTTCCTTTTGCTCATGCTGTACCCTCTACCAGGAAGGGTAGGTATGGATTGTCTTTGTACCCCCCAGAGTCTGGCACAGTGCTTTGGGTATAGTAACAGATTAACAAATGCTTGAATCAAAAGTCTTTAAGATTCAGTTTAAATTCTTTATTCTCTCTGAATTCTTCTGTCTTCATTAATTTCTGATTTCTCTGAAATAAATGTCCAGTACATTACACAATCTTGTACTCCTTTATATATTGTCATGCATTGCTTCCTGAAGCTTTCAGGTTTGTGGGTCTCATCTCTGCAACTAATTTGCAACTACCTTGAGGATAGAGAGCCTCACGAAGCCTAGCACAAAGCTAGGTACATGCCACACATTTAATAAATACTTGTTGGCTAGAAGGGACCAAAGCTTAATTGACAGATGAAGTAGGAGGAAATATGTTGAGTAGAAGAGAAAAACAGCCTGTGGGATGAAAAAAACACAGAAATAATCTTGATCTTTTCTTGCCAAACCTGGCAAGAAAGATGATGAAAATACTCATGAAAAATAAAAATGGACATATGTTGGCAATTATTTTTAAATCCTCCCCCCCCCCCGCCCATTTCAAGCCAGAAGTCCCCCTGAAAGGGTTCTCTAGTTGTTTCTAAATACTTTTAAGCTTCTGTGTTTGTGGATTCCTGAGATATTCACACAATCTCAGTTATTTTTATGACAGGCTGTGTGCTTTCTCTCTCTCTCTCTCTCTCTCTCTCTCTCTCTCTCTCTCTCTCACACACACACACACACACACACACACACACACACACACGCACACACTGCTTTTTCAGTCAAGGTTCCTTTCATATGAGAATGATCTTTATTAGACCCTTCACCATCTCATCATCAGTACTATGATCATCAATTCCTCCTCAAGGGAAGTCATGAAATAATGGAAAGGGTTTCCTCCCCTAGGGAATAGGTATTTCTTCTGTCAAACACCTCCTGTGCAAAGCACAAACTCTTCTTGACTCCCTGGTCTAAATATGCTATCTAATCTCAAGTTGTGTTAGCCTTTTGCTTTTCTAATGACCCATTTCTTTATAAATATTATTTTTAGGATGGAAAAAAAGTGTTTGTGTCCTCCCAAGCTCCCCAATCTACACACACAAACCCTTGGCCCAACAAAATAGAAGTTCTCATTGAGAGTAAGGAGCAAGTTTATTAGATGACAGATACTGAGATTTGATTGGCTAAACAAAGGTCAATACTAAGAACTACATAGTCCAGATATGATCATTTAAATCCATCTCAAAAATGCACACTCAGAAATAGAAGTATTCAATAAGCCTGAGGTGTAGAGTACCTCACACTCTCCTCCTTTGCCTCCTTGTCTTCCCTGGCCTCTATTCACAAGCTCATCCTCCTAGTTATTGAAATGACCCATTCCTCTTCCTTCTGCTTCTTCCTATTGTCCCAGTCCTGGAATGTGCTCTTTTCACACACTGACCCAATTTCTACGATTTCAAAAAAGGGTATTGCCTCTGGACCTTCTTTCAATGGCTGATATGCATCCATCTCTCTCTCTCTCTCTCTCTCTCTCTCTCTCTCGCTCGCTCGCTCTCTCTCTCGCTCTCTCGCTCTTTCTCCCTCCTTCCTTCTCTTTCTCCAGGTGGCTCGTGTTAGGGGACCATTATCCTGACCCTTTCCCCTTGAACGGATGCCTAGAAGGTAGGTGCTTATCAACCAAACAGCAGGAGCTGAGAAAGGAGGTTGAAGGAGAACTGGTTCACCCACAAAGAAAAAAAAAAAGGACAGGAAGAGACCCAGAATCCTCCTCCAAGATATTCCGCACGTGTGAGTGTCACAAACCCTGAAGCAGAAATAAAGCCACATCCTGCGCAGCAGTGGCTAGGGCTGCGGCAGCAGGGACAGCGGCAGCAGCAGCACACCTCTCCCTCGGGGAGATCCAGGAGCCTAGCTCTTCATTGAGTCGATCGAACTAAGCCTTTCCACAAGTCATCCTTCATACCCGCCTCTGACCCGCGCCTCACCCTTGTCGCCTCTGACAGGGTCAGGGAGGGAGAATACCCTCGGCTGCCCCTCTGGGACTGTCCTCCCAGCCCTGTGCCGCCCCGGGCACGCGCGCTCGGACTGGCAGCAGCGAGCGCTGCAGAAGGGGGCGGGAAGTTGGGGAGGTGCCAGGGCAAGAGTAAAATCAGCGCCAGCCACTTGTCCCGCGGGGTTCCCGGGAGAAACCCGGACCCTCCACCCAGGCAGGCTAGAGCAGGGCGGACATCATCCGATTACCTGGAGCAGCGCGTGCCCGAGGATGCGCGTGCATACACACACACACACACACACACACACACACACACACACACACACACACACACACACACACACACACACACACACCAGCACCCACAGCCACGGATTCTCAGATCTCACACATTAACGCGTCACACACTACAGATCCCAAACGAATCCAGCCGCCTGCGTGGGTGAGAAAGGGAGAGTTGGGAAGGAAAAGTGAAGCCAACATGCCCCCTTTGTTTGCACATTTCCCCAAATAAGAAGGGGGAAAAGTTTATGGGCATTTTGGGGAAAGAAACCCCACAGTTTCCCCTCAGGCGGACACATTTCAGAAACCTAAGCTTCTTTTTTTTTCTTTTTTCTCTCCCTCTCATTGCAAGGATCTGAGTCTCCATACTCATCTCCTCTTTCTGCCCTACGAGCACTACACTGTGGGGTTGCCACCTTTCGCCCGCCCGCACCTACCATCCTCCCGCAGGCATGCAGCCTCCCACTGCCAGCTGCCCCGAAAACGCGCTGCTGCCGCTGCATCCCGAAAGAGCGGCCGGTTGGCCGGCTTGGCTTGGCTCATTGTGCCGGGTGCTCACCTCCAACCTCCAGTTGCGGATCCCTCCTGCTCCCCGCTCCCTTACACAGCTGTCCGGCTAAGAGTAGCAAGATCCATTCAGTCTGCTGGCCAGGGACACAGTCCTCACCCAATGCATATCCCGAGTGTGTGTGCAAGTGTGCAAGTGTGCGAGTGTGTGTGAGTGTGTGTGTGTGTGTGTGTGTGTGTGTGTGTGTGTGACAGAGAGAGAGAGAGAGAGAGAGAGAGAGAGAGAGAGAGAGGTTTTGCGAAATATGACGGAGGTGGGTGGTTGATTGCAATTATTCCTCCTCCATCATCCCTCTCTCTTCCTCCTCACGGATCTTTTTGCACAAGCTACAGATTTCAGGATCTCCTGTTTGTTTAATAAAAGGAATAGAGGGAAAGGCTGGTGGGGAAGGGGTTAGGGGGAGGGGGGGGGAGGGAGGAGGGCTGCGCATGCTCAGAGGAGGGATACTAAGTGCTCACTCAAGCAGAGAAAGCGAGAGAGTTGGAGCAGAAGCTGCACTGGGAGCTGGGGGTTCCCGCTGAGGCCCTTGGAGGTCAGTAGGGGAAGTACCACTATAAGTGAGTGTTCGAAGGAGGGGGTGTGCGACCATAACAGGTGTGTGCAGAGGCCCAGGGGCGGTGTTGTGTTACCACTATACAAGTGTGTGGGATGACTATGTACTTGGACAGTGTGTTGTGTCTGCTTGGGACCATTATCAGGCTGAAGGGGGGGTCGGGGGGGGGCGGGGAAGAGACAGAGACGGAGAGAGAGAAAATGCACAGAGAGGGACAGAGACATGGAGGGAAGGAGGGGGGAAAGGGAGACAGAAGGAGACAGAGGAAGAGGGGAATAGAGAAAGGTGGCTAGAGAGAGAGAGAGCCTGAGACTACTATGTGTAGTGTGTATGTGATTGCTACATGTAAAATGGGTGTCATGGATGACAGCATTATGTGTGAGAGCATTATGTGATGTGCATAGGATGTATGGTTTCTGTGAGTATGGTCACAGTGTGGGGTATGTTTGTGTGCCCACCATGTGTACCTGCATGAGATATGCGTGACTGCTCTGTACAAATGGTATGTAGTGTATTGTGATATGTATGACCACTACATAGTTCGTGTTTGCATATGCCTCCCTACACAAGTTCTGAACCTGCTTCTGAACCTGCCCTGTAGGAACCTGAGTGACAGGAGCCTGACTCATAAAAGGAATATAGATCATCTCCTTGTTTCTTGATAACATCAAGCTGTGTCTTATGTACAATATCAGGACCTGAAGTGGGCCTTTCTGTTCACCCATCTCTGCCTCCCTGACACAACACATAATACAACTTACCCAAAGTCACCAAAAATATGGGGCCAACTAAAGTATATAATTTAGATGTCATTTTTCACTAAGTTTTTCTTTCTTCTGCCCTTGCCCCAACCCCACAGTGCAATGCAATGACAAAAGACAACACTTAATAGAAATATGCAATTTTTACTTAGGACCTAGCACGTGTTTTATCCTAGGACATAAACCTAAAATCCCTTCTCCCCAGAGAACAAAAGGAAACCAGAGAGGTCGGTGTAAAGGAATGAGATAATAAGAGGTGAAGGCCATAACGATGGTATAGGATTGTCTGCTGTTACTGTTGTCATTCTCTACCTTTATAGAACAAGAAGGTACCAGGGGGTTCATAAAAAAAAAGAACAGGGGGCCTTCTTCTGATGGAAGATCCTGATCAGCGGTACCCTTCAGCCTCTATGATAAGGAGCATGTTGCCCCAGTAAAATGAGAGGATAGAAGGCACCTTGAAAGGAAGAGTCCAATAAGAGAACATGAAACGTCTCAATGGCTAAGTAACCTGAGGAGAGGAAGCACACCAAGAGTCTGCAGATAGAGTGGAAACTCAGCCTTGAAGAAGTCATTTTGTGAATAAAGTAGGCAAAATGGAGAAAGTTCATTCCCCTGAAGTGGAATAGAAAAGTCCCTAGGTCAGAAATCAGAAGACCTGGTATTAAAGCCTGATTCTGTATCTTCCTATATTTTATATTTGAGCTTAGGCAAGTCAATTCCTTTCTCTCAGCCTCCTTTCCTTCATCTGTATAATAAGGAGGTTGGACTAGAATGATTTCAAAAAGCCTATGATCCCTCCTCCAAGGCTCCAGTTCAATAACTTGCTCTTCTCTCCATATTTTCCATCTTGGAGTAAGAAGATTAAGGGGAAGCAAATGTCTGATATAGGAAATTTCCCATTCTTCATCAACACCTCTTATTCCTTCACTCCTCATCCCTCCATTGAAGGACCGATTCTTTGGAACTCAATTTTGGAAAGACTCCTAGGGCAGATCTTTTTTCAATCTTTCATTAAAGATCACCTCTGGGCACTTCCGGTATGCGATGCAGTGAGCAGATGCCTTCAAGCTGAACTCTGACCCTAGTCCCATTCATCTTTACAATAATAATGCTAAGTGACATTAGAACAGCAGGACAATTACATCAAACCCAAGAGCACACCCTGAGGAAAGGAAGAAGTGAAAGTGTCTCATCTACACCTCAAGAAAGAAAGAAAAGCTGAGAGGGAAGGAAGGAAGGAAGGAAAGAAGGAAGGAAGGAAGGAGGGAAGGAAGGAAGGAAGGAGGGAAGGAAGGAAGGAAGGAAGGAAGGAAGGAAGGAAGGAAGGAAGGAAGGAGGGAGGGAGAGATGGAGGGAGGGAGGAGGGAGGAAGGAAGAAAGGGAGGGGAATCAAGAAAAGAGAGGGAAAAGAAAGGAAGAGAAAGGGGAGGGGAGAGAAGAAACAAATTCTAGAATCAGTTCCTACACCAGGGAGGATGTGCTCTGGGTGCAGCCTTTCTCCACGTACTCACTGGAAGGAATAGATGTAACAGTCCTTTTTAAAAATGAAAGCAAGTCTAAGTCTTCACCCTCTTGGGAGAAAAGATTAGCCTCCTGTGAAAAAATGCCAGCACTTCATATAACATTACCTTCAAGGTTCCTTGCTCACTGCCTTGTGGGTGAGATGCTCTATCATGAATCCCCCTCAGTATTTCCTGCTTGAATAGAATCCAAGAGAGACCTGTGTGGGTTATGCCAAATTACCAATACTTGTTTACTTGGTATTAGTGAAAAATCTCACAGTGGTTGAAGCTACTGTCCCCCTCTGTGTAGGATCTGCAGTCATCCAGCAACACCTGGAATGAGGGGGTGTGTTGTTCGGCAGAAAAGAAGGGGACCCTTATAGATTCTCTGAGCTAGCCTGTTCCTTAAGCTTGGGCAAAGGGCTTTCCTTATGTACACAAATCCTGCAGCTGCTGCCACTGAAGTTTTCCACTATGTTCTGTCCTTTATCTGAGGGTGACTATGGGTAAGGAAAAGAATATGGGAAGGGGATAAAAGGAACAAAAGAAGAGCTCACTTCTCTTGTTATTCAGAGAATATGTGTTTGTTTTCACAAAGAAGAAAATCAGATCCATCAAAGTCAAAATTAACAGAGTAAACAGACAGTGTGAACTTCAGACTCTTTTGAAATGTACACATTGGGTGACTGTAGGAACACACTAGAAACTAGCTGGCTTTTATAGTTTTTAGTTATGCTGGAATGGGGAGATGGTGATCTAAATGGGAAACATGAACTGACTAATGATGTATCTGAATTTGTGCATTAAAAATCCATAATGTCATACATTTATACCATGTTGGAGTTAACAAGAGTAATGAAACCTCTATGGAGCCAACCCCAGGAAAGATTGTGAAGACAGAAAACTTGTCTTTTGTGCTTCCAGCAAGAGCTGGAACACAGAATTTGTGCCCTGTAGGCAATGTTTGGTATTTATATCTTCTGTGTATTTCCATCCACTGGTAACTTTGAGCCTTCACTTTAATACATATTACTGGACACCACAAAATAAATATTTATGTGTCATGGAGAGTGAGGTTTTCTGTCATTGAAAAGATGATCATTCATAAAAGGTAATGTTTAAAAGTGTCACTCGTTGTATCATTCTACACTTTGTACCCTAGGCTAGTGTTTCTCAAACTTTTTTCATCTCAGGACCTCTTTATAGGCTTAAAAATTATTGAGGATCCCCTCAAAGAGCTTTTGTTTATGTGTTATGTATATTGACCTTTACCATATTAGAAACTAAAACATCATAGTATTACTATGAAAATAATTTTGACTTTAGAGACCCTTCTGAAAGATCTCAAAGACCCACAAGAGATACTCAGACCACACTTTGGAAACTGCTGCTCTAGACCAGACACACTGCTGTGAGTCCATCAGACATGTGACCAGAACCAGATTAAATTGTAATTTGTAATTGGGAAATACTTAACAAAATAAGTAAAAATACAACAGAACATAGATAATGTTAATATGTGGTTTTCTAAATATGCAGCCCATAGGGATCCTGATTTATGTTTCTATTTGAGTTTGATCCTACTGTGACAACAGTGTTATTTGCAGCTGCTGTGGAGGTGTAAGGCCAATAACACCATCACACAGGAGGCCTCCTAGCACAGGTTCTTTGATTTACTTTTCTAAGGAAAACAACTTTAAGGGATTTACAATCTCACTTTAATTAAACATACATATATCATTCACTTAGTTCAGGGGAAAAAGTCAGCACCCTGAACTTTAGAGAAAACACAAACAGAAATTACAAACAGAAATCATATAAATAGCGCGAATAACACCAATCAGCAGACAGAGCTTCTAACTGTCTGTCCATAGCAATACATACATAGTTACCAGAGAGAGAGAGAGAGAGAAGTACCAACATTTGGGTTTTCAAAGCCAGGGGGCTCCTTAATAGCTACCCAGAGTCTGGCAAAATCACAGGAACGCTCTTCCAACAAAGCAAAATGCTAACCTCCAAGTATATATACACTTCTTCAGGGTCAGAGAGTATCACAACCATGTAACTCAAATTCATGTGACTTAGGCTTTCTTGTGACTTAAGCAAGTCATCAAAGACTCTTGATTGAAACTAAGGCAGACTCGGTCAAAAGCACTTAATTGCCTTAGTGCTAGAAAGCATTCCAAAAGAAAAAAAACAGCAGAAAGTCCCACCCTGTTTGCTATTACAACTGCTGCTTTAGACAATATCTATTTACCTGTACCAGCCTTGGGTCCCTCCTGACCCTCTTCCTTCAATGCCCCCTCCAATTTTTCAAGTCCACATGCTTAAAAAACCCAGGACCACCATTTCCCTTTGGGTGCCAAGTGGCCCCTGCTGTGACACCCCACCCAGACTGGTACCTTACAGTCTGGATTTTTTCCTGTTGTGTCCTCTTTCCTCCCTGTACCTCCCCATCAAAATTCACTTTCCTAATGTCCCAATCTGTTATGGACCCTGCTCTCTTATATGAACATGGGTGGTGGAAGAAGGATACAGTGTGATATTGGAAAAGAATACTGGATGGAGAATCAGGACCCTTGGGTTTTATTACCAGCTCTGCCACTGACTTTGGCCAAGATATTTCCCTTTACCAGGCTAAAGTCTCTTTCTCTGTGAAATAAAGAAACATACAAGATTATCTCTTAAATTGGTTCCATTTCTAAAACTCTATGTGTTCTTAAATAATCCCTGCTAATGTGTTACTCCTCCCAGATTGCACAATGTCCTAAATGAGTTTGAATATATGTCTCCAAATGCCCCATGAGAAGTTATTGAAAAGGAAAGAATTTCAGGCACCAGGTGGGCTATTGGGGAAGATATTTTAGCTTAACCAGGCCTGGAAGTTTCCCTGAGATTAAGGCATTAGGCTGGGATGTCAAATGAGGTAGACTGACCCTGGAATCTCCCTCCAGAGAAAACCAGAAGATGATATTTCAAGACCATTGGATATGTTGAAAGAGAAATCTGACAGATCAAATGGAGAAAAGAACCAGTGATGGATGTGATAGGCTGTTTTCAGAAAAGCAGTATCCTGGAAAATAGGCCTGGGCAGAATGTGGTAAAGTTGTTTGCCCTGTTAAAGCCACAGAGTTTTGAAGCTCCATAGGTAATTCTGAAGGTAGGCCACATGGAACACTGGACCTCACTGTACTACTACTACCTTCAGCTTTCTAGCATCACCCCTGTACTTAAAATATAAAGGCAAGAAGGAACCTTGATAGGTCACAACATCTATTTTTTAAAGCAACAGTCCAGCCTCTGCTATATGAGAAATAGGATGCCTTAGGATCTAGGGCAGGAAGGGGCCTTAGGGATTATCTACACAATTCCTTCATTTTGTAGAAGATAAAACTGAAACCTGATGATGTAAAGAAATTTGCTCAAAGATACAGAGAGTAAGTGAGCTAGGCTCGAAACCTAGGTTCTCCAAGTCCAAATCGAGTTCTCTATAAGTTTCCTAATTAAAAAAAAACTATTGTGTTATAGATTTTAATATATACCATACATGTATATACTTGTAGTATTATTGAGTCTGTAAAGTAAGAATTAAAATATTCCTACTATATACTTCCCTCTACAGGGTTGCTATGAGGATCACATGAGATTACTCATGTAAGGTACCTTAAAAGCTTTAAAGTACTAGATAAATATGAATTACCTTCAACAGAATAGTTTGAGAGTTAGAAGGGCCTTTAGCAACCATATAGTGCAACCTCAACCCATTTTGTGCCTAAGTATACCAAGATTCAGTGACCTGCTCAAGGTTATATAGCTAACAAGTCAGAGCCAGGATCAAATGAAATAATTTGTGTAAGGTGCTTGACAAATCTTAAAGCATTATATAAATTCTAGCTATCATATCATCATCATCATTATTATTTAAACACAAATTTTACTTCAAATCTTAAACTTTTCTAACACCATGCTGTGGAATCTCCAAGGGAAAATAATTGACCGATGAATTTTATTATGAAGATAAAAAGAAAAAACTGATCTTACAGTCACCAAATATTCCTTTTGCCCTGACTCTCCTTTGATTCCTATATCTTCGGGCACACCATTTCTTTACAATGGTCTCCATTTCAAGGAAATGCTTTGGAAAAGTTGCCCTACTGCCCTTCAGGATTTTATTGAATTCTTAGAGAAAATTAGGCTTGATTTTATGCACAATGTTCCTACTGCCTATACTGCCCTCTACCCTGTAGTTTTACCATCAGCTTTCTATCCATTCTTTCCTAAAATAGTCTAAGAAAGGTAGAGGTAGTTATAAGGAGATCAGTAGTAGCAAAATGAAACAAGATGGATCTCCTTAAATAACTAGATTTCGTCTTGTTTCTTTATGTCTGGTCTGCTTTTAAATAACTACTGCCGCCCACTTTACTCCCAGAAGGTAGGAAGCAAGATCCAGAGGGCCTATAATTGTGTTGTGTGCACAAAAACAAACATACGAACAGAAATCCTTCCCCTTGTGGAAATTGTGTCGCAGCATACAAAATGGTGGTTGGGGGTGGCAGGAAGTAAGAGTTTATGTAGCACCTGCTATCGAATAGTATCTCTTTGATGGTCAAAACAGCACTGCAAGATAGGCATTGCTATTATCTTCATTTTAGTCAAGGAAAATGAGACAGAGGAGAAAGTGAATTTCCCAGTCACACAGCAAGTGTCTGATGTCAAATTCAAACTTAGATCTTCCTGATGCCAGGAAGGTAGAACCGAGCACTCTATCTAGTATACCACCTAGCTGCAGATGGTCAGGTAACAACTAAACTCATTGATCTCAAGTCATAGATAGCATTGTACATATGTTTGCAGAACTACTGCCAGTGATGTCTGAAAGACATTAGAGGACAATCAGTTGGTCAATAGCCATTTATTGAAAGCAGTATGTGCCAGATGTTGTGCTAAACAGAGATTTAAAAAGCCCTCGAGGAGCTTACATTCTGATTGGGAAATACAACATGCTTGCATGTATATATATATATATATATATATATGTGAAGAGAGAGAGAAGGTGAGAGAGAGAGAGAAGGTGAGTGGGAGAGAGAAGGTAAGAGGAGAGAGAGAGAGAGAGAGAGAGAGAGAGAGAGAGAGAGAGAGGGAGAGAGAGAACTAAGCAGTTGTGGGAGAAAGGTAATAGCATGGGGGGACAGGAAAGGCTTTAGGAGAAGGGGAGTCTTAAAGGAAAAGCAGGAATTCCAAGAGGCCAAGGTGAGAAGGGATTACACTCTAAGCATGGGGGACTGTCAGGGCAAAGGCACAGAAAAAAAAGCTGCAGTTTCATTTGTGGGTAACATCAGCTAGCCCAGTATGGCAAGGTCAAAAAGTTTAGTGAAGGCGGAAATGTGCAAGAAAGAAAATTGCAAAAATAGGAAGGGGCTGAACTTTAAAGTACTTTACACGCCAACAATATGGAGTCAATGGACTTTGTTGAGCATGGCGGTAACATGATCATAACTGTGCTTTGGCAAAATTACTTTAGTAGGTACGTGGAAGATGAATTAGAGTAAGGAGATCCTTGAAGCAAGGAGGCTAAATAGGAGGTTGTTACAATACTCCTGGCCAAAACTGATAAAGACCTAGATTTGGCTAATTGTTTGAATGGGGAGGAAGGATCATATGCGTGTAAACAATATTATTTGTTGTTCCATCCTGTCTGAGTCTTCATAAGCCCATTTGGGGCTTTCTTGGCAAAGATACTGGAGTGGTTTGCCATTTCCTTCTCCAGCTCATTTTACAGATGAGGAAACTGAGGCAAACAGGGTTAAGTGACTTGCTCAGGGTCACAGAGTGTCTGAGGCCAGATTTGAACTCAGGAAGATGAGTCTTCCTGACCCCAGGCCCAGTGCTCTATCCACTGCGCCACCGAGCTGCCAAGCAATATCATGCCTTTCTGCAAATTTCACCTGTTACTTCCAGTTCTAGTCTCTGCGGCCAAACGCAACAAACCTAATCCTTCTTCCAGTGACAGTCCTCCGAATACTTAAAGATAGTTATTGTACAGGAACTCCTCCCCACCAGTGTTTTCTTCTCCAGGTTAAAAGACAATGCTTATTTAAATGAATACTTACATGGCATGGTCTTTGGCTCCCTCTTAATTGCCCTCCTATGGAAATTCTCCTACTTGTCAATTTTGTCAATTTATTACCTCAAATGTGGCACCCAGAATTGATTCCTCTATTCTAGGAGAGAAGCCATTACTTTCTCTTCCTGTACTCTTTGTGGAACTGATAAGAACACTAAATAGAAGTGCAATATTCTGAATTCCCCAGGTACTCCCTGCACTTCAGGAAATATAGTGATAACATTTTGCCCCGGATTTCCTAGAGCCCCACAAAGGCTTCTATGGGTTGTGGTATTGTTACTATAATTCTGATAATCTCTGATGATCATGCTTCTGTGTGATGGTAACATATGCCCCAATGGAATCGTTAAAAAACCTTAGAATCAGCTGTAAGCTTTTTGAGAGAGTATATACCTTTATAGATTATTTATATCAATTATATGCATCATATATTTCATTTGACAAAAAAGCACCTCAAAAGTTAGAAGAGGAATTAGAAATTAGAGACACAAAGAAGGGCTTCTATAGGTCATCCAACCTGTGCTGTGATCATCAAAAGCTGTTTCAGTTTCTGTTTCAGTTTTGTCAGGTGTGTCTCCCCAATGTCCACTAGCTAGGTCCCATGCTATAGTTAATTTGGCAGGGTGTTCCTCCAAACAGCTGCTTCCCTAAATTCTGCTAATCTATAAAATAATAGGCTGTCAGATTGGTTTTGATAAAACCCAAACTTACCTCTCACCGCATATCCATCTGTTGCTATTTGAACCAAGATTTTACTCAGAAACACTGCTTTGTATAGTCCTGTGACAGTTTCCTAAAGGAAACCATACTTGCACAACTACACACTCTATTATTTCTTGGGAGCTAATTTTATAATAGTAGCAAGCTAGCATTTATACAGCACTTAAATATTACCAAAGGGCTTGGACATATGTTATCTCATTTGCTTTTCATTTTATCTTGACAAGAACCCTGGGATATCCTATTAATATTCTCATCTTACAAATGAGGAAATTGAGGAGGAGAGAGGTTAAATTTGCCCAAGGTCACACAACTACAAAGTGTCTGAAGAAGGATCGGAATTCAGGTCTTCCTGACTCCACATCCAGTATTCTATCCATTGTGCCCTGTTATGAGTAAACGTATTGAAGAAAAAATGTTAATACTGTATAGATTGCAGTTATAGGCACAAATCTATCAGAAGTAATTTGTATTAATTTATCATTGTTTTCCTCTAAACATCGCTCTGCTTGGAGAGAGAAATGTCCAAACTGGTGAAGTCCTCTCATGCCCTCAGACATATCTCTGACATGACATTCTGAAATAACATTTATAGACTATCAGGAGCAGGGGATTGTTTAGCAATTGATAGGTGGTTTTTTTAAAGACTGATAAGAGTTTGTCTTTCTGATTCATCCAAAGGCTTCAGACTTGGATAATCATAAGATGCTTTCTTAATATTTCTAAAAGGGGATGAAAGGCTTGCCTGCTTCACTTAGACGGATGTTACATTACATTTTAGAATTAAAAAGAAATAATTCTTAGCATGGTTCTTGTCATACGATTAATTCTTTTTTTAAAAATTTATTTACTTAATAGATTTAGTTTTCAGCATTGATTTTCACAAGAGTTTGAATTACAAATTTTCTCCCCACTGCTACCCTCCCCCCCACTCCAAGATGGCGTATATTCTGGTTGCCCTTTTCCCCAGTCAGCCCTTCCTTCTGTTGCCCCACTCCCCTCCCATCCCCTTTTCCCTTCCTTTCTTACAGGGCAAGATAAATTTATACTCCCCATTGCCTGTGCATCTTATTTTCTAGTTGCACCCAAAAACTTTTTTTGTTTTTGTTTTTGAACATCTGTTTTCAAAAGTTTGAGTTCCAAATTCTCTCCCCTCTTCCCTTCCCACCCACCCTCCCTAAGAAGTCAAGCAATTCAACATAGGCCACATGTGTATCATTATGTATAACCCTTCCACAATATTCATGTTGTGAAAGAATAACTATATTTTGCTCCTTCCCAACCCATCCCTCTTTATTGAATTTTCTCCCGTGACTCTGTCCCCTTTCCAAAGTGTTTGTTTTTGATTACCTCCACCCCCATCTGTCCTCCCCTCCATCATCCCCCCCCTTTTTTATCTTCTTCCCTCTTCTTTCCTGTGGGCTAAGATATCCAATTGAGTATGTATGGTATTCCCTCCTCAGGCCAAATCTGATGAGAGCAAGATTCACTCATTCCCCCTCACCTGCCCTCTCCCCTCCTCCCACAGAACTGCTTCCTCTTGCCACCTTTATATGAGATAATCCACCCCATTCTATCTCTCCCTATCTCCCTCTCTCGATATATTCCTCTCTCATCCCTTAATTTGATTTTATTTCTTTTAGATATTTTCCCTTCATATTCAACTCACCCTGTGCCTGCTCTCTGTCTGTCTCTCTCTGTCTCTCTCTGTCTCTCTCTGTCTCTCTCTATCTCTCTCTCTCTCTCTCTCTCTCTCTCTCTCTCTCTCTCTCTCTCTCTCTCTACATATATATATATATATATATGTGTGTGTGTGTGTGTGTGTGTGTATATATACACACACATACATACATATATACATACATTCACACTCACATATACACATATATACATAAACATATATATATATATATGCATAGTCCCTTCAGCTACCCTAATACTGAGATCTCATGAATCATACATATCATCTTTCCATGTAGGAATGTAAGCAAAACAGTTCAACTTTAGTAAGTCCCTTGCAATTTCTTTTTCTTGTTCTTTTTCTTGACTACCTTTTCATGCTTCTCTTGATTCTTGTGTTTGAAAGTCAAATTTTCTATTTAGCTCTGGTCTTTTCACTGAGAAAGCTTGATAGTCCTCTATTTTATTGAAAATCCATGTTTTGTCTTGGAGCATGATACTCAGTTTTGCTGGGTAGGTGATTCTTGGTTTTAATCCTAGCTCCACTGACCTCTGGAATATCGTATTCCAAGCCCTTCTGTCTCTTAATGTAGAAGCTGCCAGATCTTGGATTATTCTGATTGTGTTTCCACAATACTCAAATTGTTTCTTTCTGGCTGCTTGCAATATTTTCTCCTTGATCTGGGAGCTCTGGAATTTGGTGACAATATTCCTAGGAGATTTCTTTTTGGGATCTATTTGAGGAGGCAATCGATGGATTCTTTCAATTTCTATTTTGCCCTGTGGCTCTAGAATATCAGGGCAGTTCTCCTTGATAATTTCTTGAAAGATGACATCTAGGCTCTTTTTTTGATCATGGCTTTCAGGTAGTCCAATAATTTTTAAATTATCTCTCCTGGATCTATTTTCCAGGTCAGTGGTTTTTCTAATGAGATATTTGACATTGTCTTCCACTTTTTCATTCCTTTGGTTCTGTTTTATAATATCTTGATTTCTCATAAAGTCACTAGCGTCCACTTGCTCCAATCTCATTTTTAAGGTAGTATTTTCTTCAGTGGTCTTTTGGACCTCCTTTTCCATTTGGCTAATTCTGCCTTTCAAGGCATTCTTCTCCTCATTGGCTTTTTGCAGCTCTTTTGCCATTTGAGTTAGTCTAGTTTTTAAGGTGTTGTTTTCTTCAGCATATTTTTCAGTATTTTTTTGGGTCTCCTTTAGCAAGTCATTGACTTGTTTTTCATGGTTTTCTCGCATCCTTCTCATTTCTCTTCCCAATTTTTCCTCTACTTCTCTAACTTGCTTTTCCAAATCCTTTTTGAGCTCTTCCATGGCCTGGGACCAGTTCATGTTTTCCTTGGAGGCTTTTGTTTTTTTGACTTTGTTAACTTCTTCCATCTGTGTGTTTTGGTCTTCTTTATCACCAAAGAAAGAATCCAAAGTCTGAGACTGAATCTGGGTGCATTTTCGCTGCCTGGCCATATTCCCAGCCAACTAACTTGACCCTTGAGTTTTTTCAGCGTGGTATGACTGCTTGTAGAGTAAGAGTACTATGTTCCATGCTTGGGGGATGTGCCAGCTCTGCAACACCAGCACTCCTCCTTCCCCAAGAACCCCAAACCCGGACTGGACTTAGATCTTCAGCAAGCTCTTCACTCCTGCTCTGATCTGCCACTTAATTCCTCCCACCAGGTAGGCCTGGGTCCGGAAGCAACAGCAGCTGTACTTCTGTAGCTGCCCCACCTCTGCTGCCCCCAGCACAGTAGCAGAGCCGCGAACTCCTTCCACTCCTGCAGCTTTTCCCACTAACCTTCTCTGTTGTCTTTGGTGTTTGGGGGTTAAGAAGTCTGGTAACTGCCGCAGCTCACTGATTCAGGGCACTAGGGCACACTCTGCCCGGCTCCTGGTCTGGTTGGTTTGCGCTGCTCACACTGGGCTCTGCTCTGCTCCACTCCACTCTGCTCCCCGCTCTGTGTGGGATAGACCTCACCAAGAGACTATCCAGGCTGTCCTGGTCTGAAGCCCTGCTTCCCTCTGCTGTTTTGTGGGTTCTGCAGTTCTAGAATTGGTTCAGAGCCATTTTTTATAGGTTTTTGGAGGGACTCGGTGGGGAGCTCACGCTCGTCCCTGCTTTCCAGCCACCATCTTGGCTCCGCCTCCACAATTAATTCTTAATAAATGAATTTTCATTCATTTTCATTCATTCATAGTTTCACCATCAATTCAAATTGAGAATCATTTATTAAACACCTACTACGTACAAGACATTAGGCTGGAGGATGGTTAAGACATAAAGATAAGTTTGACATGGTCCCCCTCCTCAAAGGGTTACATGGAGAAAGTAGGATTCAGAATCTGAGGATTCCCATTCAGATTCAAAATGCAATGATTCTACTATTTCCCACTTGAAGGAATTGAGAGCATATAGTGGAAATAATGCAGGGAATCCTATTACTTTATTTAATTTGGGGTTTTGTAGCTTTATAGTTTTTTTCTATCTCAAGAATCCATAAATATAGATAAATTATTCTTCATAGAATGGTGGGTTGTCTTGTTCACGTGGAGCAGTAGCAGAAATAACACTATTTTTAGCCTAAAATTGGCTAGCGAGTCCCAGATTTTATAATGCAAAGAATATTTAACACAGAAATGTGGAAGAAATGAGAAAGGGCCAAGATCCTTGGCCATTTAAACAGGTCAGGAAAGTGAATTCTAGTGATCAATAGCAGTTCAGGGAAACTGTCTCCCTAAAGATCAGTAAATCCCTCTCCCCCACTTTCATTAAAAAATAAAAGATATCTTTATATTTGTGTAGGTCTTTATAAAGGTGAGTATGAGTAGAGAGAATGCTGGACCTGTAACCAGCAGAGAGCTGGGTTCAAATACTCTCCCTGTTACTTATTAGCCACATGACCACCAACTAAGTCACTTTACCTCTTTTAAGACCCATTTTCTTTGGAAAGTAAGCTAATCTATTTTTGGTACCTAATTCATAGGGGTTTAATTAAACTCTGCTGAGATTCTGTATGTAAAACACACTGCAAATCTTAAAGCAGTAACTACATAAATGTCAGCTATGGGAGTGTAATAAGGGTTTGAGAATTGACTGGCATTCTGGGATTCCTAGTTCAGAAGGACAAGTATTCCCTCTCAGTCTTGAGAGAGATTTGAATGATCATAATCTTTAGACCTAGAGGTGGACTTGAGTCACACCTGGGACTTTTCAAAACAGAATGTAGTTTGCTAAAGGACAGAATGAGAAGAACAAGCTGGGACCACATGACCTGAGAAGCAGTTACAGCAGTGGAAAGGATGTCATCTGTCCCTTTGCCTGGGACCTAATGTGAGCTGAGCTGGAGAGAGGTGGCAACCCAGGGACCACAAAGCAATGAGAGAGAGAGAGAGAAGAGAGCTGAGCTGTGGTGGAGAGGGGAAAGTTTGTGATGCACTACTAGATCCTTGCAGCTATCTTAGACACAAAACTCAGACTGAAGTTTCTGGTTTTAATTATCTCTAAAAAAACCTAGAAGTTCTGAAAGATCTTCTTTTGCCCCCATCTTTCCCTCTCCATGCCTATCTGATAACAGGCACTGCTATATACTCTTTACAGTTATATACTGTTATATACTCTTTTCTGGTTTGTTTATCTAAGCAGTTTACTTTATCCTGATTTTACTTCATATAAAAATCCATGGTCTGTCTTGAAGGCTTGTATTATGTTTATATTCTAATGGGTTTTTTTCTCCTTCCAAATGTCTCCTGAGTATTTCCCAGTGTATGTCATGCATTTTACCTTAGTCTTTGAACCCTCTGCATAGGTATAGAACTGCAATAAAGTAGGACTGTTATACCTGAATGCAAAGTTGGCCCCCGAATGTGTGAGTTGCTCAAGGGGGTAATAGTGATCATGCTACTGGAGTAAAATCCTCCAGGAGGCAGCCTTCCTCTCATACCCTTGGGGGTGGGGATAGGAGTGAAGGTGGGGGTTGGGAAACTGCCATCAGGCTGCAAGAAAATACAGTTTCGGGTGATGGCTGGAAGGTCTGTGTTCTCCCATTACCAGTAGGCAGTGTAAGATTTCACTGTATTTGGACGTTGGAAGCTTCAGTTAAATAATGTCACGGAGAGGAAAGCCACCTATGGATAGGTAAGGGTATGCAAAGCAAAGGACAGTCCATGTTCTTGGCTATTTCTGGCTGGTTTTCACTATAGATCATTCTCTAGTGGTAACTGAAAACATAGTAATTATCTGCACAGAGAATTTGTGACAGTTCACAAATTATATGAGGCAGTGTGCCATAGAGGGAGTGCTGGACTTGTGTCACGAAGTCCTGGGTTCTGATGCCACTTCAAACACTGTAGCTATGTGACTCTGGGCACATTGTCTAAGTGCTCTCAACCTCAGTTTTCCTCATCTGTAAAATGGGGATAATAGTGAGGGTCGGAGGGGACTAGAGGAAAATAAAGGGGAGAGAAATAAGCATTCGTGTACTGCCTACTAGGTCCAGGCACTGTGCTAAGGGTTTCGCAAATATTATCTCACTTAATAATAATGCCTATATTATTTACCTCATATGGTTGTTGTGGAGATGAAATGAAATATGCATGTAAAGTGTATGGGAAATCTGAAAAGCTCTATCATTATCATTATACTTTAAACAGTCGGGCTTCTTACTGAATTTAAGAGGGGGTTATTGAGAGAATATGGATAGTAAGCTGTGAAACATCACCATTTAAAGCCATTTACTCTTAAATCTTTTCCCAAAACTTCCTTAAGTGATAATGAGGTGATAATTTTTCTTCCCTCACCTAAAACTAGGAAGAAATATGTAGTTAAAATTCCACCACCAGCAGCAGCAAAACAAGCTCGGACTTGATGCTCACACCTCCATATTTTAAATATATGTATGATGTCGTTGATGTGAACTCTCTCCAGTTACAGATCACAACCCGTGCCCTCTCCCCTTGTGTGATTTAGGGAAATCCTCCCTAAAGGGGCTGCCAAACTAGCTGGGGGCCTTCCTCTAGGTGTCTCAACATCGCCTAGTATCAGCGTAGCACTTGAAATGTCCATCTATCATGCCTCACTTTTGCTACGTGAATGACTCACCTCCCAAAGTGCATTGGCTCTGGAGTTCTTGAACCCAGGACTCTAATGCTTACTGCCTGTGTAACCTTCAGCAAGTCACTTATCTTCCCTGGGCACCAGTTTCTTCATCTGCAAAAATGAAGGAGTTGAACTAGACGGCTTCTAGGGTCCCTTCTAGCTCCAGATCTATGATCCTGTCATCTACTCTTCTAGTCAGAAATCTCTCTTTCTGGGACGTCTCCAGTCATCCTGATCTGTATCTGGCCACTGGACCCAAATGACTCTGGAAAAGAAGGTGAGACTGGTGACTTTACTCAGCCCTCCCCCACTCAAATCCAATTCATTTGCAAGTCATATCATCATCTTCTTGAGGCCATGGTCCTCTTCGGGAACTAAGGACAAACCACAACCTGTGAGTAGTCTGAGCTGCCCCAGTGGGGATCCAGCTGGCCAGTTCCAGTCTCACCTTGTCCTCTCTCCTTACATCCCCTCTCCTTCTTTCCCCTCCTCTCTCTCTCCCCTCCCCTGTCCTTTCCATAAGGGGTATCATGCCATTACCAGGGGGTGTTCTGCCGAAAGGAAGGTAAATTTGATGACTAAAACCTAACTAGTTATCTTGGGGTGTACTGGCTAGATTACTTTCTTAAAGACCATGACTTTAAATCCAATTCATTCTGGTTCTCATGGATTGGACAACAATAGGTCCCTGCCCAAGCACCACTTAATGGTTACTTTTTAGGGCCCCTGGCTCAGAGTGAATGTAAATAGTAATTATTTCTCTTTTGGCCAGCAACCCTGAGGGTCTTCCTCTCCCAGTTTGATTTTTTTTATTAAATGGGTCATCCCTTGACTCGTTTCTTAAAGAGACCTATTCACTGGATGGGTGTTGCCTCACTCAAAGTGAGAACTCAGAAAGACCTTAGTTTAAAAAGGCTAAGGTCTCCCACTGCATCCTGGGCTATCTCTGGTTATCCTGATCTATATCTGGCCACTAGACTCAGATGGCTCTGGAGAAGAAAGTGAGGCTAGTGATTTTGCACAGTCCTCCCTCACTCAAATCCAGTTGAATTGCAAGTCATGTCATCATCTTCCTGACATCATGGTCCTCTTGGAGAACAAAGGACAAAAGCCACACAGAAATCTCTTTGATGATATCTTTTATTTGACTTCTTACATGTAATTCATCATTGGCAGGCACTGTGCTTTAGCCTTTTTTCCACCATACATTTCTCAGTGGTCTTTGGGTCAGCTGACATTTTGATTCTTTGGAGTTTGCAGCATTTCATAATTCATAGCCATATGGCATCACTGAAGGAATATTGATGTTTTAAACAGTTTTGTTTTAGGGGAAAGCTGTGCATTTTCTGGAACAGAATCTATCTCCCTTGTCCTTGTTTATTTCCAGGCCCTGTTCACTTTCCTTCTGCAATGTCTGTCCAAGATGCATATATTGATGGCCCAACTCTATGAGATGTCCACCCAGCTGAATATTATGGTCTGGATATATTATCTGTTCTTCTGGATTATAGAATTCTCATGCACTTTTTTCCTGTGTGGATTGTTGAATCAAACTCTTTTGAATCACTCTGTATCTTACTTCAGAGGTTCCAAAATTATCTGTGGGGGCTTAATATAATCAGCATGTCATCCACAAATAGGAGCATTTAAAGAACTTCAAAGGCATACAAAAAAGGGAAAAGGACCTATTTGTACAAAAATATTTATAGCAGCTCTTTTTGTGATGGCTAAGAATAGGAACTCAAAGGGATGCCCATCAATTGGGAGCTGGCTAAACAAGCTGTGGGTATATGATTGTAATGCTCTAAGAAACGACCAATAGGATGATTTCAGAAAAACCTGGAAGGACTTACATGAAATGATGCATAGTGAAGTGAACAGATCCTGGAGAATGTTGCACAAAATAACAGCAATATTGTTTGATGAAGATTTGTAAATGACTTAGCTATTATCAGAAATACAATGATCTAAGATAATTTTAAAGGACTAATGATGAAGCATACTATCCACCTCTAAAGAATGGATATTGATTGAATACAGACTGAAGCATGCTATTTTTCACTTTCTTTCTTTCTTTTTTTCTTTTATTTGAGTCTTCTTATAGAAAATGATTAAATATTTTACATAATTATGTATGTATAACCTATATCTGATTGCTTACGGTTTCAGGGAGGGGGACGGGAAGGGAGGGAGGGATAGAATTTGGAACTCAAAACTTTAATTAAAATGTTAAAAAAAGGACTTCACCATCTTTCTTACTCTATTTGGAATCCTTGTACGACATGCTTTGTGGTAACAGAAAGCACATCTGGCAAACATAGATCTCCATGTTGCCTTCATGAATATTGATAATCAGAGTATAATTGTACAAAGTTATCTCTGTTGTTGCATCTTTCAAAGAATCTTGTATCAGCTTAACATATGCACCATGTAGTACATAATATTGATCTGCATTCTAAGCATTGGATTGGTTTTCTATGTGATAATCCTATAGGAACATGATATGAAGGGACAACTAGGTGGTACAGTGCTTAGAACACTGGGCTTGGAATCAGGAAGATTCATCTTCATGAGTTCAAATATAGCTTCAGACAGTGATTAGCTGTGTAATCCTGGGCAAGTCACTTAGCCCTGTTTGCCTTAGTTCCTCACCTATAAAATGGGCTGGAGAAGGAAATGGCAAACCACTTTAGTATTTTTGCCAGGCAAACCCCAAATGCAGTCATGAAGAGTCAGACATGACTGAGGCAACAACAAAAATATCATATGAATGTCTACACCAGCAATAGCTCTACCTCCTTTCATATAATGCGTCTTATTTGTGAAAAGCTGAGTTTAACTGAAAGAACAGCGATAATGGTACTGTATGCATGTTATATTCTAAAAGTGTAAGTTTCTATATCTTTCTTCAGTAGCACCTGATCCCTGGAATAGGAATGAAGAAAACAGATGGTCAGGGTGATTTAGGGTCAGAAGGAGAGAGGGGGGAGAAAGGGAATGAGCATTTATTAAACACCTACTGTGTACCAGGCATTATCTAAGCACTTTATAAATATTATTTCATTTGACAATAGATAAGAAAGGAAGAGAACACAAGGGTCAAGAGTATTGATGAGGATAGTATTGAAATAGTTATCTATTTATTCAAGGCTAAAAGTGGGGTCTAGAGTAGACAGGATGTAGCTAATGGTATAGCTGGGTTGGAAAGGATTGAATAAGTGGAGGTCTCAATATAAAAAAGTGGATTCAGCGTATGTTGGGGAGAGAGAGAGAGAGAAAAGGAGAGACAGACAGAGAGAGAGAGAGAGAGAGAGAGAGAGAGAGAGAGAGAGAGAGAGAGAGAGAGGATTTATGGTGGAAAGTGTAACTTGCTTGAGGTCAAATATGTGGTTAGTGGCAGAGCTGGGATTCATACTCAGGCTTTCTGAGTCCAAATCCTGTGCATAATCCACTACATTCCTTCAGCTATTGTCTTTACTACTTCAGCAGACTTTGTCTTTCTCTTCCAATCATTGTATTTTATTTTATGTTACAGTTATTTGTGTTGGCGTCATCTTCCCCGTTAGTTTATAAACACTTTGAGCATGCAGATTATGTTCTAGGTGCTCTGTCTTATTTACTTTTGTTTGTCTTTTATTGGCCCAGCATGTTGCCAAGCACACATTAGGCATCTGAGAAATATTCAGTTGAATTGTTGCTAGATGGTTAGGACAGAGCTGGAAACAGTATAGTCAAGACAATTGAGGACTCATAAGTGGGTGTTGACATAATTGAAGATGATGGCAGAGGATTCATCAGCTGGGATGAATTTAAACTAAGTTCTAACATCATCCAACAAGAAAAAATGGGACTTCGTATGTGGTAGGCAACAATAGCTCACTGTTGCACACTAGATGGATGATAAAGATTTTGAATGGTGAACAATGGAGAGAGGATGGTAGCCTATCAGTTAAGAAGTAGCAATGGAGAATGACAAGGTTGGTACCTCTGCCTCTACCATTGGGAGAAAGTGAGAACTCTATGGTACACAAGTGAAGGTTTTCTCTTAAAATGATGAAAAGATGTGAGAAGTAGGCGTATGATCAAGAGTAGTTTCTTTTTTCACAATAGAGAACAACAATAACAAAAAAAAGAAATTCTAAGGAGAAGATATGGAGAATAAAAGCTGTCAGGGTGGAGATGGCAGGGTGAGAACCTTAAACCTAGAATTTTAGTTGTGGAAAACAATGTTTGGGAAAGAAGTGGAATGTGAGTCATGATAGGATCACATTTTAGACAGGAAGAGGGAATACTCAGGTGGCAGGGTCTTCTTTATTTACTGATTTACTTAATAAATATTTATTGAGTCCACTGTTCACTAGGTGCTACAGAGACATAAATTATATATGTAACATTGGCTCATATCTATGGAGCAGATTTATGAAATGTGACCCACAATCATAGTCATTCTGCACTTAGAAGTGTACTTATTAAATGCCTTGTGTTCATACCCCCAGTTAGAGAGCAAGGCTCTAACAATGGAATGGGGTTTGAGTTCTGAATACTAACCTAGACAAGATTTTTCCATTCTGTGTGGATTGCATTGCACTCTTTTGCCACAAACAAATGGACACCAGGCAACATGAGGACAGGGTCCACCACAGGTTTTATGGGAAATAATACTAAATCTAGCAAATGTATTTTAGTATAATTATTAAAACACAGTTAAGCAGAAATAAGGCAGGAGGAGGGTAGGGAGTACTGGTGCCTTTCAGCTAATTTAGTTTGTTTCTTTCAGCACTCCTACTACTAGAGAAAACAGTCAAGATAAAAGCCCACAGTTACACACCATCTAGCTTGTTCATTTAGAAGTGATCTTTCCTGGTATTACTGTTGTGGAGCTTGCTATGTGATAAGAGAGAGGAGAAATAGACAAATAAATATGGTGCTAGAAAGAGTGAAATAAGTGCAAAAGAGGGAGACAAATAAAGTATGATGAGAAATGTGAATGAGAAATCACTTTTGGGGTGAGGGGGTGGTGAGGGAAAGCTTCATGGAGTGTGGTGGAGGTGATACCTGAATTATATTTTGAAGGAAGGGAGGACTTTCAAGTAGGTGGCTTTAGGAAGGAAGACAAGTCATCTCGGAACTGGGAAAAGGTACTCGTATAGAAGAAGGTGGGATGAGAATGGAGAACAGTCTAGTTTGACCTGAATATAGCTTATGTGAAGGGGAGTGTTATGAGCTAAGACTGTATAAGGAAAGTTGGAGTAAAATTAGAAAGGGCTTCAAATGTCAGGATCAAGAGTTTATACCTGATTTCTTATGACAAGGTATTTTTTTTGTTTTAGTAGAGAAGAGGAACCTAAAGAGGGCTATAGGTACATGCACTTGGATGTAGCCAAGAGAGACTTCTACATACAAAATGGAGCATTGAGATAGGTGGTGTCATAGATAGTAGGTACCTTGTCCCCAAGATGATTAGTTGTTATGCTAGCCATCCCAGGAAGCTGTCCTAAATCCATGTATTCAGCAAGTACAAATGACTGACCCAACACAAGGCTTTACTTTGCTGGTAAAGTTACAGTTGTCAGAGAAAACTCATAGAAAGAATGCATGGCGCAAGTTTCGGTAACAGTTGCAGTGTTTCCCTGTGATTCCCTGTGCCTTTCTATGTTTCCACGTGGTGCAGCTAGTCCCTTGACCTAATCTTACAGCAGCTAGCACAAAGTGAGGATCTGGCCCAGTCAGAAAAGCAATTATCCTTCTGCCTGCAAACTCTAAATACAGGATGCTGCTGGCCTGGGAGTTGCTTAGGAAACAGTCAAGATGGGGTCTATGTGACTTGAGGAATGCCTACTTTACATTTTATAACCTTGTTTTCTCCTGCTCCCACCTAGTTAAATTCTTTCTATGCCCACTGCCCTTAGAGTATATACAGTTATCCCTTACACATTGAGACTTTTCCCATCATGGTTTTGATGTATCACAGGTCAGTGTAAGAAATAAAAAGGGAATTTGGGGGGAGAGTTTTGTAGAAGCCACAGAGGATACATGCAGGTTAACAGATGACACAGAAAGAGTTTAGAAACTCAGAAATTCATAAAGTATATGTATCGTATTGTTTAATATCAACTCAAAATTTACAATAAGGTACTGAAAACACTTCATAAAAGAAAAAGAAAAAAAATTCAGTCTTCTTCTCTGGTACAAAGGGAGGGTCAAAAAATTTATATGGATTTTCTAGATCATGGGGTTGCCATGCGCCTAACCTCCATGATGAGGAAGGGATAATTATATTTCAGTGGAGCCAAAGCCCACCACTGTTCATGAGGGAACATCCTGAGGCCCTGAAGATCTCCAAGGGATTTCACCTTGGAAAGTTAGTTTTCCTTAAAACAGAATTTGAGGCCATTTGTCCTTTTAAAATATATTGTGTCACACACATTCAGGATGGAGATCCTCCATCAAGACTCAAGAAATACTGTCTGTGGCTAGTTAAATATTGTCTAGGGCATAGTACTAAGGAAAATGAAGTTACGAGTTCAATACCTGTGCAGGACTATTACTTTCTCTGCTTCATGACCACGACCTGAAGCCCTAACTTTGGCCATCTGGCTCACAAATTTATTCCATTGGTAACAAAGGATCCTAGAGGAAAAGTCAACTATTGGTCTTGCTACTGGTAAGTCAGTAATGTTACCTTTAGATTGAAAGGATAATGATTAGAATAATCACTTTTTAAAAGTTATTACATTCCTCTTCTAGTGGGAAATAAAATTTTTAAAAAGAATTTTCAACAATTTTCCCTTTGATTGTAATTGAAGAGTCCTACCTCACTACAGCTTAAGGTTTTTGTAAAAAGACAGAAACAAAGTGTTACCGTCAGCAGCTGACACCTAAAAGTGTTTTAGTAGGACATCCAGAAAGCTTAATACCTATCAGGGGCCTGGTGTGAAGTTTTGATGCTAGCAAACCTCCTGTTGCATAGATCAACCCAGTAATGCAGGTCTGAATTTGTCAAGTTATCTACCTGTCAGTTTTCATGTACATTACTCCTGCTCCCTGTCACTTTTCAGTGTTGTTTTGTCTGAAGGGGTATTATGCAGACACACCATTATGAAGATGGTAAAGTATGTAATTTTTGCCTCACACAGTGTCAATAGGGCCCTGTAGGTGACCCAACTAACCCTGGGGGCAGAGTCAACAAGTAAGTAGATATTGACTGAGTAATTATTTATCACTCTGTTCACCAGACCAGCTGATTGTGGTGAGAATGGTGTTTTGTTTGCTAAAACTAATATTTCCATTGATACTAAAGCCCAGTAGTTATACCCTATAAATCCATGTAATTAAAATATTTCTCTCTAAAGAAAGAATGTCTTTCTGAGGATGATGATAGTGATATTATGGATTGAAATGTATTCAAGAAGTCCCTTTGTATCTCTGATTTCTCAAATGACTCATTAGATGTTTGTGTGTTAGCTCAGGAATTCCTCCCAGCTTACTATTCTACATGATAGCTCCCTAGCTCTCTTCCTCCTAAAGGTTGATTAAGGAAAGTTTTACTTATTAGTTTTAAGTCCAAAGTGGCATGGTGGGGGTGAAGGGAGGTGAATGGGAGTGGAGAGAATTATCCATGCACTAGCTCTGATATTCTTGTGAATAAAGAAAACAAAAACAAAAAAATCTGCCTATTTTTTAAACCAATAGGGATTTCAATTAAATAGTACATTTTAACATTTGGTACATCATAGTTTGAATAGCAGATTTGTTCTGGGAAAAGTCTATGCACGTTGAATTTTGGTCTTTGGAATCATATTTTAAGTGCACATCATATATGCCTAAACAAGAAATGGAAGTCATCTTGGTTTCTTAAAGATTATATTTCAGAATATAAGCTTTGGCAGGTTCTATCTAACTGGAAAGTTTCTAAATGTGGTCCAAGTAGCGTACTTAGTTTTTGAAGGATTAGCCTAACTAAAAGTCAAGAGGCAGCTTATCACCAGGTTGACTAGAAGGTGATTCATTTTTCAGCTTCAACAGCTCTTGAATACTGATAACAGAGAGTTGCAATCTGCAAATTGATGAAATCTAAAGTGTTAGATTAACGAGATTTGACAACATAAAGAAAAGCATCGTGGATCCTTTTTTGTAAAGGGTATCACAATCTAAAGAATCATGGGAAGACTAATGTGAACTAATTCGAAGTGAAGTTAACAGAACCAGAACAATATACATCATGACTATGAGAATGTAAATACTAAAAAGTGGCTTTTCTCCAACTTGCAATTGACCTTAGTGTTCTAGGAAATCAATTCTCATTGGAGAAGTATGCAAGGATTATAGAATGCACACAGGGATATAAGGGCAAAATATTGCATATGTGGTTATCTTGTCAATCAGTTTTATTTAACTATTTTTTAAAGTAATTGAAGATTCAATGTAGGGTCAGTATATTATGAAATGATTGCCATTTAAAACAAAGAGAAGGAAGAAAACAATTCTTTAAAGCATCATCATCAGCCATGTTTGACTGCACACTAGATTTGACTGAAAAAGTAGACAATGGCACTGAATTTCTATCTACATGCTTAAAGACTAAATCATTTTTTAGATGAAAAGAAATAAAAGCTATCACACAAAAACTATAGCCTTGCTTATTTATTCATGAGCACTGAAGAAAAGATAAAGAAATGCAGTTCTGGGTCACTTCAGCAGAAAGGATACTGTTAAAGTCTCTTAACCAACTAATATCCTTTATATGCAGAAGATATATAAGAGCATCATTATCTTTCCTTTATCTATTTACCTATTAACCTTTGTATCTCATATCTTCCAGGGTTGGGAAAATCTTCTCAGCGTTATTTCCATAAAAGTCTTTAAACAAAACCTCAACAGAAATGTAGACAATACAATTTAATCTGATGAATAAAATAAGCTGGGGAATGAGGAACTTCTTAGAGGTTTATAGACTAGAAATGACCTTAGAGATGATTTAATGCAATTCTGTCTTTTTAGAGACAATGAAACAGAGATCTAGGATGATTCTATGCCTTCTCCCTGATAGAAATTGTAGATATTATAAAATTCACAAATAAGACTGAGGATTAATTACCTTATGACAGATCAATGACTTAGGGCACAACGGTTGTTATATTGACCTGCTGAGAAACCAGTGCTCTTTCTTCCCAACCTAGACTCAGACAATGTCCTTCCATAAACGTCCAAGATGCAGAGACTTCTGCAAAAAAACATCAGAACAAGGAAATAATATAGCATCTCCTAATTCTTGGGGAGGGAAGATATTTATCATCATTGAAAAAAGGGCTATGCATCCCTAGAGGTACAGTCTCCTTAAGAGCAATTCCACCAAGTTAGAATGGAGGTAAGGCTTTGGGAAAACTTTCCTAGGAAGCAAGAACTACCATCCTGAATCTCAAGGCTTGTGATCCCTGTTGACCTCTTAGAGCAGCTAAATATGGCTTCTGCTGGAGTTGTTGTGGTTTACTCATCTCAACCATATCTGACTCTTTGAGACCCCATTTGGGGTTTTCTTGGCAAAGATACTGGAGTGGTTTGCCATTTCTTTCTCCGGATCATTTTATAGATGAAAAAATCAGGGTTAAGTGACTTGCCCAGTGTTACACAGCTGTCTAAGGCCAGATTTGAACTAAGGCAGAACAGTCATCTTGACTCCAAGCCCTGTGCTCTATCCACTGTGACATCTAGCTGCCCCTTCTGCTGGAGGGAGAGAGGTAAAGGTTTCAGCACTGGACAGCAGCTCCTCACATCCTGTCAGACAATACATAGCCTGTTAGCCAAGGAAGATGAGAATTCTTATAACGAGCTAGAGGCTAGAACTTGAATCTCTCGTATTTTAGTTCACAGTGCTTTACGAATGACTCTTGCTCCTTTGTAGCCATGTCTATGTGTCTTTGAGAGCAAAGCAGTTACCATCATACTGGGCCTGTTTTTTTTTTCTTTTTATGTGTAAAATGAATAAGTTGGACTACACAATTTCTAAAGTTCTTACATCATGAAAGATCTTTGAATCTCTATGGTAGCTCAATGAAAGAAACCTCTCCCCTATGCTAGGCTGAATGTGCACAGGTGACTGTGGGGAAGAAAGTCACCCTAAGACTAGGAAACCAAGAAAGAAGAGACAAAAAGATTAGGGAAGTTGAGGGTGTATTAGGGGACATCTAGTTTGAATGGAGAGCAAAGTGTGCTAAGGAATTGCTGAGATAAAACTGAATGGGCAAAGTTGTGCCAGATTTTGGAGAGCTTTGTTCTCTAATCTAATGTCATTTGAACTTTATTGAATGGAAAACATGGAACCACTGAAGAGTCTTGAGCAGCGGAATGATATAGCTAGATCTATATACAAGGAAGATTATTCTGGCAACAGAGTAAATAATTAATTGAATGAGGTGGTTTGGGAGAGGGTGGTGATGGAAAAATCCATTAGCAAGTGACAGTAGAGAACTAGTTCTCAGTAACTGTGACAATTTCTAATAAAAAAACTAAGGGTTTTTTCCCAAGAAAAACTAAGGATTCCTTGGGTTCACTCAGCAGTATAGTTCCATAGCTCCTCAGATGTCTGTATATGACTCCATATGCAAATGAAGACTACACATGTAATGAAAGAAAAAGGTCTTGGCCCCATTTTCTTCCAGAGAAATAGTATCATGTCATCTCTTTAACAAATTCTGAAAGGACTAAGCACAACAATTAGAAATATAAAATCTCCCCCAAATCATTAATTAATTTTTCATGGGTGGACAGAAATCAAAGAAAGAATAGCCCACTATTCAAGAATTTTCAGCTTTTCTTCATGACTCGTCCTCAACTTCTCTCTTATCTGAAACTTTAATGCCAAGTCTATTTATTTCATCTTTCTCCTTTTATCACAGTTCAGGGAGCTCAAAGAGTTCCTTCCACATTGGTTGCCAGTGATCAAGCCTTCTAGTAGAAATGTTACTCTGTAGACAATATTGCCTGACTATCTCAATTATTCATATATTTCATGATTTAAAACAGTTCAGGGGGAAAGAAGGTAGTATGGTGAAAATTGCCTTGGCCAGGACATACATATACCTAGGTTTGGTGCTGTCCCTAGTGATCCACTACGGTACTTAAAATAGCCCACATTCTTGGTTCTTCAATTTAAAAAAAATAAATATGTTACAGAGTCTACCCCTTTCTTAATGCTTGGGGATGTTAATGACAAAATTGGGTGAGATAGATGGCATTCTTTCAGCTCCACAAAGAAAGGTTCCATATAAATTCTGATTATTGCCACAAGATATTATAAGCAGAGATCAGCATTTTCCTCTTCGAGCAAGAACAACAAACATAGATAATAACTATTTAAATAATTAATATAACAGAATAAACCTTTGGACAGATCTGTGTGTAGGGAATGAGAATTCCTTTGCTACTAGCCTAATTTTGGTCTCTCTTATCCTCTATATTTCAGCTTCTCTGTTTGTAAAACATGAGTACAGTGGTAACCTCTATCACATTTAAATTGTGAGCCTTGCTAGATTCAGACTACAAGAACCCTGAAGTCCTTAGTCAAAGGCATAGGCATTTTGTTTTTCTTCCTCCTAAAATTAAATAGTGCATATTACTAGGACCTTTTTTGATTCTGTCATTAGCAACCAAGTGCAGTGATCTGGCGGGGGGGTCAAGGGTTGTAGAAAAAGGTGGGGATGAGTAACAAAACAGATTTACAGAAAGATTTATTAGTTATGTGCATGGCATAAATTCAGAAATTTTACTGAAAAATAGCAACACCACCAACAGAGGTGGGGGGGGCACCAAGAGATTAAGTGATTTGCCCAAAAGTTCATGTTGTTCAGTCATTTCAGTTATGTCCAACTCTTCACAGCCCCATTTGGAGTTTTCTTGGCAAAGATACGGGAGTGGTTTGCCATTTCCTTCTCTGGCTCATTTTACAGGTGAGGAAACTGAGGCAAACAGGGTTAAGTGTCTTGCTCAGGGTCACACAGCTGATAAGTTTCTGAAGTCATTTAAATTCGCATCTTTCTGACTCCAGGCCTGTCACTCTATCCACTGCACATCTAGCTGCCTTGATTGCCCAAAATACCTGTTGTCAATTTGTGACATACTCAACATTCAGTAAATGTTGTTGATTGATTATCCCCAACTCATAGCTGAGAAAATTGATGCTCAGAGAAAGCGTCTTCCTCATTATCATGTAACTAATCAATTTTAGAGTTGGGGATTTGAAGACAAGTCAAGTGTTCTTGTCCCTACATACTCATATCTCTCTGAGAAGAATCCAAACTGAGGGAAATTGAATGTTTGAATACAAACTTTACCAAATTCAAAATTTAATGGAGGTAAATCTGGGTTAAGGACAGGATAGATTAGAAGAAGAAACATTGGGGCAGAAGAAATACTGAAAACAATGTAAGTACAAGCTACTTTCATTAGGATGTAACATACATAAACCTTTGTTTTCTATAGCTTAGATTCAGCTTAAAGTTATTACACATCCAAATGCCATACCAAAGCTGAGTCCACAACTATTTATTAACAAGGAGTACTTGACACTGTTCTTTTTCATATCCTTAACTTGGTATTTGTTTTCATTTGTTGCAAAGTTTTATCCTGACATTTCATAAAAGGCTCTTGAATAGTGTTATGCAATCTACAAGAGAGAGGAAGCTAATCAAATGTTTTCTGAAGAGGACACTAATGATTCCCATGTATCACTCTGTATTGCAGACTACTGATTCTAACTTCTGTAGGGTTCGCTCCTATATTTCTTTGTGTCAAATCTTGACCCTAGTTAGATTAGAAAATATTTAAACAGTTCAACACTGGGATACAAGAGGAAAACAAAACAGATGAAATCCATTCTCTTCTTATTAGCCAAAGACCATTTCCTATTCATATTAACCTTCTTAAAAGAGAAACTATATGAAAAGCAACATGATATAGAGCTAGCCTCAGAGTCAGAAAGACCTGGGTTCAAGTCTTAATTTTCATGCATACTGTGTGTGACCTGGGGTAAGTCGTTTGCCCTCTCATTACCCCAGGCAACTCTCTGAGACTTTAAATTGCAAAGCAAATGCTAATCTGCATTGGAAAGAGATTTTCCTCACTGAGAGTTCGCTATACCAATGAAATCAGAAGTCCAAAAATAATAATAAAAAAACAGAAAGCCAACTTTTGTTTTGTAAGACCCTCAAAACTGACTTCTAAATACATATGCATAAAGGTCCTTTCCAGCTCTAAAATTCCATGGCTTCCCAGTTCAAAAGTTTGCTGTTTGGTCATTTTCAGTGGTGTCCCATTCTACACGACCCCTTTTGGGGTTTTCTTGGCAAAGATATGGGAGTGGTATGCCATTTCCTTCTCCAGCTCATTTTATAGATGAGGAAACTGAGGCAAATGGGGTTAAGTGAGGCCAGATTTGAAATGAGGAAGAGAGATCTTCCCAAATCTAGGCTGGGCACTCTATCCACTTTGCCATCTAGCTGCCCCTCAAAAGGAGATATTATTGATATCATTATCCATATTTGTGGATATAGATGAAAATGCTATTCATCCCATTCCACAATGAAGACTTCTTTGGACCCTCTTTCACATCTCAGACCCTTGATATTTCAATGAAGTTGAGCACAGTGTTAATGATGCCAAGTTCAGGAGTCCAGTTATTGTGAGAGCCAGTAGTTACCTTTGTCCTGCTCCACAATCACAGATTGAACCTCTACCCCAAGCCAGCTGTCTCATATGTGAAGACTTTTGATCATGAGAAGAACTCCTCGAAAAATAAATTAAAACTCTCAATCCTGTTGGTTGGCAAGAAGGCATTTCATACAGAGAGAGTAGGTGTAGGTGATTTTAGTCAGTCTCTTAAAGCTTTCTGACTGCCTTGTAGGTCTTCCTCCTAATCTCCTGGCTTCAAGACATTTGTGCTCAGAAAGAGCTGCTGCATCTCTTGCTGTTAACTTTTTACAGCATCCTGTAGTTATGATTCCACACTACATGGTTTGATGCAGGAGGTCCTGAGAACACTTCTGCTGTCCTGCTTTTGGGCACCCTGGCTTTCACCAAGATAAAATCCACGAGGCACAATCTTAAGGGAGCCATATTCAATAGGAGACGATTGTGATCATCCTTTATTTTCCCCTCAGGAGTAATATCCATTTGTTCTTTTTTTTTAAGTTGCAGTTCCATCTGCTGTGTACTAAACAAAAGAACAGCAGGAATGAACATAAACAGAGATGGACAAAACTGAGTTGGTTTTGGACTTTAACACTTGGAACATGTCAAATCAGAAAAGAATCTTTAGTAGCTTGGTAATTGTGTCTTTCTTCTTAGAACTGGGAACCCACTGTAAAATAAAACATCACCAACCTCCCTAGTCTGTAAAGGGAATTATGTTGTGTACCAGAGTATTGCTTAGCACAGTCCTTGGGCCCTGTTATATAAGGTTTCCTTATAAAAGAAATATGCTTATTAAATGAGATGCTCTTTCTAATTAGTCTATCAATTTTCAATCCAACAACTACTGTACAAATGAGTTCCACCTATGTGCTAAGATTCAATAATCATTTTAAGAGCTTACAATGTTTAATTCACACTGTCTTAGATCTTAGAGAGCTTACATTTCTGAAGGAAAAATAAGACAAGTATAGGAATAGCTTTAATATAAAATAGAACATGATAAATATATAAAGGAGGTGACATAAAATGCTATGATAATTCAGAAGAGAGAAAGATCTCCTTTGGCTATGAGGAATAGGGAGGTCTTCAAAGAGGAAAGTGTGTTTGACCTGGGTCTTGAAGAATAGTCAAGATTTCAAAGGACTATATCAAAAGTATATAGTTCTTTAAGGCTGGCAAAGCACTTTACAAATATTATCTCATTAGATCTTTACGACAACCCTGGAAGATAGGTGCTACTATTAACCCCATTTTAGAGGTGAGAAAACTATGGCAGGCTTAGGTTAAATGACTTGGGGTTTACCTCACAAATGTCTGAGGCTAGATTTGAACTAAAGTCATGCTGACTACAGATCCAATGCTCTTTCTACTGTGTCATCTAGCTGCTGCTATAAGGCACAGTAGGATCAAGGGTATATGGGTGAGAGATTGAGGAATATTTCTGGGGAAATGGCAAGTGAATCCAGCTTGGCTGATGTTAAGGTGTGTGAAGTTAGAACTAAATTGTGGAGGTCCTTGAATTCTAGACTGGACTTAATTTGGTGGGCAATTGGGAGCTACTGAAGTTTTTTGAGCACCCAAGTGATGTAATTCAACCTAAATATTAGGGAAGTTAATATATGAGTGTTTTGCAGGCTATATTGAAGAGGAAATAAATTAGAGGCAGTGAAACCAGTTAGGAAACTATGGTAGAGATTTACTCTAAAGGTAATGAAGGCCTGACAGCAGAGGGAATGGAAGGGAGAGGATATGTGAGGAAAATAGATAGGACTTGGTGACCTATTGAATGTTTGGTGGGCTAGGAGGAGTGGGAAAGAGAAAACTGTAAAAGGAAAAATCTCTTAAGCTTAACTGGGAAAATTGGGGTGCTAGTAAATCAGAATAAGGAAATCAGGAGAATAGTTCTGGGGGGAGATAAATGACTCAAGTTTGGAATATGCTGAATTTGTGGAAAAGAGGAGACATCTAGAAGGAGACCAACAGACAATTGGAAATGTGGTTCTGAAGCTCACGACAGAAGTTAAGATTGAGAATATATACTTGAGAGCCTTCTATATAGAGACAATAGCATTCAACTTTATAATGAATAATGTTATAGAAAACCCCTGTGTATTATTATTATTCCCATTTAATAAATGGGGAATGAGTAATTTATCATTAGTCACAGACTGTCAGTAGGTAACTCTGGATAGAAATGTTATTTGTTTTCACATAAGGTCTCCATACTTCTATATTAGGGCTATGTAAATTTTGGAGGTTTTACCATCCAACTATTTGGGAGTGATGGTTATGGTGGCAGAGGTTCTCAGTTTGTGACGGCTATCCAGTCTCATCATGTCTCAACATGTTGCAAGTAGGGATTGTTTCATTCTTTGTACTTACATCCTCAGCACCCAGCACAGTGCTTGGATCATGGCAAGTCTATAGGTATTGATTGATTATTTTGTCCTGAAACTAATCTAGTACAAAGTTTAGCAACTTCTTTTTACTAGTGTCTCTATTCTATCAAAGAATTATATGATGTTTAGGCTGAAAGGGACCTTGAAGATCATGCTCAGACCACTGGTCCTTCTTAACACTCAGGTTTGCAATCTTTCTTCATTTCCTAGGTCTGATCATTTGCCAAAAAATATGGATGCAATCTCTATAGGTCTCATAGGTATCTGCTTGTCTCCATTCACTGCCCTTTTTCAAGCCCTCAACACCTCTCACCAACACTATTATAAAAGTATCATTAATTTCCCTGCTTCTGGTTCTGCCCTCTTTCCAATCTATCCTCCATATGCAAAGGTGCCAAAATCATCTTCCCAAAAATGTGTATGTTATGTGACTATGTCATTCCCCTGTTCAAAAATCTTCAATGGCTCCCTAGTACCTCTAGAATAAAATGCAAATTCCTCATGCTGGCATTTACATCCTGGCATCAACCAACCTTTCTCTAGCCTCATTCCACATTACGTCCCTTCACATTCACAGACAGACAGACGGGTACACACACACACACACACACACACACACACACACACACGCACACGCACACGCACACGCACACACGCACACGCACACACACTTGCACAAATGCACATACACTGTACTCCAGTCAAACTGGCATAGCCACTCCATGAATGTTGAATTCAACATTCCACCTTCCGCTTTTGAACAAATTACCCCTTATGCCTGGAATGCACTTTCTTTCCTGACCTCTGCCTCTTAGCATTTTTTTTTTGTCTTCTTCAAGGCTTAGTTCAAGCACCTTTCTTGATCACCTTCAGCTCTATCAGTAACTAGGGTGTGAACTTGGACAAGTCATTTGGACAAGTTATAACTTCCTTGAGACTCCATTTTCCAATTTGTGAAAGAGGCACTAACATTTTGTGAACCTGTGGATTCTCTCTCTCCTCAAATTACCTTGTACTTATTTATCTATGTTCATGTTATATAAACCCCTTAGTCAAATGTAAGCTTGTATTTATTACCTTGCACTTACTTATCTATGTTCATGTTGTATAAACCTCCAATGAAATGAAAGCTCCTCGAGTATGGAGGCTGTTCCATTTTTTTGTTTTTATGTCCTCAGAGTCTGGCATAGACCAACTAGGTGGCATAGTGGATAGAACACCAGGCCTAGACTCAGGAAGACCTGAGTGCAAGTCCAGCCTTAGATACTTACTAGTTGTGCAACTCTGGGCAAGTCACTTAAGCTGTCTGCCTCAATTTCCTCAACTTTAAAATGGGAATAATAATAGCATTTACCACCCAGGGTAGTTGTATGTATCAAACGACGTAATAATTATAAAGAAATTAGCACAGTGCCTGGCACATAGTAAGCTCCATAAAAACAGTAGCTATTATTATTTTACATATTACAAATTAATTGAATTGTCAAATCCCTTCATTTCATTCATCCCATGGTAAAGGAAACTGAGACATATAGAACCATTCTGATCCAGTGCCCCAAGGTTACACTAAAAGACTCCAAGCTTGATTTTGGAAAGGTCTCCATTCCAAGCTACCGTTGCTAAAGACATTACCCTTCCCCCTTTGTGCCCTGCAAGAGCTTCTGGGCCAGGAGCTTCCTCAACCAGACACACAAACTTAAAATCTTAGGAGCTCAAAATCTGGCCCATAATTATACCAGGTAAAGAGTGTTGGACAGAGACACTGTCCAACTCTCCAGTACCCCCTGTGTTTATATAAAGGCAAAATGAGTGTTGCCTGCTCTGCAATGCAAGAACAATGAGGTAAATACAGAATAATCTTGAGCAGAGTGCAAGACACAGGTCTAAACAGCTAAATTCAATTGCTATGAACATTTTAAGGGAAGAGAAGAATTCATGCTATGGAAATAGGCACCAACTCAGTTACTATTAATTTACATCTTTGTAACTCATTCCAAGCACTATGTCATACATTTAAGCCTAGAGAAGCTGACTAGAATACTTAGCAAGAACAGACTACTGCAGGCTTTTGAGGAAGTGAAGCCAGTCACTGGGTAATTACTGAAGGCAACTATGCATAAGTGTTGCTGTCAGCGGAGACTCACCTTGTAAGGGACAGTCCCTAAAGACTACAAAAAGGATAGAAAAAAACATCTCTTAAAGGAGAAATATAAATGGAGAAATAATAATGAAAAAGAATTACCTAGGGTATTGTTGTTTAGTCACTTTTCTGTCATGTCGGATTCTTCATGATTCCTTTTAGGGTTTTCTTAGCAGAGATACTTTCTTGGCAGAGAGCTTGCATTTCATTGGAGGAGTGGTTTGCCATTTTCTTCTTCAGTTCATTTTACAGGTGAGGAAACTGAGGCAAACAAGGTTAAGTGACTTGCCCAGGGACACATAGCTTGTGTCTGAGGCCAGATTTCAACTTGGGTCTTCCCGACTCTAAGGTTGGTGCTCTATCCACTATACCACCTAGTTGCCCCCTAAAATATTCATTATTCCCCATTTATTATAAAAAGTTGACTGTTCTGCCTATGGTGTCACAGGCCTACAGCCCCTGCAAAGTGGATCCCTTGAATTCAGGTGTTCTGAGCTGCAATGGGTAATGCCAACTGTGTGTCTGCACTGTCTGGCACCAACAGCATCAGCCCTGAGAGTGGGTCAGAGCTTCTGGGTCAGTCGGCAGTTGGGTTGGTGCTATGAGTGGCTTCTCTAATTCTGGCCTGGGCATCAGAGGTGACCGAGTTTCAGAACAATACAAAACAAAACACATGCACACACACAAATCTGCCTTGTAAGATAAAACGCTTTTTTCAAAAATGATGGTCACAATTAATGTTAGTATGCCCTTCTACAAATATTCTCATTGGGATGAGTTACGTAGTGGAAAGCAATTTGAACTATGAGACAAAAGACCAGATTTCTAGTCCTGACTCTGCCATTAGCAAACTGTATGACATTTGGCAAATATCCTTCCTTCCCTGAGAATCGTTTTCTACATCAATAAAATGGAAGGGAGTAGGAAGTTTTGGAATAAATGGTTTCTACTGGGAGTCAGAAGGAGTAGGAGATCTCTCCTAGATCAAAGGGTCATTCCTTCCAGCTCTGAACCTTCATTTCACAGGGAAAATTGTAACTAGCTAAGGCTAAGTTTGAAATGTCTTTAGAATGAAAAAAATCATGAATCCTGCTATTCATCCTGAAGCCACCATATTCTCACCCCCACCATTATCTGTTATTAGTGTAACAATCATTATTAATATAATAATTATAATCCTTATTTTTATATCTATAATTTTAAGAGTAAATTGAACTTGTGGTGGTGTACACCTGTAGCCCCAGCTATGAGGGTAACTGAGGACAGCAGATTTCTTCGCCTCAAGAGTTCTAAGCTTCAGTGGGCTATGCTACTTTGGTGTCTGCACTGTTTGGTATCAATATGGTGAGCGCCCAGGAGAGTGAAAGGAAAGAAGGGGGAAGGGATAGACAGGAAGGAATTGAGAAGGAGAAAGGGGGAGAAGGTGAGGGAGAGGGAGAATGGGAGGGGAAAAGAGAAGAAGGGGCAGGGGAGAGGGAAATAAAGAACAAAAAAGAGGCAAGAGAGAGAGAGACAGACAGACAGACAGAGAGAGAGAGGGAGGGAGAGAGAGAGAGAAAGAGAGAGAAAGAGAGAGAGAGAGAGAGAGAGAGAGAGAGAGAGAGAGAGAGAGAGAGAGAGAGAGAGAGAGAAAGAACTTTTGGGGTGAGAACCAGGTTGCCTAAAGAAGGGCAAAGTTTCCCAAGTCAGAAATGGAGTAGGTCAAAGCTTTTTCTGTGTATCAGTAGTGGGATCAAACTTGTTAGTAGACTCTACACTTCTAGTCCAGGGGGAAGAGAAGGGAATAAGCATTTATATAGTGCTTACTATGTGCCAAGCGCTGTGCTAACTGATAGAAGATTCAGTCTAAAAAGATAAAGTAACCAGAGATAAACTATGGAAGAGAACAGTGCATTAAACTTGGAGAGGCATTGTTGTATGACTGTGGTGAAGTAGGCTCTGGATAAATGCTTAAAAGTCTCCCTTATTTGTGGCTCCTTTTCTCATAGGGACATTTTTCCATGTTCAAGTGTCAGGAGTCAGCTGTTAGCACACTTCTCCACATCCTGTTGGTTTCCACAGCATCCAATGGCAATTTTAATCTTCAAGCCAATGGGAAGTCTCTTTCAAATAGCCAAAGCTAAGTAACACAGGAATAAGACTGCTCCAATCCCAAGAAATAGTTTGTATTAACAGAATGGAAAGGCAGAAGGGATATAAACCAACCCCCTCATTTTACAGAGGAGCCACCCCTGGACCTCAGAGCAAAGACATGATTTCCCCACAGTCATCCATGTAATAACAGAGATATACACCCAAGTTATCTGGCTCAAAATTCTATGTTTTTTTTTTCAGTAAACCATAGTACCTCTATTTAACGGATGACTTCCCAAGAACAAGACAAAAAATTAGTAAGAAATTCTGGTGCCTTAGGTAGTAGGTGCTAGTTCTGACTCTATCAATAACTAGGTTGTGGCCCAAGGCAAATAATTTAGATTCTCTTTTTAATTCAGTTTCCTTATTTGTGAAAGAGGTGGGGCATTAAATTAAATGTCTAAAACCACTCCTAGTGCTTATATTTTATGAATCTATGGATTCATGCATGAGGGAGGAGTTGGACTAGATAAAAGGACCTTAGAGTCCTTTCCAGCTCCAGTTCCAGGATTTCATGATTAATAAATGAATGAATAAAAAATTGTTAAGCACTTATCATATCCCAACTATTATGCTAAGTTCGGGGAATATACAAAAATAATAAACTTTTTTTTCCTCAAGAAGCTTACATCCTAATAGGGAAGACTACACATATAGGGGGGCGGTAGCCAGGGCATTTTGGTCTGGGAAGTCACAGAGAGGGTGAGTAGAACAATAGAGACGTCTATCAATAGACACTTTCCAGAGGCAATCATAGTGTTGAAATGGTCATAGTAAGAGGTAGAAATGGAGAAAAGAAATGAAGGCAGGAGGCAGAAAATGGCTAGGGTGAAGATGAGGATGCATGATCCCAGCTCTCTCCTGAGCAGTTATGTATTCCCCTCAAAGAGATAGGTAAATAGATAGATATGATAGATACAATAAATAGATATGATAGATACAATAGATAAATATGATAGATAAATAGATATGATAGATACAATAGATAGATATGATAGATACAATAGATAGACATGATAGATAGATATATAAGTAGATAGATATGATAGATACAATAGATAGATATGATAGATACAATAGATAGACACAGATAGATAGATAGATAGATAGATAGATAGATAGATAAAGCATTTATTAAAATTACAACGTACCAGGTACTGCACTAAGGGAGTTGGGGGGAGAGAATAAAAAGGAAAGCAAGGAAGAGTCTCTAACCTCAAAGAGCTTATTCCTAACAAGGGAAGAGAGCACACAAAGGAAAGCTGGAAGGAGGTGGTAAATTTGGACTGTAGGAAGCATGCTCTGTAAATGGCCAGAGAATTGTGGGGAGGTCTAACTCCAGGCAACCTTAGGCAAGTTAACCTAGGGGTCCCATGGGTGTAGTCTAAAGCTACTGGGGAGTTGGGTGTGGGGAGGTGAGGATGATAGCCAGAGTTCAGGCAACTTAACTCCTTCCAGAAATATTCTTTGTTGGTCAAGCTTGGAGGGTAGAGCAGCAACAGTAGTGGCATGACAGAAAATGGCCGGCATGGAGAAAAAGACATGGTCCCAGGGAAAGCTGGAAAAAGAAAATTTTCTATTCACCCTGTTGATGAAAAGACATCAGGATTCTGACTATAACTGTATTCAAGAACTGAGATGGTAGGATCTGGCATAATATCATAAAATTTAGAACAGACACAAGGTGATCTTTTAATGAAAGCCCATTTTACAAAGGAGGAAAAAGAAGCTGGGGATTTAACAGTGAAGTGTCTTGCCAAAGAAACACAAATAGGAATCAGGATTCAAACTCAGGCTTTCTAACTCCAAGTCCCCACATGGCAGTTGAGTAACCTATAGAAATCAAGGAGGTGCTTTGTATTCTTTGAGGACATCGCTATCATCCACCCTGTGTTTCTAAGAGGTGTTTTTAAAATTGCCTAAGCCTGGCAGCATTGTTGATATGCTGTAATTACTGGAGAAATTGAAGTATATCATTACTGAATTCTCTTGTTAACAATATTCAAACTGCAAGGCCAAGTGTAATCATGTTGTCTGTATGAATTTTTTTTCTGAAAAAATAACTTTATATAACTCTCATCTCTAAAATGAGCTGGAGGAGGAAATGGCAAATCACATCAGTATCTTTGCCAAGAAAACCCCAAATAGGTTCACAAAGAGTTGGACACAACTGAAAATGACTGAACAGCAAAAATTCTTTAAGAAAACATAGGATATAAGCCTCAAGAAAAAAAATTTAAGGTTTTACTTAATTCCTTACTAATATCCTTGATAGAAACCTGACATTCAGCAGCAGTGAAGACTATAGGGTTATTAAAATGTGGAATAAATAATTGTGACTCCTGTATTTGCTTCTCAGTTCTATCATGCCCAGATTAAATATTCATTTGAATCTTCAAATCAATCTTTGCAAAACCCCCAAAGCTAACCATGCTTGCATTTGACCTAGCTGCTCCTTGCTAAGAAGGAAATTGAGTTTTATTTGACTCTCTGTCTTTCAGGGAGACACCCTAGATGTGTTAGCTTGAGAGTCAGGAAACCCAGGGTATTCCTGGCTCTATCACTGTATGAGCTGGAACGAGTCATGTTCTCTCTTCTTGGTTCCAGTTCCCTCATTTGTCAAATGAGAGGGTTGGATTAGAATCTGTTTAAAAAGTACCATCTGCCTTTAATATCTTATGTTTCTGGACCTGAAACATGTACATGAATCACACGTGCACACAAGCATGATGTGCTTTGAATAGCTCTTAATGGAAGGTACCATGCATGGTATTATTGGGAATAGAATTTATTTTGATTACTATAGGCAACCCTTGACCACCTGAAATACTTAGTCACTATCATCAGGTGTGTACTGGTAAATGTTTAACAACTGGCTTTCTTGGAGTGGAGAGAATGTATGCAAATAACACTTTTGAATTTAATCTGCATTATTAAAATTTTATCCATCACTTTCTTAAATCTAGAGTCTAGATAATCAACAAAACAAAAATCAAACCCTTATTTGTAGCATTTGAGGATTTTCAAGATATAAATGCTCGCACTGAAAATTTAACCATGGCTCTTCGTGAGAACCGGTATGAGCTAACTCTAGCACACTCTGACTATCATTAGCCTTTTTTGTCAGAAGAACTGATCTCTCTCAAGAAGAACAGCAACTTTCACCTGTTCCTGGGACTGGTGTTACTACATTGTGAACCCCTTGATAGGATTAACTCTAGGTTAAATTGCACAGTAGATGAGAGCCTAACCTTTGCTGTCCCTGTCCTTTTCCCACTGTCAGTGGGAATTTAGGTGTTTTTTTTTCCTGCTCTCGTTAATTGGGCTGGAGTGGGAGGGTGGACCATATGGTCCCTTAAGGTCTTTCCCAACTCTAAGGTTTGGGGGATTTTTTTGGTAAATTTTGTGTCAGGTCGCTTATCTCTGGAGTAATTTAGTTTAAAGCATTGTTTTCTTAGAAGTATTTGGATTTTTTAAATGGAGAAGAGAGTTCAAAGAAAGAAATAAAGCTCTAATTGTAAATTTTCATACAAAAGGGAAATATTTTGACAATGGCAGCCTCCTCTCTAATCACACTATTTAAGGAACTACATAATTACTTTATTCATTCAAGAAACTAATCCTGATCACTAGGGTTGCTGGAGAGGTGGGGAAGGGGAGATTATCACAAAATGGTAATTTAGTCCCTTGATTGAATTTTGGGAAGTTTTGCCTGCCATCTTACTATACTCTACCCAATGAGATGGCATCAAGGTAATTTTTCTGGTGTGTTTTATGTAGATTACACAACCATAGGATGCTGAGTTTGTGTGACATACTATCTAGTCCATAGCCATCATGGGAAGTTTTCTAACATGTAAACCCATGAGCCCTAAACAAAGATCCATGATAGAGATAGGATATAGAAGACAGAAGGGTAACTTTTACTGGTGACTTGAATATTCTGGAAGAGAGAGAAAATGCCACACTGCATACCTGGAATGAGGGGTGACAAGGCAAGTAGTGAGCATATCACTGAGAAATTACATAAACATCTCTAAAATACACAAGGTACCTACTTTGATACTTTGCTGAATCTGTGATCTCAGTGATGTAACTACTATTGCCAATTGCACTTAAGGTACCTGTGCCTTTTAATCCTGTGCCACTCTTGTTCATATCTTCTCATGAATCTTGCCCCAAGAACTAAGGCTCTTTCTCCATATGTCTTGGCATTTTATGGATAGCAATAGAGCAAGTGGGCTCATCACTGATTACCCCTTACATCCTGTAACAGATCAATGTGTTCCCTTACTACATTATTCTCATATATAGCACATGATTATAGTTTTTGCCTTAGTAATTTACACCTGTAAAGACAAGAAGGTGGATTCAAGGACAGTTTTGTAGATGGGGGTCATGTTATGCAATTAAAAGAGTGGTTTCCTTTCAAGGGTCAGCTGCTAACATGAGCTCCTTCAAGAGATTTTGGTTGGCTGAAATCCCAGAGCACTTTAAAAAATAGGTCACAGTTCAGGACAATCTTCCATATAGATTACTCTTGGAGTAATCATAGGAAGAATCTTAGAATATCTGAAAGGGCAAGATGGCGGCTGGTAAGCACGGACTAGAGTGAGCTCCGTACCCGCGTCCCTCCAAAAACCTATAAAAATGGCTCTGAACCAATTCTAGAATGGCAGAACCCACAGAACAGCAGAGGGAAGCAGGGCTCCAGCCCAGGACAGCCTGGATGGTCTCTGGGTGAGGTCTATTCCACACGGAGCTGGGAGCTGGGAACGGAGTGGAGCAGAGCCCAGCCTGAGCGGCATGGACCATCCAGAACAGAAGCCGGGCGGAGGGGGCCCTAGCGCCCTGAATATGTGAGCTGCGGCAGTTACCAGACCCCTCGACCCACAAACACCAAAGACTGCGGAGAAGGTTAGTGGGAAAAGCTGCGGGAGTGGAAGGAGTTCGCGGTTCGGCTTCCAGCCCCAGGGGCAGCGGAGGTGGGGCAGCTACAGCTGTTGTTACTTCCGGCTCCAGGCCCACCTGGTGGGAGGAATTAAGTGGCGGATCAAAGCAGGAGTGCAACAGCCTGCTGAAGATCTAAGCCCAGTCTGGACTGGGGGTCCTTGGGGAAGGAGGAGTGCGGCTCTCACAGAGCTGGCACCTCCCCCCCAAACGTAGAACATAGAACTCGTTAGTCTACAAGCAGTCATACCCCACTGAAAAACTCAAGGGTCAAGTCTGTTGGTTGGGAATACGGCCAGGCAGCGAAAACGTGCCCAGATTCAGTCTCAGACTTTGGATTCTTTCTTTGGTGACAAAGAAGACCAAAACATACAGCCTAAAGAAGACAACAAAGTCATAGAGCCTACAACCAAAGCCTCCAAGAAAAACATGAACTGGCCCCAGGCCATAGAAGAACTCAAAAAGGATTTGGAAAAGCAAATTAGAGAAGTAGAGGAAAAATTGGGAAGAGAAATGAGAAGGATGCGAGAAAACCATGAAAAACAAGTCAGTGACTTGCTAAAGGAGACCCAAAAAAATACTGAAAAATACACTGAAGAAAACAACACCTTAAAAAATAGACTAACTCAAATGGCAAAAGAGCTGCAAAAAGCCAATGAGGAGAAGAATGCCTTGAAAGGCAGAATTAGCCAAATGGAAAAGGAGGTCCAAAAGACCACTGAAGAAAATACTACTTTACAAATTAGATTGAAGCAAGTGGACGCTAGTGACTTTATGAGAAATCAGGATATTATAAAACAGAACCAGAGGAATGAAAAAATGGAAAACAATGTGAAATATCTCCTTGGAAAAACCACTGACCTGGAAAATAGATCCAGGAGAGATAATTTAAAAATTATTGGACTACCTGAAAGCCATGATCAAAAAAAGAGCCTAGACACCATCTTTCAGGAAATTATCAAGGAGAACTGCCCTGATATTCTAGAGCCACAGGGCAAAATAGAAATTGAAAGAATCCATCGATCACCTCCTCAAATAGATCCCAAAAAGAAATCTCCTAGGAATATTGTTGCCAAATTCCAGAGCTCCCAGATCAAGGAGAAAATACTGCAAGCAGCCAGAAAGAAACAATTTGAGTATTGTGGAAACCCAATCAGAATAACCCAAGATCTGGCAGCTTCTACATTAAGAGATTGAAGGGCTTGGAATACATATTCCGGAGGTCAATGGAGCTAGGATTAAAACCTAGAATCACCTACCCAGCAAAACTGAGTATCATGTTCCAAGGCAAAATATGGATTTTCAATAAAATAGAGGACTTTCAAGCTTTCTCAGTGAAAAGACCAGAACTGAATAGAAAATTTGACTTTCAAACACAAGAATCAAGAGAAGCATGAAAAGGTAATCAAGAAACGGAAATTGCAAGGGACTTACTAAAGTTGAACTGTTTTGTTTACATTTCTACATTGAAAGATGATGAGTATGATTCATGAGACCTCAGTATTAGGGTAGTTGAAGGGAATATGCATATGTATATGTATATATATGTGTGTATATATATATATGTTTATGTATATATATAAGTGAATGTGTATGTATGTATATATCTATGTGTATGTATATGTATGTGTATGTATGTGTATATATATGTGTTATATATATATATATATATATATATATATATATATATATATATATATATGTAAAAGAGAGAGAGCAGACACAGGGTGAGTTGAGGATGAAGGGAAGATAGCTAAAAGAAATAAAATGAAATTAAGGGATGAGAGAGTAACATACTGAGAGAGGGAGATAGGGAGAGATAGAATGGGGTGGATTATCTCACATAAAGGTGGCAAGAGGAAGCAGTTCTATGGGAGGAGGGGAGAGGGCAGGTGAGGGGGGAATGAGTGAACCTTGCTCTCATCAGATTGGGCCTGAGGGGGAATACCATACATACTCAGTTGGGTATCTTACCCCACAGGAAAGAAGAGGGAGGAAGATAAAAAAAAATAAAAGGCAGGGGGATGATGGAGTGGAGGGCAGATGGGGGTGGAGGTAATCAAAACAAACACTTTGGAAAGGGGACAGGGTCAAGGGAGAAAATTCAATAAAGCGGGATGGGTTGGGAAGGAGCAAAATGTAGTTAGCCTTTCACAACATGAGTATTGTGGAAGGGTTATACATAATAATACATGTGTGGCCTAGGTCGAACTGCTCAACTTCATAGGGAGGGTGGGTGGAAAGGGAAGAGGGAAGGGAATTTGGAACTCAAAGTTTTAAAATCAGATGTTCGAAAACAAAAAAAGTTTTTGTATGCAACTAAAAAATAAGATACACAGGCAATGGGGCGTAGAAATTTATCTTGCCCTACAAGAAAGGAAGGGAAAAGGGGATGAGAGGGGAGGGAGGTGATAGAGGGGAGGGCTGACTGGGGAACAGGGCAACCAGAGTATAAGCCATCTTGGAGTGGGGGGGGGAGGGTAGAAATGGGGAGAAAATTTGTAGTTCAAGCTGTTGTGAAAATCAATGCTGAAGACCAAATATGTTAAATAAATAAATTGCATTTAAAAAAAAAAAAGAATATCTGAAAGGGGAGCCCTGGCAAAAGCTCCCTCAGACTACATATTGTATATTTATCATCACATTTGTTACAGAAAATTTATATCTCCAATGGTTCCCTGTTACTTCTAGGATCAAATATTAAGTCCTTTGTTTGGCATTTAAAGCTTTTCACCATCTGGCACCTTTCCATTTTTCCAGTCTTCTTTCATATTACTTCCCTCCACATACTCTCTGGTCAATCCATATTGGCTGGTTTATTATTCCTTACACAGAAGCCTTCTATCTTCCATCTCCAAGTTATTGTACTGGCTAGCCTTCATTTCTGGAATGTTTTCCATCCTAAAACTCTACCCTTCAAAATCCCTGGCATTCTTCAAGACTCAGCTCAAATGCTGTCTTCCCTCCTCTGGTGGCCTTTTCTGCCCATCCTCCACCACCAAGCTGCTGGTGCCTTCCTTATAATGTTACCATCTATCTATTCTGTGTTATCTTCTGTGTACTGATTTGTTTATATGTTATCCCCATTAGAATTTAAGTTCCTTGAGGGCAAGGACTGTTTTTCCTTTTTCTTTATATTCCTAGTACTTAAGACAGTACCTGATGTGTAGTTTTTGATTAATATTTATTGATCAAATTTATAGGTAAAAGAGCTTTGGACTAAAATCAGACGATGCCACTTCTTAGTCTTGGTTACCCTGGAGCAAGTCACTTAATCTCTCTGTGCCTAGTTCCAGATCACACAGAATCATAAAGTCTAGGCCACCCTTGTCATTTTGCTTGGGGGAAAACTGAGGCTTAAAAGGAGGAAGTGAATTTCCCAAGTTCATGCATCTACCTGGTGGCAAAAATGGGATTAGAACAATGGTCTCTTGACTTTAACGTAAGTGTTCATTTTTAAATATTTAATTTGGTGATTTTTTTTTCTGATTTCCCATGTTTGTTTTATCTCCTCCTACTCCCTCACCTAGCCTCAAACCTGGTGGTGACTTAAGGTAGTGTCTACCCCAAGCATGTGAAGACTTTCTCCTGGTGGAATGGGGGGATGAGAACAATTTATTCAGAATGGCCATGAAGGTAACTGAAGCAGGTGTTATGGAGTGCTTAGAGCTTGATGAGACAATGAAGATGCCAAGGTTATCCACTGCATCTCAGGTTATTGCCAGTCATCTTGACCTTTGTCTTCCCACTAGAGTTTGATGACTCTGGAAGAGTGAAGATGCTGATGACTTTGTGCAACTCTGCCTCAT